>NC_058386.1:102932539-103556962 GCF_018350175.1 Felis catus
CTGATTCTTTGGACTTACATAGTGTTTTCTTGTATGGAAAGCAAACAACAATAATAATTTTAATTCATATCTCCTCATAACTACACCATAAATTAGGAAGGACAATTTTTTATTGTAAGATTTGAAAGAGAGAGGAACTGAGAAACAGAGAATGATTTTTTTTTTCAGGGACACATAGCTATGTGTCATCAGAGGTAGGACAAAAAGCCAGATCTGTTTATTCGAATCTTGTATTTTTTTAAAAAACAAACCAATGTGCCAACATGGTTCTGTTTTCTTAAAGATCACTTATAATCTTTTTTTAAATTATTAAATAAGTTTTTTTATTACAATGAATATTTTAACCTGTTTTCAAGGAGTATCTAGCAATCACGTTGAGGGCTAAAATCTGGATATTCAATATTAAGGAAATTACATATTTTCTTAATGACAAATGTTTCAGCTATAGAAAGAGTGAGATACTAGGGAAAAGAAAGATGAATAAACCTTTCCTTTTTATAAGCATTTCTATAATATCTTATTATACAACTCAGTAAATAACTATTTTTATGAAGTTACAATTATCCTTTGCACTTAATGACCATTTGAGATTATATATTGTAGTTGTAAAATTCTAGGTTTACTTTCAATTCAAAAAAAGAAGGAATCAATGCTACATTTTCCTTACCAATTAAGAAGAGAGGAGTCATTTTTCAAAGTATATAAAGACATATCATGCATATTTTATAGAACATAAAGGAGATGCTTTTTCTGTCTGTGGAGGTTCTTTCCTAATCAACAAAGGCCAGGTACATTTTTGACACTTTTCAAAAAAGGAAACGACCCACAGCAACATTATTTCCACCAGAAGATTCCGATTTATTCAATTGGAACTTTCTGTACTTTCTGCTCAAAATGATTTTGGAACAATGGGAAGCCGCTTATCAGGCATTTTTTCTCCTTCATGCTATGCCATTGATTCCAAATGCTAATGTCTTAGCTCCAGCCAGGACTAAAATTGACACGAGTGGTTTCATCCTTTTCTCTTCCCATGGGAATATCATTGCAGGACTCTTCTAATTCTATATAAAGTTACACGTGGAGCCTCAGGAAGTGCTCACAAGTGATTAAAGTGAAAACCTGCTGTTATTCCTTAGGAGGTACCTGCCCTACTTTCTAGGAAAATCTAAAATTAATTTTTAATCAGTGGGTCTGGAAAAGAGATTTTGGTGTACTTAGTGCCCCAAGAAAAAATAGATATAAATTGTCTTGGAAGATAATCACTAATGAAAATAATGAGAACAACATAATAATACAAAATAAAACAATAACAACAAAATAGTAGAAATCACGTTATCAGTCTCCAGAACCACATTTAAGAAATATTTCTCATTTATATTGCACCTATCAGGCCAATGCCTCCCTAGGAGCCTTATGGAGAAAAACAATTTAAATCTAACAACTAAAGTAAAAAGTCTTCAGAAGTGTGATTATATTACCCCTTTCAGAACTCTCAGACTTTCTCCTAATTCTCCTGCCAGAGAAAAATAATGGAAATCATTTTTCCCCTCAAAACACAAACATATTTTGCAACGAGCTTTGAATATTATAATCGATGGCAGTAAAGGGGTAGTATAAAATCATCAGTTTCTCCCCTACACAGGGAGTAAGACTTTGAACCTAGCAAAGCCAAGTTGATATTTAACCATCTTGTTCTTTTTACATGAAAAAAGTATTGTGTTTTTACATATAGTTAACAATTTTTCATGAACAATAATATTTCATTGATTTCTGACTCTGTGTTAGCCTTCAGAACACAAAATAAGATGCCTGCCCTAAAGGCATACAGGGCAAGCAAACACACATTACAAAAGAGCATAAATGCTATGATAGGGAGTAGCACAGGACACCAAAAAAACATTGAGGAGGTTTTGTAATTCCCATTGGGGAAGGGAGAGGGAGAGGTCATATTTTTAAAAGTTTAGATAGATTTTAAGTTGAGGACTTGGCTCACAATGGTTAGGGATAATGCCAGTATCACCCTTACACCTAGACAAAAGGAACCCTCTGCCCCAGATTCAGGACCCTGCCCTAGCCCTACTGTAGCTGCAGCTCTTCCCATGGGGTGAGTGGGTTGCAGAACCTACAGAACCAACTGTGTGTTTACTTGGAATATGTGCCATGTCCTTCTAGGCTGCTCAAGTTACTCAAGACCCTAGAATTCGTTGCTTAAATGGTACTCAGTCTACTTGCATTGTCTAATCAGGTCTCTTGACTTTGGCATGTATGGATAAAACTTTGTTTTACAGGCTAGAGTATCCACACTCATACACACATGTGAAAATAAATAAAATAAGTGAGAACAAACAGAGCCCATTTATTCACAGCTTGCTTTAGCAGAGGAGTCAGTTACCTTCACTTCTGTTTGCAATGACTCAAAGGTAAGCAGAGGAGTGGTAAAACTTTATAGTGAAAAAAGGGAAGGTTTCTAGTGTGCTCTGATGGGAGGTTGTTGGTATGAGGAAGTTTTTCTATGTGTTAATTAGAATCAGGGCATCCTAAATGATTGGTTTGGGGAGCATATTTTGCTTTCTCTAATTTGTTCTATATAAAAAGTGGGAGCAGGGGTAAAACTTAAGGAAACTGGCAGTTATTAATCAAGTACTAACCATTTGAGGCTGATTGTTGCGGAGGTTATGGTTTGGTTTCCCACGTTGGTTGCTGCAAAGGCTGTGGATTAGTGTCCTATTGTCATGTATATTCTGGCCATTTCCATATACTGTATATATTTAGTCTCTCACACATGAAGTCCCTCAACTGCTGAATGTAGTTGGTAGTGGGAAGATGAACTTGAAAATTTCTCACTCACACTACTGCATTATTGAATGGAATTCCAGGGAGTCCAGAAATTCTTATTTAAGCCTGTCCTTCCAGATCTTTATGCAGGTATATTAACACAAGACAGTAGGTAAAATTTTATTTAAAATTTGATATTTCAGTGTCTTGCTTTGTACATTTTAAATATCTATGCATATGTTATATGAGCTTCCGTGTGTACTTTGGCTTTGGGCCTCACAAGCAATAGGGGCAGGCTAGGCAAATGCACTAGATGCCTCAGTTACATTGGCTCCTTCCACTGGTTTCTGACTTATGTGGATTCTGGCATGTGGTGCAACCTACAGAATATAATGCTAAAGATAGGGCCAAAGATTCTGGCCTAAAAAATATATATTTTTAGGTATAGTTTTCCAGCAATTGAATAATATAGCATAGCCATGGAGAGCTGGGAACCACAGCTATAAAGTATCCATGCAGTTAGGAACAAAATTGACACCATTATTATTAAATTCATTGTTCCAACATTCTGGATGCATTTATTTTATTAATTTAGTTTTATTAGCATACCAGATTAATTATATAAAACAGGGTATCAGATTAATTATATCACTTTCTTTTCTGAAAAGTCCCTGCTCACTTCCCTATGCTTCCAAAACTAAGTCAAGGCTTATTAGCTATTTGCATGTTATCATCCTGCTTGAGAAAGCCCTGTAATTAGGAATTATTGCCTTGACCCTCACTGCACACGTGCTGTTGTTCACTTGTGTGACTGTTTTGTCATATTTATATCAGTTCTGTCTGACCTTGATGATCAATCATTGTCCTCCAACACAGCTAGCTAATTTGTGGTTGGTATTCACTGCTTTGAACAAATTGGCAAGCTGGAATTGATTGCTTTGTTATTAATTTATCTAGTTTACAGCATAAAGGTATACAATTTAGGATTAAAACTTTAGTGCAAAACTTAGGCCCTGTAAATATAATCTAACCCCATGTATTCTAAAACCCAGTTCTGTTACCTGACTCTCCATAACTCATTAATTATGGAAATATCAAATTAATGTATTTTTAGCATATTGCTCAAAGGTGTGTACACTCTAAATCAAGTTATGTGTATTAATGCCCTGTCAGTGATGTGAGACACTGAGATATAGACATAAAAATTGAGAGACTAAACATACAACTCTAGAGAAAGCTTCAAATTATTCTGGATTCACCTAAAAAGGTTTCTACCTTTAAGACCTTTTCCCCAAAATTCCAAGTTTGTACTTGCTGGAATGGAAACAAGATGAACAGGAATCTCTTATTTAGGTTTGTTTTTACAAATAATCATAATAATGGAATTAGTGTATATAATACATAAAAAGTTGCCTATCAGGCAGTGTAGAAGTGAGTTTTCCTTCTAAGAAACGGAAAATAATCCTGAAGGCAAGTAGAATGCAGACAACAGAAAAACCCCAGATTTGGGAAGTTGTCAGCCATTATTTCTCCAAATATTTTCTTTGCATTAACCTCTTTCTCACCTCCTTCAGGAAATTCAATGGCGCAAGTGTTAGATATTTTGTTATGCCTCCACAGGTTCCTGAGTCTCTATTTTTTCATTCATTATCTCTCAGTTTTTTCAGATTTTTATTGATTTGTCTTCAGGTCCACTGATTTCAGCCTTGCATCTCCATTCTGCCATACAGGCCATACAGTTAATTTTTACAGACATTGTATTTTTCAGTTCTATTATTTATATTTGGCTATTTTTAAATAATTTCTGTATGTCCACTGAAAACTTCTATTTCTAATTATTTCAAGAGTGTCATGTTTATCTCATGAAATATGGCTAAAATAGATGTTTTAAAATATTTTGTAATTCCAATACCTTGGTCGTCTTGTGATTTGCATTTAGAGTTCACCTAAAGAATTGGTTTTGCTTTCCCGGTTCTTTGTATGTTGACTAATTTTGGATTGTATCTTGAACATTTTGAAAATTATGTTGTGACACTCTGGGTTATGTTAATATCCTTTAGAGAATGTTGGGTTTTGTTTTTTTGTTTGTTTTAGGAAAGAGTCAATCCAGTTAGAGATTAAGTTTCTCTCTCTTGACTTCAGTGGGTGGTAGCTTTAATATCAATTCAGTGTATAAGCATTTGCCATATTCTTTGGGCCAGCCTCTCACATGAACCACTCGAGGGGTCATATGAGATTTGGGTGGTAGTTAATATTGTACTTTGGTTATCAATGTCTTTCCTTTATTTATTTGGGTTTTTTTTCTACATATGCACAACTTGGGAATGAGTTTGGGACATGTATCAGTTCATGTACAAAATTAGAGAAACCCTCTAGCCATCTTTCCCTTTCCCAAGATTTTCCTCATACTTTCCAGTTTCCAGAGGATCAGGTTTTTGCTCTCTGGCTAGAATTCTGAGACTTCTCTGACACATTTATCCCCTTGTCCAGCCATACATTTTTGCAACACTAAGCCTGAACTTGAAGTGAGGAAAACAAAGACAACATTCTTTCCAAGTTTCTCTAGCCAAAGGAATGGGTTTTCTCTTTAGAGTCTTAGGGGGCCCATGTGCCACCACTGCAGTTTGATTGTAGCTGCCTCAGAAAGACTAAGACAGATAAAATAAAAAGAAGGGAATTCCCACACACACTGCAGTTTACAAAGGCCTATTTCCTGGTCCTCTTTAGAAGGATAGAGTTTCTCTCATACTTTTTGCTATCTATGGTTGATACATGTTCTGTTCCACAGCTGGGAGACAGGAAAATATTCAGGAAACACATCATAGCTGAAACATCACTCTTCTTTTGACCCTTCTCTTGACCTGCTATATATTTTTGTTTTTACTTATCAGAGTACACATGTGGTTTTCTGCATTTTTTCCAGTTTTCATTTGTTATCAATGGGAAAAATAGGATGTAGTGGGTTTATTTAATCTTGACCAAAACTGGAAGTTGTAGGTTTATTTTAATACATTAATCTCAAGGAATATATCCCAAATTCCTACTATGATGGAGTTTCTCATAAAAATTACCTATAGCATTTCTAGTATTCATATAATTTTTTCAGTTTTTATTTAAATTCCAGTTAACATATAAGTGTAATATTAGTTTCAGGTATACAATATAGTAATTCAACACTTCCATATAACACCCAGTGCTCATCACAACAACTTCACTCCTTAATCACCATCACCTATTTAACCCATTCCTCCCCATCCACTTCCCCTCTGGTAACCATCAGTTATTGATAGTTAAGAGTCTGTTTCTTGGTTTGCCCCTCTTTCTCTCTTTTTTTACCCTTTGCTCCTTTGTTTTGTTTCTTAAATACCACACATGAGTGAACTCATATGGCATTTGTCTTTCTCTGACTGACTTATTTGCTTAGTATAATACTCTCTAGCTCCATCCTTATCATTGCAAATAACAAGATTCCATTCATTTTTTATGGCTGAGTAATATTCTATCTGTATCCAATCATCAGTCAGTGGACATTTGGGCTGTGTCCAAATTTGGCTATTGTAGATAATGCTCCTGTAAACATTGGGGTGCATGTATCCTTTGAATTAGTATTTTTCTATTATTTGGTAAATATATAGTAGTACAGTAGTTGGAGTGCAGGGTTATTCTATTTTTAAGTTTTTGAAGGGACTTCCACACTACTTACCACAGTAGCTGCACCAGTATTCATTCCCACCAGCAATGCAGGAGGAATTTCCTTCCTCTACATCCTTGCCAACACCTGTTATTTTTTGTGTTGCTGATTTTAGGATGCTGACAGGTATGGGGTGATACTTCATTGTAGTTTTGATCTGTATTTCCCTGATAATATGCGATGTTGAGCATCTTTTCATGTGTCTTTTGGTCATCTGTATGTATTCTTTGGAAATATGTCTATTCATGTCTTCTGCCCATTTTTTAATATGATTATTTGCTTTTTGAGTGTTGACTTTTATAAGTTCTTTATATATTTTGGATACTAATCCTTTCTCAGATAAGTTACTTGCAAATATCTTCTCCCATTCCATAGATTGCCTTTTAGCCTTGTTTATTTCTTTGGCTGTGCAGAATATTTTTATTTTGATATGGCCTCAATAGTTTATTTTTGCTTTTCTTTCCCTTGCCTCAGGAGACCTATCTAGTAATAAGTTGCTATGGCTGATGTCAAAGAGATTACTGCCTGTGTTCTCCTCTAGGATTTTAATGGTTTCATGTCTCACATTTAGCCTTTTAATCCATTTTGAATTTATTTTTGTCTATGGTGTAAGAAAGTGGTTCAGTTTCATTCTTATGCATATTATTGTCTAGTTTTCCCAACACCACTTAGTTGAAGAGACTGTCTTTTTCCCATTGGATAGTCTTTCCTGCTTTGTCAAAGACTAATTGACCCATATATTTGTGGATTAATTTCTGGGTTTTCTATTCTAATTTTTATTACTGATCTATGTGTCTGTTTTGTGCTAACACCATACTGTTTTGATCACTACAGCTTTGTAATACAACTTGAAGTCTGTAATTGTGATGCTTCCATCTTTGCTTTTCTTTTTCAAGAGTGATTTGGCCATTCAGGGTCTTTTGTAGTTCTATAGAAATATTAGAATTGTTTGCTCTCATTCTGTGAAAAATGATGTTGGTGTTTTGATAGACATTACACTAAATGTGTGGATTGCTTTGGTTATTACAGATATTTTAACAATATTTGTCCTTCCAATCTATGAGCATAGAAGGTCATATCATTTCTTTGTGTCATCTCAATTTCTTTCATCGGTTTTTTCATAGTTTCAGAGTATAGGTCTTTAACCTCCTTGGTTAGGTTTTTTCTAGGTATCATTGTTTTTGGTGAAATTGTAAATGGGATCAATTCCTTGATTTCTTTCTGCTGCTTCACTTTTTGTGTACAGGAATACAACAGATTTCTGTATGTTGATTTTGTATCCTGCAACATTAATGAATCCACGTATCAGTTCTAGCAATTTTCTAGTGGAATATTTTAGGTTTTCTGTATAGAGTATAATGTCATCAGCAAATAGTTTACTTCTTCCTTACTAGATTGTTTACTTTTTATTTCTTTCTGATATCTGATTGTGGTGGCTAGGACTTCCATACTATGTTAAATAACAGTGGTGGAAGTGGACATCTCTGTATTGTTCCTGATCAGAGAGAAAAATCTCTAAGTTTTTCTTTATTGAAAATGATATTATCTGTGGGGTTTTCACATATATTGCCTTTATTATGTTGAGATATATTCCATCTAAACCTACTTTTTTGAGGGTTTTTTTATCATGAATGGATGTTGTACTTTGTCAAGTGCTTCTTCTGCATCTACTGAAGTGATCATATGGTTCTTATCCTTTCTTTTATTAGTGTGGTTATCACATTTATTTGCAAATATTGAACTACCCTTGCAACCCAAGAATAAATCTGACTTGATTGTGGTGAATGATTCACTCAGTGTATTGTTTGATTCATTTGCTAATATTTTATTGCATCCATGTTCATCAGGGATATTGGCTTATAGTTCTCTTTTTTAGTAGAGTCTTTATCTGATTTTGGTAATAAGGTAATACTCACCTCATAAAATGAATTTGGAAGTTTTCCTTTCTTTTGTAATTTTTGGAATAGTTTGAGAAGAATAGGTATTAACTCTTCTTTAAGAGTTTGGTAGAATTTCCCTGTAAAGCCTTGTGGCCCTGGATTTTTCTTTGTTAGGAGATTTTTTTTTATTACTGATTTAATTTCATTGCTGGTTATTGGTCTGTTCAAGCTGTCTATTTTTTTCTGTTTCAGTTTTGATGGTTTATATGTTTCTAGGAATTTATACATTTCTTCCAGATTGCCCAATTTGTTGGCATATAATTTTTCATATTATTCCCTTATAATTGTTTGCATTTCTGTTCTGTTAGTTGTTATTTCCCCTCTCTCATTTGTGATTTTATTTATTTGGGTTCTTTCTCTTTTCTTTTTGATAAGTCTGGATAAGGGTTCATAAAGTTTATTAATTTTTTCAAAAAACCAGCTCCTAGATTCATTGATCTGTTCTATTGTTTTTTTTTTTCAGTTCCTATATCATTTATTTCTGCTTTAATCTTTATTAATCCCTTCCTTCTTCTGGCTTTAGGCTTCATTTGTTGTTCTTTTTTTAGCTCCTTTAGGGGTAAGGTTAGGTTGTTTATTTGAGATTTTTCTTTCTTCTTGATATAGGCCTGTATTGCTATATACTTCCCTCTGAGAACTGCTTTTGCTGCATTCGAAAGGTTTTGGACCATTGTGTTTTCATTTTCATTTGTTTCCATGTATTTTGTATTTCACGTTGATTTCCTGCTTAATCTATTCATTGTTTAGTAGGTTATTGTTAACCAATGTGTATTTTTCTTCTTTCCAATTTCTTTTTCTTGTGGTTGACTTTGTTTCCTATCACTGTGGTCAGAAAATATGTATAGTATGATCTCAATCTTTTTGTACTTGTTGAGGTTTGATTTGTGACCTACTATGTGAAATATTCTGGAGAATGTCCTGTGTGCACTTGAAAAGAATGTGTATTCTTTTGTTCTAAAATAGAATGTTCTGACTATATCTGTTAACTCCATTTGGTCCAGTGTGTCATTCAAAGCCATTGTTTCCTTGTTGATTTTGTGTTTAGATGATCTCTCTATTGATGTAAGTGGGATGTTAATGTCTCCTAATATTTTATTATTCTCAATGAGTTCTTTATGTTTGTAATTAATTTTTTTATATATTTGGCTACCTCCTGGCTGGGTGCATAAATATTTAGAATTTTATATCTTCTTGTTGGAATTTCCCCTTTGTTACAATATAGTGTCCTTCATCTCTTGTTACAGTTTTGGTTTAAAGTCTATTTTGCCCTATGTAAGTATTGCTACTCTGGCTTTCTTTTGATATACACTTGCATGATAAATGTTTCTCCATCCCCTCATTTTCAATCTGCAGGTGTTTTTAGGTCTAAAATTAGTCTCTTATTAGTAGCATATGGATGAGTCTTATTTTTTATCCATTATGACACCCTATGTCTTTTGATTGGAACATTTAATCTGTTTACATTCAAAGTAATTATAGATATGTTTTAGTGCCATTTTATTACTTGTTATTTTTGGAGATTTTCTCTGTTTTTTTTTTCTTGTCTTTGTCACTTTTGGTGTTTCCTTTCCACTAAAAGAGTCTCCTTTAATATTTTTTGCAGGGCTGGTTTCGTGGTCACAAAGCACTTTAGGTTTTGTTTGGGAAACTCTTTATCTCTCCTATTCTGAATAATATCCTTGCTGAATAGAGTATTCTTGGCTGAATTTCTTTCCCATTCAGAATATTGAATATATCATGCCATTCTCTTCTGGCTTGCCAAGTTTCTTTTGAGAAATCTGCAGCTAGACTTATGGGTCTTCCCTTGTAAGTTAAAGATTTCTTTTGTCTGGCTACTTTTAGTTTTTTTTCCTTTATCACTATATTTTGCAAATTTAATTACAATATGTGCTGGTGTTGGCCTGCTTTTGTTGATTTTGATAAGAGTTCTCTGTGCCTCCATGATCTGGATGTCTGTTTCCTTCCCCTGTTTATGGAAATTTTCAGCTATTATTTCCTCAAATAAATTTTCTGTTCCCTCTTTTTTCCGTTTTCTTCTGGGACTCCTATAATACGAATGTTATTCTATTTGGTGGAGTCACTGAGTTTCCAAGTACATTCTTGTGTTGCATAATTCTTTCTCTTTTGTCCAGCTTCATTATTTCCCCTTCTAGGTCACTAATTTGTTTCTCTGCTTCTTCCAGACTGCTGTTTATTGCATCAAGTCAGTTTCCAATCTCAGTTACTTCATTCTTCATTTCTATCTGATTCTTTTTTAACTCTTTCACCTCTGTGGATAAGGTCTCCCTGATGTTTTCCATTTTTTCTCAAGGCAAGTGAGTACCCTTAGGATTATTGTTTTTAATCCTTCACCAGACATATTATTTATATCTGTTTCACTTAGATCTGTAGCCATGACCTTATCTTGTTCTTTCACTTGGGATAAATTCTTCTGTTTTGGCATTTTCTCTAAGTCTCTGTCTTCTTCTCTGTGTTACAAAAGTCTGTTTTGTTTCCTACTTCTGAGAGTAATGGCTTTATGAAGAAGAGTTCAGGGGTGACTGGGTGGCTCAGTCTGTTAAGTGTCTGACTTTGACTCAGGTCATGATCTCATGGTTTGTGAGTTTGAGCCCTGCATTGGGCTCTGCACTGCCAGTGCAGAGCCTGCTTGGGATTCTCTCTCCGTCCCTCTCTCTCTGACCTTACCCTGCTCGTGCTTTCTCTCTCTCTGTCAAAATAAATAAATAAACTTAAAAAAAGATTTAAAAAAGAACTCATAATATCCAATGCCTGGTGTTTCAGGGAGTGTCTCTGGTGTATGCTGTGTGCACTCTGCTGCTGTTTTGGCTGCTGTATCCTTCAGGCCAGTCATCTGTGGAGGTTCTCCTTGCCTGCAGTGGGCAGTGTTTGGTCCATGGCCAGAATGTGAGTTTTAACTAAGTATGCTTTGTTCTGTTTGTGAAAAGAGACCTGATACTCCTTCCACTAAACTGACATCATGCAGAACTCTCTGATTGGAGACTTGGTGTAGGCAGGGGTTTGTGCTGGTCTCCTAGGGAAGGGGCCTGCCCCACTGGGACTGAGGCAAGTTTTCCCAAGAGTGTCTACCCTGCGAGAGTGCTCAGGTGTGGGACTTGTTGTAGCAGGTTAGGCAGCAGGTTAGGTTGGGCCATGCACTGCTTACTGCAAGTATCTCTGTGTTTATGGTGAGGGGCAGGGGAGGGAAAGGGAAATGGCACCATCCAGCTCCTTTATTCCTGGAGAAATGTCTTCGTAAAAGTTGCCTCTCAAGGAAGCATTCTGAGAAGAGTGAATAATCTCCCCACTGTTTGATCTAGGTGTTTTTTTCGGATCACTGTTTCCACACTGTCTGACCATAGGTTGTTTTTCTGCCTTCTCTCCAGGAGCAGCACAATGCCTTGGCTCTATCCCAGCTGTGCCTACTGACTTGATAAACTCCAGGCTTTAGAGATGCTGTGTGGGCATGGGCTTGTGCTGGTCTTCTGGGGGAGGGGTCCACCTCACTGAGACTGAGCCAAGCTTGACTGAGAAGAGCAGTTGCTCAGAGTGCAGTTGGGGGGGGGAGGGGTGTAAGCAAGTTAGGCAGCCAGTGTCCAGGCTGTACTGCTTCCTGCTGGTGGCTTTGTTTATGCTGAGGGCAGGGGAGGGAAATCCTGCAGACAGATCCTTTGTCCCCAGAGAGAACATGCTGCCTCTCAGGGACATGTTCCAAGAAGAGGGAATAATCTCCCCTTTGTGTGCCCCAGGAGTTCCTCAGATTGCTATTACCAGTTACCATGCCATCTTCCCCTGGGTTGTTTGCCTGCCCTCTGTCCAGGAGTAGGGCACTGCTCTCAGGGCCCTATCCCAACCAAGCCTACTGACTTTTAAAACTCTAGTCTTTAAACCCAGCTGGTTGCAAGAACTCAGGAAAATCAGCCTCTCTCATTTTCCCAGCCAATGGCTTTGGGGAAATGTTCTGTTTGTGCCCTGCATGCTCTTTTCTCTCTCATCTTTCCCTGTGACTAGAGCTCCCTCCCCTCCACAGCACCTGCTCTCCGTTTCTCCCTAAACCACATCTGCACTTCCTACCTTCTTTGATGTGGCTTCTCTCTCCCTTTAGTTGTGGAGTTTGTTCTGTCAGTCTTCAGGTTGATTTCTGGGGTATTTAGAATGATTTGATAGTTATCTACTTGTGTTCAAGGGATGAGATGAACCTAGGGTCCTCCTACTCCTCTACGGTCTTCTCTCATCCCCTACTTATTGCCATTTTTTTTGGCCATTAAAGACAACAAATAGCTATCTCAATTTTATTTTATTTATTTTATTTTTTATTTTTTTAATTTATTTTTTTAATTTTATTTTTTTAAATTTACATCCAAATTAGGTAGCATATAGTGCAGCAATGATTTCAGGAGTAGATTCCTACCCATTTAGCCCATCCCCCCTCCCACACCCCTCCAGTAACCCTCTGTTTGTTCTCCATATTTATGAGTCTCTTATGCTTTGTCCCCCTCCCTGTTTTTATATTATTTTTGTTTCCCTTCCCTTATGTGGCAGCCATTTTAATTAGTATGTAATGTAATATGGATGTTCTCTTTTAATGTTTATATATTTTGAGAGAGAGGGAGAGAAAGAGAGAGAGAGAGAGAGGGAGCATGCACACGTGAGCAAGTGGGGGAGGGGCAGAGAGAGAGAATCCCAAGCAGGCCCAGTACTGTTAGCACAGACCTCAACATGGTGCTCAATCTCACAAACAGTGAAATCATGAACTGAGCCAAAATCAAGTTGGACCCTTAACAAACTGAGCCACCCAGGCACCCCTAATATGGAACTCTTTGAGTTGAATTTCCAGGGGGAATCTCTGTGCCTCCTGGATCTAGATATCTGTTTTCTTCCCCAGTGTAGGGAGTTTTCAGTTATTTCTTCAAATATAATTTCTGCCCCTTTTGTCTCTCTTTTTCTGGGATCCTTATAATGTGAATGTTATTATACTTGTTGGAGTCACTTAGTTCACTAAGTCTGTTGTCATTTTGCATATTTTTTTCTCTTACTTGTTCAACTTGATTACTTTCCATTACTCTATCTTCCAGGACATTAATTCATTCCTCTGCTTCCTCTTGCATGCTATTTATTCCATCAAGTGTAGTTTTAATTGCATCCATTGTGTTCTTTATCTTCTTGTTTCTTTTTTATCTCTTTATTAATGGTCTTACTAATGTCCTCAACTCTTTTCTCCAGTTCAGTGAGTATCTTTACGAACATTAGTTTAAATTCTCTATCAAGTATATTTCTAATAACCATTTTTCTTAGGTCTCTTGCTGTGGCTTTGTCCTATTATTTCATTTGGGATATATTCCCTTGTCTAATTTTGTCCAACTATTTGTGTCAGTTTCTGTGTGTTAGGAAAGTCAGCTACATCTCTTGTTCTTGAAGGTAATGGCTTTATGAAGAAGCGGTCCTGTAGTGCCCTACAGTGCAGTGTCCCCTTTTGCCCAGGACCTGGTGCTTCAGGGAGTATCTGCTATGGGTATTGCTTGTGCTCTGCTGATGAGTCCTGGATTCTTTTCCTTTCAGTCTAGTTGTCTGCAAAAACTCTCTTTTCCTGTTGTGGGCCATGTTTAGTCCCTGGATGGGTGGGGTGCATTTTAACAAGCTATGCATTGATTTGCTTATGAAATGACACCTACCACCACTGCCACCACCAGAACCAATGCCCTACAAAACACATGGGTCAGGAGAAGCAATGTTGGTCCTGTTTGCACTGATCTTCTAGTGGAAGGCCCCACAGTCCTGGGACTGGGGCAAGTATTAATGGAAATGGCAGATCCCCTGAAAAGTGGGCAGGGCTTAGTATAAGCAAATGGGGTAGGGAGTGAAGGCTGTATCCTGGTTCCTGTAGGTGACCTTGTGCATGCGGAGGGATGGAGGAAGGAAATGGCATATGACAGCTACTTCCTTCCTGGAGGGGTCTCCCTGTGATTCCTTTGTCTCTGAGATGAGTAAATCTCTCTCCCCCCCTTGTGCCTCAGGCATTTTTGAAACTATTGCTTCTATGCTGTATCTCTGCTAGTTATTTGTTCTTCTGACTCTTTAAGGTCAGGGACTCAGCTTTTTAATGCCTTTTGGCTGCTTTTTTTAAGTTCTAGGCTTTAGGTACCACTGATTGGAAGAACTCAGGAACTTCATCTCCTCTTGCTTTCCAAGCCAAATATCTTGCTTGTGTGGGCTCCACCATGTGATAATCTAATTCTTACCCTTCTCCTTGCCAATGGCTCACTCCCTACCATGGATGTCCAGAAGCATTTGGCTCCCAAACCTTGTCTCTAGCTTTCCTACCTTTATCAATGTGGCATCTTCTCTACCTTTAGTTGTGAAGTTTGTTCTGTCAGTCTTTGGTTGTTTTCTGGGTTATTTAAGCTAATATGAGCGTTATCTAGTTGTATCCATCTGACAATGCATGCTTAGGGATTTCCTACTCTGCCATCTTCCCAGCCTCCTTATTCATGCATTTTGAGGCATTGTTACTATTGGCATACTCTTTTAGTATTGATAACTCATTATTATTTTGATCAAATTCCCATTTATTATTATTTTCTTTCTTTTTGAAGAATTAAAAAAAAATTCTTTTAGTGGTGGGGCGCCTGGGTGGCTCAGTCTGTTAAGCATCTGACTCTTGATTTCAGCTCAGGTCATGATCTCATGGTAGTGAGATTGAGCCACGTGTCAGGCTATGTGCTGGGCATAGAGACTGATTAAGAGTCTCTCTCTCCTTCTGCCCCTACTCCATTCGTTCTCTCTCTCTCTCCCTCCTTCTCAAAAAAGAAAACAATTCTTTTAGTGGTGGTCTATTGGCAAATAATTTTATCACCTTTTGTTTTTCTAAAAAAGTCTATATTTTACCTTCATATTTTTAAGATATGTTTTTGATAGGTATATAAATTTAGGGTTCTTTATTCCCCCAGTATTTTGATGACACTTCTCCATTGTCTTTTGACTTGTAAAATTTCTTATGAGAAGTTTTCTGTTGTTCTTATTGTTGTTACCCTCCTTGTAATGTTCTTTTTAATTAGCTGCCTTTTATCTTTATTACTGTTATTTTTAACAACTGTTATTAGTCGTATTGGTATAATTGTCTCTATATTTAGTATACAGGGGGTTCATAAAAAACTTGGAGTTTAGGCTTATTGTTTTAATCTAATTTGGAAAAAATAAACTTTGATTATTATTTCTTCAAATTTTTTTCTATAGCCCTTTTCCCCAGACACATCCTGAGACTTCAATGTCATGTATGTCTATAAGATCATTTGATATCATCCCACAAGTCGCTGATGCTCTGTTTGGTTTTTGGTTTTTTTTTTTTTTTTTGTATCTCTGTGCTTCTTTATGGCTAGTTTATATTGCTGTCTTCAAGTGAACTCATCTTTTCTTCAGCTTTATCTAATATGCGGTTAATCCTAGCCAGTATATTTTTATTTCAGATACTGTAGTTAAAAGTGCCATTTTTGTCTTTTTAAAGTCTTCCATTTTTCTTCTCATGATGTTTATGGTTTCTTCTACATTCTTGAATATATGAAATATATTTGCAATAGCTTTTTGTCTCCTACATCTATCATTTCTCTCATATCTGGAACTGAATTTATTGGTTGATTTTTCTTCTAGTTCTGGGTCATATTTTCTTTTTTCTTGAATTCCTGATATTTTTTTTTCAAATTGGATATCAGATGTGATTTTTACATTATTAGATGCTAGATTTGTTAAATTTATTTAAAGAAATTTATTTAAAGATTTTATTCTGGCAAGCAGTTATGTTAATTGCAAAGTTTTATATTTTCAAAACTTATTTTTTATGGTATGTTGGGAATACCCAGGGTTATCTTTAATATAGTGCTAATTTATTCCCACTTTAAGGCAATAAATTTCTGAGAACTGCCTGATGCTTTGTGTATGAGAAGGCCTCACCATTCTGGTTTGTGGAAATACAAACTATTCTCAGGCCTTGTGTGAGCTTCAAAAAACGTGCAGCCTATTATTCTCCACTGATTATTCATGGAGATCTTCATGGAGATCCAACTCATACCAGCCTAGACCAGTATTCAGCCAAATATTTGAAGGAACTCCTCTGTAGTCCTTCAGAACTCTCTTTTTCTCTCTGTGGAATTCCCTCTTCTACAATATTGTGTCTTATAAATTCTTTCTCAGCCCCCCAACCCTCCATATTCTGATCTCAGTCCCCTAAATGCAGCTAGAATTCAGGGCTCTGTTTTGGTTTAACCTCCCTGCACTTCAACCTGGAAATTGCCTTTAGGAAGTTGCCTTTACCTGGGGGCAATTATAGTGCTCTATTCCTTTGTTTCCTCTCTCCTAGAGATCACTGTCTGTGCTTCCTATGGTCAAATGTCTGAAAACAGTTTTTTTCATATATTTTACTTGTGTATCACATTGTTCACAGTTTGAAGACAGTTCCTGTAATAGTTCTTCATGGTTGGAATTAAGTTATTTTACTTTTAATTTGTTTCATTTTTGTAACAAGCTACACTTTTTAAAATAACATAGTTGTTATTTTTAAAATCCATTCAGATAATTTGTGTTTAAGTCATTTACATTCAGTGCAATTATTGTTATAATCATTTATATCTATCTTTATTTATATGTTATCTATATTTATATGCTATCTTTTTGTAAATGTCCCAGCAAATCTTAGTCCATTTGTTACAATTTGTCTACCTTTTTTAAATCAGTTTTTAAACTTTATTCCATTTTACTTTTTCTATTTGAGTTTTAGCTATATAACTTTTTAAATAGTTTTAGTGGTTAATCTAGAGATGACAATATGCATGCTTAACATATTATGGCCTACCTTAAATAATTACTTCTTAATGAACAATGCAAGAAACTTAGAACAGTTGAACTCCATTCAATACTTTTTGTATTATTGTTGTTACAAATTTCAAATTTTTCTTCTATGTATGTTATAACTCCATAAGACATTGTTGATTTTATCACTTTTAATCGTCTATAAAGTTTTTATGTATAACATATTTATCATTTTTGGTACCTTTTATTCTTTTATGTAGTTTAATGACTTAATCTGGAATTATTTTCCTTCAGACAGAGTGCCCATTTATTTCCAGTGAAAATATTTATATACATAGGACTAAATATAACTTATTATTTTTTGTCCTATTTTTTTGTTATTTTTCTATTTTTAGTGGAAATGGTGGAATTATTATTTTTTATTCCAATATTTCCCCTCTATTAGTTTCTTCTTTCCACTCTGCTTTTCACTGACTTTTCATCAGTACTTTTTTTGCTACTAAAACTTCCAAGGTGGGGCACCTGGGTGGCTCAGTTGGTTAAGTGTCAGACTCTGGCTCAGGTCATGATCTTGTGGTTTGTGAGCTTGAGCCCTACATTGGGTTCTGTGCTGACAGCTCAGAACCTGAAGCCTGCTTCAAATTCTGTGTCTCCCTCTCTCTCTGCCCCTCCCCCTGCTTGTGCTCTCTCTCTCTCTCTCAAAAATAAATATTAAAAAAAACAAAACACTTCCAAGGCTCCCATATGGGTTAATGATACTCAGTATTTGTTTTCTTTTGTGTAAACAAAAGAAGAAAGAAAAAATAAAAAGAATAATCATAAATATAAAACCTATGTGAAGGTATAAATAGAAAAGTTCCAAAATAATTTAAATTTGTATTTTGTTTCTACTTCTGTCTCACATTTTTTAGGGTAACATTAAGGAATATATGACGAAATTCATTACATTATAGTAAAGCAAACACATTTTTAAAATTTTAGCACCAATTACCTTATCTTTGACAGCTCAGTCACTAGCTTTGCTGAGGGGATTATTTTTATTAACATTGTTGGGTGGTACACCAGAAAGCTGCATATTTAAAATTGTGGACAATTTTTAATTAAAAAATGTAAAGAATCAAATATTTCATTTTGCTCTGGCACCAGAAGATTTATTAGCTTTTTAATAAAAAATGTAGCTGATTGGCAATTATTTAGCTTGACTATCTCAAAATACTCTCTGCAAATGTCCTCTTCCATGAATGTTAATTTGACATTTGAAAGTATATTTGAGGATATTCACATAATTCTTTGAATTGTAATATTCAGACAAATATTAAGAAGAAAACACTAGGGAACTGTAAGTTTAAGTTCACTTTTTATATCTGATGATTGTTACAGAGTTTATCCAAGAGATGCTGTATTTGATTTTTAATATAGCTAATATATCATGCAACAATCAAAATAATCATACTGACATTTTTACATGAAAAAATATTTACCAGGAAGAATGACATTTTCAAAAGAATCTTAAAGAATTATTGTGACTAAGGGAATGTTCAGTTTAAGTTGATGTGACATTTTCAGTGATGAAACTCAAAATTATTACTATGCATTTTTTTAGACATTTTTGTGTTAAAATAATGTTTGTTTCTTTAAATTATTAAAATATGTTATTCCACATTTTAAGCTATTTACACATTTCTGTATTTTGTTTTCACTCACCTATTGTTTTATCTTTTTTCCCCTTTGATGTAATTCTTTTATTTCACTCAAGTTCTTGGTGCAGAACCAATGAATTCCTTATATTCTAAATAAACATTACTTATGCTCACCATTATTTCCACCTCTCTTTGCTTACCTAGACATAAAAAAAAAATATGTATTTCCCAGTCTTGTAAATTGGATGTGACCACATGACTAATTCTGATTAATTGACTGTGACTGGTGGTAATATGTATCACTTCAGGGCTGACACACTTAAGAGCCAGTGTGTCATGCTCTCTTCACCTGCCAAAATGGACCCTGAAGCATTGTGTTGGAATGGACGTGCTATAAAATAAAAGCAGCCTGGAAGACTTAGTCACCACATGGAAAATATATTCCCTGAAGTCATGGGGACTCACAACAGAATTTTCATGAGCAAGAAATAAACTTGTTTAGTGTTAAGAAAGTGAGATTTTGGTATTCCTATCACAGCATAACCTAGTGTTTCCTGACTGTTATTATACACCTTAAAGAACTAAGGTGTAGATAAGAAGTGAAGTGAGAGTATGGAGAGATTTTGACATGTTACTAGCTTCATTCATTATATCTAATGTCTTGCTAAACCTGTCAACTTTATTTTTATAATTTGATTTTCATTTTCCATCTCTATATCCACTTCTAAACTCTAAATTTTACCTAAAATTATGTACAAAAGTATAAACACATTATGTAATTAGATGGGGTGACACATATTGTTGTAGGAAAAACAGAGCTCTGAAGCCCAAATTGTTTCATGCTTTTACCACATTGTGCTGCCACCTCAGAAGCTGCAAGTTTATGCTTTATTCCCTATAGAGTTTATAAATATGAAAATAAATATATGCAAGATGCAATTTTGCATGCTACAAAACCTTAAGTCTTTAAGAATTTTAAGCTAGTGAAATTCACCTGTAGTTTGGGAAATCAAGACAGTATTAACCACTTGATTGCTCATCTTGACCTATTGATAAGGTCATCCAATTTTCATTTTTGAAAAAAAAACATTATTAAATGAGTAAAATGTTACACTATTTGCATCTAAAAATGAGAACAAAAATCAAGGAAGAAAATAAAATTTACATAGTTTATGTATTTAGAAGTGCTATGCTTTCAGTTCCTCATGCTTCTCTGTTCATCACTCAGCCAGCTGGTATTCTCATGCCACAAGTACCAAGACAGAGAAAAATATAGATGCTGGTTATTGAAAAGAAATTATCATGTTGCACATATATACTATTATATGGAAGGAAGGGCCTGACAATGATATAGGTTAAATGGAGGAGATACATTTTCCCAGTACCTCATATATTCCTTAATGTCACCAAAAATACATTTGCATAAACATATCCATTTTACCTTCTTAAGGAAGTCTCTCTGCTTTTTAGTGCCTTTAATTATACCAATAAGACCTGGGGAAGATGGCAGTGTAGGAGGACGCTGGGCTTACCGCGCGTCCTGCTGATCACTTAGATTCCACCTACACCTGCCTAAATAACCCAGAAAACCACCAGAAGACTAGCAGAACGGAGTCTCCGGAGCCAAGCGCAGACGAGAGGCCCACGGAAGAGGGTAGGAAGGGCGGAGAGGGGGTGCGAGCTGCACGGACTGCAGGGAGGGAGCCGGGGCGGAGGGGCAGCCTGCCGGCCAAGCAGAGCCCCCAAGTCTGGCTTGCAAAAGCAGAGGGGCCAGACGGAGTGTGTTCCGACAGCAAGCGGGACTTAGCATCTGGGAGGTCATAAGTTAACAGCTCTGCTCTGAAAGCGGGAAGGTTGGAGGACAACGGGAGGGAGAGTTGCTGAGCCCCTGGACGACAGAACTCGGTTTGGCTGGGAACAAAGGCACTGGCCAGCGCCATCTCCCTCGCCCATCCCCCAGCCAAAATCCCAAAGGGAACCGATTCCTGCCAGGGAACTTGCTTGCTCCACGCAAACACCCAACGCTGTGCTTCTGTGGAGACACCCCTCCGGCAGAGGGTCTGACTCCCTCCTGCTGCCACAGGGCCCCTCCTGAAGTGGATCACCTAAGGAGAAGCGAGCTAAGCCTGCCCCTCCTGCCCCCGTGCACCTTGCCTACCCACCCCAGCTGATACGCCAGATCCCCAGCATCACAAGCCTGGCAGTGTGCAAGTAGCCCAGAAGGGCCACGCCACCCCACAGTGAATACCGCCCCTAGGAGAGGGGAAGAGAAAGCACACACCAGTCTGACTGTGGCCCCAGCGGTGGGCTGGGAGCAGACATCAGGTCTGACTGCAGCCCCGCCCACCAACGCAAGTTATTCAAGACAGCACAGGGGAAGTGCCCCGCAGTCCCACACCACTCCAGGGATGATACAAAATGAGGAAACGGAAGAATTCCCCTCAAAAGAATCTACAGGAAATAACGACAGCTAACGAACTGATCAAAAAGCATTTAAACAATATAACAGAAAGTGAATTTAGAATAATAGTCATAAAATTAATCACTGGGCTTGAAAACAGTATAAAGGACAGCAGAGAATCTATTGCTACAGAGATCACGGGACTAAGGAACAGCCAGAAGGAGCTAAAAAATGCTATTAATGAGCTGCAAAATAAAATGGAGATGACCACAGCTCGGATTGAAGAGGCAGAGGAGACAATAGGTGAACTAGAAGATAAAAGTATGGAAAAAGAAGAAGCTGAGAAAAAGAGAGATTAAAAAAATCCAGGAGTATGAGGGGAAAATTAGAGAACTAAGTGATGCACTAAAGAGAAATAATCTATGCATAATTGGTATTCCAGAGGAGGAAGAGAGAAGGAAAGGTGCTGAAGGTTACTTGAAGAAATAATAGCTGAGAATTTCCCTGATCTGGGGAAGGAAAAAGGCATTGAAATCCAAGAGGCACAGAAAACTCCCTTCAGACGTAACTTGAATCGATCTTCTGCACGACATATCATAGTGAAACTGGCAAAATACAAGGATAAAGAGAAAATTCTGAAAGCAGCTAGGGACAAACGTGCTCTAACATATAAAGGGAGACCTATAAGACTCGTGACCGATCTCTCTACTGAAAGTTGGCAGGCCAGAAAGGAATGGCAGGAGATCTTCAATGTGATAAACAGAAAAAATATGCAGCCAAGAATCCTTTATCCAGAAAGTCTGTCACTTAGAATAGAAGGAGAGATAAAGGTCTTGCCAAACAAACAAAAAAAAAAAAAACTGAAGGAATTCGTCACCACTAAACCAGCCCTACAAGAGATCCTAAGGGGGATCCTGTGAGACAAAGTACCAGAGATATCGCTAGAAGCATGAAACCTACGGACATCACAATGACTCTAAACCCATATCTTTCTATAATAACACTGAATGTAAGTGGACTAAATGCTCCAACCAAAAGACATAGGGTATTAGAATGGATAAAAAAACAAGACCCATCTATTTGCTCTCTACCAGAGACTCATTTTAGACCTGAGGACACCTTCAGATTTAGAGTGAGGGGATGGAGAACCATTTATCATGCCACTGGAAGTCAAAAGAAAGCTGGGGTAGCCATACTTATATCAGACAAACTAGACTTTAAATTAAAGACTGTAACAAGAGATAAAGAAGGGCATTATACAATAATCACAGGGTCTATCCATCAGGAAGAGCTAACAGTTATAAATGTCTATGCGCCGAATACGGGAGCCCCCAAATATATAAAAAAATTACTCACAGACATAAGCAACCTTATTGATAAGAATGTGGTAATTGCAGGGGACTTTAACACTCCACTTACAGAAATGGATAGATCATCTAGACACAGGATCAATAAAAAAACAAGGGCCCTGAATGATACATTGGATCAGATGGACTTGACAGATATATTTAGAACTCTGCATCCCAAAGCAACAGAATATACTTTTTCTCAAGTGCACATGGAACATTCTCCAAGATAGATCACACACTGGGTCACAAAACAGCCCTTCGTAAGTATAAAAGAATCGAAATCGTACCATGCATACTTTCAGACCACAATGCTATGAAGCTTGAAATCAACCACAGGAAAAAGTCTGGAAAACCTCCAAAAGCATGAAGGTTAAAGAACACCCTACTAAAGAATGAGTGGGTCAACCAGGCAATTAGAGAAGAAATTAAAAAATACATGGAAACAAACGAAAATGAAAATACAACAATTGAAATGCTTTGGGATGCAGAAAAGGCAGTCCTGAGAGGAAAATACATTGCAATCCAGGCCTATATCAAGAAACAAGAAAAATCCCAAATACAAAATCTAATAGCCCATCTAAAGGAAATAGAAGCAGAACAGCAAAGACAGCCTAAATCCAGCAGAAGAAGAGAAATAATAAAGATCAGAGCAGAAATAAACAATATAGAATCTAAAAAGAAACCAAGAGTTGGTTTTTTGAAAAAATAAACAAAATTGATAAACCTCTAGCCAGGCTTCTCAAAAAGAAAAGGGAGATGACCCAAATAGGTAAAATCATGAATGAAAATGGAATTATTACAACCAATCCCTCAGAGATACAAGCCATTATCAGGGAATACTATGAAAAATTATATGCCAACAAACTGGACAACCTGGAAGAAATGGACAAATTCCTAAACACCCGCACGCTTCCAAAACTCAATCAGGAGGAAATAGAAAGCTTGAACAGACCCATAACCAGCGAAAAACTTGAATCAGTCATCAAAAATCTCCCAACAAATAAGAGTCCAGGACCAGATGGCTTCCCAGGGGAGTTCTACCAGACATTTAAAGCAGAGATAATACCTATCCTTCTCAAGCTATTCCAAAAAATAGAAAGGGAAGGAAAATTTCCAGGCTCATTCTATGAAGCCAGTGTTACTTTGATTCCTAAACCAGACAGAGACCCAGTAAAAAAAGAGAACTACTGGCCAATATCCCTGATGAATATGGATGCAAAAACTCTCAATAAGATACTAGCAAATCGAATTCAACAGCATATAAAAAGACTTATTCAACATGATCAAGTGGGATTCATTCCTGGGAAGCAGGGCTGGTTCAACATTCGCAAATCAATCAACGTGAGACATCACATTAATAAAAGAAAGATAAGAACCATATGATCCTGTCAATCGATGCAGAAAAGGCCTTTGACAAAATTCAGCATCCTTTCTTAATAAAAATCCTCAAGAAATTCGGGATAGAAGGAACATACTTAAAGATCATAAAAGCCATTTATGAAAAGCCCACAGCTAACATCATCCTCAATGGGGAAAAACAGAGCTTTTTCCCTGAGATCAGGAATATGACAGGGATGTCCACTCTCACCGCTGTTTTTTCACACAGTGTTGGAAGTTCTAGCATCAGCAATCAGACAACAAAAGGAAATCAAAGGCATCAAAATTGGCAAAGATGAAGTTAAGCTTTCACTTTTTGCAGAGAACATGATATTATACATGGAAAATCCCATTAAAATTTTTTTTAAGAATTTGGGAGGGATTAGAATTAATTCTTAAAATTTATGGTTGAATTCAACCATGAAGTTATCAGGCACAGGGCTGTTCTTTACTGGGAGATTTTTGATTACTGCCTCAAACTCATTATTCATTACTGATCTGCTCAGATTTTCTATTGCTTCATGATTCAGCCATGGTAGGTTTTATGCTTTTAGGAATTTATGCATTTCTTATAGCTTATCTAATTATTTGGTATGTAATTGTTCCTAGTAGTCTCTTATGATACTTGTAGTATCAGTTGTAATGTTCCCTCTTGCATTTGTAATCTTGAGTCTTCTTTTTCCTTCATTATTCACGATAAAGTTTTGTCAATTTTATTTATGTTATCAAAAAACAAGCTCTTAAACTTGTTGATATTTAATCTATTTTTCTGGCCTCTATCTTATTTGTGTTCTATTCTAACCTTTGTTATTTATTTATTTTTTTTCTGCTAAATTTGAGCTTAGTTTGAGACTTTCTCTCTCTCTCTCTTTCTTCTTTGAGGTATAAACTTAAGTTGTTGATTTGAAATCTTCCTTCTTTTCTTAGTATACACATTTATCACAATAAAATTCCCTCCTAGAACTGCTTTTCCTGCATCTTATAAGCTTTGATATGTTGTGCTTCCATTTTTATATGTTTCATTACACTTTTTGATTTATTTTATTTCTTTTCTTTAGCCAATTGGTTGTTCAAGAATGTGTTGTTTAATTTCCACATATTTGTGAATTTTCCAATTTCCCCCATTATTGATTTCTAATTTCATATAATTTGGTCAGAAAAGATACCTGATATTTAAATCTTCTTAAACTTGTTAAGATTTGTTTTGTGGTCCAACATATGATCTATTGTGGAGAATGTTCCACGTACATTTAGAAGAATGTATATACTGCAACTGTCAGATGGAATATTCTTTATATATGTTAGGTCCATTTGCTCTATAGTGTTATTCAAATCCACTCTTTATTTATTAATGTTATGTCTGAATGATTATTCATTGACAAAAGTCAGAGTACTGAAGTCCCTTACTATTATTGTATTACTGTTCATTTATCTTAATAGATGCTTAAATATTTGCTTTATTATTTGGGTGATTTAATGTTGGGTGCATTAATATTTATAATTGTTATATCCTTTGAAAAATTGACCACTTTATCATTATATAGTGATTTTTTTGTGTGTTTGGTACCAATTTTGACTTTAAGTCCATTTTCTCTGATATAAAATATAGCAAACTGTACTTTCTTCTGGTTACACTTTGCATGGAAAGTCTTTTTCTATCTATTCACTTTCATTCTATATGTGTCTTTAGAGTGAAATTGAATCTATTATAGACAACATATAGTTGGGTTCTTTTTTTATCCATTCACTCTATATATTCTGATTGGAGAATTAAAATCTGTTTTTCACTTAAACTAATTACTTATAGGTAAATACTTACCATTACCACTTTGTTCATTGTTTTCTGGCTATTCTGTAGTTCCTTTGTTCCTATAACCTTTCTGCTGTTCCTTCATGATTTGTTGATTTTTTATAGTGAAATGTTTTATTTCCTTTCGTAATAAAGATTTTTTCTTTACCTATAATTAGGTTTACATAGAATATATTATAGTTATAACAGTGTATTTTAAGCTTATAGTAACTTAAGTTTGATTGAATACAAACTCTTTACACTTTTACTCCCTCCACACATTTTGCTATTGATGTCACACTTTATATATGTTCATATTGTGTATTATCAAATTTTGTAGTTATACTTAATTTTAATATTTTTTAACATTTATGCTAGAGTTAAAAGTGATTTATGCACAATTACAATATTACAGTATTCTGAATTTGACTATATATTTACCTTTGCCACTTCTACCTTGCTTTTTCATTCTTTTTTTCTTTTTGTTCTTCCAACTGGCTCATTTCAAATGCTTTGTCATCCAGTTTCCTAACTCTTTCTTTTGCATAATTGAGTCAATCTATCAAGAGGATATAATAATTGTAAATATATATATATATATATATATATATATATATATACACCTAACACGAGGCACCCAACTATATTAAGCAAATAGTAACAGATCTGAAGGAAGAAAGAGATAACAATACAATAATAGCAGGGGACTTCCACACACTACTTTTAAGAATGGATAGGTTATCCAGACAGAAAACCAAGAAGGATACACGGAATTTGAACTCTACCTTAGACCAAATGGACCTCACAGATATATATATATGTGTGTGTGTGTGTGTGTGTGTGTGTGTGTATATAAACATTCCATCCATAAGAAGCAGAATAGACATTATTTTCAAGCAGCAATGTACCATCAATTTTTCTGCAACACTTTCTGTTGTCAGTGTTTAATGTGGAAACCACCCAAACATCAATTATTTTACTTCCATGCTTAATAAGTACTGTACATCTCTACCCAAACTCTTCTTCACTTTTCTACTTTCAAAAGCCTTTTATCACACTCTCTGGAAATGCCACTCCATAATCATCAAATTTTTCTGTATTCTTAAGAATTTGGAATGTTTTCTTCAACTACTACCTATATCTTAAGATGCTCCCTTCTATTTCTTGAAATCATACTGTTTTTATTATTTATTTTATTCTTCTCCAATAGATGGGACTGCTCCTTTCCATTTCCTTTATAGGCTCCATAATCATCTTTTGATTATTTGATGTCAGAAAATTCCAAACATCTCATCTGAGTTCAATATCTATCTATCTCTCTATCTATCTATCTATCTATCATCTATCATCTATCTATCATCATTTATCTCTATCATCTATCTCCATCTACCTAAATAATTTGATATATTTTTTGAGATTCAGATCCCCAATATGAGCTTAATACTCATATATCCAATTACCTAACTGATATATCCAATTGGATAACTCAGTGAAAGTCCAAACTCAACAGGACCAAATAAAATTCATTATTTCCCTCTCCAAAACTGTTGTTTCAGTGTTTCCTTCATCCAGATGCACAGATCAGAAAACTAGGAATCAGCCTTGATACTTCCCATTCTCTAATATTTCATATGTAATGCATTATCAAATCTTTTTAAGGCTTTCTTTATACCTTCTACTTTTTTCCACTTTGTTCATTCTGGTCCAATATGTTATCTTCTCTAGACTAGAATACTGTAACAGTATAATAAATGGTCTCTTTGCTTTCCATTCTGACCCAAACCCTTCAAGCAGTTCTCTGAACTACAACCAGAATGGTATTTCAAAACACAAATCTAATCATATAATCTTTAGAAAGGTGTTATAGAAAGCCTTAAACAGGTTTTTCTAACCAAAAGCCATTCTTCCTTCCTTCCTAGAGAGAGCCCAATATTGTCCATTCTTCTCTAAGAGATTGTCCTTCAGGGAGAGCTTGGCCCCTTTCCAGGTAGAGGGGGTAAATCTTGATTAATGTAACCCAATGATCATGATTTTACTTCCATTTTCAAGTAACTGTTTTAGTAATGAGAATGTGATGGAATTCTGTGCAATAAGATATGAGGGGAATCATGCTGAGAATCCTCTAAGAAGGTTTCACTCACTCTTAAAAAATGATTCAGAGACTAAGATGTTCATTGTTCTTCCTCTGGATATTGTGGATATTGACATTAACAAATGTTGCCTAGAGCTACAGCAGTAATTTAGGACCATAGGAAGATTCAGCCTAAGAAGATAAACCAAGAAATAAAGGAGGGATGAATTGAAAAACAGAAAGGATCTCTGTCCTTCGTGGCTTTTTTTTTTTTTTGAGACAGAGAGAGAGAGAGAAAGTGAAAGCATGAGCAGGGGAGGGGTGGAGGGAGAGGGAAAGAAAGAATCTTAAGCAGACTTCACACTCAGTGCAGAGCCTGATGTGGGGCTCAATCTCATGACTGTGAGGTCATGACCTGAGCTGAAATCAAGAGTTTGACGCTTAACTGACTGAACCACCCAACCACTCCTCTTGATGTTTTTTTTTAAGTCAATGAATTAACTAACTCTGGAATCTATCTGTGGGATTTTTAATGAATAAATATCTTTACAGTTTAATATATTTCTAGTTGGATTTTATACTGGTTATAGCTAAAAGCATCCTAATTGGTTTACAAACATTGCTTAAAACCTATCAGTGGCTTCTAAATTATGCTAAGGACAAAACCAAGATCCTTCATGTGGCTTCTAAAGCCCTGAACAGTCTAGCCACTACCTTATTTCACAGATTCATCTAACACAATTCCTTGCTACACTATGTTTTCTTGCCTTCCTCCAATTTGTCACATTTCCTGCCATAGAAATTATATTAGTTTGCTCAGGGCTTCCCTAACAAAGTACCACAGACTGGGTGGCTGAAACAACAGAAATTTATTTCTTACAGTTCTGGAGGTTGAAGTTCCAAGATCAAGGTGTCAGCAGGTTTGTTTTTTCCTAAGACCTTTTGGCTTGGCTTGAAGATGACTGCCTTCTTGCGGTGTCCTCACATACTTTTTCCTCTGTATGTATACATCCCGGGCATCTTTCATGTTTCTTAATTTCCTCTTCTTATAAGAATACCAGTCCAATTGTATTAGGTCCCACACTGAGAGGGTGCTTATTTTAATATAATCACCTCTTTAAAGGCACTATCTCCAAATACACCCATTTTGAAATACTGGGGGTAGGGACTTCTACATATAAATCTGGGAGGAAACAATTCAGTGTATAACAGGACCATTATAATTGTTAATTCCTCTCTCTGGAATGCTTTTTGTCATCTCCACACTCCCCACATCCTCAATTTCCACACACCTAACTTTTCTAGTTTCATAGTTGAGTCCCATTCATGTTTTATACACTAGATTAAATAATTGTTTATGAGAATCTTTCCCTAATGACTCAACTTCCAACTCCACTTTGTATTTATACATTCATTAGTGTAATGATTTGTTATTATATACATATGCTACTTAATGATCAGTAATATGAAAGGAAGAGTCATATTCATTTTGGCTCATCAAAGTGTTTGTGATTGTTAATATAATACATGGAATACAAGACATGCTCAATAAACAATTTTGAATGAATGTATGCCTGAATGAATACTATATCATGTAACTGGAAAATATGAATATTGTTTTTCAGTGATAGTTTCTTATTGAGATCTTTATCCTCAATATCTGTCACAGTGAGTAGAACATAATAGGTTCTGATTTCATGTTTTCTCTGAAGGAATGAATGACTGTCTGTCTTGTGGTTTAAGTAAATATAATTTAGCATGATTGGTTGACTGAAACAGTATTTAAAACATTGGGTCTCAAATTTAAACTCCAGATTTATTTCAGCTTTTTTTCTTATGTTTTCTATAGTACTTATTGCTTTTATATTTAATACTGGATTCTATTTTTCTATCTCTATACCATTTTAACTTTATTCCATGACTCTTGTTGCCTACCTGGACTCTGAATTTGATACCTCTACTTGGTACTGATTACGTATTAATGTTCAGTAGTCCTCAAAGACACACTTCTTATTTTCCTATCTCTGGTTTCATGTACTACAACTAAGGATGGAAGAGGACAAACTCATCATATATAATCTTCTATAGCCCCAGAGGTTCATAAAGGCCACATTTTCCCCCAAACTTGACCATTTTTCACACAGAAGGAATTAAACAAAACGAAGGTACTTCATTACCCAAAACATATGGCATAATTTTTATTTATTTAGATGAATAATAGAGCTTTCTTAGCTTTTCAGAAAAAGAATTGTGTGTGTGCATGTAGAGAGAGATCTCTAGTAAATATATTTAATAATGAAATTCTAACATGTTTGAAATATAAAAAGAGACTATAGTTACATACACTACCCAGAATTTAAAATTTTTAATGTCCATTCTTCTGAATAACTGTATCAATGGGAGGAAATAATGAAAAGAATGTCTCTACAAATTAATAATAAATAATTGACAGAAATGACTGAACACATTTGAAGAGTTTTGCTATACATACATCAAAAAGATAAAGATGGATGATAGGCATATTTAATTCAACAAATGTCAGCCTGAAAGTATATGTATATTATTGAGAACAGTTTAAATCATATAAATAAATCCTTCAAAGTGATTCAGTGAAAAAATAGATACAAAGGAAGAGAGCATCATTTCATCTAAAAGTCTAAAAGAGTGATCAGTACAGATTTTTGCATTGTTTTCTGACATAAGGTCATAATTTTCAATCATGTCTCTTTTGATTTGTTATATAATGAAAATGTCCTTCAAATGAAAGGAAATATAAATATACACTTTTTAGACCAGAGAATCGCTAGTTAGTATCTCATGTTAAGTTCCTAATGATGTTTGTTTACTCCAGCCCAAAGTTTCAAGATAATAGGAATTTGAAACTTTAGGTCATGGTTTAAGATGGGTTTTTTAAAAAATATATGTGCTCTGTCTAATCTATGTGTTTACACTTGAGTTTGTCTGTCTAGGATTTTTCCAATTCATTTGGCTTCTCATCACAAAAATACACCATAGCACATACATACACTCAAATTTAACTAGGAAAGATTAAACACAGGGAGAAGGAAGTAAATACATAATACTGTATTCATCATCTATTGTTGAATAGCAAAATACCCCAAAACTCAGTTACTTAAAATAGCATTTATCATCTCAGTTTTTGTGGCTCAGTCACAGTTTAGCTGGTTACTGCAACTCAGGGTCACTCACAAAGCTTTAATGAGGGAATGTTCTGTGGTTGCAGTTGTCTCAAGGCTCAATCTGGGTGTTTGGAGTGGTGGATCAGTGGGTTAGGATCTACATCTAAGCTTACTCACCTGGCTATCAGCAGGCTTCAGGTCCTCACACTCTATTGACCAGCGATATCAGTTCCTGGCCAGTTTCTAGAGGGATACAGCAACATGGCAGCTTGCTTCAGAAAGGGAGGGAGAGGGTGAGGAAAAGAGAGAGAGAGAGAGAGAGAGAGAGGGAGAGAGATTAAGTCTGAAGCTATAGGCCTTTTGTCACCAAATCTCAGAAGTGGCCTCTTGCTGCTTCTGCCATATTCTATTTATTACAAGCTAATCAATAAGTCCAGCCAACACTGAAGGGAAGAGAATTACATAAGTGTGTCAATTTCTGGATACATAATTGTGTCAATTCCTGGATACATGGAGCATTGGGACCAATCTTACAGATTACCTACTACAAATACCACATAAAGGCAGAACAGGATAAGACTAAGGGAAAAAGTGAATTATAGAACTTGTTATATCACATTAGATCACACAATGTTTTATTCTCAAAATGCAAATGTGATCATAAAAACCTCTGCATATTATTTCATATTCAGGAGATTATTTCAACAGTTAACTGGATAGCTATTATGTGCCAAAGATTAGAGAACTATGGCCTTCAACCCTGGTTTTGTAAATAAAATTTTATTGGAATAGCATCATGTTCATTTATGTATTTTGTATGTACTACTTTTGTACTAAAACACAGAGATGAGTAGTTGACACTATGATCTATGACCTGCAAAGAATAAAATATTTATTGTCTGGTAATTTAAGAAAATGTTGCAAGACTAAATCAATGATAATAATTATGAGTTTCTGCAAGAAGCTAAGATTTTGTGGAGGCATTTTTCCTTATATTATAGACCCAGTTCTCACCATTTCATATCTGGTAAGCAACTATCCAGATAAGTCAGTCTCAAGTAGATATTAGCCCATTCAGCAAATTTTCCTAGCCACTAAGGATGGGTTAGATGGCCTTCCTCTGTGCTACTGTGACTGACTGACTGAACCACCCAGGTGCCCCTGAATATTTAAATGGATTTACTAATTCTGTTCGTATATTCATTAGTTGATAGGCATTTGGGTTGTTTCCACTTTTGAGGTAATATGCATAGAGCAGCTATGAATATTTGTATAGAAGTGTGTAGAAGTGTTTGTTTGAGAGGCACCTGGGTTGCTCAGTAGGTTAAGTGTCTGACTTAAGTGTTCCATATCTTGTATTTTTAGAAAGAGTTTGAGAAGGATTGGTGTTAATTTTTCGTTAAATGTTTGGTAAAGTTCAGCAGTGAAAGGCTTTTTGGCGGGGGGGGAGGGAGACTTTGATTACTGATCAATCTCTTTTGAATCTCTTGTTATAGACATATTCAAATTTTATATTTATTATTGAGTCAGTTTTGGTAGTTTGTGTGTTTCTAGGAGCTTGTCCACTTCACCTAGGCTATCTAACTTGCTAACAAACAATTGTTCATAGAATTATCTTATAATACTATTTATTTAAAGTTGATAGTAATGTCTCTACTTTCATTTTTGATTTTAGTTATTTGTATCCTCTCTTTTTTTCTTAGTATAGCTAAAGGTTTGTCATATTATTGTTCTTTTCAAACAACCAACTTTTGGTTTTATTGCTTCTTTCTGTTATTTTTCTGTTCTCTGTTTTGTTTATCCCTTTTTAATGATTATTATTTCCTTCCTTCTATTTTATTTGAGTTTAGTTTGCTATTTGTTTAAAATTCCAGTATAAGTAACATACAGTGTTATATTAGTATTAGCTATACAATATAGTGATTCAACAACTCTACACTTTATTCAGTGTTTATTATGATGAGTGTACTCTTAATATCCTTCATCTATTTCACCCATCTTCCACCCTCCTCTTCTTTGGCAACCACCAGTTCTCTATATTTAAGAGTCTGGTTTTTGTGTTTGTTTGTTACTTTTTTCTTTGTTTTGCTTCTTAAATTCCACATGAATGAAATTATATAGTATTTATCTTTCTCTGACTGACTTACTTCACTTAGCTTTATACCCTCTAGATCCATCCATGTTGTTGCAAATGGCAAGATTTCATTCTTTTTCATGGCTGAATAAAATTCCTGTTTTTGTGTGTATGTTTGTGTGTGTGTGTGTGTCACAAATAATGGAATATTGTGCATTGTATCACATCTTCTTTATCCATTTATCTCTGGATGGACATGGGTTGCTTCCATTGCTCTTATTTTTCTAATTCCTTAAGGTGTAAAATTAGGTCATTGATTTGAGGTCTTTCTTCTTTTTTAATGTAAGCACCCACAACTACAAATTTCCCTCTGAGCACTGCTTTTGCTAAATCCTCTCTTTTTGCATGTTGTGTTTTTATTTTCATTTGTCTCGAAATATTTTTTTAATTTCACTTGTGATTTCTTCTTTGACCTATTGACTATTTAAAGTGTGTTGTTTAAGGGTGCCTGGGTAGCTCAGTTGAGTGTCCAGCTTTGGCTCAGGTCACGATCTCCTGGTTTGTGAGTTTGAGCCCTGTGTCGGGCTCTGTGCTGATAGCTCAGAGCATGGAGCCTGCTTCAGATTCTGTGTCTCCCTCTCTCTCTTCCCTTCCCCTGCTCGTGCTCTGTCTCTCTCAAAAATAAACATTTTAAAAAAAATTTTTAAATAGTGTATTGTTTAGTTTCCATATGTATGAATTTTTCAGTTTTACTTCTTTTGATTAATTATTGACAGTTATTATTATCAAACCTTTCTAGTTAATTTTTCATGTCACTTATTGTATTTTTCAGCTCCAAAAATATCTGTATGGTTTCTCTTTATAATTTCTACCTTTTTATTGATATTTTCTATTTGTTGAGACACTGTTTTCATGATTTCCTACAGGTTCCTTCCCCTCTTGATATCCTTCAGCTCTTTGAGCATAGTAATATAGTTAGTTTGGTTTTTGTATAGTTAGCTCATACATTAATTTATTATTTTCATATTAATTTATCTTTTCCTTTCCATCAGCTATAATTTATTTTTTGTCACATGCCTTATAATTCTTGTTGAAAATTGGACATTTTGAATATTATAATGTGGCAACTTGGGAAATAAGATTCTGCTCCATTTCCAGTGTTTATTTTCATTGTTTGTGGTATACATTTTTGTTTATATTCTGATTTTACTAATTTTTAATGTCAATATTCTTTGCCATCTGAGGCCACTGATTTCTCTGTTACATTAGCTTATGGTTTGGTCATAAGGTTCATTAAGTCAGCTAGTTATTTGACAGATATTTAATTGAACCAACCAACAAACAAATAAACAACTCTCAGTCTTTGCAGATCGACTCTGTGTGTGTGGCGGGTAATGCTTTCAACACTCATATAGGCAGTTTAAAATTCTGCCCTTAAAATATATAGTACTTACACCTTAAACTTACACATTTTACTTGTCACTTATATCTCAATAAAGCTTAACAAACCCCTCTGGTTTAGCTTTTACTTCCTGCTTCTGCTGATCCTAAAAGGTTATCCATAGGTGAGAGCTTAAGGCCTTTTCAGGTTTACTTTGAACATGTGCCCACCCCTGCACATAAGTGTCACCTTCTAGGTTTCTATCTCATTCTCCATCCTTTCTTCCCAAGATTTTTGGTTTACCTATTGTTTCCCCCAACTGTTATACTTTACCAATGGTGTCAGTGGTTCAGGAGTTTGTCTTGAAATGCTTTCGAAAAATGACCCTTGGAAAATTGCCTTCACGACATGGGAGAGTTCTAAGTTAGGTGGAAATAAAAATAGTTTTTTTATTTGGTCCTTCAGAAAGCCACCCAACATCTCAAAACAAGCTGCCACAAATCTTTGAGAATAAGGTCCATTTTCTGCCCCGTGGTACTAGGAATCTATGTGGGTAATGTGGAGTGCTGCTCTCAAAGTCATGAGGGAGTAGGGGATATAATCAGGCTAAGATGCCACAGATCTCTTTTACCAAGATTCAGGTGTTTATTTGTTTATTTATTTTTTTACTTAACTAAGCATTCACCTGATTGCTGTAAACTTTTAATTTGTTTCTGGAATTCTGATAAAGTTTTTTCTCAGAGTTTTTGCTAGTTTATTCTCTATTTTTGTGGAAAGACAGATTTTTGGAGTTTCCTACATCATTTTTGCTGACATCACTGAATATACTTAATCTTAATTATCTGTTTCAATCTCTTTCCTTGGCTTCAATGCCATGAGCCCATGGGGAACAGAGATTATATCTTGGCCATCTTCATCTCTCCAGATACCACCAGAGATCCAGATACATAGTAAGCACCATAAAATTTATGTAAATGAGTTAATAAATTAATAATTGAGTTGAAAATACATCCTATCTTATAGACAATTACATAAATCTTCCAATGCTGGAAAAATCATTGAGGGTGTGTGTGTGACTGCTCATGCTTTTGGATATGTGGATAGGAATGAGGGAAATATGGACTTTCTGCATAGCTATGTTGCATCCGTGAATTAAGCTACTTATTTTAATCAGATTACTAAACTGGTGGATTAGAGAACGGTTGAAGACATAGCATGTCAGTATTACATTTAGTTATGCTATAGAGTCTAATTTTTGCCACATATTAGATGCATGAATATTAATTGAAAGTAAATACAATTAGGTAGGCTTGTAATTGCTGAATATCTTATATTGTATGAGTTCACATTAAAGATCAATATTAAAACTGGGGCAAGGTACCTAGTGATGTACCACAAGTCACTATATTTTACATTAAAGCAAAATGCCAGTAAGTAAGGGTATTTTGCTGTAGACTAGCTGGATGCTCATCAAACCTATTTTCACTTTTTGAAAAAGAAAATAGGAAGACTATGTTTTTCAGTCTCCCTAGCAACTAGTTTCAGTATGTCTGAATGGGTTCTGACTACTGAAATGTGAGCATATATGATATACATGCTGGGGCTAGAACTCCTCTCCACCATTATTCATGGTCTCTCTCTTTCCCTTTTGCATTCATTATGGAGCCACATTTTGAAGAAGGCAATATCATAAGATAGAAGGAACTGGAATTGCTGAGTCACTGTTTAGAGAAAATTACCCAGTGGAGTAATTTGATCCATTTTTACCAGTGGCATGAGCCAGAAATAAGTTTGTATTGATGTTAAGCCACTAAGGTTTAAAGATTATTTTCATAGCAGCCACTGTTACTGTCCTAATACAGTTAACTATCATAATATTTTGTTGATAGGCCCTGTGCTCCAAGGATCACAACAGACTGGAACCATGAATCAAATCAAACCAAAATAGGCACAATTGCGAGTCTTCAACATATGTCTACACTAAATAACAATCTATACAATTCTACATTGAACTGCAGTTCAATTCGGATTCAATATAGAAAAATATTTGTGAAGAATCAGAGCTCTATAGCAGTGATGTTACTGCCTAAAGAGTTAGTGATGTCTCTGTCATCAGAGGCATCCAAATGAAGGCTACATGCACTACCACTTTCTAAGAAAGAAATAAGTGGGGTTCATGCCTCAGACTGGAGTCAGTCTGTGAGAGACATTTTTATATTTGGTAGTCTTTGTTTCTAGGAAATGTAACTTGCAGTGTGGAGGAACTGAACAGTTGAGGAAGAGGACAGTCTAGTCAGGTTAAGCCATAAGAAACACCCTCAAAATTTCAGTGCCTCACAAAAGGAGAGATTGATTTCTCACTCACGTTAGATACCCTTTGTAGGCAAGTTTTTGCTCTGTTAACTGCTTTGTCATTTGAAGTCTCAAGTTGAAGGTACAGCCCTTATCTGAGGCATGCATGGCTTGTTGCAGAGCAAAAAGCTAGGGTAGAACCACACAATGTCTCTTACTGCTTCTGCTTGGATGAGGCATATATCTGTTCCACTCATTCTGTTAGCCTAAGCAAGTCACATGGATAAGCCTGACAACACTATTATAAGAATGATAGTCTTAACATGAGGACAAACCCCAGGGAGATAGTGATGGACCTTGTAGAGTAGGGTAGAGATTATTTTGGGCAAATAATATAAACTACCACAATGACGTATAATTCCACCCAGGAGTGATTCTTTTATATGTGTAGTAGGCCTTTGAGGTATGATTTCGTATAGTCAGACTTTTTTCTAAGTATCTCTTTTCAGCATATCAATGATACTACCCCCAAGCAAATTAATTTGAGTTCCTCTGTAACATCAATGGCAGAGAAGAAATGGCAGTTTTGATTGAAGAAAGAATATTAGAAAAAGCTCTCAGTTTCCATTTTCAATTCCAGATCCATAGAGTGAGAATATTTTAAGAGCAGTTTTAGACAAATTTCTAGCCCTCAGCTGTCACAAAAGGAGACCCTCATCTCAGACAATTAGCTTTTTTATTTGCCAAACAGCTTTATTATTGCTTAACAATCTCAAGGCCCTTTTATTCTAATTTAAGTTAGGTTTTGTACTATAATTTTTGTTCTATTCAATATTGGTCTTTGTCCTATGACTGGCTGGCTCTTTTTCTAGTTCTGGCTCCTTTAACATTTGATTTACTTTCTGTCATGGCACTAATACAAACAAATTCATAGTGTAGCTTTGTTGCCTAGATAGCCTGGCACCACATGTTGCTTTTGTCTTCAGTTACCCAGCTCCTTCTTCATTCTGATTGAAAAACTCATTCACCCGGTTACCCAATAGAACCGCTAGTTCACACACTAAGCCATGCTGTACCTTTTCTACTAGTCTGGGTTTAAATCCTTATAATCATATAAGTTATTCTGGCAAGTGGGATGATTCTGAAGAATATCACTATCAGGAGAAGAGGAAAGACATGGAAACCAGGGAGCAGCTGAAAATAATTTGGATATACAGAAGAAAGTGGACATTACTAACAGAACTAGGCACTGAAAGAGACTGAGGATGAGGGAATTTGCTGTAAATGTTGAAGTGTCACCCTTGGATAGAATAAATGAAAACTGTGAAAGAAAAAGAAATGATAAAGGAACTGTAATAGATAGATAGATATAGATATACTGTAGGATTATATATATAAACACATATAAACTGAAGGATTATATATATATATATATATATATACATATAATTTATACATATATACATAATTGGTATAAAATATATATGTGTAAACTGAAAGATTCCATTCATGATGGCCTCACTTTTCTCTGTGAAGAAGGCTAAGTGGAGGATAAAGGATTTAACTAAATGAACATTATCTGGAATAGCCACTTTAGGAATTGTTTAAGTAGCTAAATAAAAATAAATATATATTAAGAATATAGAGTATTAACCAGAGATTAAGTGATATTTTAGGATCCAGAAATAAACTACAGAAAGCAGAAGGATACGCCATTAATGTATACAATATTTTTTTGTAAAATGAAACTGAAGTTGGAGCTATGTGTATCATTTTGTGTATTTTAAGTTTATCTCATGTTAATCCTATAATATTCCTTGGTTTATTTATTTTTCAACACCGGCTGTGTAAAGAAATGGAACTCTGAGAACTATTTCCATGGCACTTTTAACACACTAAAGCGAAAGACAACCAAAATAATTCACATTTAAATGAATGGAAGGGGTACAACCGCACAGCTGGAAACTGGATTTGATGGTGAGTATCAGTGATAGACTATTTTCTGTGGATGGTATCACAAAATAATACAGTAGCAGTCGAAATAATACTCTTTGTAACACATTGCACTGGCTTCATTTATCTGTTTAATGAATAGGAAATCTACTTAAGCCACAGTGCCCAGATATGCTATTTCTTTTACCTCAAATGCATTTTTCACATTGCCTTTGTGATAATGGAAAAAAAAAGTGTTATAAACAAAAAAGAATGTCTTTTATCCCACAGGATACTTAATATGCAGTGAAGCTACTAGCTGAGGTTTCAGTTTGGTTTTTAAGAAATTGAATAATTTAAGATTAATGTCAACAATGAAGCATTTAAAAATGGATATATAATCTCAATAATTAATTCTATATACTAGATAGTTTTGTGTGAAATATGGAAATTTAGGGGAATATGGCAAATGTTTGGTATATTAAAATCACTAGGTACTTCCACACAATGCCAAACTTTATAATGAATTTTGTCTGTTCTTTACAGATTTATGATATTAACAGAACTTTTGTGTGAAGTTCTAAGTTTTATTTCATTTTTAAATTTCTATTGTCCTCTGATAAACCACTGGGATAGTATTCTCTAAAAGGTGCCTGATGTCAAATGTAAGAAAAATAAAAAGGTAGAATGGTCTAAAAACTAGCAATATAAAAACATAAAGAAGTGCTAATTTGGGTCTTTGCTTGGGAGAGAATGATGAGGATAAGCATTATTAACAGTCTTAATGTCTCAATATCTCATCAGTACACCATGTAGCATGGTTATCCATGTTTTGTCAGATACATTATGTGATTCAACCATTTGTGTGCATCAGTATTATATAAGACATTTAGTAAAAGAGAAGAAGTGAATGAAATTTCATATTGAATTAAAAATTATCTATACTCTCTTTCCAAAATCAAAGGTAACTCATAATCCAAGAGATGGATTTAATATTTTAAAAGCAAGCAAAGGGTGTCTGGGTGGCTCAGTCGGTTAAGCATCTGACTTCAGCTCAGGTATGATCTCATGGTTGGTGAGTTCGAGCCCTGCATTGGGCTCTGTGCTGACAGCTCGGAGCCTGGAGCCTGCTTTGGATTCTGTGTCTCCCTCTCTCTCTCTGCCATTTCCCAGCATGTTCTCTCTCTCTCTCTCTCTCTCCCCCCCCAAAGTAAATCAAAGTAAATAAATATTAAAAAAAAAATAAAAGCAAGCAAAGGCCTTGGATGTAACAAGATGCTATCAATTTTCACTGGAACAGATGAATGTTTTTAATTGGTGCTTTTTCGAACTACCTTGGCAATGTGCATAAATAAAATAGAAAAGCGTGCTAGTTATATAAAATAAAAACAACTATCCTTCATGTCCAGACAAATAAATAATTTACTTGTATAAAAGTGTGCTCATTGGGCTACACCTACACTGGAAATTTCTCCCTGACATATTTGGCTTTGGTTGATGGTTGTGGAATGCCAACCTATTTAAACACATATACATCTACACATTCAATCAAATTTTGGGGCATGAGTTGATTATTCTTTGGCTTTGATAGTCTACTCAGAAGATAAGATATCAGAACACATGGTCACAACTCTCAGATTACTGATATTAGCATTTTGTATGCCTAGACAAAAATATATTGTATAGTTTAGATATTTACAACGTGTTAAGATAATTATCTATCACTTGTAAAAGTCACAAGGGAAAAACAGATAACAGATATATGAAAAGTATTTAGTAGGAAAGGCTTTAGTAAATTATAAGAACAATAATTCTATAGGTGGACTTTTTTCAAGTACAGATGTACTCTGGAAGAATTCTTAAAACACTTTAAAAATCACAGAATCCTATTGGGAATGAAGAGGTAAGGGAGGATTGGAGAGATTATTATCTAAAGGAACTGTGTGGTAAGGTATTTTGAAAATGAATAACAACGGAATATGAAATATTACCTTTCTTTGATTATTTTTTTGAAAGAGTGAGATCATGAGAAAGGGAGGAGCAGAGGAAGGAGAGAGAGAGTCTTAAGCAGACTCCATATCCAACAATTTGCCCAATGCAGGCCTCGATCTCATGACCTTGAGATCATGACCTGAGCTGAAATCAAGAGTCCAATACTTAACTGAGTGAGCCACACAGGCACCCTGAAATATTACCTTTCTTAAATAAAGTTTAAATTTTCTCCCACCAATCTGTGTTAATATTTGGGCCTGTCATAATGTTAAAATTTGAAAAGGACTTTGTTTAAAAGAGAAGAAAAAAGTTAACAAGGTTTTGGTGGTAAAATATCCACAGTTTCCTATGTAGATTAGATTATTGGCAATAACATTCCAGTCATGCTTTTGCTCACAACCTTTGTACTCACTCCTCCCACTGCTAAAATATTGTTTCCTCAAATAATTGTGTGATGGTGCCTTTCATTTTGTTCATGTCTCTGATCAAATATCCCTTTATCAGTGAAAACTTCTCAGATAGCATATATAGTAAATATATATCAAATATATAATTATAATATATACTATATATTATAGTAATATATATATACTAATGTATTATATATATATAATATATATATATTATATACTATATATATATTATATATATTATATACTATATTATATTATATACTATATATATTATATACTATATATATACTATATATATATACTATATAATATATATATTATATACTATATATATATTATATAGTATATATATTATATATATTATATAGTATATATATTTTATTTATTATATATATAAAATATTATATATTTTATATATATATATAATATATATATTATATAGTATATATATATAGTATATATATAGTATATAATATATATAGTATATAATTTATATACTATATATATATTTATATACTATATAATTTATATACTATATATATATTATATAGTATATATATTATATACTATATATATATAATATATATATATAGTATATAATATATATATTATATAGTATATATATATATACTAATGTATTATATTACAATTATATATTATATTACATATTGCATGTAATATATCATATATATCATCTATATGAGGTCTATATATATAAAATACCAATGCACACACACCCCTGTATTCCCTATATCTATCTTCTTTCTCCAATGCATTTATTATTATCTGACAGAACAAATTATATGTTTATTGTCTGACTCATGCCAACTAATTTGTAGGATCTAGGAGATCAAGTAAATATATGTATGCACAGTAACCAAAATACCTCATATCTTTATTTCAGTTTATCATCTATTATCTATGTATTATCCATCTATCTATTATCTATCTATCTACCTATCATCTATCTAATCTGTCATCCCTATACCTGTTCTTATTGATATCTTTGATGCCACTTCAGCACCAATGGATTTATTCTAGCCTTTCATCTTATTGTGACTTCTTTCTGAGACTCTCCTTATCCATAACGTATTTACTTATTTGTTCATTCACAGTATAGTTGTAAGAAGTTGTATAATTACTTACTGATACCCCTATAAGAAAAAAAAACATAATAGTTCCTTTTGTCTTTAGCTTTTATAATATCCAATCAAAACAGAAGAGTCCATCTCACCCCAAAATTCCCTTGTGCAACCCTTTGTAATTTAACTGGTCTCCCAACCCCAAATCAAGGCTTCCACTGATCTGTGTTCCTTGAAAATGACAAATGGAATCATTTGATATATAACCTCATGACTGAGTTCTTTCACTAAGCAAAATGCAGTTGAGAGTCACTGATGTTGTTTCATGTATTAATAGTTTATTCCTATTTATCGCTGAGTAGTATTCCATTGTTTGGGTGTCTGACAATTTGTACATCTATTCAGTTTGAAGGACATTTGAGTTGTTTCTAGTTCTTTTTTTCAAATATTAATAAAACAGCTATAAACAATTACATACACAAGTTTTTGTGTAAACATATGTTTTTGGTTTTCTTGGGTAAATGCTGAGGAGTGGGTTGGCTAGTTCTTATGGCAAATATATGAGTACCTTTATTAGAAACTGCCAGACTACCTTCCAAAGTAACTATACCATTTGCATTCCTGAGAGGAGATATGAACATTGCAGTTGCTGCAAATAGTCTTTTGTAGTTGTTAGCATACAGATAATGCATGTATCTTGTTGAGATTCATACAAAAGTATTTCATCTTTGGTACTATTGTTAATGAGTATGTTTTATAAATTTTGACTTCTAAGTTGATTACTACTGTACAGGAATACACTTTATGAATATTGACCTTGGCCCTATGGCCTTGGTAAACTCACTTGTTTGTTCTAGTATCTTCCAGGTAGACTTTTTGGGATTTTCTATGTACACAATTATGCTATATGCAAATAGAGAAAATGTGTTCCTTTTCCATCTATATGCCTTTATTTCCTTTTCTTATTGCATTGAAAGTAGTTAATATATGATGTTGAACATCAGTGGTGAGAGTGAACATTCTTTTTTTATTCCCAATATTGTTGGGAAAGCACTCACATTTTCAGCATGTAATATGATATTAGCAGTCAGTATTTTGTTGATACCACTTGAGTTAATCAAGTTCCCTTCTATTCATGGTTTGTAGAGCTTTTAAAATTCTTTTTAAATATTTATTTTTTGAGAGGGAGAGAGCATGAGCGGGGTGGCAGTGAGAGGGGGAGAGACATCCAAAGCGGGCTCCGCCCTGACGGCAGAGAGCCCAATGTGAGGCTCAAACCCACCAAACCTGAGATCATGATCTGAGCCAAAGTCGGTCACTCTACCAACTAAGCCACCCAGGAGCCCAGAGATTACTTTTTGCTTTTGTTTTTGTTTTTTCCTCTATTTATCTGTAATCTATCTATTTATTTATTTATTGGCTTGGTATTATATGTCCTTTAATGTGTCTTCCCATTCCATCTATCTTGTCAGGTTTATTGGTATAGAGCTGTTCTTAGTATATCTTTATTATCTTTTTAATGTTTATATGTATTGCAGCAATGCTCTTACCTAAGTAATTTCTGATATTGGTAATTTGTGTCTTTCTTTTTTTCTTGGTAAGTAAGGCAATTTTAGTAAATTTTTTTCAAGGAACTAGGTTTTGTTGCATTTGTCTATTTTATAATTCAATTTCATGGATTTCAGGTATGATCTTGATTATTTCCTTTCTTTTGCTTGTTTTGGGTTTAATATCTTTTTTGTTTGCTTGCTTTTAGTGTACTGATTTAGGACTTTTCTTCCTTTAGTATAACCATTTATGTTATAAATTTCCTTCTCAGTACTGCTTTAGTTGCATTCCACAAATTGTGATATATTATAGTTTTGTTTTTATTTAGTTCCAAATAATTTGTTAACACGCTTTGAGACTTCCTTCTTGACACATGGTCATTTAAAAATCAGAGCCCAAATGTCCATCAACTGATGAATGGGTAAAGAAGATGTGGTATATATATGTATATGTATATATATATATATATATATATATATATATATATGCAATGGAATATTATTTGGTGATCAAAAAGAATGAAATCTTGCCATTTGCAAAGTTGATGGAACCTGAATGTATTATGGTAAGTGAAATAAGTCAATCAGAGAAAGACAAATATATTATTTCACTCATATGTGGAGTTTAAGAAACACAACAGATGAACATAGGGGAAGAGAAGGAAAAATAAGATAAAAACAGAGAGGGAGACAAACCATAAGAGACTCTGAAATACAGAGAACAAACTGAGGGTTGCTAGAGGGGAGGTAGGTGGGGGGATTGACTGGGTGATGGGCATTGAGAAGGGCACTTGGGATGAGCACTAGGTGTTATATGTAAGTGATGAATCACTAAATTCTCTCCTGAAACCATCATTACACTATAGGCTAACTAACTTGGATTTAAATAAAATTAAAAATGAAATAAAATAAACTTTAAAAATGTGTTATTTTCAATATATTTGGGGATTTTCAGGTATCTTCCTTTTATTTAAATCTATTTCATTCAATGTCAGAGAACACTCACTCTATGATTTCTGTTCTTTAAAATTTTAAGTGTTGCTTTATGTTTAAAAATATGCAGGGGCACCTGGGTGGCTCAGTCAGTTAAGTGTCTGACTCTTGAGTTCAGCTCAGGTTGTGATTTCACGGTCGTGGTTTTGAGTCTAGTATCAGGCTCTGCCCTGAGCATGGAGCCTGCTTGGGATTCTCTCTCTCTCTTTCTCTCTCTCTCTCTCTCTCTCTCTCTCTCCTTTTCTCTTTCTTTGCCCCTCCCCTGCTCATGCAAAATAAATAATCATTAAAAAAAGAATATGCTGTATTTTGTTGAATATTACATGTACATAAAATAAATATATTCTATTTTTGGATTGAATGTTCTATAAATGTGTTTTAGGTCAAGTCGCTTGATAATGTTTTTCAGGTCTTCTCTATTCTGACTGATTTTCTACTTGGTGTATCAATTACTGAGAGAAGAGTGTTGATGTCTCCAACTGTAATTCTAGATTTTTAAATTTCTCCTTATAGTTCTTTCATGTTTTCCACGTGTATTTTGAAGTTCTGTTGTTAGGTGAACACATTTAAATTGTTATGCCTTCTTAGAGAACTGGCCTCTATTATTATATAATGTCCTTCTTTTCCTTGGTAATTTGTTTTGAAGTCTACTTTGTATGATATTAGTAAAGATATTTCAGCTTTATTTTTTATCAGTATTTAAATTGTGCATATTTTTTTAAATCTATCTATATATTTATATCTATCTATCTATCATCTATCTATCTAGTGGTTTTCTTATATACATAATATATGTTGGTCTTGAATTTTGTATTCAATATGGAAATCTCTATTTTAATTCCTCCATTTAGACAATTTACTTTCAATGTGATTATTGATATGGTTTGATTAAAGTTAATCATTCTGTTAGCTCTTTTTATTCGTTCCACCTGTTCTTTTTCCTCTTTTTTTTTTACTTTTATTTGAGTATTTTGATGATTCCATTTTATCTCCATTACTTACTTATTCTGTATTAATATTAGTGGTTATTCTACAGTTTAAAACATATGTCTTTAATTAATTAGAGTCTACCTTTAAATAATATATTACCTCAGGTATAGTATAAGGTCTTTACAAGTGTATATTACAAATTCTTTCCTCATAACTTCTGTGCTATTTTTGTACTAACTTCCACTTTTACACATATTTTAAAAACACAGTGCTTTGGTACTATTTTTGTTTTAGACAAGTAAAGCAAGACATAGAAGTAATTAGAGGAAATAGAATTTAGACAAAAAAGTTACCTTTATTATTATTATTTTAATTTTCAGGGATATTAATTTCTTTGTGAAGATTCAGACTTCTTCCTGGTATCATATTTCTTCTGCTTAATGGACATCTTTTAACATTTCTTGTCATATAGGCATGTAGCAATACATTCACTCAGGTTTTATTTTTATGGAAATTATTTCTTTCTCATTTTTGAAAGATATTTTCACTGGGTATAGACCTATGGGGTGTTTTTAGAAAAACATTCAGCTCTTTATAAATATCATTCCAATACTCTTTGTGTTACATGGTTTCTGACAAGAAATCTTATTTTTATTGCCATTGTTCTTCTGTATGTAATGTATATTTTTTCTTTGGATGACTTACATTTTCACCTGATTGAATATAAGTCCAGTTTTGTGTGTATGCATATTTGTGTGTAATTGGTAATTATTGTACTTGGTTTTCTCTGAGCTTCAACACTCTGTGGTTTGTTGTGTGGCATTAATTTTGACAGTTTGGTAAAAGCTGACTATGGCTTGAAAGAGAATTTAGAACCCCTGGAAGCACAGGTATAAGAGAAATTCACACTCATTGCAGGCTGTTTAATGTCATTAGTCACTCAAAACAAAGATTGGTGAGATCCTGAGTATTGGTGATTGGTGAGATTCTTCGTAGTATAAGTCTGGATGAAAGGAATAATAGCAGCAAATCCAATGTCTCCACAAATATTTCTTTTTCCTTCTTCTTTCTTCTCATTTTTGGATTCCAGTTGCACATATGACAAATAATTTGATATTGTCCTTCAAATTGATTGCTTTGTGTTTTCATTTTCACCCTTTTCCTCTTTATGTTTGTTTGGATAATCTCTATGGGCATATCTTCAAGTTCATTGGTTCTCTCCCTAGCTGTGTTCAGTCCATTGATGTGCCCATCAAAGGTATTCTGTATTGCATTTACTGTTTTTCTTTTTTAACACTTTACTTGATTATTTCATATAGCTTCAATTTTCTGCTGAAATTTGCCATATGATTTTGCATGTTGCCAACATTATCCATGAGAACCTCTAATATATTAATCATAGATATTTTAATTTTCTTTCAGATAGTTCCAACATTCATTTCATACTTAATTCTGGTTCTATTGATTGCTTTATCTCTTGGCAGTATATTGTTAATTGATTTTTAAATATCCCTCATAATTTTATGTTGAAACCTGCACACCTCATACAAAACAGTAGAGATTAAAACAAATAGTTCTTATGTCTAGAAATTGGCATGCCTTTGTTTATACTAGGCTATTGGTGTGTTTGTGGTGTGTGTTTGTGTGTGTATAATTCTAGTCAAGAGTGGAATAGGGTTTGGAGTTTCTTGCTGCTGTTGTTAATCTTGTTACCATGGTGTTCCAGGTCTCAGTTTCCTCTAGGGATACATTGTATTTAGAGTGGGTTCCAGTTGCCCAAGGCTTTTTATTAATGTCTGCACCACAGCTGTAGGTCTTCCCTTTGGGCTGTGCCTCAAAGAGGGTCTTCTTTCAGGTTCTTACAAGACTTTCATCATTACTACATTGTTTCTTTACTTGCCTCCTGTTAGTCTGAGGATTAGGGTGCTCTCCTTTGTTCTAATTAATCCTCTATCCTAGGCAAGAACTGTGTCCTTGGGTCTTGAAGATGTGGACTTATTATTCTTGCCCCTCCTCAAATATAGTTCTCCTGTCCTCCCTATGGGTACAGTTTTTTTTTCCCCTGTTCCCATTTACCTGCTGTAGTGCATTTTCACCAGTTCCTTAAGGCTCACATTTTGTGTTGCCCTTTCCTCTCTCCCAGTTTAAAGTTGTTGTTCCATAGGTGAAACAGGCAAAACAGATTTGGGTAGGATTTGCAGCTGATATTTTCCTCACCCAGACTTGTTCTATGAGGAATGCCTTTTAAGGATCTCAACAGTCTTTGTTTTGAGTGTCTGATGATGTCTATGGAGAAAAGCCTGCAATGAGTGTGTATTCCTGTTATACCTGTGCCTTCAGGGGTTCTAAATTCTCTCTCCAGCCATAGTCAGCTTTTAACAATTTGTCAACAACTTGTAAATCAACTTTTAAAATTGAGATACTCTTAGAGATTTACAAGGATTTATACTAGGCTATACAAAATATAGATTTTATAGATTAAAAAAAACCCTGCAAAATAGTAGAGTGTTCCTGTGGGTAAACCATTCACTCATCTTCTCTTTTTGTTAACATCTTACATAACCATAGAACATTTATCACAATTAAGAAATTATTCTTGGTACTATACTATTCACTAAAAAAATTGCTGGGGCGCCTGGGTGGCGCAGTTGGTTAAGCGTCCGACTTCAGCCAGGTCACGATCTCGCGGTCCGTGAGTTCGAGCCCTGCATCGGGCTCTGGGCTGATGGCTCAGAGCCTGGAGCCTGTTTCCCATTCTGTGTCTCCCTCTCTCTGCTCCTCCCCCGTTCATGCTCTGTCTCTCTCTGTCTCAAGAATAAATAAATGTTAAAAAAAAAATTTAAAAAAATTGCTTACCTCTCTTAACGGTGTCTGGTAATATCTTTTTTATATAAGTCTTTGCATTTGATTTCTTCTTGCCTCTTCTCATCCTGTCTTTCCTTAGATTTCAAGTCATTATGACCTGTGTCTTGTCACCTCAGTTTTCTGATAGGTTAAAGAAATTATGAATTTGCAATTTGTCTGGCTTTGCTGTTTTGTTGTTGTAAAGATGGAAGTGATGCTCTTTTCAGCTATGTATATTCCAAGTAGAAATCATAATAGACAAATATTTTTAAATGAATGAATGATTTGTTTTCCACAGATAAATTTGATATATATGGGAAGACAGACAATTATTTAAATATTAAGGTATTTCATGCAGCTTGTTTTCTAATTTAGTATATGTATGTAATAACATAATAACACATTTGGGAATCCTTCATAGGCTAGAACTTAAATGTACTGTTTAGAAACACTTCACAAAAAGGTTTTGGCATTTTAAGTAAACACCCACTCAAAAAGTAGCTTCTTTTTTCAAATTTGAGATTTTTTAAAAAAATTATTTAAATTTCAGTTAACATACAGTGTAATATTAATTTCAGGTATACAATATAGTGATTCAGAAATTCCATGCAACACCCAGTGATCATCACAACAACTGCACTCCTTAATCCCCATCACTTATTTATTTTATTTATTTATTTTTGAGTGGGGGAAGAGCAGAGGAAGAGGGAGAGAGAGAATCTTAAGCAGTCTCCAAGCCCAGCGCTAAACCTGATGCTTGAACTCATGATCATGAGATCATGACCTGAGCCAAAATCAAGAGTTAGACCCTTTACCAACTGAGTCACTCAGGTGCCCCCTCATCACTTATTTAACCCATCTCCCCAGCCATCTCCCCAGCCATCTCCCCTCTGGTAACTCTCAGTTTGTTCTCTATACTTAAGAGTCTGTTTTTTGTTTGGCTATTTTCTCTTTTTTCCCTTTGCTCCTTTGTTTTTTTCTTAAATTCTACATATGAGTGAAATCATATGGTATTTGTCTTTCTCTAACTTATTTCATTTAGATTATACACTTTAGTTCCATTCACATCATTCTAAATGGCAAAATTTCATTCTTTTTTATGAGTGAATAATATTCCATTGGGTATGTATACCACATCTTTTTGATCCATTCATCATTCAGTGGACACTAAGCTATTTCCATAATTTGGATATTGTGGATAATGCTACAATAAACATTGGGGTGCATGTGCCAATTTTAAACAGCATTCCTGTATCCTTTGGGTAAATACCTCATAGTGAAATTGCAGGGACATATGGTAGTACTATTTTTAATTATTTGAGGAACTTCCATACTATTTTTCAGAGGGGTTGCACCAGTTTGCATTCCTACCAGCAGTACTAAAGGGTTCCTATTTCTCCATGTCCTCGCGAACATTTGTTGTGTCCCGAGTTGTTCATTTTAGCCACTCTGACAGGTGTGAGGTGGTATCTCATTGTGGTTTTGATCTTCGTTCTTATGATGAGGAGTGATGTTGAGCATTTTTTCATGTGTCTGTTAGCCATCTGGATGTCTTCTTTGGAGAAGTGTCTACTCATGTCTTTTGCCCATTTCTTCACTGGATTATTTGTTTTTGGGTGCTGAGTTTGATAAGTTCTTTATAGATTTTGGATACTAACCCTTTATCTGTCATATTCAAATATCTTCTCCCATTCTGTCAGGTGCCTTGTAGTTTTGCTGATTGTTTCCATCTCTGTGAAGAAGCTTCTTATCTTGATGAGGTCCCAATAGTTCATTTTTGCTTTTCTTTCCCTTGCCTCTGGAGACATGTCAAGTAAAAGTTGCTGTGGCTGAGGTTAAAGAGGTTGATGCCTGTTTTCTCCTCTAGGATTTTGATGGCTTCATGTCTTACATTTAGGTCTTTCATACATTTTGAGTTTATTTTTATGCATGGCATTAGAAAGTGGTTCAGGTTCATTCTTCTGCATGTCGTGGTACAGTTTTCCCAACACTATTTGCTGAAGAGACTGTCTTTTTTCCATTGGATATTCTTTCCTGCTTTCTCAAAGATTAGTTGGCCATACATTTTGTGGGTCCACTTCTGGGTTTTCTATTCTACTCCATTGATCTATGTTTCTGTCCTTGTGCCAGTACCATACTGTCTTGATAATTACAGCTTTGTAATAAATCTTGAAGTCTGGAATGGTGATGCTCCAGTTTTGGTTTGCTTTTTCAGGATTGCTTTGGCTATCTGGGTCTTTTCTGGTTCCATACAAATTTTGTGATTGTTTGTTCTAGCTCTGTGAAGAATGCTGGTGTTATTTTGATAGGGATTCATTGAATATGTAGATTGCTTGGGGTAATATTGACAGTTTACCAATATTTTATATTTGAATCATGAGAATGGAATGTTTTTCCTTTTTTCTGTCTTCAATTTATTTCAAAAGCTTTCTATAGTTTTCAGTGTATAGATTTTTTACCTCTTTGGTTAGGTTTATTCCTAGGTATTTTATGGGTTTTTGTGGAATTTTAAATAGGACTGACTCTTTGATTTCTCTTTCTGTTGCTTCATTATTCATGTATAGAAATGCAACCTATGTCTATACATTGATTATGTGTCCTGCGGCTTTGCTGAATTCATGTATCAGTTCTAGCAGTTTTTTGGTGGAGTCTTTTGGGTTTTCCACATACAGTATCATGTTGTATGTGAAGAGTGGAAGTTTGACTTCCTCCTTGTGATTTGGATGCTTTTATTTCTTCATGTTCTCTGATTACTGAGGCTAGGACTTCCAACACTGTGTTGAATAACAGTGGTGAGAGTGGACATCCTTGCCTTGATCCTGATCTTAGGGGAAAAAGCTTTCTGTTTTTCCCCATTGGTGATGATATTAGTGGTGGGTCTTTTTATATGGCTTTTATGATCTTGGGGTATGACACTTCCATCCCTACATTATTGAGGGTTTTTCTCAAGAAAGGGTGCTGTATTTTGTTAAATGCTTTCTCTGCATCTATTATGTGGATCATGTGGTCCTTTTCTTTTATTAATGTGATGTGTCACATTGATTGATTTTCAGATATTGAGCCATCCCTGCCTCCCAGGAATAAATCCCACTTGATTGTGGTGAATAATTCTTTTAATGTATTGGTGGATACCGTTGGGTAGTATCTTGTTGATAATTATTGCATCCATGTTCATCAGGGCAGTTGGTCTGTAGTTCTCCTTTATAGTGAGGTCTTTGGTTTTGGAATTAAGGTAATGCTGGCCTTGTAGAATGAGTTTGAAAGTTTTCCTTCCATTTCTATTTGTTGAAACAGTTTCAAAAGAATAAGGGTTAACTCCTCTTTAAATGTTTGGTAGAATTCCCCTTAAAAGCCATCTGGCCCTGGACTCTTGTATGTTGGGAAATTTTTGATTATTGATTCAATCTCTTTACTGGTTATGGATCTGTTCAAATTTTCTATTTCTTCCTGTTTCAGCTTTGGTAGTTTTTAATGTTTCTAGGAATTTGTCCATTTCTTCCAGATTGCCCAATTTTTTGGCATATAATTGCTCATAATAATCTATTATTGTTTGTATTTCTGTGGTGTTGGTTAGGATCTCTCTTCTTTCAGTCATGATTTTATTTATTTGCATCCTTTCACTTTTTTTATTGATCACTCTGGCTAGGGGTTTATTAATTTTGTTAATTTTTCCAAAGAACCAGCTCCTGGTTTCATTGATCTGTTTTATTGTTGTTGTTGGGTTTTTTTTTATATCATTGACTTCTTCTCTAATCTTTATTATTTCCATTGTTCTGCTGCTTTTGATCTTTATTTGCTGTTCTTTATTCAGCTCTTTTAGGTGTAAGGTTTGGTTGTATATATGAGACCTTTATTCCTTCTTTAGGAGGGCCTGGATTGCTATATACTTCCCTCTTGTGACTGCCGTTGCTGCATCCCAGAGGTTTTGGGATGTTGGATGCCATGAACTTTTAAATTTCCTCTTTAATTTCTTCATTAACCCATTCATTTTTAGTGGAATATTCTTTAATCTCCAAGTATTCATGGTCTTTCAAAATTTTTTTTTCCGATTGATTTCAAGTGTCATAGTGTTGTGACCTGAAAATATGCAAGATATGATCTCGATCTCCCTGATGAATATGGATGCAAAAATTCTCAATAAGATACTAGCAAATCGAATTCAACGGCATATAAAAAGAATTATTCACCATGATCAAGTGGGATTCATTCCTGGGATGCAGGGCTGGTTCAACATTCGCAAATCAATCAACGTGATACATCACATTAACAAAAAAAAAGAGAAGAACCATATGATCCTGTCAATCGATGCAGAAAAGGCCTTTGACAAAATCCAGCATCCTTTCTTAATAAAAACCCTTGAGAAAGTCGGGATAGAGGGAACATACTTAAAGATCATAAAAGCCATTTATGAAAAGCCCACAGCTAACATCATCCTCAACGGGGAAAAACTGAGAGCTTTTACCCTGAGATCAGGAACACGACAAGGATGCCCACTCTCACCGCTGCTGTTTAACATAGTGCTGGAAGTTCTAGCATCAGCAATCAGACAAGAAAAGGAAATCAAAGGCATCCAAATTGGCAAAGATGAAGTCAAGCTTTTGCTTTTTGCAGATGACATGATATTATACATGGAAAATCCGATAGACTCCACCAAAAGTCTGCTAGAACTGATACATGAATTCAGCAAAGTTGCAGGATACAAAATCAATGTACAGAAATCAGTTGCATCCTTATACACTAACAATGAAGCAGCAGAAAGACAAATAAAGAAACTGATCCCATTCACAATTGCACCAAGAAGCATAAAATACCTAGGAATAAATGTAACCAAAGATGTCAAGGATCTGTATGCTGAAAACTATAGAAAGCTTATGAAGGAAATTGAAGAAGATTTAAAGAAATGGAAAGACATTCCCTGCTCATGGATTGGAAAAATAAATATTGTCAAAATGTCAATACTACCCAAAGCTATCTACACATTCAATGCAATCCCAATCAAAATTGCACCAGCATTCTTCTCGAAACTAGAACAAGCAATCCTAAAATTCATATGGAACCACAAAAGGCCCCGAATAGCCAAAGGAATTTTGAAGAAGAAGACCAAAGCAGGAGGCATCACAATCCCAGACTTTAGCCTCTACTACAAAGCTGTCATCATCAAGACAGCATGGTATTGGCACAGAAACAGACACATAGACCAATGGAATAGAATAGAAACCCCAGAACTAGACCCACAAACGTATGGCCAACTCATCTTTGACAAAGCAGGAAAGAACATCCAATGGAAAAAAGACAGCCTCTTTAACAAATGGTGCTGGGAGAACTGGACAGCAACATGCAGAAGGTTGAAACTAGACCACTTTCTCACACCATTCACAAAAATAAACTCAAAATGGATAAAGGACCTAAATGTGAGACAGGAAACCATCAAAACCTTAGAGGAGAAAGCAGGAAAAGACCTCTCTGACCTCAGCCGTAGCAATCTCTTACTCGACACATCCCCAAAGGCAAGGGAATTAAAAGCAAAAGTGAATTACTGGGACCTTATGAAGATAGAAAGCTTCTGCACAGCAAAGGAAACAACCAACAAAACTAAAAGGCAACCAACGGAATGGGAAAAGATATTCGCAAATGACATATCGGACAAAGGGCTAGTATCCAAAATCTATAAAGAGCTCACCAAACTCCACACCCGAAAAACAAATAACCCAGTGAAGAAATGGGCAGAAAACATGAATAGACACTTCTCTAAAGAAGACATCCGGATGGCCAACAGGCACATGAAAAGATGTTCAGCGTCGCTCCTTATCAGGGAAATACAAATCAAAACCACACTCAGGTATCACCTCACGCCAGTCAGAGTGGCCAAAATGAACAAATCAGGAGACTCTAGATGCTGGAGAGGATGTGGAGAAACGGGAACCCTCTTGCACTGTTGGTGGGAATGCAAATGGGTGCAGCCGCTCTGGAAAGCAGTGTGGAGGTTCCTCAGAAAATTAAAAATAGACCTACCCTATGACCCAGCAATAGCACTGCTAGGAATTTATCCAAGGGATACAGGAGTATTGATGCATAGGGTCACTTGTACCCCAATGTTCATAGCAGCACTCTCAACAATAGCCAAATTATGGAAAGAGCCTAAATGTCCATCAACTGATGAATGGATAAAGAAATTGTGGTTTATATACACAATGGAATATTACGTGGCAATGAGAAAAAATGAAATATGGCCTTTTGTAGCAACGTGGATGGAACTGGAGAGTGTGATGCTAAGTGAAATAAGCCATACAGAGAAAGACAGATACCATATGGTTTCACTCTTATGTGGACCCTGAGAAATTAACAGGAACCCATGGGGGAGGGGAAGGAAAAAAAAAACAGGTTAGAGTGGGAGAGAGCCAAAGCATAAGAGACTCTTAAAAACTGAGAACAAACTGAGGGTTGATGGGGGGTGGGAGGGAGGAGAGGGTGGGTGATGGGTATTGAGGAGGGCACCTTTTGGGATGAGCACTGGGTGTTGTATGGAAACTAATTTGTCAATAAATTTCATAAAAAAAAAAGAAGGAAATCAAATATATTAAATTCATAAATACAGTTTAAAATGTTTAAAAGTGTTTAAGCTTGAAAATGAGCCAAACATCATTCAAAGACTCTTTAGAAGTGAAGGTTGAATTCTGCAAGACTGATAAACACAATACTAATTTTTTACAGTCAAAATTAAAAGGAAAAACCAGATTTTTTTAAACTTATTTTGGAATAAAGATTTACAGAAAGGAAAAAAAAATATGATCTCGATCTTTTTGTACTTGTTGAGGGCTGAATTGTGACCCAGTATGTGATATATTAAGGAGAATGTTCCATGTACCCTCAAGAAGAACGTGTATTCTGTTGCTTTAGGATGAAATGCTCTGAATATGTCTGTTAAGCCCATCTGGTCCAGTGTGTTATTCAAAGCCATTGTTTCCTTATTGATTTTCTGCTTAGATGATCTGTCCATTGCTGTAAATGAGGTGGTGAAATCCCCTACTATCATGGTATAATTATCAATGACCACATTATCAATTGTGGTTAATTGATTTATAAATTTGGGAATCTCCACGTTGGGGGCATAAATATTTATAATTGTTAGATTTTCCTTGTAGATAGACCCCTTAATTATGATATAATGCCTTTCTTCATGTCTTGTTTTAGTCTTTATTTTTAAATCTAGTTTGTCTGATATAAGTATGGCTACACCAGCTTTCTTTTGATGACCATTAGCATGATAGATGGTTTTCCATCCCCTTACTTTCAATCTGCATGTGTCTTTAGATCTAAAATGAGTCTCTTGTAAGTAGTATAGAGATGGATCTTATTTTCTTGTCCATTCTGATACCCCATGTCTTTTTATTGGAACATTTAGTCCATTGACATTTAGAGTGAGTACTGAAAGATATGAATTTAGTGCCATTGTGGTGCTTGTTAGGTTGGTGGCTTTGGTGATGTTCTCTGATCCTTTCTAGTCTTTGTTGCTTTTAGTCTTTTTTTTTTTTTTTTTGGTCTTTTCTCCACTCAAAGATTTCTCCTTAAAACGTCTTGCAACGCTGGTTCATCGGTCATGAAATCTTTTAGTTTTTGTTTGTCTTAGAGACTTTTTATTTCTCCTATTTTGAATGACAGTCTTGCTGGATAAGAAATTCTTCTTTGCATATTTTTCTGATTCAGCACGTTGAATATATCCTGTCACTCTTTTCTCGCCTGCCCCATTTCTGTGGATAAGTCTGCTGTGAACTTGTTATGTCTTCCTTTGCAGGTTAAGAACTTTTTTCCCTTACTGCTTTCATAATTCTTTCCCTGTCTCTGTATTTTGTAAATTTGACTATGAAATGCCTTGTTGATGGTCAGTTTATGTTGATCTAATGGGAGTTCTCTGTGCTTCTTGAATGATGATGTCTGTGTCCTTTGCCAGTTTAGGAATGTTTTCCCCTACAATTTGCTCCCATAAACCTTCTGCACCCTTTTCTCTCTCTTCATCTTCTGGGATGCCTATTATTTGGATGTTATTCCTTTTTAATAAGTCACTGAGTTCTCAAAGTCTTGTAGTGTGATCTTTTGCCTTTGTTTCTCCCTTTTTTCTGCTTCATTATTCTCCATACTTTTATATTCTAAATCACTGATTCACTGCTCTGCATTTGTCCATGCTTGCCATCATAACATTCTGTCGAGATTGCATCTTGGTTGTAGCATTTTTATTTCTGTCTTCACTAGACTTTATTTCTTTTATCTCTGCAGAAAGGGATTCTATACTTTTGTCAACCCCAGCTAGTATTTTTTTTTAATTTTTTAGGCGTTTTATTTAGTTTTGAGAGACAGAGAGACAGTATGGACAGGGGAAGGGTGGAGAGAAAAGGAGACACAGAATCCAAGAAGCAGGCTCCGGGCTCTGAGCTGTCAACACAGAGCACAATGTGGGGCTTGAACTCGTGAATGACAAGATCGTGATCTGAGCCAAAGTTGGATGCTTAACCAACTGAGCCACCCAGTGACCCCTAGTATTTTTATTATTGTGATTCTAATTCTAGTTCAGATATGTTGCTTTTATCTGTGTTGATTAAGCCCATGGCTGTCACTTCTCCCTGTTCCTTTTTTTGGGTGAATTACTCTATTTGTCATTTTGGAGGAAGAAAAAAATAATAAAATAAGAAATAAAAATTAAAAATTAAAATTAAAACAAAAAATCAAATAAAGGAAGCCAGATCCTAGATGTGTTTTGGTCTGCTTATTGAAGGAAGCTTGGTAGAATAGAGAAAAAAGGGAAAGAAAAAAAAAGGTAAGAAAAAATTTTAATACTTAAAATAATTACATAATAAAATAGAAAAAATGAAATAAAGAAAATGAAATAGGGCAAGGAGAATGAAACTGCCATGGTTGGCTTAGATCAATCAGGATACCTTGTTGGTACATGCACTGAGCACAGTGTTTCCTGAAAAAGGGGCTGCTACCAGGCTGACTACTAAAGTGATATTAGCAGAAGATGGCAGCCTAGGAGGATGCTGGGCTCACCTTGTCCTGCTGGTCACTTAGATTCCACCCACATCTGCCTAAATAACCCAGAAAACTGCCAGAAGACTAGCAGACAGACTCTTCAGAGCCAAGTGTAGACAAGAGGCTCACAGAAGTGGGTAGGAAGGACCAAGAGGTGGTGTGTGCTACTTGGACTGGTGGGAGGGAGGCGGGGTGGTGGTGGGGCAGCCCGCCCAGCAAGGCAGAGTACCTTGCAAAAGCACAGGGGCTGTACTCCATGAAATCTGACAGCCAGCAAGACTTAACATCTGGAATGTTAAAAGTGAACAGCTCTGCTCTCGGAGAGTGGGAGAGCAAGAGGACACAGGGAAGGAGAGTTGTTGAGCCCCGGAAGGCAGAGCTCAGCTTGGCGGGGAACAAAGGTGCTGAGAAACACCATTTCCCTCTTCCATTCCCCAGCCGAAATTCCAAAGGGAACCAGTTCCAGTCACCAAACATGGTTGCACCATCAAACACCCAACATTATGCTTCCTTGGATCCATCCCTCTGATGAGCCTGCCTCCCTCACGTGTTGCAGGGCCCCTCCCACAGGGGACCACCCAGGGCAAAGCTAGCTAAGCCTGTACCTCCTGCCACTGTGCACCTTGCGGATCCACCCTGGCTAATATGCCCTTGGGTAGATCCCATTGAAGCAGTACCACAAGCCTGGCAGTGTGAAAGTAGCCCAGACAGGGACCACACCACTCCACAGTAAGTCCTGCCCCTGGGAGAGGGAAAGATAAGGTACACACCAGTCTGACTGTGGCCCCAGCAGTGGGCTGGGGGCAGACATCGAGTCTGACTGTGGCCTCGACCACCAACACAAGTTACTCTGGACAGTACAGGGGAAGTGCCCTGAAGTTTGGAGCCACCCCAGGGACTACCCAAAATGATGAAACAGAAGAATTCTCCTGAAAAAAAAAAACTCCAAGAAGTAGCGACACCTAACGAATTGATCAAAAACGATTCAAGAAATATAACGGAACAAGAATTTAGAATAATAGTCATAAAATTAATCGCTGGACTTGAAAAAAGCATAGACAATAGCAGAGAATCTATTGCTACAGAGATCAAGGGACTAAGAAATAGTCATGAGGAGCTAAAAAATGCATTAATGAGGTGCAAAATAAAATGGAGGTGACCACAGCACGGATTGAAGAGTCAGAGGAGAGAATAGGTGAATTAGAAGATAAAATTATGGAAAAAGAGGAAGCTGAGAAAAAGAGACATAAAAAAAATCCAGGAGTATGAGGGGAAAATTAAAGAACTAAGTGATGCAATCAAACGAACAACATCCGTATCATAGGAATTCCAGAAGAGCTGAAGAGAGAGAGAAAGGGGCTGAAAGTGTACTTGAACAAATCATAGATGAGAACTTCCATGATCTGGGGAAGGAAAAAGGCATTGAAATCCAAGAGGCACAGAGGACTCCCTTCAGATGTAACTTGAATTGTTTTTCTGCATGACATACCATAGTGAAACTGGCAAAATACAAGGATAAAGAGAAAATTCTGAACGCAGCTAGGGATAAACAGGCTATAACCTACAAAGGGAGACCCATGAGACTACTGGGAGACATATATACTGAAACTTGACAGGCCAGAAAGGAATGGCAGGAAATCCTCAATGTGATGAACAGAAAAAATATGTAGCTAAGAATCCTTTATCCACAAGTCTGCCATTCAGAATAGAAGGAGAGATAAACGTCTTCCCAAAAAAACAAACTGAAAGACTTCATCAGCACTAAACCAGCCCGACAAGAGATCCTAAGGGGGATTCTGTGAGTGAAATGTTGCAAGGACCACAAAGTACCAGAGACATCACTACAAGCATGAAACCTCAAGACATCAAAATGACTCTAAACCCATATCTTTCTATAATAACACTGAATGTAAATGGACTAAATGCTCCAACCAAAAGACATAGGGTATCAGAATGGATAAAAAAACAAGACCCATCTATTTGCTGTCTACAAGAGACTCATTGTAGACCTGAGGACACTTTCAGATTGAGAGTGAGGGGATGGAGAACTATTTATCATGCTACTGGAAGTCAAAAGAAAGCTGGAGTAGCCATACTTACATCAGACAAATTAGACTTTAAATTAAAGGTTGTAACAAGAGATGGAGAAGGGCATTATATAATAATTACAGGGTCTATCTATCAGGAAGAGCTAACAATTATAAATGTCTATGTGCCAAATATGGGAGCCCCAAAATATATAAAAAAATCACAAACATAAGCAACCTTATTGATCAGAATGTGGTAATTGCAGGGGACTTTAATACTCCACTTGCAGCAATGGATAGATCATCTAGACACAGGATCAATAAAGAAACAAGGGCCCTGAATGATACATTGGATCAGATGGACTTGACAGATATATTTAGAACTCTTCATCCCAAAGCAACAGAATATACTTTCTTCTCGAGTGCACATGGAACATTCTCCAAGATAGATCACATACTGGGTCACAAACAGCCCTTAATAAGTATAAAAGAACTGAGATCCTAGCAAGCATACTTTCAGACCACAATGCTATAAAACTTGAAATCAACCACAGGAAAAAGTCTGGAAAACCTCCAAAAGCATGGAGGTTAAAGAACACCCTCAATTAGAGAAGAAATTAAATAAATATATGGAAACAAATGAAAATGAAAATACAACAATTGAAATGCTTTGGGATGCAGAAAATGCAGTCCTGAGAGGAAAATACATTGCAATCCAGGCCTATCTCAAGAAACAAGAAAAATTCCAAATAAAAAATCTAACAGCACACCTAAAGGAAATAGAAGAACAGCACAGACACCCCAAACCCAACAGAAGAAGATAAATAATAAAGATCAGAGCAGAAATAAACAATATAGAAGCTAAAAAAAACTGTAGAGCAGATCAATGAAACCAAGAGCTGGTTTTTTGAAAAAATAAACAAAATTGATAAACCTCTAGCCAGGCTTCTCAAAAATAAAAGGGAGATGACCCAAATAGATAAAGTCATGAATGAAAATGGAATTATTACAACCAATCCCTCAGAAATACAAGCAATTATCATGGAATACTATGAAAAATTATATGCCAACAAATTGGACAACCTGGAAGAAATGGACAAATCCCTAAACACCCACACACTTCCAAAACTCAAACAGGAAGAAATAGAAAGCTTGAACAGACCCATAACCAGTGAAGAAATTGAATAAGTTCTCAAAAATCTCCCAACAAATAAGAGTCCAGGACCAGATGGCTTCCCAGGGGAATTCTACCAGACATTTAAAGCAGAGATAATACCTATCCTTCTCAAGCCATTCCAAAAAAATAGAAAGGGAAGGAAAACTTCCAGACTCATTCTATGAAGCCAACATTACTTTGATTCCTAAACCAGACAGAGACCCAACAAAAAAAGAGAACTACAGGCCAATATCCCTGATGAATATGGATGCACAAATTCTCAATAAGATACTGGCAAATCGAATTCAACAGTATATGAAAAGACTTATTCACCATGATGAAGTGGGATTCATTCCTGGGCTGCAGGGCTGGTTCAACATTTGCAAATCAATGTGATACATCACATTAATAATAAAAGAGAAGAAAAGAACGATATGATCCTGTCATTCAATGCAGAAAAAGCATTTGACAAAATTCAGCATTCTTTCTTAATAAAACCCTCAAGAAGGTCGGGATAGAAAGAACATGCTTAAACATCATAAAAGCCATTTATGAAAAGCTGACAGTTAATATTATCCTCAATGGGGGAAAATTGAGAACATTCCCCCTGAGATCTGGAACACAACAAGGATGTCCACTCTCACTGCTGTTGTTTAACATAGTGTTGGAAGTTCTAGCATCAGCAGACAACAAAAGGAAACCAAAGGCATCAAAATTGACAAACATGAAGTCAAGCTTTCACTTTTTGCAGATGACATGATATTATACATGGAAAATCCGATAGACTCCACCAAAGTCTGCTAGAACTCATACATGAATTTAGCAAAGTCACAGGTTACAAAATCAATGTACAGAAATCAGTTGCATTCTTACACACTAATAATGAAGCAACAGAAAGACAAATAAAGAAACTGATCCCATTCACAATTGCACCAAGAATTATAAAATACCTAGGAAGAAACCAAACAAAGATGTAAAAGATCTGTATGCTGAAAACTATAGAAAGCTTATGAAGGCAATTGAAGAAGATACAAAGAAATGGAAAAACATTCCGTGCTCATGGATTGGAAGAATAAATATTGATAAAATGTCAATACTACCCAAAGCAATCTACACATTCAATGCAATCCCAATCAAAATTGCACCAGCATTCTTCTCGAAGCCAGAACAAGCAATCCTAAAATTTGTATGGAACCACAAAAGGCCCTGAATAGCCTAAGTAATTTTGAAGAAGAAGACCAAAGCAGGAGGCATCACAATCCTAGACTTTACCTTCTACTACAAAGTTGTAATCATCAAGACAGCATGGTACTGGCACAAAAACAGACACATAGACTAATGGAATAGAATAGAGACTCCAGAATTGGACCCACAAACGTATGGCCAACTAGTCTTTCACAAAGCGGGAAAGGATATCCAAAGGAAAAAAGACAGTCTCTTTAACAAATGGTGCTGGGAGAACTGGGCAGCAACATGCAGAAGAATGAAACTCGACCACTTTCTTACACCATTCACAAAAATAAACTCAAAATGGATGAAGGACCTGAATGTGAGACAGGAGACCATCAAAACCCTAGAGGAGAAAGCAGGAAAAAACCTTTCTGACCTCAGCCGCAGCAATTTCTTACTTGACACATCTCCAAAGGCAAAAGAATTAAAAGCAAAAATGAACTATTGGGACCTCATGAAGATAAAAAGCTGCACAGCAAAGGAAACAATGAACAAAACTAACTGACAGAATGGGAAAAGATATTTGCAAATGACATATCGGACAAAGGGCTAGTATCCCAAATCTATAAAGATCTCACCAAACTCCACACCGGAAAAGCAAATAATCCAGTGAAGAAATGGGCAGAAAACATGAATAGACACTTCTCTAAAGAATACATCCAGATGGCCAACAGGCATGTGAAAAGATGCTCAATGTCACTCTTCATCAGGGAAATACAAATCAAAACCACACTCAGATACCACCTCATTCCAGTCAGAGTGGCTAAAATGAACAAATCAGGAGACTATAGATGCTGGCGAGGATGTGGAGAAACAGGAACCCTCTTGCACTGTTGGTGGGAATGCAAATGGGTGCAGTCGCTCTGGAAAACAGTGTGGAGGTTCCTCAAAAAATTAAAAATAGATCTACCCTATGACCCAGCAATAGCACTACTAGGAATTTACCCAAGGGATATAGGAGTGCTAATGCTAAGGGCACTTGTACCCCAATGTTTATAGCAGCACTTTCAACAGTAGCCAAATGATGGAAAGAGCCTAGATGTCCATCAAGTGATAAATAGATAAGGTAAGTGTGGTTTATATACACAATGGAATACTACGTGGCAATGAGAAAGAATGAAATATGGCCTTTGGTAGCAACGTGGATGGAACTGGAGAGTGTTATGCTAAGTGAAATAAGTCATACAGAGAAAGACAGACACAATATGTTTTACTCTTATGTGGATCCTGAGAAACTTAACAAAAGACCATGGGGGAGGGGAAGAAAAAAAGGTTAGAGCAGGAGGGAATGAAACCATCACAGACTCTTAAAAACTGGAATAAACTGAGGGTTGATAGGGGGTGGGCAGGAGGGGAGGGTGGGTGATGGGCATTGAGGAGGGCACCTGTTGGGATGAGCCCTGGGTGTTGTATGGAAATCAATTTGACAATATATTTCATATAAGAAAAGAATATGAAATAGAATAAAAAATTTATAAATATAAAAATATATAACTAAAAATAAATTTTTCTCTTTCTTCATTCAAAATGAGGAAAAAAAGAAAGAAAGCAATTTAAGCAAAAACAGAAGCAAAGAAAATGAATAAACAAACCAGCAAACAGAATGAAACCCAAATTAAGTTACTTCCAGTTTCCTTTAGAACTGAAACTATGAAGCCCTGTAGAGTCCTTACACTAAGCAGGTGAAGTGACTTGTGTTGTCTTCTAGGGGATGTGCTTAGAGGACACAGTTAAATGGGGCTTGGTGTAATGGTTCCATTTTCCACTAGGTGGTGCTGCTTAGCTTACTGGGATGGATCAGTATGGTTCACATGCTGAGTGGGAGAGGTGGAAATTGCTTCACTCAGCTCCTTAGTTTCTTGCACAGGAACTTTGTGTTGTCACCAGCCTGCAATCAAGCACCCATCCTTTGTCTCAGGCCTCCATCCACTCCCCGCCTCTACCCTGTCCATGTCCAAGCTGCCCGCCTGCCAGATGGCACCTCCCTCCGGAGTTTTATCTCAGATGGGGTTGTGTTTCAAAACCCCACACTTCAGAGACCCTTGTGGCTTGGATCCATGCTGACGCTCTCTCTGGGGGAGAGTCTCACTGAGCAATGGACAGGTGCCAGCTTGCCCCAAAAAACGTTTGTGTGATTGTGCAGCTACAGAGGTTCAGAGATGATGGCAAATCCCAATACACAGCTGGCACCAGGTTTCACCGCACTCTGGTGTCTTTGTCCCAATACCAGCAACATGGCTCTTCTGGCTCTGTGGGAGAGGCATTGCACTTTTGTTTGAGTGCTTGCCTAAAAAAAGCCTACCAGAACTTTTATATAAAACATTTTTTACATCTTTTGGAACTGTCCATAGATTAATTTAGGAGTCATACATAAAAATCAGTCTTGTTACTTTAAGTCGTGTCTCATACACTTAAATTGTTGGCAGAAAATATGTATAAGGAAAAATTTATATTAGCCAAATTCTCTCTCTGTACTGTTAGCACAAATGACAAGCATCCACAATGCACAGTAATTATATATTCCCTAAGATTCTCTGTTCATTAAACATAAAGGGTATGTAGGATGGTAATTGCCACTTAATCTGCACTCTGTTTTAGAGGAAAGAAATTAACATACATATTTTGCAAATACAGCAGTGGCTAAAATTGAACTGATTTCACAACAAAATATTTTTTTCTTATTTTAACACAAAATTACAACAAAGTTTAATATAGCTCAAAAATATTATATAAAAATATACTGTACATTGATATCCATTTTGTTTAGAGGAACATATTCCTATTCCCTACGACATATTAGGCCTCAGATAACAGCATAAAACTAAAAATATCTAGGTTTTTTCAATGAAGATATACCACCTTTTGTTTACATGAAGTGCAAAACCCCAATTGCTTGTAATAGTATAGTGCTATATGATTTTATACAATAAATATTTATTTCGCACCTACAAACCTAGATTTGAGGTTGCATTAGTGAAGAAAAAGGACAAAAATCCATGATATCATGAAGTTTACATTTTAATGAGTGAGGCAAAAAATAATCAAAACAAATAAAATATATATTATGTTAAATGGTAATAAATGATAAGGGAAATAAATAAAGCCAAGGAGCATGATATGAAATATTGGTGTGCCTAAAATTAAAGTGGGGGGTGGGCACTGAGGAAAGTTCAAGAAGGTGGCTTTTGAGTAAAGACCTGAATAAATGGAGGGAACTAGTCATGAGTATAGCTGAGGAAAGATACTTCCAGAGAGAGAGACAACATATACAAGACCCTAAGGCCAGAGTGTGAAAAGCAGGTGTGAAGAAGAAGAAGAAGAAGAAGAAGAAGAAGAAGAAGAAGAAGAAACTTGAGTGGCTAGATAACAAAGATTAAGGAAGTTTGAAAGATGAAAGTCCTAGAAAATGAGATTAGAATGGTAATAGAGGGCTAAATCACGTAGGGACTTGAAGACCATAGTAATGAACATGTCTTGTTATCTGTATGAGATGGGAAGCTATTAGATTGTTAAGGTAATGAAAGATACATTTCAACGTATGTTTTCTGTTAGAAGGAGATGAATACTATGGTAAAAATAGAACAGAGTAAGGGAAATCAATAGTTGTGAGGATGAAGACAACTATACTACAATTACAAATTGAGTGGTGAGAATAAACTTATTTGAAAAAATAAAATTTGAACAAAGGCCTTGAACAGATAAAGAAGCTAACTTAATAGATAATTGGGGAAGAATGTTTCAGAGGGCGCAGCCAATACAAAGGCTCTAAATTTGGAGATTCAAATGTATATCTGGGGAGAAGCAAGGATGCCAAAGTAACTAGAAATAGTTGAATAAGAGAGAGATGCAATCAGAGACCTAACAGGGGACCCAATCATGTTAAACTCTGAAGGACATGATAAAGACCCAGAATTTATTCTGAATTTATTAAAAGCCATTCATTGAAGAATTTTGAGAAGAGTGACATGTTCTTTGACCTTAAGATCACTCAGCTGTTGTACAAGAAGAGACTGTAAAAGTGTCAAATGAGGGAGGAGGGGACCAATTTTGAAGCTATAGAAAAAATGTCCAGGTGAGACATGATGGAGGCTTGAAACAAAGTGGTAGCAATGATGGTGTTAAAACTGGTTGAAATAAACATATATTCTTAATGTAGAGCGAACAGATTTTATTGACAAAACAGATGTGGAGTGGGAAAGAGAAGTGAAGGATAACATCCATAGTTACTTATTGTGGTTAAAAAAAAGACATAAAATTTACACCCTATCCATTTTTAAATATATAGTTCACTAGTGTTAAAAAATACTCACATTGTTGTGAAATAGATCTCTAGAACTTTTTCATCTTGCAAATCTGAACTTTATGCCCCTTAAACAACAACTTCTCTTTTTCTCTCTCCAGCCCCTGGTAGCCACCATTTTACTTTGTTTCTATTAGTTTGACTACTTTAGATGCTTCATACAAAGTAGAATTTTACAGTATTTGTCCTTTTGTGACTTAGTTATTTCTCTCAGCATAGGGTAATCACGTTTCATCCATGATGTTGCATGGGGCAGAATTTCCTTCATTTTTAAAGATGAATAATATTCCATTGCACATGTTTACTACAGTTTGTGTATTTATTTATCCCAGATGGACATTTGGGTTGCTTCTACCTCTTGGCTATTGCAAATAATGATGCTATGATTATGCATAGGCAGATATCTCTTCAAAAGATTTCACTTTTGGGGCTTTATACCCAGAAGTGGGATTGTTGGATCATATGTTAGTCCTATTTTTAATTTTTTGAGGAAATTGTATACTGTTTTCCATGGGGGGTGCCATTTTATGATCTCCCCAAAAGGGAACAAGGGTTTTAATTTTCTCTCATGCTCACCAACACTGATTATTTTCTGTTTAGAAACCAGCTCATTGGTGACTGCATGAACAGCTTCAGTGGGGTGGTTGGGATCAAACCAAGTAGGTATAAGATCACTAGAGAATGAGAGGGGAGAAATTGAATACAGCTAATACAGACAATTCTTTTAAGTTTTACTTTAAATGAGAGGAGATAAGAATGCTAGATTGAGGAGAGCACTTGTTGGGATGAGCACTGGGTATTATGTATAGGTGATAAATCACTGAGTTCTACTCTGGAAAACAATACTGCACTGTATCTTAACTAACTTGAATTTAAATAAATACATTTTTTTTTAAAAATTTTTTTAACGTTTATTTATTTTTGAGACAGAGAGAGACAGAGCATGAACGGGGAGGGTCAGAGAGAGAGGGAGACACAGAATGGGAAGCAGGCTCCAGGCTCTGAGCCATCAGCCCAGAGCCCGACGCGGGGCTCGAACTCACAGACCGTGAGATCGTGACCTGAGCCGAAGTCGGACGCTCAACCGACGGAGCCACCCAGGCGCCCCATTAAATAAATACATTTTTAAAAAGAATGTTAGCTAGAGAGGGAATGAAGTCAAGAAAGTTTTTTTTTTTTTTTTAAAGAAGGAAGCCATAACTGAATTTTGCATGCCTATATACTGATGGGCCCATTTGATGAAGGTCTCTATTGAGAAAACAGGAAATAAGGGAGGGAGTATAGAAAAAAATGAGTGAGTGTATGAATGAGGAATGATCAGAGGAATAGAAGAAGAAAGGAAACTAATAGTTAATAAGTGCATTCTATGAATCTGGCATTAGACAAGCCATTTTCAAATAAGTTATCTTTTTTTAAAAAATGTTTATTTATTTTTGAGAGAAAGAGAGAGACAGAGTGCGAGCGGGGGAGGGTCAGAGGGAGAGGGAGACACAGAATCCAAAGCAGGCTCCAGGCTCTGAGCTGTCAGCCCAGAGCCCAACACAGGACTGGAACTCATACACCATGAGGTCATGACCTGAGCCGAAGTTAGAAGCTTAACCAACTGAGCCACCCAGGCGACTCTCAAATAAATTATCTTAATCCACACATGTCTACAATTTAAGTATCATTACCAACGAGTAAAGTAAGATTCAGAAATTTTTATTAGTTTGCTAATAAGCAGCTAAGTATAGCTAATAAGTTGCCTAAAGAAAATTAGAAACTAATATTTGGTATTTGAATTTCCAGAATGGGTATTGTGATTGTGACACTTAAGACTCTCAGAGTTTCAGAGCTACAGGGTAGTATGACTGGGTAACCAGTTTTGAGACTTCAAGTCTTTTTATTTTATTTATACCATATACTAGTCAGACTCTACATTTGAAACTTTACCAATCACTCCTTCTCCCTGCCTTACTTTAATGTAACTTGGAATCCAAGTTACTTAGGATGGAGAGCAAGGAACCTGAAATAGCAACTCCCTACGACCAATAACAAAAGATTTGGAGCATGTATGGGATGTCAGGCAAGGATACCTCACTGATTAATTATAGAGATTACACATGGAAATGCCTATCTTAGGAGCAAATGGAAGGAAGCCCATTTACTAATTCCAAAGTAGCTTCTAATGTTTAGTGCCATATAGAAAATTTTGGTACAGATATTTCTGAGATGTTTTAGAGTACCAGTTTGTATTCTATTTACTTTATCTCAGAATTATTTGAAATTCAGGGGATAAATTTATACCTATATTATTTCAATCTATAGTACCAACACCATTTTAATTAAAATATCAGTATTATATTAGCCCTTTTATCCTATTTATTAACTAACGTAATACAGTATTCTCTAAAAGTTTACACTACTTTATATATCCAATGTATCATATTGAAAATAATTATATTTATTTTACATATCCAATGTATCATATTGAAAATAATTATATTATCCAGTTATCTTTGCAGTCTCCTTACATAAAAACCTACTATGATTTGTGTGGGTTTTGTTTCCTCTGGACTTTACCTGACAAGTTCTTTTGACAAATTGTATAGCTTATCTCCTATACTTTTACTGATTGAGCACTTTAGCATGTTAATTATTAAACCTTTTATCCTGTTTCTTCTCATTGGCCACTCTCATTGCATCCGCAAGACAGTTCTCACTCCTCTGGTGTTACCTATGAGACTATGGCAGACACTGGCTAACTATTCACCAAAATCATTGCTTTCCATTTAGGCACACCACTAAACTGAATTTCTCAGCCTCTTGAGCAGTTAGGTCTGGCCTATGGAATGTGAACAGAAGCAGCATATACCACTTCTAGGTTGATCTATAAAATCCTCCTATTCAATCTTCCATTATTTCCCTTTCTTTTCATCCAAGGACTCTGAGAACCTAGAGAACCAAATGAAGGAAGGAACCGACATCCCTGAATGACTATGAAAACATAACTCTTATTCCCTCATAGTGCATGTTGTCACAGTGGCTAGTACTTATTAAGTATTCCACAAATATTATTTATTTTGGTTATTATACCAGATCATATCTTAAAGCATTTCCTTTGCTCTTCTTCTACCTTTTAGTGTTACTAAAAGAGACAAACTCATAAATAGGTAATGGTTAATTACCTAAGTTTTCATTAATTTTTATATTTGTTCTCTGTCACCAAAACACATACATGCCTATATATACACACATACATTAAAATGGACAATATAAATTCATTAGATATTAGGAGATAACACCAAATGCATTTATAACACCATTTCATTAGTCACTGAGTGTCCACATCCAGGACTAAATTCTCGAGATGGTACTCCACATTTCAGAAGTTTCCTTTCTTTACTTCTCTAATATATCCAAACTTCATTCATTATGCCTATTCTATAGAAATTTACTCACTACACAAACTGGGTAATTAATACCTGATAAAGGACTAAAAGCTGATAAAGTCTTATTCTTTACACTTAAAAGGGGCTTATAATCCAAATAAAGAACTAATTGTTGAAATTCAGAGCACCATGAGAGTTCAATATAGGAAGTTTGGAAAGGAGAAGCTTTTGATACTCCTTTATTATTATTATTTTTACATTTGATGTATTTAATATTTTGATTATACTAACAATTCTGCAAAAAATATTAGCATAAACAAAAAATAGGTCATATTTTTGCACATTTTTTTCTATCAAAATCAAGTGACAGCATGATGTGACATCCTTCACTTCATGTTTGAGTGACAACACCTCCATAAATGGGTTTTCTTTCCACAAATTTTTAGAACTCCACCATTTTTTCAAAGATTATCTCAATTCATAGATATTCAAATCTAAATTTCAGTGGCCTGGAGCAATTCTCAATCACCTCATTTTAGTTAAAGTTTGGTCTGAAACATTCTAGGTACCAAACAGATTTCCAGAAAGGAGTCAAATCCAGAAGGAACAACAACAACAAAAAAGCCAGAATTTGAAACTAATTGATTCATCTTTTGGAAACTAAAAACCACAAATATATTAGTTTGGTTGATAGTGACAAAAATACAACTTTGTGTTGCCTAGGCTAATAAGGTATTTATTGGCATACAGAATTCAAGTAATAGGGCATACAGAGTTCAATTGCAGGAGGGCACTGTGAGGCAGCTTGGTTTATGGAACTTTTGGAAGCAGTACCATTGTAATGTTTTTACTCCTCACCAAGAGTTAGCTTTGTTTTTTCATTATGGACAAGTTTGCTCTATGTGGTAGGAAACACTGCATCCATAGATAGGCACTTTTTTTCTGTGCAATTGTTATTCCAGTGTCATTGAGATATAATTGACATAAAATATTCTGTAAGTTTAAGGTGTACAACTTACTGATTTGATACATGCATATATTGCAAAATGATTATCACAATAAGGTTAGTTAACAGATGTTAACTCATCACCTCACATAAGTATTACCTTTTTATAGTGACAATATTTAAGATTTACTTTCTTAGCAACTTTCAAGTATATTATACAGTATTGTTAACTATAGTCACCACTCTATAGATTAGATCCTCAGAGATTATTCATCTTATAAAGGAAAGTTTATAAACTTTGATTAACATCCCATTTCCCCCAACCTCATCCCTGGAAGTCACCAGTTTCCGTAAGTTTGGCTTTTTTAGATTTCAAACATAAGTAGGATAATACAGAATTTGTCTTTCACTATCTGGCTTATCCAAGGTCCATCCATATTTTCACAAATGGCAGGATTTCCATTTTTATTGCTGACTAATATTCTAATATATATATATATATATATATATATATATATATATATATATATACACACAGATATCTCTTTAAGATAGCAATTGCATTTCCTTTGGATATATACCCATAAGTGGGACTGTTGGAGCATATGTATTCTAGTTTTAATTTTTTTGGAGAAATTTCCATACTGTTTGTTTTCCATAATGATTGTACCAATTTACATTCCAACAAACATCACACAAATGTTCCTTTTTCTTTACATCCTTCCTAACACTTGTTATCTCTTGTCTTTTTGATAATAGTCTTTCTAACAAGTATGAGGGAATAGATTACTGTGGTTTTGATTTGTATCTTCTTGATGATTGGTGATGTCAAACATCTTTTCAGTTACCTGTTGGCCATTTGGATGTCTTCTTTGGAAAAATGTCTACTCAGATCCTGTGTCCATTTTCAAATAGAATTTTTATTTTGCTATTGAGATGTATGAATTCCTTATATATTTTAGATACTGATTCCCTATTAGATATATGGTTTGCAAATATTTCCTCCAATTTCATAGGTTGCCTTTTCATTTTGATTAGTTTTTTGTGCAGAAGCTTTTTAGTTTGATGTATCCCCACTTGTTTTTGCTTTTGTTCCTTGTGCTTTTAATGTCACATTCAAAAAATTGTTGCCAAAATGAGTGTCAAGGAGATTTTTCCCCTATGTCTTTTTCTAGGAGTTTTATGGTGTCAGTCTTTACATTTAAGTCTTTAATCCAAATTAAGTTAATTTTCACATATGATACAAATTAAAGGTCCTATTTAATTTTTAAGTTTCTTTAGACATTTATTGCTGTAAACTTCCTTCCTAGAACTGCTTTTCCCGCATTACATAAGTCTTGGGATGATGCATTCTCATTTTTGTTTGTTTCAAAATTTTTTTAATTTCTCATGACTTTTTCTTTGACTTATTGTTAATTTCTACATATTTGTGAATTTTCACATTATATCCTATTACATCTAGTTTTAATCCATTGCAGCCAAAATGATTCCTAGTATTATTTCAGTCTTATGTTTGCTTAGACATGTTCTGTATCTTGGAGAATGTTTAATTTGTGCTTGAGAAGAATGTTTATTCTGCTATTGTTGGATGGAATGTTCTGTATAGGTCTGTTTGGTCCATTTGACCTAAAATTTAGTTCAATTCCAACATTTTTTCTTTGATTTTGTCTGATGATCTATCTAATGTTGAGATTGGGGTGTTGAAGTCCCCTACTAAAATTGTGTTGTGTATTTCCCTTCATAGCTGTTAGTATTTGTTTAATATATTTAGGTGCTCCAATGTTGGTTACTTATATAATTGTTATATTCTCTTCATCGATTGATCCCTTTATCATTGTATAAGGACCTTCTTTCTCTCCGGTTAGAGATTTTGAACTAAAATCTATTTTTTTCTCATATAAGCTTAGTTACCCATGTTCTTTTGATTTTCATTTGCATGGAAAAAGGTTTTTTTCCATCTTTCCATGTTGAAGCTATGTGTGTCCTTAAACTGAAATTATTCTCTCATAGACATCGTGTAATCTTTCTTTTTATCCATTCAGCCATTCTCTGTTACTGAATATAGAATTGAATCTATTTGCATTAAAGTAATTATTGACAGGTAAGGACTTATTGATGCTATCTCATTAATTGTATTGTGGCTGTTTCATACTTCCCTTGTTTTTTTTTCTTCCTTTCTTTCTATCTTCCTTTGTGAATTGATGATTTCCCAGAATAGTATGCCTTCATTCCCTTCTCTTCACCTTTTGTACATCTACTTCAGGTTTTTACTTTGTTGTTACCTTGTGGCTTACATAAAACATCTTATAACAATTTATTTGAGGCTGATAACTTAACTTTGCTCCCATTCCAAATTATTATAGCTATAGTAATTTTTAATATTTATATCTTTTAATCTTTATAATAGAATAAAATGGTTAATACACCAAAATATAACACTATTATTCTTCATGACTATGTAATTAACCTTTATCAGGGGGATTTATATTTTCATGTTTTAATATTAATTCTTAGCATCCTTTCATTTAAACTTTAAAAACTCCAGCAATTTTTGTAAGCAGATCTAGAGGTGATGAATGTTTTCAGCTTTTGATTGTCTAGGAAAGTGTTAATATTTCCTCATTTCTGAAAGACATTTTTACAAGGTAAAATATTCTTTTTTAGGTTTTTAAATTTTATTTTGGGAGAGGCAGAGACAGCATAAAAGGAGGAGGGGCAGTGAGATAAGGAGAAAGAGAATCTCAAGCAGGCTCCATGTTGCCAGTGCAGACCCGACAAGGGGCTTGACTGAACCCATGAAATCACCAGATCATAACCTGAGCTGAAACCAAAAGTCAGACGCTTAACCGACTGAGCCACCCAAGTGCCCCACAAGATAAAATATTCTTGATTGGCAATTTTTTTTCCTTTCCGCACCTTGACTATATCATCCCAGCTTCTCCAGATCTGTAAGATTTCTGCAGAAAATCCAGTTATAACCTTATGTTTCTTCCCATGTATGTGAGGATTTCTTTTGCTACTTTTAAAATTCTCTCTTTGTCTAAGGGATACCTGGCTAGCTCAGTTGGTAGAGCAGGTGACTCTTAATCTTGGGGTTGTGAGTCTCAGCCCCATGTTGGGTGTAGAGATTACTTAAAAATAAAACCTATGAAGTTATCTCTTTGTCTTTGATTTTAGACAATTTTATTATAATTTATCTTGGAGAAGAATGTTTGTGGTTGATATTTAGGGGTTTCCTATGATCTTCATGAACTTGGATGTCCAAATCTCTCACCAGATTTGGAAATTTCTCAACCATTTGCTTTAAGTTATAATGCCCTTTTCTCTCATTCTTCTCCTTCTGGGACTCCAATAATGTATAGATTGTTTCTTTTAATGGTGTCTGATGGTTTATGTAGGCTTTCTTCACTCTTTTTCTTTTCTTTTTTTTTTTTTTTTTAGTTTTTTCCTTTTTGGATAATTTCAAAGAAACTGTCTACTCACATATTCTTTCTTCTGCTTGATCAAGTCTGATATTGATGCTTTTAATTACATTTTTATCATTTCATTTATTATATTCTTTAGCTCTAGAATTTCTGGGTTCTTTTATGATTTTTATTTCTTTAATTTTTTTATGTTGTTCATGTATTGTCCTGATATTATTGACTTGTCTTTGTGTTTTCATGTAGTTCACTGAGTTTCCTTAAGACAATTATTTTGTGCTTCCTTATCAGGCAAATTGTAGATCTCCATTTCTTTGTTTTGGTTACTGGAACATTGTGCTCCTCTGGTAGTATCACTTTTTTCATGTTGTTTACAGTCTTGTATTGCTGTGTTTACATTTGAAGAAGCACTCACCTCCCCTATTACTTACTTACCTCCCCTATTACTTATATTTCACTTTGGGAGTGAAATATATTCCATCAGCCCTGTTTCAAATTCTAAGGCTTTTCTCAAACCATTTCTATGGATACTTCTTTTTCATACTTCCTTTTTCCCCTGTGGCAGAATTCTTAAGCTTGTTTGCTTTCTTTCAATCCTACAAAACCAGGCCAGTTATTGACAACATCCCTTCTACTTTTCTTAAGGTGGTGTTGAATATTACAGTTTGTGTAATTTCTCCCAGGTCCACATACTTGGGCAGGCTTTCTACATATGCTCATTAGACATCTGCAAAAGGTCACTCACTGCCATTGGGTATGTACAAAGGGATCCAAACATTGGGTGGGAGATGTAGGTGGGTAAGGATTATTGAGAAATGAGTGTGTCTGTGGGTCAGTTGGGGGGATCTGAAGGCAAGGCATACTAAGTAGTTCTTGGTCAGACTTTTTGATGGAGTCTGAAAAGCAGTAAGTAAGACCCATGTCCCTTTGCTTACCTCTGAGAAGTCCTTCTGCTATTCCCCCATGTGCTTTCTGCTCTCTAGTCATGCAGCATATTTCAGTATTCTGGATGGGGCAAGAAAGAAGTGAGTCTCTTTGGCAGCATTCCACATAGCTGGAGAATTTGGGTGCCCACTTACACATTTTCACTTTTCCCCACAGAAGAAATCTCAGACCAAGTAGGTCTCTGTCTCTAAGCTGTGCTGCCTGTGGGTAGGGGTTATGTGGGTAAAGTGAGACTGCTTCTTATACATTCTTCAATATGTCTAATCTCAGATTTTTTTTTGTCCCAATGGTTTACTAATACTTCTATTCTGGACTCCTAGACTTCCAAAAAGACTCTGTCACCCACGGGTGATCGCCTAAATCAGTGTTTCTTGGAGAGAAGATGTTAGAAAACTTATTCTGCCATAATGATGGCATAACACTTGACCTTCTTTCTTTGGTATTCCTTTTATAGAGGTACTGTCAGCAAGGTTAGCCCTGTCTCCAAATATATTTTGATATTTTCTTATAAATATGAAAATTGCATGTGCATGGAAACTTTTCTTTTTCATTATTGTATATTTTTATAAACTTGGCTTATTGATATATTTTATTTAATCACAAATATTGACAAATACTATTAACTGGTCTGATAATTCCAGTTAACACTTATCTCTCACTTCTTTAACTCTAATATATCCATTGTTTTTATTACTCAAATAGTACCTTATTAAGCAGCATTATTTTTTCCAGTTTTATTGAAAAATAGTTTACATAGGTCACTGTGTATATTTAAAGCATGCAGCATGATGGTTTGATTTACATATGTTGTGAAATGATTACCACAACAGTTTTGGCTAACATCCATCTTCTCATATAGATACAATAAAAAGGAAAGAAAGATAATAAGAAAGAAAAACACCCTTTTTCTGGTGATGAGAACTCTTAGGATTTACTTTCCTAACAATTTCCCGATAGATTATACAACAGTGTTAGCTATAATCATCATGTACTTATAACTGGAAGAATGCAACTTTTGACCACCTTCCTCTAATTTCCCACCTCCCACCCTCCACCTCTAATAACTACAAGTCTGACCTATTTTTCTATGAGGTTTTTTTTACATCACACATATAAGTGAAATCATACAGTATTTGCCTTTCTCTGTCTGACTTATTTGGCATAATACCTTCAAGGTCCATTCGTATTGCAAATGGTAAGATTTCATTTTTTTGTGGCTGAATAATATTCCATAGTGTGTGTGTGTGTGTGTGTGTGTGTGTGTGTGTGTGTGAATCTCACAACTTATTTATCCATTCACCCATCAATGGACAGTTAAAAACTAGAAGAGTTGCATAGTGGAAGGCTGCTAGGCCCATCAGTGGACAGTTAGGTTGTTTCTATCTCTAGGCTAATGTAAATAATGCTGCTATGAACATGGGGGTGTAGATACCTGCTGGAATTAGTATTTCTTTTTTCTTTGGATGTATTCCCAGAAGTGGAATTGCTGGACCATATAGTAGCTCTATTTTTAATTTTTTGAGGAGTCTCCATACTATTTTCCATAATGGCTATTACCAATTTGTAGTCCCACTAACAGTGAACAAGGGTTCCCTTTTCTCTACATCCATGTCAGCATTTGTTATCTCTTGTCTTTTTGATGATGGCCATTCTAACCATCTTGAGGTGATACCTTATGGTGCTTTTAAGTTGCATTTCCTTAATGACTAGTGCAAGTACCTGTGGTCTTTCATTTATCTTCTTTGGAGCAATGCCTATTTAGGTCCTTTGTCCATCTTTTAATTAGTTTTTTTTTGTTTTTTGCTATTGAATTGTATGAGTTATTTATATATTTTTTATTTATTTCTGCTTTATTCTTTTATTATTTCCTTTCTTCTGCTGACTATGGGCTTAGTTTTTTCCTCTTTTTCTAGTGCCTTAAAACATACAAGTAGGCTGCTTATTTGGGATATTTCTTGCTTCTTAATGTAGGCATTAATTGCTGTGAGCTTATCTCTTACAACTGCTTATGCTGCATCCCATAAGTTCTGGTATGTTGTGTTTCAATTTTAATTTGTCTTAAGAAACTTTTTTATTTCCACTTTATTCTTTGATCCACCGTTTGATCAGGAGAATGTTGCTTAATTTCCCTGTGCTTGTGACTTTTACACTTTCCTCTTGTTATTCATTTCCAGTTTCATATCATTGTGGTCAGAGAAGATTACCCGGTATGATTTCAATCTTTTTAACTTTCCTAAGATTTGTTTTGTGTCCTAACATATGATCTGTCCAAGAAAATGTTCCATGTGCACTTGAGAAGAATGTGTATTCTGCTGTTGTTGGTTAGAATGTTCTATATATCTCTGTTAGGTCAACTTTGTATATAATGTTGTTCAAATCCACTGTTTCCTTATTGATTCTATATCTGGATGATTTATCCATTATTGAGAGTTGGGTATTAGAGCCCCCAACTATTGTTTTATTGCTATTTATTTCTCCCTGTATTTCTGTTATTTTTTTCTTTATATATTTAGGATCCCCCAATGCTGAGTGTATAAATATTTATAATTCTTATATCTTCTTGATGTGTTGATCCCTTTCTCATTATATAATGACCTTCTTTGTCTCTTTTTACCATTTTTTAGTTTAAAGCCTATTTTGTCTAACATAAACATAGCAGCCTTGATTTTTTGGGGGTGGGGATTACCAGTTGCTTGAAATATCTTTTCCATCCCTTCATGTTCAATCTATGTGTGTTTTTAAGGCTAAAATGAGTCTCCTGTGGGCAGCATATTGTTGAATCTTTTTCTTTTTTTAATCCATTCAACCAATGTATGTCTTTTGATTAGACAATTTAATCTGTTTACATTTAAAGTACTTATTTATAGGTAAAGACTATTGCCATTTTGTCCATCTTTTTTTATTGTTTTGTATATCTATATTCTTTGTTTCTTATCTTGCTTTCTTTTTGTGTTTTCATGCCTTTTGGTATCTCTATGTTTTGTCTTCTTTATTGTGTTCCTTTTTGTAATTACTACAAGATTTTCCCTTGTTATTACCATGAGGCTTACAAAAAATACCTTAAACTTATAGCACTCTATTTTAAACTGATAATAAATTAACTTCAATGGAATTCATAAACCTTACACTTTTACTTTTCTTCCTCAAATTTTAGGTTATTGCTGTTACATGTGTTTTATATTGTGTAATATATTATACAGATTGTTGAATTATGGTTATTTATATATCCATCATTACCAGTGGGATATACACTACGTCTTCATGTTTTAATGATGTTACACAGCCTTCTTTTACTTCCACTCAAAGAACTGCCTTTAGCACCTCTTATAAGGCAGGTTTGGTGGTAACGTATGCCCTCAGCTTTTGTTTGTTCAGAAAAGTCTTTATCTCAACTTCATTTCTGAAGAGCAGCTTTACTGGGTACAGAATTTTTGGTTGAAAATAGTTTTCTTTTAATATTTTGAATATATCATCCTTTTCTCTCTTGGCTTGAAAAGTTTCTGTTGAGAAATCTGCCTAAAGTTTTATGGAGGTTCTGATATATTTAATATCTCTCTACCCTCTTGCTGCTCTTAAAATTGTCTTTGACTTTTGACAATGTAATTATAATGTGTTTTGGTGTGACCCTATTCAGGTCCAACATATTTGAGGTCCTTTGGGCCTCATAGATCTGGATGTCAATGTCTCTCCCCAGATTTGGGAACTTTTCAGCCATTATTGCTTTAAATATACTTTCTGTCCTTTTCTCTTTCTCTTCTCTGTCTGGAATTCCCATAATGCAAATATTGTTTCTTTTCATTATATCTCATAATTCCCATAAGCTTTCTTCACTCTTTTTCATTCTCTGCTTCTCTGTGTAATTTCCAATATTCTATCCTCCAGGTTGTCAATTCTTCTACATGGTCAAGTATACTTTTGAAATTCTTTATTGAATTCTCCAGTTCATTCATCATTTTTTTTTTACTCTGAGATTTCTTTTTGTTTTGTTTAGTTAATGCCAAACTTCTTGTTTTGTTAATGCATTGTTTTTCTTTCTTTTTTTAAAAAAATTAAATGTTTATTTATTTTTTAGAAAGAGAGAGAGAGAGAGACTGAGCACAAGTGGGGGAGGGGCAGAGAGAGAGAGGGAAACACAGAATCTGATGCAAGCAAGATCTAGGCTCTGAGCTGTCAGCACAAAGCCCAATGTGTGGCTTGAATCCACAAACCATGAAATCATGACCTGAACTGAAGTCAAGAGTTGAATGCTTAACTGACTGAACCACCCAGGTGCCCCAATGCATTGTTTCTTTAATTTTGTTTAGTTATCTCTGTTTTCTTGTAGTTCACTAAATTTCCACAAGAGAATTGTTCTGAACTCTTTGTCTAGCAGTTCATAGATCTCCATTTATTTAGGTTCAGTTATTGGAGCTTTATAAGTTTCCTTTGGTAGTGTCACATTTACTTAATTTTTTGTGATCTTTGATTCCTTATGTTGATATCTGTGCACTTGAGTAATTGGACTCCTCTTCCAAAATTTACAAATTTGCCTGGCAGAAATAGTTATTCACCAGTAAGCCCAGTTTGAGTTTCTAGGTGTGTCTGCTGGTAATGTCCTTAGGCAGGTGGAACCTGCTGTTATGGTCTATTTTAGGGCAAGGCATCTGTTCAAGCTCTGAGGATTGGGATGGAGGTTTTGATTGGATGAGAATAGTTGGATAGAACTAAAGGCTTTGTTCCCTACCCAAATGATGCTGTAGGATAGGCTCTGCCTTTGTCTGGATTCTCTTGGCAGGCTTACTAGATGCTCGGGAATAGGTACTATATTCAGTAGTAGATAGGGAGATGAATTAGCTTCCCTGACCTGGCAGAACAGCAGGGCAGGACTCAAGGCCTGTATATAGCTCACTGTTTGGAGAGCTGAAACAAGTCAAAGTATACACAGAATTTCCCGCTCAGGTGAGGCCACTGGTTTTACTCAGCATACAGGGGAAGATATGCATTGTGCTCTCTGTTCAAGTGCTACTGTATATAGGGCTGTTAAATGGGCTATGCAGATTTTCATGTGCTTTGGTTAAGTTCACTGGTCAGAAAGGCTGAAGGCTATATTCAGCAATAAGGAAGGCTATAAATAGATTCCCTGTCCAGGTACAACAGAAGAAAGCTCTAAAGCCAGTAAAGCTCTTTTTAAAAAGCAAGTAAAACTCTTTCTTTGTTGTCTTAACTCAAGCTGACCTGCACCCCACGTTCCCTGTCAAACAGGGCCACTGGTTTTACTCTGAAAACTATCCTCAGCCTTGACTGTGAATTAATCCTCATTCCTGTGTATAACATGGGAATACTCCATGACTAGTACTCGTTTTGCTCTGTGGGTGATCAGCTTTGCTCACCTACCTCTTGGCTGGAGTGTCACTGGGTTACACAGCCTCCAGGAGGTGTTCCCAGCCCTTCTGGTCAGATGGGGCCAAAAATCTCTTTCCACAGCAAGTGGGGCTATGTTTTAGCTATTCTCAATTCCTTAAGAACATTCTGTGGTTGGGAGAGGTTGGGATCTACCCGCAGCCTTGGCTATGAATTAATCCTACCTTTGCATAGCATAGGAACACTCCATGCCTGGTATTGCCTTTGCTCTGGGGATGATCAGTTCTGCCTCCTTGTCTCTTGGTTTGAGGGCTTCTGTGCTGCACTGCTTCCAGGAGTTGTTACCAGATCGGATGGAGCCAGAGACATACTTCATAGTGAGTGGAACTGTTATTTAGCTTCTTGTGTGGGCATAGGAAAACCAGGCTCTAGGGCCGGAAAAACTCCTTTTTGAGCATCTGAATTAAGCAGATCTTAGGCAGCATTATTTAATGATTGATATTTTCAAAATAATTGTTGTATGTGAAATTAGATTATAAATACATTAGATGGAGGTGCTACATTTTTTGTTAGTTTAGTTAAGGTTAGCTCTTTTGTATTTCCACAACACTTAATATACTGCTAAGCACATACTAACAATTCAATCATTGTTGGTTGATTACAAAACAGAAATTGAAGATCACCACAACAATGAATAGTATAGGAATTAATTGTGTATGTCTCCTTGAGAAAGACCCTTATATTTTGTAAGATAGCAAGCATGTTGCTAAGATATTGAGTCTTCAAACATGGAAGAGTAAACAAGAAAAGGAAATAATTAAAAAATTCTAGTAAATCTTCATGACTACAGGCTTTAGTTATTTATATGTAGTAATTTTTCTTGACAATATTAAAGAATGTTAGAGACTCAAAGCTAGAAACTACACATATGAAGGTACAAAGCAACACTGTGTTCAAATGTAGCTCTACCACCTACCAAATTGTGAGTTTGGACATTATTTTAAGTTTCCTGAGCCTCAATTTTCTCATGTATAAAAAAATGAAATGTTACTTACATCTAGATTTAAATGAGATGAGGGATGTCCCATTCCAAGCCAATACAGAAATTGTGTTTTATAATGCAGGTGTTGCTAACTTAACCACTAAATATATAGGAAATGATTTTTCATTTCATAAAATAATCATTAGCTTTAAATATAGATTTCCAATAATATCCCTTTAAGTGTTTTTTTTTAAATCAGTGTGCTTTACTATTCTGATTTATGTAACCATTTTAGGAACATGGTTATATGTATTTTGAATTATTCATCTATGGAATTTTAAGCACAAATCTATACATTTATGAAATAAAGCAATATCTGGTTTAGAGAAACATTTTTCTCTCAGTTATATGGACACAGTCTTAAAGTGTGCATATATATAAATAAATATCGTTTAGGTATAAAATGAATAGGATTCAATGTCATCTATGGAAAATGTTTTGTAAATTAAATGTAATGATCTACTGAGATAATTCAGGAGAGATAAACCTAACCAACACTTGAACCATTTTTCAGGCAGAAAAGCCATCTCAAGTTCAATTTAACCAAGGAGCATAAGAAACTTCCCTAAAATTTCCTACAGAAATCATCTTGCCTCAAGTTCTACAAAGTACTTATTTCAGAACCATTATGTGGAAAGTTTCACAGACTCCAAATTTGGAAAATGAGAGAGGTGATTACCAAAATGTTAATGTGTTAGAAAGAAGTGATTTAGAGGTGCCTGGGTGGCTCAGTCAGTTGAGCTTCCGACTTAGGCTCAGGTCACGATCTTGCGGTTCAAGAGTTCGAGCCCCGCGTCGGGCTCTGTGCTGACAGCTCTGAGCCTGGAACCTGCTTCAGATTCTGCGTCTCCCTCTCTCTCTCTCCCCCTCCCCCGCTCACACTCTGTGTGTGTCTCTCTCTCAAAAATAAACATTGAAGAAAAAAGAAAAAAGTGATTTAGGGGTTTGATTTAGTCTGGCTCTACACTTTCGAACATTTCCCTCCCTCAGAAGAGGAAATCGCTGTGTAGCATTGATGCAAAATACACTTGGATGGATTCTGTATAGTAAATGTCAATTCAATTCAATTTAGTGAAGATACACTATGCCAAAATTGCATGTATTAAAAATAAGTTCCAAAATAAATTCTTATCCTCTAGAAGCCTATAATTATACAAATGGTTATAAAAAATAATTTAAATGTAAAAGGAGAAATGGAAACTCTGAAGTATACCTATGGCAGTTTAAAGTAGAAAGCAAGAGCAAGAGCAAAAAGGAGAGAAAATTACTAAAGACTAGAAAGGACTTCATGAAAAAGGTGATACAGAAAGAGCCATAAACCTACTAAACTTTTACTTTTTAGATATCTTAGTTGTTTTCAAGTGTAGGATAGTCCAGTGTTGTTCAAACTATTCTACAGAAACCTCGATTTGATTTGAATTAGAATTTTGTCATTGAAAAAGATCTTTACTGTTTAAAAATGAGATATAAACTCAAATGTATTATACACTCACATTTGAAATTCTGGAGACCATTGAAGTATTATTATGTATTGCCAGGTGAAGATTTTTTTTCATACATGAAAATAAAATCTATTGTAGCATCTCTATGGAAATGTCTGATTTTCTTATGAATATAGTATTACTTTAATATATTATAGTCCAATTTATTTTTATTCAAAACTATAAAACTTCTGTTCTGGTTAAGATTGTGTAATAGGTGTCATATTTACCCTTTCTCCAGACAGAATTAAGGTTCCAAGCAAAATATAAAAATTAAAAGAAGCATGATTCTTAATACATTGCAAATCACACAGTGAAGAAGTTGTCCCTGAGATCTGGGAAACAAATGAGTTGAGGCTTACATTTGCCCCAGATTTCTGCCTGGAAAGAACTTCCAGGACATGTCATGCAAAAAGAGAAAACAAGGACAGCCCAGTAGTCTCCTTACTTTAGAAGACAGAGCTGGGAGTCAGAGGCACCAAGCTGGCTATAGTTCAATATTCAGAGTATTGGAAAGGAGAGAGAAGCATAGAGAAAGAGAAATCTGGAAATCTAAAATATCTGTTAAGTCTTCAGCTGAGTATTATGTTTGGAGGTCACACAAGCCTGGGAAGTTTTAGTTCCCTTCAATCAAAATGAGGCACCTTATAATCCACACAGCATATACTATAGCACTAAGGATTTTGCCTCAGTAATGGGCTAAAAATAGCCATAGACAATGGTATTCTGGTCCTGCATAACAAAATTTAAAAACAGGCCTCAAAAGGATCAAACTCTTTCCAAGTAACTTCACCACATTCTAAAAAAAGCTAAAGAATATTTATAGGAAAACAAAAATGTAAAGCATCTAACAATGTAAATTATGTCTGACATCCAATTAAAAAAAATAAGACAAGTAAAGAAGCAGGAAAAACAACTTTTAATGAGGGAAAAATCAATCAGGGAAAACCAACTGAGAAATAACATGGAAAGAAGAATCCACTAAAACTGTTACATTAACTGTATTCTATAAATACAAAAAGCTTTTTTGTGTAAAATTTATAAAATCAATTTTTAAATAGCTCTAGAATGTTTTTTTTTTAATTTTTTTTTCAACGTTTATTTATTTTTGGGACAGAGAGAGACAGAGCTTGAACGGGGGAGGGGCAGAGAGAGAGGGAGACACAGAATCGGAAACAGGCTCCAGGCTCCGAGCCATCAGCCCAGAGCCTGATGCGGGGCTCGAACTCCCGGACCGCGAGATCGTGACCTGGCTGAAGTCGGACGCTTAACCGACTGCGCCACCCAGGTGCCCCATCTCTAGAATGTTTTAACTTTTCTAAATCTTATGTCAACTTAGGAATTGTCCATTTCATCTAAACTTTCAAATGTGTAGGCATCGAGTTGTTTGTAATTTTATGATTTTTGATTTTTATGATTTTTAAAAATATTTGTAAGTTCTGTGTTTTCTGGGTTTTTTTTTCTGTTCTCTCTCTCTCTCTCTCTCTCTCTCTCTCTCTCTCTCCCTCAGACCGCAATTAATGGATTTAAACTAGAAATCAAAAACAGAAAAGTAGTTGGAAATTCCCCCAAATTATTAGAGATTAAATGACACATTGGAGATTAAATAGCACATGGATCAAAAAAGAAATCTCAAGAGAAATTTTAAAATATTTTAAAGTACCATTTTACTACTATGATGGTATTATTGCCACCTAATATATAGTGTCTGGTGTCTTACATGAATTTGTGTTTTATATTTTGAATTCATTGATGGTATATCTATATGTGTATAAACTTTGGATATTGCCTAACATGCATGTGTAATTGTTAACCACTTGTTTCATTAAATTTTCACATCTCAAAAAATTATGTATTTTGAAGTAAATGAAAATGAACAAAAACAACTTAGTGAAATTCATGAGATGCAATGCTTAGCAAGACATTTATAGCATTGAATGTATATATTAGAAAAGAAAGATCTAAAATAAATGGTTTAAGCTTCCACCTTAGGAAACTAGATAAAAAAGAGAAAATTAAACCCAAAATGAGAAAAAGAAAAATAATAATTAGAGCAGAAATAAATTAAATTTAAAACATGAAATCAATAAGAAAAATCAATAAATCCTGAAATTTGTTCTTTGAGAAGATCAATAAAATTATGAAGACTCTAGCCAGGCTAACTAATAAAAGGAGGAGACACAAATTATTAATATTAGAAATGAAAAAGGAGCCATCATTACAGATTATATGTGCATTTAAAGGATAATAAAATAATACTATAGGGGTGCCTGGGTGGCTCAGTTGGTTGGGTGTCCCACTTTGGCTCAGGTCATGATCTCACGGTTTGTGGGTTCAAGCCCCACATTAGGTCTGTGCTGACAGCTCAGAGCCTGGAGCCTGTTTCAGATTCTGTGTCTCCCTCTCTCTCTTCCCCTCCCCCACTCGTGCTCTGTCTCACTCTGTCTCAAAAATAAATAAACATTAAAAAAATTAAAAAAAAAAGAATACTATGATTATTCCTGCAAATTTGAAAATGTAGATGAAATGGACCAATTTTTTGAAGATACATATGCCAAAACTCACACAGGAAGATATAAACAATATGAAAAGGCTGATATATATTAATGAAATTGAATCAATAATCAGTAGCTGTCCAAAATAGAAAGCATCAGCCTTAAAATGTTTCAGTGGTAAAATCTCCCAAATTCTTAAACAAGAAATTATACTAATTCTCTACAATCTCTCCCAAAATGTAGAAACAGAGGGAATATTTCCTAATTCATTTTATAGGGACAACATTACCCTAATACCAAATTACAGAAAAATATTGCAAGAAAAGAAAGCTATAGAGCCATATCTTCTCTTGAACATAGACACAAAACCTTCACAAATATTAGCATATGAAATCTAACAATGAATAAAATATTTATACACTACAATCAAGTGATATTTTCCCAGGTATGAAGGACTATTTCAAAATTCAAAAATCAATCAATGTAATCCATTGACTAAAGAAAAAAAATCAGTAAATGCAGAAAGAGCATTTGGCAAAATCCAACATCCATTCATGATAAAAAAAAAAATCTCAGCAAAATTGGAACAGAGGGAAACATTTTCAATTTGATAGAGAACAACTACATATGCACACAAAAAACCCCAGCTAACAACATATTTAATGATGAGATACATGAAGTTTCCCACTAGGCTCAAGAATAAAGCAAGGTTTTCCCCTCTCATCACTGCTTTACACACCATGTTGAATGTCTTAGCTAATGCAATAAAACAACAAATGGAAATAACAGGTATATAGATTGAAAAATGAGAAATAAAACCGTCTTTGTTTGCAGACCACATGATTATGTAGAAAAATATAAAAGAATTGACTAAAAACAACCCTCCTAAAAGTAATGAGCAATTATAGCAAGGTTGTAGGATCCAAGTTTGGTATACCAAAATTCAACAGCTTTTCTATATACCAATAATTAAACAGTGAAATTTGAAATTAAAAACACAGTACCATTTATATTGGCATTCCTCCAAAATTGAATGCTTAGGTATAGATATAATAAAATATATACAAGATATATGTGATGAAAACTACAAAACTGTGATGAAAGACATAAAAAAACTAAATACATGGTGTGATATTCCATGTTCACAGGTAGGAAGACTCAATATTGTCAAGATGTCAGGTTTTCCCAACTTGATCTGTAGATTCAATACAATCTCAATCAAAATCTCAGCAAGTTATTTTGTGTATATTCATACAGTGATTCTGAAGTTAACTTGGAAAGGCAAAAGACCCAGAATAACCAACTTGATATTGCAGGGGAAGAACAAAGTCAGAAGAATGACGCTACCTGCCATCAAGACTTAGTATAAATCTACAGTAATAAAGACAGTGTAGTATTAGCAAAAGAAAAGACATATAGATCAATACAACAGAATGGAGAGCACATAAATAGGCCCATATAAATAGTCAACCAATTTTTGACAAAGGAGCAAAGGCATAAAATGGAACAGATAGTCTTTTCCACAAATGGTGCTAGAAAAGCTGGACATTCACATACCCCCTACCCCCCAAAAAAGGAAGAAAAGAAAAGAAAAAAGAAACTAGACACAGACCTTACATCCTTCATAAAATTTATCTCAATATGGATCACAGACCTCAATGTACTATGCAAAATTATACAATTCTTAGAAGATAACCTTGGGTATGGTGATGCCTTTTAGATACAATGCCAAAGATACAATCAATGAAAGAAATTATCGATAGACTGGACTTCACTAAAATTTAAAACTTCTAGGGGGGCCTGAGTGGCTCAGTTGGTTAAGCATATGACTCTTGGTTTCTGTTCAAGTCATGACCTCAAAGTTCATGAGTTTGAGCCCTGCCTCAGGCTCCACACTGACAGCACAGAGCCTGCTTGGGATTCTCTCTTTCTCCCTCTGTCTTTGCTCCTCCCCTGCTTGTTTCCCTCTCTCTCGCTCTCTCTCAATAAATAAATAAATAAATAAACTTTTTGAAAATTTTAAAACTTCTGCTCTGGGATAGACAATATCAAGGGAATTAGAAGACAAGCAACAGGCTAAGAGCAAATATTTGCAACATCAGATGCAAATATCTGAAAAAGGATGTTTTCTGTTTTCCAAAATATACAAAGAACTCTTAAAACTCAACAGGATAAAAATGAGCAACCAGATTTTAAAGAATGAAAATGGACAAACAACCTTAACAGACACATCACCAGAGAAGATATACAGATAATAAGTAAACATATGAAAAAAAAAGCTTAATATTATGTGACATTAGTGAATTGCAAATTAAAACAACAATGAAATAACGGGCGCCTGGGTGGCTAAGTCAGTTAAGCATCAGACTTCGGCTCAGGTCACGATCCCACAGTTTGTGAGTTTGAGCCCCACGTTGGGCTCTGTCCTGACAGCTCAGAGCTTGGAGCCTGCTTCGGATTCTGTGTCTCCCTCTCTCTCTGCCCCTCCCCCACTTGTTCGTTCTCTCTCTCTCTCTCTCTCTCTCTCTCTCTCTCAAAAATAAAATGTAAAAAAAAAATTTTAATAAAAAGCAACAATGAAATATCATTGCATACCTTTTAAAATGGCCAAACCCAAAACACTGACAATACCAAATGCTGACAAGGATTTGGAAAAATAAGAACTCTTATTTATTGTGGGAATGCAAATTGTTACAGGCACTTTGGAAGACAGTTTGGCAGATGCCCACAAAACTAAACATACTCTTAACATATGATCCAGCAATTGTACTCCTTTGGTATTTAGCTAAGTAAATTGAAAACTTATGTCCACACCATTAGTGCACATGAATATTTATAGCAGCATTATTTATAATCGACCAACTTGGAAGCAACCAAGATTTCCTTCATTAGATGAATGGAAAATTTATTGTAGTACATCGAGGTGATGGAATATTACTCAGTGCTAAACAGAAATGAGCTATTAAGCCATTAAAAGACATAAAGGAAACTTAAATGTATATTACTAAGTGAAAGAATCTGAAAAGGCTAAATGCTGTACAATTCCAATTATATGACACTCTGGAAAAGGCAAAACTCTGGAAATGATAAAAAGATTAGTACATGCCAGATCTTATGGGGAAAAGAGGGTGAATAAAAACAGCACAGAGGATTTTTAGGGTAGTGAATCAATACTGTATATTACATTGGGGGGTACATGTAAATATTAATTTATCAAAACCCATAGAATGTGTACCAAAAGTAAACCTAAATGTAAACTACAGACTTTGGGTGATAACGTATCAGTGTAGGTTCATTGATTGTAACAAATGTACCACTGTAGTGTGGAATGTCTATAGTGCTAGAGTTTGTGCTTGTGTGGGAACAGGGAGTATAAGGGAATTCTCTGCACTTCCTGTTCAATTTTTCTGTGAAACTAAAAGTGCTCTAAAAATTAAGTTTATAAATTAAAAAAAAAAATAAATGGTTGCCAGAGGGGAGGAGGTGGGGGGGATGGGTAAAATTGGCAAAGGATAGTGGGAGATATAGACTTCCAGTTATGGAATAAATAAATCATGGGAATAAAAGGCACAGCATAGAGACTATGGTCAATGTAGCTACACATGTGATGAGCATAGCATAACATATAGAGAAATTGAATCACTATATTTTACACTTGAAACTTATGTAACATGGTGTGTCAATTATACTCAAATTTTTAAAAAACTAATTGCAATTAAAATAAAAAAGAAACAAATGGCAAGGTTGGAACTGAAAAATACAACATTTTAAATTAAGAACTCAGTGAATGGGTTTAACAGCAGATTGGACACAAATAAATGATTAGTGAGTACAAATGGAATCACTGAGAGAAACAAAAAAAAAGGAAAACTCAGGCAAAAATATAAAACATATATAGAACAAGACAAAGTGTTCTTAATAGTTGTAATGGGTGCTCCAGAGGTGAATAACGAGGAAGAAGCAATATTAGAAGAGAATGGTTGATGAATTTCTATAACTTATGAAAAGTCATCAAGCCACAGATTCAAGAAGTGACAAAAATCTAAAGAGGATAAATGCAAAGAAACCACAACTAGCTGAATCATATTAAAAGTCCTAAGTATGAAAGACAAAGAGAAAAATCTTAGAAAAAAAGACAGTAATCTCAAAGAAGGTAAAATAATACTAATAGCTGACTCAACAACATAAATTCTGGAAGCTAGAAAGCAATATTTTGACATCTTCACCATCCTGAAAGAAAACAACTGCCAACCCATAATACCATATCTAGGAAAATATAGTCTTCAAAAAGGAAGGCAAGTTAAAAATATTTTCACACCTGCACAAAATGAAATACTGAAGTCTTTTTTAGTCCAAAGGAAAATCGTCCCAGATGGTAGTGTGTAAGGTATGTTTTATGAGCCAGAATGTGCTCGATATTGGTAACTATTCCGTATGAGCTTCAGAAGAATATTTAATCTGCAATCGTTGCAATCAGTTATATCCACTTGTATGATGTTGCTGTTAAATTCAACTATGTCCTTACTGATTTTCTGCCTGCTGGATCTGTCCATTTCTAATAGAGAAGTGCTAATGTGTCCAACTATCATAGCGAATTCATCTATTTTTCTTTGCAGTTCTGTTGTTTTTGCCTCACACATTTTGATGGTCTGTTACTGCCACATACACTTTAAAGATTGTTATGTCATCTTAGAATATTGACCCCTTTATTATTATGTAATGCACGTCTTTCTTGATAAATTTCCTTTTACTGAATTCTGTTCTGTCTGAAATTAATATAGCAATTCCTGCTGTCTTTTGGTTACTGTTACCATGGTCTATGTTTCTCTATCCCTTTAGTTTAAGTCTAGATTAAATCTTTACTTAAAATGGTTTGTGATTGACACCATGTACCCATTGGTGGTTGTTTCTTGTTTTATTTTTAATCTTTAACGTTTATTCAGATTTTTGACAGAGAGAGAGAGAGACACAGAGCATGACTGGGGGAGGGGCAGAGAGACAGGGAGACACAGAATCTGAAGCAGGCTCTAGGCTCCAAGCTGTCAGCACAGAGCCCAATGCAGGGCTCAAACTCACAAACCCTGAGAACATGACCTGAGCCAAAGTTGGACACTTAACCTACTTAGCCACCCAGGCTCCCCTCTTGTTTTTTGATCCACTCTGACAAACTTTTTATTTCTTTTTAATTTTTATTTTTTTTTCAATATATGAAATTTATTGTCAAATTGGTTTCCATACAACACCCAGTGCTCATCCCAAAAGGTGCCCTCCTCAATACCCATCACCCACCCTCCCCTCCCTCCCACCCCCCATCAACCCTCAGTTTGTTCGCAGTTTTTAAGAGTCTTTTATGCTTTGGCTCTCTCCCACTCTAACCTCTTTTTTTTTTCTTCCCCTCCCCCATGGGTTTCTGTTAAGTTTCTCAGGATCCACATAAGAGTGAAACCATATGGTATCTGTCTTTCTCTGTATGGCTTATTTCACTTAGCAGCACACTCTCCAGTTCCATCCATTTTGCTACAAAGGGCCATATTTCTTTCTTTCTCATTGCCCTGTAGTACTCCATTGTGTATATAAACCACAATTTCTTTATCCATTCATCAGTTGATGGACATTTAGGCTCTTTCCATAATTTGGCTATTGTTGAGAGTGCTGCTATAAAGACATTGGGGTACAAGTGCCCCTATGCATCAGTACTCCTGTATCCCTTGGGTAAATTCCTAGCAGTGCTATTGCTGGGTCATAGGGTAGGTCTATTTTTAATTTTCTGAGGAACCTCCACACTGTTTTCCAGAGTGGCTGCACCAATTTGCATTCCCACCAACAGTGCAAGAGGGTTCCCGTTTCTCCACATCCTCTCCAGCATCTATAGCCTCCTGATTTGTTCATTTTGGCCATTCTGACTGGTGTGAGGTGATATCTCAGTGTGGTTTTGATTTGTATTTCCCTGGTAAGGAGCGACGTTAAGCATCTTTTCATGTGCCTGTTGGCCATCCGGATGTCTTCTCTAGAGAAGTGTCTATTCATGTTTTCTGCCCATTTCTTCACTGGGTTATTTGTTTTTCGGGTGTGGAGTTTGGTGAGCTCTTTATAGATTTTGGATACTAGCCCTCTGTCCGATATGTCATTGGCAAATATCTTTTCCCATTCCGTTGGTTGCCTTTTAGTTTTGTTGGTTGTTTCCTTTGCTGTGCAGAAGCTTTTTATTTCCATAAGGTCCCAGTAATTCATTTTTGCTTTTAATTCCCTTGCCTTTGGGGATGTGTCGAGTAAGAGATTGCTACGGCTGAGGTCAGAGAGGTCTTTTCCTGCTTTCTCCTCTAGGGTGTGGATGGTTTCCTGTCTCACATTTAGGTCCTTTATCCATTTTGAGTTTATTTTTGTGAATGGTGTGAGAAAGTGGTCTAGTTTCAACCTTCTGCATGTTGCTGTCCAGTTCTCCCAGCACCATTTGTTAAAGAGGCTGTCTTTTTTCCATTGGATATTCTTTCCTGCTTTGTCAAAGATGAGTTGGCCATACGTTTGTGGGTCTAGTTCTGGGGTTTCTATTCTATCCCATTGGTCTATGTGTCTGTTTTTGTGCCAATACCATCTGTCTTGATGATGACAGCTTTGTAGTAGAGGCTAAAGTCTGGGATTGTGATGCCCCCTGCTTTGGTCTTCTTCTTCAAAATTACTTCGGCTATTTGGGGCCTTTTGTGGTTCCATATGAATTTTAGGATTGCTTGTTCTAGTTTCAAGAAGAATGCTGGTACAATTTTGATTGGGATTGCATTGAATGTGTAGATAGCTTTGGGTAGTATTGACATTTTGACAATATTTATTCTTCCAATCCATGAGCAGGGAATGTCTTTCCATTTCTTTATATCTTCTTCAATGACCTTCATAAGCTTTCTATAGTTTTCAGCATACAGATCTTTTACATCTTTGGTTACATTTATTCCTAGGTATTTTATGCTTCTTGGTGCAATTGTGAATGGGATCAGTTTCTTTATTTGTCTTTCTGTTGCTTCATTGTTAAAGAATGCATCTGATTTCTGTACATTGATTTTGTATCCTGCAACTTTGCTGAATTCATGTATGAGTTCTAGCAGACTCTTGGTGGAGTCTCTCGGGTTTTCCATGTATAATATTATGTCATCTGCAAAAAGCGAAAGCTTGACTTCATCTTTGCCAATTTGGATGCCTTTGATTTCCTTTTGTTGTCTGATTGCTGATGCTAGAACTTCCAACACTATGTTAAACAGCAGTGGTGAGAGTGGGCATCCCTGTCGTGTTCCTGATCTCAGGGGAAAGCTCTCAGTTTTTCCCCATTGAGGATGATGTTAGCTGTGGGCTTTTGATAAATGGCTTTTATGATGTTTAAGTATGTTCCTTCTATCCCGACTTTCTCAAGGGTTTTTATTAATAAAGTATGCTGTATTTTGTCAAATGCTTTTTCTGCATCTATTGAGAGGATCGTATGTTTCTTATCCTTTCTTTATTAATGTGATGTATCATCTTGATTGATTTGCGAATGTTGAACCAGCCCTACATCCCAGGAATGAATCCCACTTGATCATGGTGAATAATTCTTTTTATATGCTGTTGAATTCGATTTGCTAGTATCTTATTGAGAATTTTTGCATCCTTGTTCATCAGGGATATTGGCCTGTAGTTCTCTTTTTTTACTGGGTCTTTGTCTGGTTTAGGAATCAAAGTAATGTTGGCTTCATAGAATGAGTCTGGAAGTTTTCCTTCCCTTTCTATTTCTTGGAATAGCTTGAGAAGGGTAGGTATTATCTCTGCTTTAAACGTCTGGTAGAACTCCCCTGGGAAGCCATCTGGTCCTGGACTCTTATTTTTTGGGAGATTTTTGATAACCGATTCAATTTCTTCGCTGGTTATGGGTCTGTTCAAGCTTTCTCTTTCCTCCTGATTGAGTTTTGGAAGAGTGTGGGTGCTTAGGAATTTGTCCATTTCTTCCAGGTTGTCCAGTTTGTTGGCATATAATTTTTCATAGTGTTCCCTGATAATTGTTTGTATCTCTGAGGGATTGGTTGTAATAATTCCATTTTCATTCATGATTTTATCTATTTGGGTCATCTCCCTTTTCTTCTTGAGAAGCCTGGCTAGAGGTTTGTCAATTTTGTTCATTTTTTCAAAAGACCAGCTCTTGGTTTCATTGATCTGCTCTACGGTTTTTTTAGATTGTATATTGTTTATTTCTGCTCTGATCTTTATTATTTCTCTTCTTCTGCTGGGTTTAGGCTGCCTTTGCTGTTCTGCTTCTAGTTCCTTTAGGTGTGCTGTTAGATTTTGTATTTGGGATTTTTCTTGTTTCTTGAGATAGGCCTGGATTGCAATGTATTTTCCTCTCAGGACTGCCTTCGCTGCATCCCAAAGCGTTTGGATTGTTGTATTTCATTTTTGTTTGTTTCCATATATTTTTTTTTATTTCTTCTCTAATTGCCTTGTTGACCCACTCATTCTTTAGTAGGGTGTTCTTTAACCTCCATGCTTTTGGAGGATTTCCAGACTTTTTCCTGTGGTTGATTTCAAGCTTCATAGCATTGTGGTATGAAAGTATGCATGGTATAATTTCAATTCTTGTATACTTATGAAGGGCTGTTTTGTGACCCAGTAGATGATCTATCTTGGAGAATGTTCCATGTGCACTCGAGAAGAAAGTATATTCTGTTGCTTTGGGATGCAGAGTTCTAAATATATCTGTCAAGTCCATCCGATCCAATGTATCGTTCAGGGCCTTTGTTTCTTTATTGACTGTGTGTCTAGATGATCTATCCATTTCTGTAAGTGGGGTGTTAAAGTCCCCTGCAATTACCATATTCTTATCAATAAGATTGCTTATGTTTATGAGTAATTGTTTTATATATTTGGGGGCTCCGGTATTTGGCGCATAGACATTTATAATTGTTAGCTCTTCCTAATGGATAGACCCTGTAACTATTATATAATGCCCTTCTTCATCTCTTGTTACAGCCTTTAATTTAAAGTCTAGTTTGTCTGATATAAGTATGGCTACTCCAGCTTTCTTTCGGCTTCCAGTCGCATGATAAATAGTTCTCCATCCCCTCACTCTAAATCTGAAGGTGTCCTCAGGTCTAAAATGAGTCTCTTGTAGACAGCAAATAGATGGGTCTTGTTTTTTTATCCATTCTGATACCCTATGTCTTTTGGTTGGTGCATTTAGTCCATTTACATTCAGTGTTACAGAAAGATACGGGTTTAGAGTCATTGTGATGTCTGTATGTTTTATGCTTGTAGCAATGTCTCTGGTACTTTGTCTCACAGGATTCCCCTTAGGATCTCTTGTAGGGCTGGTTTAGTGGTGACTAATTCCTTCAGTTTTTGTTTGTTTGGGAAGACCTTTCTCTCTCCTTCTATTCTAAATGACAGACTTGCTGGATAAAGGATTCTCAGCTGCATATTTTTCCTGTTCATCACATTGAAGACCTCCTGCCATGCCTTTCTGGCCTGCCAAGTTTCAAAAGAGAGATCCATCACCAGTCTTATAGGTCTTCCTTTATATGTGAGGGCACGTTTATCCCTTGCTGCTTTCAGAATTTTCTCTTTATCCTTGTATTTTTCCAGTTTCACTATGATATGTCGTGCAGAAGATCGATTCAAGTTCCATCTGAAGGGAGTTCTCTGTGCCTCTTGGATTTCAATGCCTTTTTCCTTCCCCAGTTCAGGGAAGTTCTCAGTTATTATTTCTTCAAGTACCCCTTCAGCACCTTTCCCTCCCTCTTCCTCCTCTGGGATACCAATTATGCGTATATTATTTCTTTTTAGTGTATTACTTAGTTCTCTAATTTTCCCCTCATACTCCTGGATTTTTTTATCTCTCTTTTTCTCAGCTTCCTCTTTTTCCATAATTTTATCTTCTAGTTCACCTATTCTCTCCTCTGCCTCTTCAATCTGAGCCGTGGTCGTTTCCATTTTATTTTGCATCTCGTATAAAGCGTTTTTCAGCTCCTCCTGATTGTTCCTTAGTCCCTTGATCTCTGTAGCAAGAGATTCTCTGCTGTCCTGTATACTGTTTTCAAGCCCAGCAATTAATTTTATGACTATTATTCTAAATTCACTTTCTGTTATATTATTTAAATCCTTTTTGATCAGTTCATTAGCTGTTGTTATTTCCTGGAGATTCTTTTGAGGGGAATTCTTCCATTTGGTCATTTTGAATAGTCCCTGGAGTGGTGAGGACCTGCAGGGCACTTCCCCTGTGCTGTGGTGTATAACTGGAGTTGGTGGATGGGGCCGCAGTCAGACCTGATGTCTGCCCCCAGCCCACCGTTGGGGCCACAGTCAGACTGGTGTGTGCCTTCTCTTCCCCTCTCCTAGGGGCAGGATTCACTGTGGGGTGGCATGGCCCATCTGGGCTATTTGCACACTGCCAGGCTTGTGGTGCTGGGGATCTGGCGTATTAGCTGGGGTGGGTAGGCAAGGTGCACAGGGGCAGGAGGGGCAGGCTTAGCTCTCTTCTCCTTAGGTGATTCACTTCAGGAGGGGCCCTGTGGCAGCAGGAGGGAGTCAGACCCGCTGCCGGAGGGGTGGCTCCACACAAGCACAGCGTTGGGTGTTTGCGTGGAGCAAGAAGTTCCCTGGCAGGAACTGGTTCCCTTGGGACTTTGGCTGGGGGATGGGCGAGGGAGATGGCGCTGGGGAGCACCTTTGTTCCCCGCCAAACTGAGCTCTGTTGCCCCAGGGCTCAGCAACTCTCCCTCCCTTTGTCCTCCAGCCTTTCCGCTCTCTGAGCAGAGCTGTTAACTTATGACCTCCCAGATACTAAGTCCTGCTTGCTTTCGGAACACACTCTGTCGGGCCCCTCCGCTTTTGCCAACCAGACTCTGGAGCTCTGCTTGGCCGGTGGGCCGCCCCTCTGCCCCGGCTCCCTCCCGCCAGTCTGTGTAGCGTGCACGGCCTCTCCGCCCTTCCTACCCTCTTCCGTGGGCCTCTCGTCTGCTCTTGGCTCCAGAGACTCCGTTCTGCTAGTCTTCTGTTGGTTTTCTGGGTTATTCAGGCAAGTGTAGGTGGAATCTAAGTGATCAGCAGGACGGGTGGTGAGCCCAGTGTCCTCCCATACCGCCATCTTCCGACGATCTCTGACAAACTTTTTAAATTGATGTATTTAAACCATGGACATTTAAAGTGATTATTTATATGTTGGATTAATATCTACCACATGTATTAGCTTTATATATGTTGTCCTTGTTTTTTGTTCTTATTTTTGTCTTCCACACTTTTTCTGCCTTGTGTGGTTTTAACTGAGCATTTTATATTAATTCCATTTTTCTCTTCTTTCTTGGAATATTAATTATACTTCTTTTTTTTTTACTTATTTTAGTTGTTGCCCTAGAGTTTGCCGTATATGTTTACAACTAATCTACAACCATTTTTAAATAACACTATATCTATTTACTGATAGTGTAAGTACCTCATAATAACAAAAGATTCTTAATTCTTTTTTCCCATCCTGTGTATCATTTTTGACAGTCATTTCACTTATACATAAGCATACACACACACACACACACATATTATTTGTATACAAAGTCTTTCTTTCTTCACTTTTGAAGGATAATTTTGTAGGTTACAGATTATGTTGGTGGACTTTTTCCCATACCATACTTTCATGAAACTGTCTTCTTACTTGCATGGCTTTTGAGGAGAAGTTGAATGTAACTCCTTTATAGGGAAGGTGTTTTCCCCTTCTGTCTTCCAAGATTTTTTTTCTTTATCTTTGATTTTCCGAAGTTTGAATGTGATATTCCTGGTTGTGTGGTTTCTTTTTAAGGGGGCTATTCATCCTGTTTGGTGTTCTTTGAGCCTCCTAATCTGTGGTTTTATGTCATAACATTAATGTGGGCTAATTTTCAACTATGATTGCTTTAGATATTTCTTTTCTTTTCTTTTCTTTTCTTTTCTTTTCTTTTCTTTTCTTTTCTTTTCCTTTCTTTTCTTTTCCTTCCTTCCTTCCTTCCTTCCTTCCTTCCTTCCTTCCTTCTTCTGGTATTCCCATCACATATATGTTATACCCTTTGTAGTTGTCCCTCATTCTTGGACATTCTGTTCTTTTTTTCCTCTGTACTTTTAAGTTATGGATGTTTCTATTGTCATCTCCTTAAGCTCAGAAATTCTTTCCTCAGCTGTCCAGTCTACTAATGAGCACATCAAAGGCATTATTCATTTCAGTTTTAGTGTTTATTTCCATTATTTCTTCATGATTCTTTCTTAAACAATCCATATCTCTGGTTATATTATGAGGATATTTTTATCTAGTAACCACTGCGAAGATAGGGTAGATCTCCTGGAGGTAAAACTCACAAAAGTGTAGGGGTACCTCTATGTCTAGGCCTCCTGAGGTTTTTATCTCTCAAACTTGTTTACACTAAGCTTTTAGCACTTCAGTTCAGGTTTTCCTACCCTAGCACTAGTTCCAGGAGATTTCTGCTTCTTCGTTTCTGTGCTGGTTAGCTGTATTTCTCTATATCTGTCTGTTTCTCTTCAATTTGAGGGTCAGCAGTTTTCTTGTGATCTTACTTTTCTGACAGATCCAAGAAGAGTTGTTAATTTTTTTCAGTTTGTTTAGATTTTTACTTGTTGAAACGGAGTGGTGACTTATAAGTTCCTTACATGCTGAACCAGAAAACAGAAGCACTCATATATTTGTTATTTACAGCTTCCTATTATGTGCTGTAATTCTCATCTTAAACATATTAGTTATAGTTATTTTAAATTTTGTGTTTGGTAACCTCCACCATCTAGGTTTCCTATACACTTACTTCTATTATCTAGATTTCTGTTGATATTAGTCCCCTGTTTTATCTGTTTTAGTATATTTATTGCTTAAATGGTTTATTTATTGATTACATAAAATAGTATGTTTATTGTTTTTATTAGATGCCAGAAATGGCATATAAAATCTTATAAAGATTCTTTGAGGTTCAGAATTATAGTCTTTCCCCAAAGAAGATTTGCTTCTGATTCTTGCTATCATTAGAATATGGGCATAACACCTCTATAAATTCAGTGATTAATCTCATTAGAAGCTGAATTTAATCCTTTGTGTATGTGTGTCTATATCTAGTATCCTCTTTTCCTTAAAGATGATCCTTGAAAAGTCTAAAATGAAAATAAAGTGTGTTTGAGAGACACTATTCTATTTATTGATCCTGAATTCCAGTTGTCTCCCCCAGGCTTATAAGATAGCTAAAAGCTTTGATGTCTTCGCAGCCTCTCAGAAGCCATATAATGAGTGATCAGTTAATGGATTGAAGGGGAAATGAAACGCCCTGCTTACCTTTATACTTTTCTTTTTGTTTCTGGATCTTGGCCCTTCAGATTCTTACTACCATAGTAGCTCACTCATACCTTAAATATTTAAACAATATTTTCTACAGCTTCTCCAGTTGATTTCTGTAGAATGGTTTGTCTGAGTCAAGCCGATCTGTCACTGCTGGAAATGAAATTCTCATGTATATATTTTGATATGTTATTTGTTACATAAAATTTCATGGCTAAATCCTTTAACCATATTTGCAATCTTCCTTGGTTGGAGGAGTTATTTATTTGATCTGGAATACAGGGTGCGAGGGAATATATTCTAGATATGCTTGGTCAAATATTTTATTCATAAGTCTTCTAATTTCCTCTTGCTCTTGTTACCAATATCAAAGGGCCTGTCAGTTCAAATGGCTACTTTCCTGCCCCACTTTCTAAAGATATAATGCCAATACATTAAAAACTTAAATTAGTATAATATTTTCAAATGGTAATAATTTTTATTGATTTAAATTAGGCATTATCACTATGCTTTTCTTTAAATGTATCACTGACTAGACTATATTCCATGTTTATTCAATCAAACATTAATCTAGGTGATGCTGGAAAGTTATGCTGATGATGTAAAGTCCTTAATCAGTTGACTTTAATTAAGTAAAGGACATTGCACTGCAAAATTGGGTGAGCCAGATTTAACCAGTTGGAAACCTTTAAAAAAAGAGGGTGACCTGACAAACAGACAAATTTTGCCTGTGGACAACAACCCATGGCTGTGGTATCCAACCTGCTCTTACTGCCCACGTATGGATTTTATGTTTCCTTAGCCAGCCCCACAATCATGTAAGCCAATTTCCTTTAATAAATATAAGAATTTATTCAGAAAAATCTGAAGCTTCCATATATGTATATATATTCTACTTCTCTAGTTGAATCTCAACTGATAAAATGTCAATGAACATATTCTTCAGAAAAAAAGGAGGTCATATAGTGTAAATGAGCACACGAGTATGTTATAGCCATGGAATGAAATCTGTGGTATTATATTTAAATGGGTTCCTTTGTCTTATATCTGGCAGAAATGATTATAAGATACATAATTAAGTCAGACTTCTTTAAAATAATTAGCTTTGGGATTAGAACTGGAAATAGAAACACAATTAATGAATATGCTAATTTCACCCCATGAAATGTCAGGGGATAGTTAATCTTTATCCATGGCTTAAAAATGCATACCAGATTAAATACGATTCCCATAAATACTTTTTTCATTTCTAAATAACAAAACAGAAAAATTCTATTTCAAGGCTAAACTTAAAACAATGGGAGAAAAACATCAATTTATTATCCTTGAGATTAACTAAATATGAAGTATTATGAGAAAATATTGACTAAATACCAGAAGACTGTATTTATGCTATAAAAGAGTAGGCAGCTAATAATGATTCTTAATAATGCCCAGTGAGAATAGAATCCCACCACTCTCTATTAGTGCACACTGTTTTTTCTTTTTTGCAAATAAGCTAGAATTACCATAACAAGCATGTAAAACATCATAAATAACTGTGTATGCAGGAATAAATTACTACTTTTCTAAGTACTTTTCTAAGAAACTATAACCAGAGGTAACAAATATTCTTTTGGATTTGGGGCAAACAAAACTCTGTAGCAAAATAACACATTAATTCCTTGGGAAGAATATGAAGTTTTCATTTTGGAGTCATTCTCCTCAGATGATTTTATAAATCTGGCTTTAAGTAAAGTATTTAAAAACAAATCAATCAGAACTTATCTAAAACCTTCTTTTAGAACTCAGTTAAAATGAAGTACAGTGTTCCTTAGTTGCTCAAATTGGCAATTTTTGCAAAAGTAGGTAGCTTACGTTCGCATAAAATGACACTTTAAGCATGTGCAAAAGACATCATTATTCATTCAACAAAATATATACATAACATACTAAAATCATATTTTAATAGTGATTTTAGCACAAATGTCTGGATTAGGCTTAGACCCAGATTTTGTTAAGTCTTATAGTTCCAACTAAAATTTTCCTTTGACTTTCAGGTGTTTTATACTAACTTTTCCCTCTGTAATGTACATTCATAGAAATAAAACAGTCTAATATTTGAGTCTGTAGAGAATGATTCAACATCCTAACAATTTTACAAAACCAAACAAGTAATAGTCAAGGGAAAGTAGAAAAAATTAACAACACACCAACCAATAGTACACAGTATGGCTTTTTCCTAGAGTCAACTTTAATACCTCTTGAAGTATTATAACTTTGATGATTGCTATTATCATCATTTGCCTCCTTCAGTAGACCATGTACTGTACAATAGGAATTATCATTAAAATAAACTTCAAGCATGCTGCACAAACCTTTTTATAACAGCATGAAATAAATGTCAGCTTTTATTTTACTGTGGCAAGGTTTTTCTTAACAAGCACTGGTGAGACAAAGTCTTCCTTAAAAATACAAATGCTACTATACCTAGCTCAATTATTTAGCTCCAGGTTTTAATATTTTTTAATGTGCCTTAAAAGGATAATCTCATGACAAAAGAGACTTTCAAATACCTTTTTTTCCTTTCTATACTGCCCCCTGAAATAAAAGAAGTTATTTGACATTTGAGAAATATTTCCTATCTTAAATAATAAGTTGGATTCTCTACTACAGTCATTTATCCATAGGACTCACAGTTCTTTTACTGATTTTAAAGAAGATCCATTCTTGATATTTTGTGTATATTTGATTTTTATTCTGGAGTATATTTGATAACTAATGCAAAAACACCCCCACAAAATCAATAAATAATGCATTGCTTCCTCATGCTCCTACATCACGCTGCTAATTAAGGGAGTCCAGTTTCTAGATTCTTAATGACACTTAGGACATTATGACTATCGGAAGCATATTGATTAATCAAAAATATAGCATTGTCTAAATGAATATTGGTACTTTGAAAATTTAGGAAAATAAGAGAACCAATGTTCTCTTTTTCTCTGTGTAGAGTATGCTTTATTTGTCTTTAGGAATTATGAAATTTATCAACCTCAAAGGTTACTTATTTCCAATAGACACTCTTACCTTCCTACATAAATGTATATCCACAATCTACTTCTTTGTTAAGTTTTCTATTAAATGACTTTGAGATGAAAACACCTCTCTACCATCATTTTCTAAATATTATAGATATACCACACAAAGATACCCAATGCATTCAAAGTTTATGTATTTTATGTAAATTTTTAATGTTCATTTATTTTTGGGAGAGAGAGAGAGACTGCACTTGAGTGGGGTAGGGGCAGAGAGAGATGGAGACACAGGATCTGAAGCAGGCTCCAGGCTCTGAGATGTCAGCACAGAGCCAGACACGGGGCTCGAACTCATGAGCCATGAAATCATGACCTGAGCCAAAGTCATTCACTTATCTGACAGAGCCACCCAGGTGCCCCAGTTTTAATTCTCTATTATGTACTATTATATACTAATATGTATGTATTATGTCTGTTATAGCATTATTATATACTAGTATGTATGTATTATGTCTACTATAGCATAGGAATGTTTTTGCATGAACTGTAATCCAATAGAATCATGTCTTACCAATCTGTGAGCTGTTCTCCGGTAACTTAAGATGCTTCATTATTGCTTCCATGATATAATATTGGCAACTTAGGCATGCAAGACTTCAAAAACTAATTGACATAATTAATTTATCCTTTTATTAAGCACAATGAAAAAAAGGGAAATTGTATGTCAATTTTGTCTTGGCATTATAGAAAGAAAAGAAAATGCAAAGGCCTAAAGTTGAGAGGGAGACTTTTATTAAAGAACTTCAAGGAAGGTTGTGGCTAGAAAAATATAGTAAGGGACAAATAGTAGGAAATGAAATCAGAGAAAAGTAACGGGGGAGATAAAAATTGTTTAGTGTTTAGGTCACCTTAAGTACATTTGTTTACACTCTAAGTGAGATCAAGAGGCTTTGTAATGACAAGATTTGTTGATGTGTGAATACTAGACTGTGTATGTGAGCAGAGGTGGAGTGGACAAGGGTGGGGGCAGATAGAGTAGGCTCTAAATCAATCAAGAATAATGGTTTCTCGGATCGTCGTGCTAGTAATAGAAGTTGTGAAAAGCTCTTACGTTCCAGATTTACATAGAAGGCAGAATAATTTGTTGATAGGGTATGGGGAGTGAAAAAGAGTTGCCAAAATGAGAAAATACTGTAGACAGAATCTTTTTAGCATGAAAAAGATAGGAATTAGATTTTGAATATATTAAATTTGAGGTGCCTAATAATAAATTAGATCTACCATGGAGAAACCATTTGAGAAGACCTACAGCATCTACAATCTTAATGTTTTTTGATACTTTTTTATTAATATATCAGTCAAGATTTCATTCATGGTATTATAAATATCGACAATCTTTATAATCATATATTATAGCATTACATATACTCTCTTATGTACAGAATATAAGAATTAAATCGAATCTTGGGTTTAAAAAGAAGTGTCTCCTTGTTATCATGGCATTGACAAGTAGTGACAAATGTCTTCTCCAGATTGGAAGCTAGTTTAATAACTAGAAAGGTATGGGTGGAAACATTTCTATCATAGGCATGCATCTCATCTTTCAAGTGGAAACATAGAAACTCAAATATAAAATTTTAAAATGGGGAAAACTCGTGGGTCCATTTGTATTAAAGCACCGAAGGATGCAAACTGTGATACCCTGTCATCTAGCCTTATCCCTAACTCCCCAAACTTGCAAAAAGTATGTTACTAGCTTCTAGTGAGTGACACTAAATCTCCTATACCATGACAGGCATAATTCTTTGATAAAATAGGTTTCTTTATCTGTAATGTTATCATCTGTCAACCAAAGTGATGTGATATTACATCAAGGACAGAATATATAATATGATTTGGGTATGGATACACCAAGTTGTCTTTTGCATGAAATAATCTGATTTAGAGATATCTGACAAGTACTGTAATTATTTAAAGTACTTATGACAAAGTAGCATAATTCGTCAATATTGCAAACATAACTGCAATGTGAGTAGTCAAAATAATTGTGATTAAACCACTCTTTGGACACTCTTTAGAAGAGGATTAAATGAGAATGACAAGGAACTGTGGTTACTGACATTTAGAACTCAGGAAGAATTTTCAACCTATCTATAGGGATTGCTTTCATGAAAAATGTTTCTCAGTTCTGATTTTGATGTTACAAAGGTATATAGTAGTGGCTGTGCATTTATATGGGATTGTCAAATTCTGCATTTTACATGATGTGACACACAGTTTATAATTACCATTCCATCATGATATATCACTCTAGAAAAACATCACCATTTGTTCTCTAAGAATCTTATTTTATTTTTCCTTAAAGAAACCTAAATTAAAGGGCAAGTGCATTGCCAAATACTTACATTAATCTTCATCTGAGTCTACTTATGGATATTTAATCATTTTATGTAGACAACTGAACACTTTGATTTCAAATGGATATCATATTCTCATCACTTTAAAGTACACTCTTATGTACTTTATCTGCAATGATTTATCAATTATGCATGTATACTTACTTTTATTGTTTTGACTGTGGTAAAGATATAGTTTTGTTTATACACATGGCTTAGATTACTTCTTTTTCTTGCCTTTAATTTTTAACTTGTATCATACTAGCATAGGCTTCAAATTCATAAATACTGATTTGTGTGATTGTGACTAAGTACATACAAGATCACTTAGTCTCCAAAAGAAAACTATAAATACATATTTCTGACAATACAATGAACTATTGACCACACAGACTGAACAATATGTAACTTATCAGGATCAGTTAAACACCTATTAGAAGAATTGTCCTTCTAATACTGCATGAAAGTTGAGCATAAGCATCATTGTAGAAATATGGTTCTGATTATAAGCTTTACTAAAAGATCAGATCTCAAACTTCACATGACTGTCCACAAAATCTTCCCTTCAGTAAAAGTGTGTGTGTGTGTGTGTGTGTGTGTGTGTGTGTATTAAATGTGTCCTTTATGAACACCCTAAAAATGGGACACACATCACTGTCTCAAAGGAGAAATCATTCCCAAGCATCCATAACTAATCAGAAAATCATATTTGATACATTTTTCTCAGAATACTTGAATCTGTAAAGTCTGATGTTAATTCACTTCAAGTTGTTTTCTAGATCATTGATCTGACTCCTCTATACTATATAATCTTCGGTGCGTTCAGTTAGGATCATGAATTACATTGAACTGACATTTCAGTATTTTCAGCTTTCCTCTCTATATATTATCACAGGGCTTAAATCATTGAATTCAGTGTCTCAAATTACATGTAACAATTGGATGACACCCTATAGGGTATTTCAAAATAAACTAAACAGTTCATAACAATTTGTCCAATTCCAGATCTGATTAGACACAAGTCTAAAATCCTTGGGAGTTCCATTTATGCCTAAAATTAAGTATTGCTATGGCTATGAAACAAATTTTCACCTGAAGTGTTTATTTATACTAATATTCATACATGGTGACACCATTATTTACATTATTTACATGCATTATACCCTTTTTCATATTACTAATAACACTAATAGGTAACATGATATTCTTCTGGCTCCTAAGTAGACATCCTGGTAAATTATAATATACTGCCACTAATTGGGGCACTTGTTTTACTTATGCCAATTAGATTTAATTTAATAAATAGCATTGGATTTAAAATACATTTCACCATATTTCACCATATTCTGACTCTACTACCCTTCGTGGCAAATGAAGAAATTAGACTTTGAAAATAGGATGGAATTCTCAGATACCTTTTTTTGGAACTTTATCCCTATACTCATTAAAACAAATATGTTGGAAAAGATTCTTTAATTTAAAGTTATAGTTGATGTCATTCAATGCATTTTGTATCTTGCTTTTCTGTTACTCTTTCAATCAACAGAAAAGAATAGAATTTGGGAGGCTAAATAGCTTCACAAATCTAAGATGATGGTCCACATTCAAAGACTTTGTGCTATGGTATTGCTGAATTCCAGACTGCCCTTGAAATATCCCTAACATTAGGACCAGGACCCATTTGCAGTCTACTTGCTTATTCAGTTACAGGTATATATGAAGTTGTCAATATGTCCTGGATTTGAAGTCTAAATAACTTTATTTTTATAAACTAGAGAGTGGAAAGAACTTGCTGGATATGATACGAAAATATAGAAGTGCCCATTATTCCAAAGAAAATCTTGCATAACATGATCTTACTTACCTACTTCTCAAGGTATAACTGACATTAAATTTGAAATTATTCTTAACAGAGAAGCTAACCTCTAAATAAACATTCTAATATCTAACATCTAAGGAAACATGGAAGCAGCATTCTCAGACTATCTGAGTTGAGATAATTCAGATTAAATATGATTTCCCTAATTTTTTTGTAGAAATGTAGGCCCATCATATAGCAATTCTTAGGTCATTACACTCAGTTCATGGAGAAAGCCATAACATTTTAATCTGAATTTGCTGACAAATTTGGGCAGGCCTTTATGACTGTCAAATGATAACTAAATTGGTAATAATAATCAGCATATAACCATCCAAGCTGACTACATCAAATGGTAGTTCAGATAATTGGATGCACAGTTTCTAGTATGATTGCTAAAAATAAGATGCATTATGCCAGTTATACATCAAGCTTGCATAGTTAAGCTTGAAGAACTGTTTCTAAGGAAGAATTGAGAAATCATCTTCACTCCTGATTTGTAGAAATAGTGTCATCATTGCTCTTTATATTATTAGTTGAATCTGTATAATGCTAACTCTGATATACAAACCAAGCCCACTTAAAATATTTTCAAGGGGAAACTATTTAAAATGATTTATTTACTTTTTGTCCTAAATTATTACAATTAAATAATAAGCCCAATATATCATTTTAGATGATATTAACATGAACCTTTGTAAACTACATATTACCCTCAAACATGTTGAAACTTTAATAAGATGTTTCCATTTTTCAAAAGTTCATAATTTTGCTTGAAATCTTTTAAAATATCTCATACTTTACAATTTTGGATAACTATTATTTTTCAACATACTAATAATCCACCCCCTTTTGGGAACATAGTAATCCTATTTGAAGAAAATACTAGCAGAACCTTAATAATAATTATAATGACTATTGTAATCTGTTTGGAATGAATCAGCCTAGTAGTAATCATGTTCTTTTCCTGTTACTTTCCCCAATATATTTTAATTTCATTTTCCACTACTGCTGCATTGTGTTTCTTTCAACAGGCAAGATTGTAAAAATAGAATCCAGCAGTAATTTCTGACAGGAAGTCAAAGGTTTTAGAGACATTGGACAAAGGATACATACTGTGTGCTATGTAGTTTAAAAATATGTATATTCAGAGTGTTGAAATCCTGTTAGCAATGTAAAAGAGAACAGGGTGGAGTGCCTGGGTGACTCAGTCAGTTGAGCATCTGACTTTTGATTTTGACTCAGGTCATGATCCCAGGGTTGTGGGATAGAACCTCACATCAGGCTTCACGCTGAGCGTGGAGCCTGCTTAAGACTCTCTCTCTCTCTCTCTCTCTCTCTCTCTCTCTCTCTCTCTCTCTCTCTTTCTCTCTCTTCACCTCTGCCTTTATCTCCACTTGCTGTCTCTCTAATATAAAAAAGAGAACAGGATGTGTTACGTATGAACCCTGGGACCTTTGCATTAGGAGGTCAGCCTTACTCTTACCGAAAAGTAAGTCTTGCTCTCAGTAGATCATAACAACTTGTATGGTCACAGATGGTAACTACACTTGTGGTGAGAATTGAGTAATGTATAGAATTGTGAAATCACTGTGTTATACACCTAAAATTAATATAACGTTGTATATCACCTATACTTCAATGAAAAGAAATGGTAGGAGGGGTAGAGACTTGGTCAGGAACAACATTCTTGGGGAGACTAACCACAAACAGAAAGGACACCACAAGCACAGAGAAAGGAGAAGAACAGACCCCACACTAGGCACCCCAGACACAGTGGACTTGCACTGGGAAGATGAGTCCCAATAACATTTGGCTTTGAAAACCAGTGGGACTTAACTCCAGCTACTTTATTTTTTTCACCAGGTTTTTATTTAAATTCCAGTTAGTTGACATACAGTATAATATTAGTTACAGGTGTAGGATTTAGTAATTCAGCACTTACATACAACACCTGGTGCTCATCACAACAAATACCCTCCTTAATCCCCATCACCTTTTTAACCCATCCCCCCCTGCCACACCCACCTCCCCTCTGGTAACCATCAGTTTATTCTCTATTAACTCCAGGTACTTTAAAAATCAGTGGGTGCAGCTCTGGAAGAGCTAGAAGGTATGAAAAACCGAGTCTTTACTCTGAAATAAACAGCATAACAAACAACCTCACCAAGATACAGCACAGAAACAGCAATTTGAAAAGCACCTGGGGTATATGGGAAGGAAATTTATTTTCTAATTTCAGAATGTGCACTGGAAAGGCAGGGATATTTAAGAGACTTCTCCAAGAACAAAAGAGCTGGCAGGTATCATTCCCCCAACCCTCCAGCTTAGACACCCAGACACCTGTGAGAACTAGCAAGAACACTCTGCATAGCTTACTAACACAGTGTGCCCTGTGCTGTGTTCTGCAGACTCACCCCATCCAACACACTCCACTCAGTAGGAGTCCCTCAAAACCTGTCCCTGGTGTATCTCATTCTGCAAGCAGCACAAGTAGAAAGCTCTGTATTTTAGGGGTCACTGCAACCCCAACATATGGACTGGGGGCCGACATATGGTCTGACTGCAGGACCTGCCCACCAACAAAAGCCTCTCATGCAATGCATGATACAATGCAGGGAGACACCCTGCGATTTGGTTCAACCACATTCCCAGCAATGGACTGAGAGTAGGCATCTGTTCTGACCCAGACTGGCTCTTAATAGCACAGGGACCTAATTCTACCCACAACAGGCAAACAGAGGCATTGCAGGTGACTAGACTGAAGGCAAACATGGCTCAACCACAACTGCAGGGCACATACAACACATAGAGGAGACATCCTGAAGTGCCTGGTTCTGGTTTGAAGAAGGGACATTGCAGTACAGGGCACTACAGGACCTCTTTTTCATAAGGCCACTACATTCAAGATCAGGACATGTATCTGACTTTCCTAATATATAGAAACAAATGCAGAGAGTTAGACAAAATGAGGACACAGAGGGATATATCCCAAATGAAAGAACAGGACAAAATTATAGCAAAAGAGTTAAATGAAATGGAGATAAGCAATATGCCTGCTAGGAAATTCAAAGTAATGGCCATAAAAATACTTACTGGACTTGAGAATAGAGTGGAAAATCTCAGTGAAACCTCTAACAAAGAGAGAAAATATAAAAAAGAACCCATTAGAGATAAAGAACACAAAACTGAAATTAAAAATACACTAGAGCAAATAAATAGTAGGTTAAGGAAAGCAGAAGAATGGATCAGAGAGCTGGAAGAGAGAATAATGGAAAGAAACCAGGAAAACCAGCAGTATATTCAGTGATATCATCAGCTTAATAAAATTCACATTATAGGGATCCCAGAAAAAGAAGAGAAAGGGGATCACAAAGTTTGTTTCAAGAATAATAACTGAAAACTCCCCCAATTTGGGGAAGGAAACAGACATCAAGATCCAGGAGGCACAGAGAACCACCAACATCATCTGAAGGTGGTCCACACAACCACACATAATTAAAATGGCAAAAAGTAGTGATATAGAGATAATTTTAAAAGTAATAAGAGAAAATAAAGTTACATACAAGTGAAACCCCATAAAGCTATCAACTGATTTTTTTAGCAGAAATTTTTCAGGCCAGAATGGAGTGGAATGATATATTCCAAATCCTGAAAGGAAAACACCTGCAACCAAGAGTATTTTACCCAACAAAGCCATCATTCTGAATAGAAGAAGAGATAAGGTTTTCCAAACAAAAGTTAAAGAAAGGAGTTCCTTACTGCTAAACCAGCTTCACAAGAAATGTTAAAGGATATTCTTTGACTGGAAAGAAAAGGCCATAATCAGGAGTAAGAAAATTAGGAAAGAAAAAAATTCCACAGGTAAATACAAACATAATAAAAGTAGTAGATTAATCATTAATAAAACCAGTATGGAGGTTAAAGCACAATACCAATAAAATAAATTATATCCATAAAAGTCAGTCAAGAGATTCAGAAAATAAAAAGACGTAAAGTATGACATTATATCCATAAAATGTGGGGGAAAGTACTTTTAAAATTTAAAACTTAGAATTTTAATTTTTAAAAATTAGGGGTGCCTGGGTAGCTCAGTTGGTAAAGCGTCCAACTTTGGTTCAGATCATGATCTCATGGTTTGTGAGTTCAAGCCCTGCATCTGGCTCTGTGCTGAAGCACAGAGCGGGGAGCCTGGTTTGGATTTTGTGTCTCCCTCTTTCTCTGCCCTTCCCCTGCTCACATTCTGTCTCTCTCACACACAAAAATAAACATTTTTAAAAATTTTAAAGTTTTAAATTTAGTGCTTTTAGAATAGGTTCAAACTTAAGCTACCATTAACTTAATATAGACTTCTATATGCATAGGATATTATATATAAAACTAATGGTAACCACAAATCAAAATCCTGTAATACATATGCAAAAATAAGGAAAAAGGAATCCAACCATATAACTAAAGAAAGCTATCAAACCACAATGGAAGAGCAAGGGGAGAAAAGGAAAAAAAAAGAGAACTACAAAAACAACCATAAAAGAACTAACAATAAGTCAATAAGTATCTACCTATCAGTAATTACTTTAAATGTAAATGATCTAAATGCTACAATCAAAATATATAAAGTGACTAAATGGATAAAAAAGCAAGACCCAACTATATGCTGCCTATAAGAAACTAACTTTAGACCTAAAGACACATGCAGATTGAAAGTGAAGGAATGGAAAAACATTTACCATATGAATGGAAGTGAAAAGAAAGCTGGGTAGCAATATTTATATCAGAAAAAATAGACTTTAAAACAAAGACTATAATAAGAGACAAAGAAGGATACTACATAATGATAAAGGGTAAATATGTATTTATGCAATAAACATGGAACACACAAATATATAAAGCAGCTATTAACAGATATAAAGGAAGGAGTTGATAGTAATACAGTCATAGTAGGAGACATTAACACCCCATTTACATCAATGAATAGATCATACAGACAGAAAATCAACAAGGAAAGAGTGGCTTTGAATAACACATTAGACCAGATGGACCTAACAGATATATTCAGGACATTCTATCCCAAAACAGCAAAATACACATACTTTTCAAGTGCACATGAAACATTCTCCAAAATAGATCACATATGAGACCTCAAAACAAGACTCAACAAATTAAAAGATTGAAATCATGTCATTCATCTTTTTTGATTAGACAGTATGAAACTAGAAATCAATCACGATAAAAAATCTGAAAAAACACAAATATATGGAGGTTAAACGACATGCTACTAAAGAACAAATGTGTCAACCAAGAAATCATAGAGGAAATTTAAAAATACACAAAGACAAATGAAAATGAAAACACACCAATGCAAAATTTTTGGAATGCAGCAATAGCTCTACTAAGAGGGAAGATTATAGTAATACAGGCATACCTCAAGAAGCAAGAAAAATATCAAATAAACAGTCTAATCTTATACATAAAGGAGATAGGAAAACAACAAAGGCAAAAGCCAGTAGATGGAAGGAAATAATAAAGATAATAGAAATAATGAGAGAAACAGAAATAAATGATATAGAAACTAAAAAAAAACAATAGAACAGATCAATGAAACCAGGAGCTGTTTCTTTGAAAAGCTCAACAAAATTGACAAACCACTAGCAAGACTTATTAAAATAAGAGAGGACTCAAATAAATAAAATTAGAAATGAAAAAAAAATAACAACTGACACCATAGAAATAAAAAGGATTATAAGACAATATTGTGAAAAATTATATGCCAACAAATTGGATAATCCTAGAAGAAATGGATAAATTTCCCAGAAATATACAACCTTCCAAAACTGGATCAGGAAGAAATATAACTCATCAAGGAATAAATGTTATGTTAAAATTGGATTTTTTTTTAGGTTTCTAAATTCAGAAAAAGGAAAGTTCCTTTTGTACAAAGAAACGTGAAAAGTAAATTATTTTAATAAACCACAGTCACTCTTCAAAAAAGCATATATTTTGGAGTCAGGCAAATCTGATTTGAATTTGAGCTTTACAATTTACTGCCTGTGTGAACTGGGGCAAGTTACTCAATTTCTCTAAGTTTTGGGTTACTATTCTGTGAATAGGTATAATAAAATTTACTTCCAAATGTTGTATTGAGTTTTATGTGGGATAAAGAATACAGATTAACATTAACTCTCAATATTTACTGTAAGATAGAATAGCTTATTAATATAAGTGTGTTAAAAACTTTTTATTTGAGTATAGTTGACACACAATGTTCTGTTAGTTTCAGGTGTACAACACAGTGATTCAATAAGTTTATACATTATGCCATGCTCACTACAAGTGTAACTACCATCTGTCACCATACAACACTATTACATTATCGATGACTATATTCCTTATGTTGTGCATTTTATTCCTGTTACTTATTCTATAACTGGAAGGCTGAAGGTCCCAATACCCTTCCCCATTTTGCCCACTCTCCCTCCTTCCCCTCTGGCAAACATCAGTTTTTTCTCTGCATTGGCCTGATTATTACTGGTCTGATTCTGCTTTTTGTTCATTTGGGTTTTTTGATTCCACATATGAGTGAAATCACATGGCATTTGTTTTTCTCAGTCTGACTTATTTACTCAGCATAATACCCTCTATGTCCATCCATGTTGTCACAAATGGCATAGTCTCATCTTTTTATATGGCTTCACAATATTCCATTGTGTGTATATGTGTGTGTATTTATATATAATGTTATAGATACATATAACATTTTCTTTATCCATTCATCTATTGATGGACATTTAGGTTGCTTCCATATTTTAGGTATAAACATGGAGAGGACATATAATATTTAAGATAGTGTTTTCATTTTCTTTGAGTAAATACTGAGTAGTAGAATTATTGGATCATATGGTATTTCTATTTTTTATTTTTTGAGGTACCTCCATACTGTTTTCCACAATAGCTATACCAATTTACATTCCCACCAATAGTGCATGAGTATTCCATTTTCTCCATATTCTCACCAACACTTGTTATTTCTTGTCATCTTGATTTTAGCCATTCTAACAAGCATAAGGTAATATCTCACTGTGGGTTTGATTTGCATTTCCCTGATCAGTGATATTGAGCATCTTTTCATGTGTCTATTGGCCATCTGTATATATTCTTTGGAAAAAGATCTATTCAGATCCTCTTCTCATTTTTTAAATCAGACTTTTGTTCATTTGGTGTTGAGTTGTATACATTCTTCATATATTTTGGATATTAACCCCTTGTTGGATATATAATTTTCAAGTATCTCCTCCTATTCAGTAAGTTGTCTTTTTGTTTTCTTGATGGTTTCCTTTGCTGTGCAAAAGCATTTTATTTTGATATAGTCCCAGTAGATTATTTTCCATTTTATTTACCTTGCCTTAGGAGACATATCTAGAAAAATGTTGCTATGGCTGATGTCACAGAAATTACTACCTGTGTTTTCTTCTATGAGTTCTATGGTTTCAGGCCTCACATTTAGGTCTTTAATCCATTTTCAGTTTATTTTTGTGTTTGATGTTATAGAGTGGTCCAATCACTCTTTTACATGTAATTGTGCATTTTTCCCAGCACCATTTATTAGAGAGACTATGTTTTCCCCATTGTTTATTCTAGCCTACTTTGTCATAGATTCATTGGCCATATAACCATGGGTTTATTTCTGAGATTTCTATTCTCTTTCATTGATCTCTGTATCTGTTCTTGTGTTAGTACCATAGAGTTTTGATTATTACAACTTTGTAGTATATCTTGAAATTTGGAATTGTAATTCCTTCCACTTTGTTCTTTTTTTTCAAGATTGCTTTGAATATTCAGGGTCTTTTGTGGTTCTATACAAATTTTAATATTATTTGTTTCATTTTTTTTGAAAAAATTTGTTGATATTTTGATAAATATTACATTGAATCTGTATATTGTTTTGGGAAGTGTAGACATTTTAACAATATTAATTCTTCCAATTCATGAACATGACTATCTTTCCATATGTTTGTTTCATCTTCAGTCTCTTTCATCAATGTTTCAGTTTTCATATTACAGTACAGGTTTTTCACTTCTTTAGTTAAGTTTATTTCTAGGTATTTTATTCTTTTTGGTGCATTTGTAAGTGGCATTGTTTTCTTCATTTCTCTTTGTCTGACTTCATTATTAATGTATATAAATATTACTGATTTCTGAGCATTAATTTTTTATCCTGCAACTTTATTGAATTCATTTATTAGTTCTGGTAGTTTTGGTGGATTCTTTATGATATTCTATGTGTATTATCATATCATCATGTATTATCAATTTAACTTCTTTAGCAATATGGATGCCCTTCATTTCTTTTTCTTATCTGATTGCTGTGGCTAAGACTTCTAGTACTATGTTCAATAAAAGTGGCAAGAGTGTGCATCCTTGTCTTGTTCCTGACCTTAGAGGTAAAATGTTCAGTTTTTCACCATTGAGGATTATGTTAGTTGTGGGTTTTTCAAATATGGCCTTTATTACATTGAGGTATGTTCCCTGTAATCACATTTTGTTGAGTATTTTATCATGGATGGATGTTGTACTTTCTCAAATGCTTTTACTTCATCTATTGAGATGATCATATAATTTTTTTAATATAAAATTTATTGTCAAATTGGTTTCCATACAACACGCAGTGCTCATCCCAACAGGTGCCCACCTCAATGCCCATCACCCTCTTTCCCCTCCCTCCCACTTCCCACCAACCCTCACTTCATTCTCAGTTTTTAAGAGTCTCTTATAGTTTGCTTCCCTCCCTCTCTTTTTTTCCCCTTCCCCTCCCCCATGGTCTTCTGTTAAGTTTCTCAGGATCCACATAAAAGTGAAAACATATGGTATCTGTCTTTCTCTGTATGGCTTATTTCACTTAGCATAACACTCTCCAGTTCCATCCATGTTGCTACAAAAGGCCAGATTTCATTCCTTCTCACTGTCAAGTAGTATTCAATTGTATATATAAAAAAAACTTCTTTATCCATTCATCAGTATGGACATTTAGGCTCTTTTCATAATTGGCTATTGTTGAAAGTGTTGTTATAAATATTGGGGTACGAATGTCCCTATGCATCAACACTCCTGTATCCCTTGGGAAAATTCCTAGCAGTGCTATTGCTGGGTCATAGGGTTGATCTATTTTTAATTTTTTGAGGAACCTCCACACTGTTTTCCAGAGCAGCTGCACCAGTTTGCATTCCCACCAACAATGCAAGAGGATTCCCGTTTCTCCACATCCTCGCCAGCATCTATAGTCTCCTGATTTGTTCATTTTAGCCACTCTGACTGGCGTGAGGTGATATCTCAGTTGTTTAACATAGTGTTGGAAGTTCTAGCATCAGCAATCAGACAACAAAAGGAAATCAAAGGCATCAAAATTGGCAAAGATGAAGTCAAGCTTTCACTTTTTGCAGATGACATGATATTATACATGGAAAACCTGAGAAACTCCACCAAAAGTCTGCTAGAACTCATACATGAATTCAGCAAAGTCGCAGGATACAAAATTAATGTAGAGACATCAGTTGCATTCTTACACACTAATAATGAAGCAACAGAAAGACAAATAAAGAAACTTATCCCACTTGCAATTGCACCAAGAATCATAAAATATCTAGGAAGAAACCTAACCAAAGATGTAAAAGATCTGTATGCTGAAAACTATAGAAAGCTTATGAAGGCAATTGAAGAAGATACAAAGAAATGGAAAAACATTCCGTGCTCATGGATTGGAAGAATAAATATTGTTAAAATGTCAATACTACCCAAAGCAATCTACACATTCAATGCAATCCCAATCAAAATTGCACCAGCATTCTTCTCAAAGCTAGAACAAGCAATCCTAAAATTTGTATGGAACCACAAAAGACCCTGAATAGCCTGAGTAATTTTGAAGAAGAAGACCAAAGCGGGAGGCATCAAAACCCAGACTTTAGCCTCTACTACAAAGCTGTAATCATCAAGACAGCATGGTATTGGCACAAAAACAGACACATAAACCAATGGAATAGAATAGAAACCCCAGAATTGGACCCACAAACGTATGGCCAACTAATCTTTCACAAAGCAGGAAAGAATATCCAATGGAAAAAAGACAGTCTCTTAAACAAATGGTGCTGGGAGAACTGGACAGCAACATGCAGAAGAATGGAACTACACCATTTTCTTACACCATTCACAAAAACAAACTCAAAATGGATAAAGGACCTGAATGTGAGACAGGAAACCATCAAAACCCTAGAGGAGAAAGCAGGAAAAGACCTCTCTGACCTCAGCCGCAGCAATTTCTTACTTGACATATCTCCAAAGGCAAGGGAATTAAAAGCAAAAATGAACTATTGGGACCTCATGAAGATAAAAGGCTTCTGCACTGCAAAGGAAACAATCAACAAAGCTAAAAGGCAACCGATGAAATGGGAAAAGATATTTGCAAGTAACATATCAGACAAAGGGCTAGTATCCCAAATCTATAAAGAACTCAACCAAACTCCACACCCGAAAAACAAATAACCCAGTGAAGAAATGGGCAGAAGACCCCTGAATAGACACTTCTCTAAAGAAGACATCCAGATGGCCAACACACACATGAAAATATGCTCATCAGGGAAATACAGATCATATGATTTTTATTCTTCATTTTGTTGATGTGGTATATGAAATGTGGTTTACCAATATTTTGTTCAAAATTTTTGCATTTGTGTTCATCACAGATATTGCTGCTGTATGCAGGCCATGCTCTGGCAGAACAGCTAAAGCTAAAAAGTATGCACAAACCAGTGGTGTCCCTGGGCAATCCACCCAAAATGTGCCCTGGCAGGACAGCTGAAGCTGAAGTGCTTGCATGCCAGGTTGTCCCAGGGCTCTCCACACCAAGGGCAACCTGGCGGGATAGCTGAAGCTGAATGAGTGCAAGCCAGTATGTACCAAGGTGCTCAGTGTAGGGTGTGCTCTGACCAGGAGACTGGAGCCAAGGCCAGTATGGGTGGGAGTGTTCTGGGGCACTCCCCACAGGAGGCGCCCTGGTGGGGTGGCTGAAACTGAAATCACTTGAGTAAGAGGCTCCCGTGATGCTCCATACAGGGCACCCTGGGAGGGAAGCTGGATCTGAAGCAGACATAAGTGAGGGATTCCAGATTGGCCTGCACCAGGAGTGCCCTAGCAAGGCATATGAAACTGAAGTGGTGTGGGCCTGAAGTGTTCCAAAGTGCTTTGCACCTGTGTCACCTTGATGTCAAAGCTGAGGCTATAGTGAGCGTTAACCAGGTGTGTACTACCCTGTGGCTACCTTGAAGGGATGTCTGCGGCTGGTGTGGGCTAGGGGCCTGGAGCTCACTGAGGTGGCAGGCCAGTTAGGGAAACTGGGCTATGCACTGTTCTGTGGTCTCAAGGTGGATAAGGAGGAAAGACAGCCCATCAGCCTCATTCACCTGGAGGCCATTCCAGCAGCTTCCCTTGCCATTTAATGAAGTTCTAGGGCTGGCTTGTTTGTATTCTGGTTGCCCTATCAAAATGGACTTTTCTTCTGTTCCCCAGTACAACTGGGGCTAGTATGGGCTTGTGGACCCAGGGCTCACCAAAGTGGCAAGCCAGCTATTGTGATCAGACCCTGCTCTGGTCTGTGCTTTTACGATGGAGTGAGAGCATAAACCATGTAGGTCTCTAGTCCCTCTGACCTGGAGTGTTCCTGAAGTTCCTCTGCCATTTTAAACAGTTGCTTTTTTACTATGCCACAGTGCAACTCGGCTAGTGTGGGTTTGTGGACCTGAGACTCACTGAGGTGGCAAGCACATCTAGCTCCGGTTTGCACTTTTAAGGTGGTGGAGGAATATAAACTGTGTCACCCTCCAGTCCCTCTGCCTGAGGAGTGTCCACAGCACCTTCACCATGTGGTATAAAGTTGTAGTGTTTTCTCTTTTATCCGCTAGTTGCTTTTTTAAACCACCTGTTTTTCTGTGCCCAAGGACAGAGGAATCTTTTCCCAGTCTCTCATTACTTCTTATCCCTCTCCACTGAAGTGCACATTGTTGGGGACTTGGGACTCCCCTGACTCCATCTCTCTTTTTTTGCTGTCTTCTCTATCTTTTGTTGTGCAGAAGCTGTCCAGTTGTCCCTCAGTTCTCCTTCAGGAGGAATTGCTTTAAATTTTTTTTTTAACGTTTATTTTTGAGGCAGAGAGAGACAGAGCATGAACGGGGGAGGGGCAGAGAGAGAGGGACACACAGAAGCGGAAGCAGGCTCCAGGCTCTGAGCCATCAGCCCAGAGCCCGACGCGGGGCTCGAACTCACGGACAGCGAGATCGTGACCTGAGCTGAAGTCGGACGCTTAACCGACTGAGCCACCCAGGCGCCCCAGGAGGAATTGCTTTATAAATACATGTAATTTGGTATGTTCCATGGAAGGGTGAGTTTGGAGTCTTCCCATGTTGCCATCTTGGACTGGACATTTAATTTAAGTGTTTTGCTAACTGATTTTTATAAACTTATTGTAATGAGACTAGATGTCTGATAAAGTCCTAGCCAGTCCAAGATCTTTGTCTTTGTCCTGTCCTTGCCCTTGCCAGAATTCAACCTGGCCTTTTAAATTAACATTTAAAGAGTAGATCTCTTTACACTGTGGTTTTGAGCTTATGAAAATTTGTTTTAGAATTGAGTTTTCCTTCCAGAATTTCCAAACACTTTCATGGATCTAAATTATTTCCTTTATCCTAAACCAGAAGTCACAGTGATTTAGACTTTTGGGAATTCAAAACAAATACATTTATCCAACCTATGGTATGTTAAAATATAGGCCCTCAAGTACTAGGCAATGAACAAAAACAACAAACCAGAAAAGACCTCTTTATCTTTTAAATAAAAGTCTATTTTTAGAAATATAGACAAAGTAGTTGACATCAGGACCTGCTGGACTACCATGCCTCTTGAAAGTTAAAGGACAATTAAACATGCAGGGTTGAAGTGGGAGTGTGATTAGATGGGTTAGATTAGGAAGAAACAAAATATATATTTTTTAAATCAGAAAGTAAGGGGCTCCTGGGTGGCTCAGTCGGTTGAGCATCCAACTTTGGTTCAGGTCATGATCTTATGTTTGTGAGTTCAAGCCCCGCGTCAGGCTGTCTGCTGACAGCTCAGAGACTGGAGCCTGCTTCAGATTCTGTGTCTCCCTCTCTCTCTGTTCCTCCCCTGCTCACACTATGTCTCTCTCTCAAAAACAAATAAACATTTAAAAAGTAAAAAATAAGGGATAATAATGGTAAATGTATAAAGCAGAATCATGGGTGAGAATAAAAGGGCTGGCCCAGAAGTGATCTCTTAAGCATCTAGAAGAAGTCCATAGTATTTTTGTATCTATCAAAAATATGAAGCTCCTGATAGTTTTCAAACTATACTATGGCCAGGCTATTATTTTTAACCCTGGTACAATCCAGTTATATGATTTTGATATAAAGGACCATTTGCTAATTTCTAACCAGGTCCCCTCATAGTTTTTCTCTTAGTTTCAGTACTTTCAAATTAAAGATATGCACTCTACAGAATATTGTCAAAAAATCCCTGAAACTCCCCAAATACTGTATGTACATTAAATTTCATTTAAATGTTGCTCCTTCTAATTCATTTTCTGCCTGCACAGACTTGATAATTTTGCAACTTTCTAGGAAGACTTCATTTGGAATTGTATATTGGAGTTATTAATGCTTTCACTAAATATTCCAGTTTGCCCCTTCCTAGAGGCACAAAGCAGGATTGCATTTTCTGTCCTGCCTCCTTGTGGCTGAATGGAGACATTACTAGTTGTGGCCTGAGTTGTGAGCCATTTACTTGCCAAATTTAATTTGAGATGGATGAAAAACTTTCCAGCACTTTTTCCACCTATGCTACAATGACTGATGTTGATTGTTTAAGTTGGTGATTTTTTTCTCTGCCTGGATTTTGGAGTAAGGTGACTTGGAGCAGAGCCATTCAACAACAAACAATAGACCAGTATTGTGTGGGAGAAATGCATCTGTTCTAAGAACTAACATTTTGGAATTGTTTGTTACTACAAAATAATTTATGATGATGAAATTATAAAATTATTTTGAGCATCACATGTAAGCATCAAAGGTATGTATAAATATTCCAGATAAAAAATAATACAGCCATCAATGATTAAATGCTTTTTGTTTGTTTCCTTACATGATATTTTTCAGACAGGGGGTGGGCTGTATGTATAAAGATGTTTTAGTTAAGCCCACATTTTTTAGTGCTTGACATTATATCAAAGAAATACAAGAATTCGCCAAGAGAATATAGATGTACAGTTTGGAAATAGACTTTAGATACTACATTACCTGACACTGTGTGTATTTTTTGGCTGTACAAAAATTATAATATCTTCCAAATGACTGCCTTCATTTTCTTTTAAATTACCTAAGAGCCCAAAAATCCAAAGAAACAGAAAGGGTCTCCTGACATAAAAGGTAGCTAATGAATCCTAAAAGTATGTTTTTCTCTCCCTTGTTGGGGAGAAGGGAACACCTCACTGCCTATCAAACATTAACAATATAAGACATCAAATTGTTACACAGAATCAAAATTTTTTAAGGATCCAAAGAAAGTGGCAATTGCTACTACATCTTCTTTTTTCCTTCTTCTATTTTCTTCCCTTCTTTCTGTCTCTACACATCTCCTTCATATGGCTTTCTCTCAATTTCTCCTTATTTTCATTACATGTTAAAAAGTATTTAAGAATCTCTGGAAATTGAAAATAACATAGAAAAGTAATACTAAATTATTTGAGCTTATATGGATTTTAAATTCCTGGCTTAAGGGATCTATGCAAAGAGCTAACGTAGACACTTTTATCTTGATCTGTACGGCTAGTTGGAGTTGATATGTTTTCTACACAAAATTTTTTAAAACATACTCGTCGGTGGTTTTCCTCAATGCTTGTTTGAAATTTTGTTAAATGAGAGTTAACACATATCTTTGTAATACTGTCTAGACTGTAATGTTTTTCTTAAGTCTATAAAAGACTGAGTAGGATCATCATAAATTGCCTGACATTCTTATTGCATTTACAAACAAGGAGATGGAGAAAAGCACTGCTGAGAAGGCAGACCTTCTGATAAGGAGTTTGGCTTAGTGAGTTAAAAAGAACAATGAGAATGCATAGAAAAGTTTCAGAATTTTTTTCATAGTTGGGTTTATTTCTTACACAATCATTTAATTTGTGAAAAACAATAGAACAATCCTGATATTTCACTTTTTTTAACCAAGAAAATCTTAAATTACATTATTAAAAAATTTAGATTACTCCAGAACATAAAGCATTAAAAACTATCTTTCTCCACTCTTTTTTTCTCCTAAACCTGACAGATAAACTTTGAAGGCAGTTCTTCATTTAGAGGGAAGGATTATATATGCTACAGAATCACAGATGAGGAAAGTCTTCCCTGCATTTAGGGAGGGCTTCAAAGAGGAGGTGGTGTTTGAAACATAAAGTGTAGTAGCTTCTCATATGGTATGAAATTTTACAGGCAAAGGGAACAATACAAATCAAGACACAAGCATTCAAATGTATGATGTGTTCAAGAACATGTGCTATCATGTAGAACATATCACATTAGGGAGGAGTACTAGACGAGGATTGAAGGAAAGCTGAGCCAAGCTGGAAAGCACCTTGTATAGCATTGTTAGTAAGGGTATAGTGCAGGAAATATATGCTTTAAATTTTCCCACACAACTAGTAGTTAACGGAATTGATATTTGAATGTAAGCAGGCTTGTCTCCAGAGTTTGTGCTCTTAACCCCAGAGTTTGTGCTCTAAATCACTATGCTGTAGATAAATGTATGGATAATAGCTTTTATGAATAAAGCACAAGCTAAGGATCAGGAAGCAAGGGGTGACTGTGTAAGGTGGCATTCATTATAATTTTGGGGGAAGTAAACTTTCGACTGATACTTGAAGTATGTTATTTTCATTATGAGCAGAGAGGAAGCACAAAGTAGCCAAAAGAAGAGCAAATACCTCATTTGATTCTTTGCTTTAATGTAATCTTGCATTTTCTCTCTTCTCTCTGTTACCCTCCCCTGCCCTTTATTCCCTTCCACCTCTTCCTCCTTCTCCTCTCTCTTTCTCTTCTGTCTCATTTGTATATCATATTATCAAGGGGCTGTAATTCAAGTCACCAAGCCATTCTAACTTTGTTTGCAATTTAAAACAAGAAATAGTTCTTTCTGAGATATATTTTGCAGTTAATAGACAAACGGGAACATATAACATATTTCTAGATCATATTTACAAACTACAAATGTTTGGGATCTTATTTCTCTTTAGAGCTCTCACGATGGTGTTTTTATAATACATTGTGGATCTGCATTACAATCACATTAATGAAGAATTCCATCACCATATCTACTTATTACATGCAATTATAAAACCTGAGCTGCTTGGCTAAGGTATTCATTAACCTTTTCAGAGCTTATTATAGGAAATCTAATCACATGGAGATTTTAGACTGCATTGTGAAAATGAGTCCAGTTGTCATGTACAGTAAATTTTAATACCCAAATTCTCTGTAAATTGGGCAGTTTCCTGAAATTGAACGAGGAAGCTCTATTTAATCAGCTTAAAAGTATGAAATTCGAATTCATTTGCACTGTAAAAATAATGCCTATATCTGAGATAAATGCTAAAAGAACATTTTACTTTTTATTCTAAGTAAAGTTCCTGCATTTATTAATTTTATTTCTCTTTATATGTTTTAAACCTTATAAATTCTGATTGAAATTGTAGATTCAGTAATAAACATTGTAATTTGCGTTTCCCATTCCAACATTCACTTAAAATACTGAAAGAATGTTAAGTATTTTGTTTTTAATAAACACATTTAACTGGTTTCATATTGTTTCTATAGTGTATAATGCAGACCAACTTTGTTTATTTACCATATGTGGAGTACCTTTAATTCAAATTATTTGTTCTTAAATTGTTAATATTGCTTGAATCAGCACTACTACACTATATATAAAATTCTATACAGAAGAATGATTTAACAATCATAGTTACTTTCAATCTTCAAACTGCTTACAATTTCCAAACCATTTGGCATTGTTAGTAAGTCTCAACTTCTAGAATGTTAATTTTCCCTTGTTTTATAACTACTCTCCCCTTTTTCTCCTACCTCTTTGAACATCTTTTATCTGTTCTAGTCAATTACCCTTTTACTGGTAATTCTGGGCCTCCTTGGGGCTCTACGCATGTCCATTTTTATATTCTGATTCTGACAAGCCTTTCTAGAATATTTCTTCTCTTATTTTCTCTCTCTCTCTCTCTCTCTCCATATATATATATGTATATATATATATATATATGTATATATATATACACACATATATATACATATATATACATTTACATATATATATTAAACAAATTGTTAATTTTTCATTTAACCACTCATTCACTTATTTAAGAAATATTTTTGAGCACCTACTATGTGTTAACTATTTTGATAGCATTGGATTAAGCATAGTTCCTGTCTTCTAGGAACTTATAGACCAATGAAAGACTCAGGAAAATAGATGTGGGGTTTTTAGGCCAAGGTAAAGGCTTTGGTAAGTACTTTTGTGGTTGCATCCGAATATATAGGAATGGAGTATTAAGAAATAAGCACAGTTCTTTTCAAACATTTGAAGAAATATTTGCAGTCAGAATTTTATTAAAATAATATTTAACTTGTGGGGTGCCTGGGTAGCTCAGTTGGTTGGGCCTCTGACTTCGGCCGAGGTCATGATCTGATGGTTCGTGGGTTCAAGCCCCGCATCGGGCTCTGTGCTGACAGCTCAGAGCCTGGAGCCTGCTTTGAATTGTGTCTCCCTCTCTCTCTGCCCCTTTCCTACTCACATTCTGTCTCTCTCTGTCTCTCAAAAATAAATAAACATTGAAAAAAATTGTTTAAATAATATTTGACTTGTATAATATATACATATAAATGTTTTTTAATAGTGACAGAAATATCTTAATATTGGTAATAACCATTATTCATTTTAACAGTCTTCTGAAAACTAAGTTTAGTGGTGCCTTATTAATGAATTCTCAAGATATTCACTAAAAACATAAGTTGTGACAAAGTTCTTAAAAATGACAGACATTAACATAGAGATATTGATTATTACAGTGAAAGTTGTCTTACCATTAAGCATTTTAAAAATGTGAGTTGGTGACAGACCAAACATGTACTCATCTACTTGTATCTTTACCTATATTCTTATTTTACCTATTCCAACTAATTTCATCATTAAATATTTTGAGAATTATTTCCAATGTAAAGATGCAGATTATCATTTAAGAATTCTTTGAGCCAAATATTGGCATAGGAAAGACCCCACTAATATGATCTTGCTATAAAATATATTATTAAATGCCTGAATCTATTGGCAATGAGTTCTAAAGGCCATTATGTGAAGAGCAGAGACAACTACCTGCACATTTAAATATTCCCTTTTCTTAATGGCAGTGCAAGGGAAGTTAAAAGTCAGTCATCAAATGATGCTGTGAATCATATCAGCAATTTCTTGTATAAGTGACATGGAAATTGGAGTAGATGGAAATGTGGATAATTTATGAATTTTAATGCCACCTGTAAATGCAGTCATGATTTTTGCAATTATATTCTATTTCACTTTTAGTTGACTAATGAAAGGATACAGATAACGAAAGGATTTCTTGTTAAAAGCAGAAGAGCAAGCTTATCTTTAAAACATCAAGGAACCTAAGTGTTAAAGTACTATCGAGTTTTCACCCCTGGACATTAATAAATGCCCCTGGAGTAAATTTCTCTCATTATAAGACTGAAAGAAAGAGAAAAATGCTGTTGAGAAGTACAGTGGTCAAGACAGACTCAGAAGCTAGACTGTATTGATTCAAACTCCACCTCTACCAGTTATTGATTGTGTCTCTTGAGCAAGTTATTTAACTTTTTAATGCCTCAATTTAGTCATTTAAAAATTAGGGTAATAATTAGAATACCTGCCTCATAAGCTTGTCGTGCAGATTTAATTTTTTTTAATGTTTACTTATTTTTGAGAGAGAGACAGAGTGTGAGTGGGGAGGGGCAGAGAGAGAGGGAGACACAGAATCTGAGGTAGGCTCCAGGCTCTGAGCTGTCAGCACAGAGCCTGACGCGGGGCTCAAACTCACAGACCACAAGATCATGACCTGAGCTGAAGTCAGACACCTAACCAACTGAGCCACTCAGGTGCCCTGATTGTTGCACAGATTAAAGAAGATTAATATAGACAGAGCACTTACAACACTTCTTGGTATGTTCTTGCTATTACATTTTTAGAACCAGTACAAAATAATGCAAAATGTTAAAAAAAAATGTAATGCTCATAATTTATGTGAAAGTAATTTGGAAACTATAAACATAATAAAACTAAAAGTTTTAATTTATATATTTCAATAGTTATGGATTAAAGTTTAAGATAATGGAATGTTAGAGACATCTAAATAATCTGCCAATGACACAAATGCTATCTCATGAAAATGCAGATCCCAATGAAACATGTTCCTAAACATCCTTGGTAAAATTTATGAACAGAGAGGACAAAAGAAAAAATAGAAAGTGATACAATATCCAGAGTTAAAAAAAAAAAGTTTTCTCTAGAGGACTAAAGGTCATCTGGGATCAGATATCTCATAAGCAGCAGTTGAAGACAATTTTAACCTATGTATTGAGTTCTAAAGAAAAAAAAATCCCTATCTAGAAATCTATACTACGTACTATTTGATCATTGTACTAGAAAGGCAATTAGAGCTTTTTAGATATTGTTATATTGTCTTCAGGACTGTGATATTACAGATAAACCTAGGGCCAGCTTTCTTTTTTTTTAGATTATCTTTATTATTTTTTCCTTTCCAGATGCCTGCAGCACTTTAAAATTATCCTTATAATGTAAGAATTTAACCACAATATATTTGGGTATGGGTTTCTTTTCAGTATTTTTGTGTGGAAGTTATTAAGATGTTTCAAAGTATGTACACGGGTATTTCTTCAATTCAGGAAAGTTGCCTTCCACTATATTTTGTATTATAATTTCTGTTATATTTGTTCCTCAGATATACCAATTATTCATAGGCTAGATCTCTATTTTTTCCATAGATACCATTTTCCCTCTCATATTCATTCTTTTTCCTTTCCTTGGGGCTCTAGTAAAACTTCCTAAATTTTTATCCCACATTACTAATTTGATATTCTACATTATATTTCTTCTTCTTAATAACTCAAATATTCATTTTAAATTTCCTGATCTTCTATTACATTTTTAGTTTATTGATATTCTTCTTTATCTTGCTCATCTCCCTTTTCACCTACTTTATTGCCTGTATATCTCAGAATGTTGCCCAGATGACTTTGTGTTTTTGTACCTCCAAAGTATTTTTCCCCCACTATGTTTAGTATGTCAAAGAATTATATTTTTTTCTGGATCTTGTAGGAACTCAATTGCTGTGATATTAACTTTTGAATTTTATGTTCCATTCCCTGTTTTCTCTGAATTTTTGGTAGCCCATGTGCTGAGAGTTTTCTCTTTACTCATTTTCAAATGAAGCAAGTTCTCTTCAAACAAAATATTTGGCAATAGAACCAATGAGTTGTTTGCCTTTGGTCTCAGTCTTTGCCAACTCAAAGAATGGCTGAATAGCTTTTTTGATCCATAGTTAGAGGAGAAGTTAATGTCCACATATTTTAGCCCCATTTTCTGTGTTTCAGCTGTCATGTGCTTAACATAGTTTTGCTTTAATTCGGTAGCTTTTCTCCACATGCAACCTTGTTCCATAATGTACTATGAAAATTTATAATGTCCAGGACCTAGCTATAGTGGTTTATTTGTGGGCCTCACATGTTCCTAGAATAAATTATGCTACTACCAATTGCCTATCCAGTCATATTTCTGGGAGTTGCTATATCTCAATGAACATAGAAAGATGGATAGCATATAAAAAAGCACCTTCACAGTAGAGATATGGTTGTCTACAGTTCTGGTTAGTATAGATCTTGGGACTCTGAGCTATGGGCTATGGTGTAGAATTACATAATCTCATCTATATAACCCCCTAGTCATCTTTCATGAGACAAACTTTTGCTAGTTTCTTAGTCTAGTCTCATTACCACAGATACTGACATTTTCTCTTTGTTTTGTTTGTTTTTATCTTTGGCTCTGTGTGTTCTTATCATTTTCTGTGGATTCATTATATTTTTACAGCAAGTTGGGAAAGACTTCATCAGAGGCTAAAACCCATATATATTTTAAGCCAGAAATTGCCCATCAATTATTCAATATAGCATATGTTACAGATGGACAAAAGAGTTAGACAGAAATGATGCAAATTAATCATCACTACCGGGGAAAACATCTCAATGCTCTACTATTGGTTGTTTAATAGTTTCATCATCTTTTTAGATTGATGGACTATCACACATACAAAAATGACTACCTTGATCTGAGTAGTCCTAGAGCAAAAATCTAGCTTAGAAAACCTACTTACTACCATTGTTTCAAGTGATGTGAATATCTCATTTTACTAACATAAAATATAAAATATATAATTGGAGTTAATTTGCTTAACTTATGAAGGCTATAGTAAGGATTCAAGTGTAACTTTATACTATTAATAAGCAGCTTATAAATTCATACTTGACCATGACAACTTAAAAGTATTAGAGTACATTAAAAATAAGCCCCCTGCATCATGCATAAGAGTTTGGTTAACCAAAAACCTCAAATACTCTCTGCTTACATTAACTGCCTTTTCCATACCATACCTAGAAAAGAATATCACTTTGCTATCTTTTGTAGGCCTCATACTCACCATATCAGCTGCTAAATCCAAGTTGGCATCCTCATCAGAAGGGAGTAGACTCCTTTAGTGCCTTCCTTGTGCTTTGTGTTAGTAGCCAAAAGCTCTTTTGCTTTGCCCAAATTGTCAAGTCCATCTGCCAGTAGCCTCTCAGTTCATTATGCCATCTGCTAGGCACTGACCTGTATCACTCCCCTTGGTCCAGATGCCACATTGTATGTGTCTGGCATCTCAAAATTTTCCCTACTGTTTCACATTCTTCCAGAATATAGAGAAATGACTCAACCTGACATTTGAAATCTAGCTACAGCTGGAGCAAAAAGAACTGGTATTTTACTCCGTGAAGCATTCCAACTATTCAATGCAATAAGTATTTTCTCAAAATAGCAGTGGAGTGTTTCACTGTAGAATAAGATAGTTGGGATTTTTTTCTAGGAAATACTGACTGAATGGGAGGCAAATATTCATGTATATCCAATGACTTTCCTGAGTAAACATGAAAGCAATTTTGAAAGGGGTATATGTTTAAAGGCTTTAAGTTAAAATTTAGCCTTCTAAAATGCAGTGTTAACATTACTGGGAGACATCACAGAGTAGAAAAGGAAACACAGGCTTTGTGGTAGGAGGGCAATGTTGGGCTCTCAGCTCTCTCTTACTAGTTCAAGGATCTTGGGCAGTGTGTTTAATCTTTCTGAGTTTTAATTTATTCATCTGCAAAATGGGAACAGAAACTTACCTCACAGGATTGCTAAGAGAATTAACTAAAGCTATGTACCCTAATACAGTATGTTAATTTAAAATATTTTTAATGTTTATTTATTTTTGACAGAGAGACAGAGTGATAGTGGGGGAGGGGCAGAGAGAGAGGGAGAACTAAATCTGAAGCAGGATCCAGGCTCTGAGCTGTCCGCACAGATCTCAATGCAGGGCTCAAACTTACAATCTGTAAGATCATTACCTGAGTTGAAGTTGGACGCCTAACCAACTGAGCCACCCAGGTGCCCCTAAATAGATATCCATTTTGAGCACTTACTAGGAATATGGGACAGTGCTAAGTGATTTATACACATTTTGAGTTTGTTGGTTTTCCCTCTTGCTTTACTTTTATATTTGATTTTTACTGTATTCTTTATTTAAAAAATTTTTTAACCTTTATTCATTTTTGAGAGACAGAGACAGAGCACAAGTGGGGGAGGAGCAGAGAGAGAGGGAGGCACAGAATCCGAAGCAGGCTCCAGACTCTGAGCTTTCAGCACAGAGCCTGATGTAGGGCTCAAACCCACAAACTGCAAGATCATGACCTGAGCTGAAGTCAGATGCTTAACTGACTGAGCCACCGACGCGCCACCAGTATGTTAATTTTAAAATACTTAAAGTCACTCAGTTACTACTTGGTAGGTTTTTAGAGAGGCTCAACACTAAAAAAGTTACTGCCCTTACCTAAGTGACTAACTCCTGGAGAGTAACTTAGATGCTGCAGAAATAGCCCCCTACAGTACAAAATGAGCTTTGAGTACCCTTTCATTTTTCATATTGAGTTCTGGTATTTCATTGGAGGTTAGGCAATAAAGTACAATGATATTACAACACCATAAAACACTCTATATATTGAAAGAAGTCTGTTTTGTGGATATTTGTATCTCTAGCTGAATTTAAAATTTGCATTCCTTCATTTTTGATGGGTGAGGTATTAAAGAAACAGTAAAGTGAATGAGAGGTCATTGGCAGCTGTATCAAAGATAGCAGCAGAAAATTTTAAAATCAAAACACATACACACACACAAGAACACACACATTTTAAAATGAGAAAGTAAAGAACATTATTTTGAAATACCAACTTATTAAAAAATGGCATTTGTTATCTAAATATCATGAAAATAATTCAATGAGGCTGTGACAATCAAATTGTCATCCTGTTATGCCAACATTCACTGACAGTCACTAAATAAAAAGATAAAGGGGCATAAGTCAGCTACTACCATGAAACTCATTGAGATGAAAAAGATGTACAGATTTTTGTTTTTATATTGCAGCAGAGGACCATTTTCCTGATGTGTAAAACAACAATTGTGGCATTTTTATAAAACCATTAGGCAAATAATGGCATATTTTAATAAATTGCATTCTAAACACTCTCCAGCACAAATAAAATGAAAATACATGTCTAAGACCTACACAAAGACCTATACATCTACATATAAATACACATGGAAAGAATATTGCACCCTTTAAAATTTTTAGTTTTCCATTTTATTTGAGCAAAGAAAATATTTAATATAAAATTCAGACCAAATAAGGAGTATTCAACTTAAAATGACCAACACCAACAAATATCTCTCACTGCCTTTGGTCCAATCTACCACAACCAGAATTCTCAAAGATCCTATATTGAAGATGATTCTTAAGAAAATAGAAAACATTCACTTATGAGTAGGAGAGACATAACAAGAAAAAATAGTAAAAATTTAAGGCTAGTATTTTGTATAGGCCTGGCCTACTTGCAAAAATATCTGTATGTAGTTAACTCCTATCCTATGACTGCTTACATAATTCCTGAAAGTTTTTCTATATCTCCTAGATATATTAAACACTATTATTGACTAGATAAAGTGTATCGCATTCTTAAAACTTCTTAACTCAAAACTATTTCACTAAGGGAATAAAAATACTTTTAAAAGGAGACTTTTTTTTGCTATAACTGAGATGTAAAATTGACTGGATAAAGTCACAATGAGGATTGCAGAAGCAGAGGAGAGAATAGGTGATATAGAAGATAAAATTATGGAAAATGATGAAGCTGAAAAGGAGAGAGAAAGAAGGCTATTAGATCATGAAGGGAGACTTAGAGAACTCAGGGTTTCCATAAAGCAAAACAATATCCATACCATAGGAGACCCAGAAGAAGTGCAGGAAAAAGGAGAAGGTTTGAACAAATTTTAGCTGAGAACTTCCTTAATTTGGGTAAGGAAACAGGTATCCAAGTCCTAAAAATCAACAGAAATGGGTCTACACCATGACATATCATAGTGAAACTTGCAAAATACAAAGATAAAGAGAAAATTTTGAAAGAAGCTCGGGAAAAAAGGTATTTAACCTGCAATGGCAGACACATAAGTTTAGTAGCAGAGCTGTCCACAGAAACATGACAGGCCAGAAGGGAGTGGCCAGAAATATTCAATGGGCTGAATGGGAAAAATATGCAGACAAGAATTCTTTATCCAGCAAGGCTGTAATTCAGAATAGAAGGAGAGATAAAGGGTTTCCCAGAGAAACAAAACTAAAGGAGTTTATGGCCACCAAACCAGCCTTGCAAGAAACTTTAAGGGGCACTCTTTGAGTGGAAGAAAGAAAACAAAAAAAGACCAAAGCAACAAACACTACAAGGGACTAGAGAACATCACCAGAAACACCAACTCTACAAGTAACTCAATGGCACTAAATTCATATCTTTCAATAATCACTCTGAATGTAAATGGACTAAGTGCTCCTATCAAAAGACATAGGATATCAGAATGGATGAAAAAAAAGAAAGAAATAAAATCCATCTCTATGCTGCCTACAAAAGACTCATTTTAGACCTAAAGATACCTGCAGATTGAAAGTGAGGGGATGGAAAACCATCTTTCATTATAATGGAGGTCAGAAGAAAGCTGAGTAGCCATACTTAGACAAACTAGATTTTAAAACAAAGACTATAACAAGAGATTAAGAAGGCATTATATTATAATTAAGGGGTCTATCCATCAAGAAGATCTAATGATTGTAAATATTTATGCCCCCAACTTGGTACACCAAAATATGTAAATCGATTAATAACAAACATAAAGAAACTCATTGATAATAATACAATAATAGTAGGGAATTTTGGCCTTTCTCTTTCTGCCATCTTGGAACCTTTGGAGGCCTTCTGGGAACAGGACTCCTGAAATGACAAATATGTCTGGAAGGCTGTGATACAAAGCCATTTTTGCTGGCTATAAACGGGGTCTCTGGAACCAGAGGGAGCACACAGCTCTTCTTAAAATTGAAGGTGTTTATGAAACCGAATTCCATCTAGGCAAGAGATGTACTTATGTGTACAAAGCAAAGAACAACACAGTAACTTCTGGTGGCAAACTGAATAAAACCAGAGTAATCTGGGGAAAAGTAACTCATGCTCATGGAAACAGTGGCATTGTTCATGCAAAATTCCAAAGCAATTATCCTGCTAAAGCCATTGGCAACAGAATCTGTGTGATGCTGTATCCCTCAAGGATTTAAACTAACTGAAAAGTAAATAAATAAAGGTGTGGATTTGTTCTCTTGAGAAAAAATAGTGGGGAATTTTAACACCCCACTTACAGCAATGGAAGATTAAGGCAGACATAAACAATATAGAAACAACAAAAACAACAACAAAAACCCAGTAGAACAGATCGATGAAACTAAGAATAGTTTTTGGAAAGAATAAACAAAATTGATGAAGCCTTAGCCAGACTTATTAAAAAGAAAAGGCAAAGGACCCAATTAGATAAAATCATAAATGAAAGAGGACAGATCATAACTAACAACATAGAAATACAATTACATAAGAATACTATGAAAAATTAAATGCCAGCAAACTGGATAATCTGGAAGAAATGGACAAATTCCTACAAACTTACAAATTTCCAAAACTGAAACAGGAATAAAAAGAAAATTTGAACAGGCCCATAACCAGCAAAAATTGAATCAATAATAAAATTCTCCCAAGAAACAAGAGTCCTGGGCCAAATGGCTTCCTAGGGGAATTCTACAAGACATTTAAAGTAGAGTTGACACCTATTCTTCTCAAACTTTTCCAAAAAATAGAAATATAAGAAAAACTTCCAAACTCATTCTAGAAATCCAGGATTACCTTGATTCCAAAACTGAACAAAGACACCTCTAAAAAGGAGAATTACAGGCCAATATCTCTGATGAACATGTTTGCAAAAATTCTCAACAAGATACTAGCAAATAGAATTCAACAGTACATTAAAAGAATTATTCACCATGATCAAGTGGGAATTATTCCTGGGCTGCAGGGCTGATCCTAACTAAAAAGGTAAAAGGTCTGTACTCTGAAAACTATAGAACACTTATGAAAGAAATTAAAGAGGACACAAAGAAATGGAAAAGCATTCCATGCTCATGCATTGGAAGAGCAAACCTTGGTAAAATGTCTATACTATCCAAAGCAATCTAGACATTTAATGCAATACATATCAAAATACCAACAGCATTCTTCACAGAGCTAGAACAAACAATCCTAAAATTTATATGGAACCACAAAAGACCCTGAATAGTCAAAGTAATCCTGAAAAACAGAAAACTTGAGGCATCACAATTCCAAATTTTAAGCTATACTACAAAGTTGTAGTCATCAAGACAGTATGGGGGTGGGGGTGCCTGGGTGGCTCAGTCAGTTAAGCATCCAACTTCAGCTCAGGTCATGATCTTGCAGTCCATAAGTTCAAGTTCTGTGTCGGGCTCTGTGCTGATAGCTCGGAGCCTGAAGCCTGCTTCGATTCTCTCTCTCTCTCTCTCTCTCTCTCTCTCTCTCTCTCTCTCTCAAAAATAAATAAACATCAAAATTTTTTAAAACAAAATGCAGTATGATACTGGCACAAATACTGACACATAGATCAATGGAACAGAATAGAAATGGACCCACAACTATATGGTCAACTAATGTTTGACAAAGCAGGAAAAAAATATCCAATAGAAAAAAGGTCTCTTCAGGAAATGGTGTTGGGAAAATGACGGCAACATGCGGAAGAATAAACCTGGACCACTTTCTTACACCACACACAAGAGTAGTTTCAAAATGGATGAAAGACCTAAATGTGAAACAGGAAACTATCAAAATTCTAGAGAGGAACGCAAGCAGCAACCTCTGTGACCTCAGTCACAGCAACTTCTTACTAGTCATGTCACTTAAGGCAAGGAAAACAAAAGCAAGCATAGACTATTGGGACTTCATCAAGATAAAAAGCTTCTGCACAGCAAAGGAAACAACAAAACTAAAAGGCAGCTAACAGAATGGGAGAAGATAAATGACATATCTGATAAAGGGTTACTATCCAAAATCTATAAACAACTTATCAAACTCAGCACACACACGCACAAAAATCCAGTAAAGAAATGGACAGAAGACATAAATAGACACTTTCCCAAAGAAGACATCCAGATGGCTAACAGATATATGAAAAGATACTCAACCTCACTCATCATCAGGCAAATACAAATCAAAACCACAATGATATTCCATCTCACACCTAAATTCCTAAAATTAACAACACTAGACACAAAGGTTGTTTATGAGAATACCAAAAAAGGAGAACACTCTTGCACTTTTGATCAGAATTAAAACTGGTGTAGCTACTCTGGAGAATAGTATATAGGTTCCTCAAAAAGTTAAAAATAGAACTACCCTATGATCCAGCAATTGTGCTATTAGGTATTTCCCCAAAGGTTACAACAATACAGATATGAAGGGGTATATGCACCCCAATGTTTATAGCAGCATTATCAACAATAGTCAAACTATGAAGAGAGCTCTGATATCCATTGACTGATAAACGGAAAAAGAAGATGTGAAGATGTAGTATAGATATATATATTATATTATACATAATGGGATATTACTCAAACATCAAAAAGAATGAAATCTTGGCATCTGCAATGTCGTGGATGGAGCTAGAATGTATTATGCTAAGCCAAATAAGTCAATCAGAGAAAGACAAATACCATGTTATTTCACTCATGTGAAATTTAAGAAACAAAACTGATGGACATGTGGGAAGGGAGGGAAACAAACCATAAGAGACTCTTAATGATAGAGAACAATCTGAGAGTTGATTAAGGGAGATAGGTGGGAGATTAGCTAGATGCATGATAGATATTAAGGAGGGCACTTTTTGTAATGAGCACTAAATGTTGTTTGTAAGTGATGAATCACTGAAATATACTCCTGTTGCCAATATTGCACTGTATGTTAACTAACTAAAATTTTATTTTAAAAAGTGAGACATTTTTTGAGGGATGATAGAGTATTGATTAAAACTTTCTTTAACAAGACTTTTGTATTTTTAATCACTTTATAATGTAAATATTCATATTAATGTATATGAATATTACATAAAACTACAACATTTAATCTCTCCAGAAAACCCTGTTTCTATGTTCTTTTTTTAAATATGAAATTTATGGTCAAATTGGTTTCCATTCAACACCCAGTGCTCATCCCAACAGGTGCCCTCCTCAATGTCCATCACCCTCTTTTCCCTCCCTCCCACCCCCCATCAACCCTCAGTTTATTCTCAGTTTTTAAGGTTTCCCTCCTTCCCTCTCTGTAACTTTTTTCCCCTTCCCCTCCCCCATGGTCTTCTGTTAACTTTCTCAGGATCTTCATAAGAGTGAAAATATATGGTATCTGTCTTTCTCCGTATGACTTATTTCACTTAGCATAACACTCTTCAGTTCCATCCACATTGCTACAAAAGGCCAGATTTCATTCTTTCACATTGCCATGTAGTATTCCATTGTATATGTAAACCACAACTTCTTTATCTATTCATCAGTTGATGGACATTTAGCTCTTTCCATAATTTGGCTATTGTTGAAAGTGCTGCTATAAACATTGGGGTACAAGTGCCCCTATGCATCAGCACTCCTGTATCCCTTGGGTAAATTCCTAGGAGTGCTATTGCAGGGTCATAGGGTAGATCTGCTTTTAATTTTTTGAGGAACCTCCACACTGTTTTCCAGAGTGGCTGCACCAATTTGCATTCCCACCAACAGTGCAAGAGGGTTCCCGTTTCTCCACATCCTTGCCAGCATCTATAGTCTCCTGATTTATTTATTTTAGCCACTCTGACTGGCGTGAGATGGTACCTCAGTGTGGTTTTGATTTGTATTTCCCTGATGAGGAGTGACATTGAGCATCTTTTCATGTGCCTGTTGGCCATCTGAATGTCTTCTTTTCTTTTTTTTTCTTTTTAAAAATTTTAACGTTTATTTATTTTTTTGAGGCAGAGAGAGACAGAGCATGAACAGGGGAGGATCAGAGAGCGAGGGAGACACAGAATCTGAAACAGTCTCCAGGCTCTGAGCTGTCAGCACAGAGCCCGATGCGGGGCCTGAACTCACGGACTGCGAGATCATGACCTGAGCCAGAGTCGGACACTTAACCGACTGAGCCACCTAGGCGCCCCTGAATGTCTTCTTTAGAGAAGTGTCTATTCATGTCTTCTGCCCATGTCTTCACTGGATTATTTATTTTTCGGGTGTGGAGTTTGGTGAGTTCTTTATAGATTTTGGATACTAGCCTGTTGTCCAATATGTCATTTGCAAATATCTTTTCCCATTTCGTCCGTTGCCTTTTAGTTTTGTGGATTTTTTCCTTTTCAGTGCAGAAGCTTTTTATCTTCATGAGGTCCCAATAGTTCATTTTTGCTTTTAATTCCCTTGCCTTTGGATATGTGTCAAGTAAGAAATTGCTACGGCTGAGGTCAGAGAGGTTTTTTTCCTGCTTTCCCCTCTAGGGTTTTGATGATTTCCTGTCTCATATTCAGGTCCTTTATCCATTTTGAGTTTATTTTTGTGAATGGTGTAAGAAAGTGGTCTAGATTCATTCTTCTGCATGTTGCTGTCCAGTTCTCCCAGCACCATCTGTTAAAGAGACTGTTTTTATGTATATAAAACACAATTTCTTTATCCATTCATCAGTTGATGGACATTTAGACAAAACGGAATACTACTCAGCAATGAGAAAGATTGAAATATGGCCTGTTGTACCAACATGGATGGAACTGGAGAGTGTTACACTAAGTGAAATAAGTCATACAGAGAAAGACAAATACCATATGTTTTCACTCTTATGTGGATCTTGAGAAACTTAACAGAAGACCATGGGGGAGGAGAAGGAAAAAAAAAGTTAGAGAGGCAGAGAGCCAAACCATAAGAGATTCTTAAAAACTGAGAATAACTGAGGGTTGATGGGGAGTGGGAGGGAGAGGAGAGTGGGTGATGGGCATTGAGGAGGGCACCTGTTGGGATGAGCACTGGGTGTTGTATGGAAACCAATTTGACAATAAATTTCATATTAAAAACATAAATAAAAAAATAAAATTAAGCAAATACTAAAAAAAAGAGACTTTCTTTTTTCCATTGGATATTCTTTCCTGCTTTGTCAAAGATTAGTTGGCCATACTTTTGTGGGTCCAATTCTGGAGTCTCTATTCTATTCCATTGGTCTATGTATCTGTTTTTGTGCCAATACCATGCTGTCTTGATGATTACAGCTTTGTAGTAGAGGCTAAAGTCTGGGTTTGTGATGCCTCCCATTTGGTCTTCTTCAAAATTACTTAGGCTATTCGGGGTCTTTTGTGGTTCCATACAAATTTTAGGATTGCTTGTTCTGGCTTCAAGAACAATGCTGGTGCAATTTTGTTTGGGATTGCATTGAATGTGTAGATTCCTTTGGGTAGTATTGACAGTTTAACAATATTTATTCTTACAATCCATGAGCATGGAATGTTTTTCCATTTCTTTGTATCTTCTTCAATTGCCTTCATAAGCTTTCTATGGTTTTCAGCATACAAATCTTTTACATCTGTTTTTGGTTTCTTCCTGGTATTTTAGGATTCTTGGTGTAAATGGGAATGGGTTCAGTTTATTTGTGTTCTGTTGCTTCATTATTAGTGTGTAAGAATGCAACTGATTTCTGTACATTGTATCCTGTGACTTCGCTGAACTCAGGTATCTGTTGTACCAGACTTTTGGTGGAGTCTATTGGGTTTTCCGGTATAGTATCATGTCATGTGCAAAAAGTGAAAGCTTGACTTCATCTTTGCCAATTTTGATGCATTTGACATCCTTTTGTTGTCTGATTGCTGATGCTAGAACTTCCAACGCTATGTTAAACAACAGCGGTGAGAGTGGACATCAATGTCATGTTCCTGACCTCAGGGGGAAAGCTCTCAGTTTTTCCCCGTTGAAGATGATATTAGCTGTGGGCTTTTCATAAATGGCGTTTATGATGTTTGAGTATTTTCCTTCTATCCTGTCTTTCTCGAGGGTTTTTATTAAGAAAGGTTAGTGAATTTTGTCAAATGCTTTTTCTGCATCGATTGACAGGATCATATGGTTCTTATCTTTTCTTTTATTAATGTGATGTATCACATTGATTGATTTGTGAATATTGAACCTGCCCTGCAGCCCAGGAATAAATCCCACTTGATCATGGTGAATCATTCTTTTTATATGCTGTTGAATTCGATTTGCTAGTATCTTATTGAGAATTTTTGCATCCATATTCATCAGGGATATTGGCCTGTAGTTCTCTTTTTTTGCTGGGTCTCTGTCTGGTTTTGAAATCAAAGTAATGCTGGTTTCATAGAATGAGTATGGAAGTTTTCCTTCCCTTTCTATTTTTTGGAACAGCTTGAGAAGGGTAGGTATTATCTCTGTTTTAAATGTCTGGTAGAATTCCCCAGGGAAGCTATCTGGTCCTGGACTCTTATTTGCTGGGAGACTTTTGATAACTGATTCAATTCCTTCTCTGGCTATGGGTCTGTTCAAGTTTTCTACTTCTTCCTGTTTGAGTTTTGGAAGTATGTGGGTGCTTAGGAATTTGTCCATTTCTTCCAGGTTGTCCAATTTATTGGCATATAATTTTTCATAGTATTCCCTGATAATTGCTTGTATTTCTGAGGGATTGGTTGTAATAATTCCATTTTCATTCATGATTTTATCTATTTGGGTCATCTCCCTTTTCTTTTTGAGAAGCCTGGCTAGAGGTTTGTCAATTTTGTTTATTTTTTCAAAAACCAACTCTTGGTTTCATTGATCTTCTCTACAGTTTTTTTTAGCTTCTGTATTGTTTATTTCTGCTCTGATCTTTATTATTTCTCTTCTTCTGCTGGGTTTAGGCTGCCTTTGCTGTTCTGCTTCTAGTTCCTTTAGGTGTGCTGTTAGATTTTTTATTTGGAATTTTTCTTGTTTCTTGAGATAGGCCTGGATTGCAATGTATTTTCCTCTCAGGACTGCCTTCGCTGCATTCCAAAGCATTTGGATTGTTGTACTTTCATTTTCATTTGTTTCCATATATTATTTAATTTCTTCTCTAATTGCCTGGTTGACCCATTCATTCTTTAGTAGCGTGTTCTTTAACCTCCATGCTTTTGGAGATTTTCCAGACTTTTTCTGTGTTGATTTCAAGTTTCATAGCCTGTGGTGTAAAAGTGCACATGGTAGGATCTCAATTCTGGTATACTTATGAAGGGCTGTTTTGTGACCCGTTATGTGATCTATCTTGGAGAATATTCCATGTGCACTGAAAAGAAAGTATATTCTCTTGCTTTGGGATTCAGAGTTCTAACTATATCTGTCAAGCCCATCTGATCCAATGTATCATTCAGGGCCCTTGTTTCTTTATTGATCCTGTGTCTAGATGATCTATCCATTGTTGTAAGTAGAGTATTAAAGTCCCCTGCAATTACCACGTTCTTATCAATAAGGTTGCTTATGTTTGTGATTAATTGTTTTACATATTTGGGGGCTCCTGTATTCGGCACATAGACATATAATTGTTATAATTTTTAGCTCTTCCTGATGGGTAGACCCCATAATTATTATGTAATGCCCTTTCATCTCTTGTTACAACCTTTAATTTAAAGTCTAGTTTGTCTGATATAAGTATGGCTACTCCAGCTTTCTTTTGATTCAGGGAGCATGATGGATAGCTCTCCATCCCCCCACTTTCAATCTGAAGGTGTCCTCAGGTCTACAATTAGTCTCTTGTAGGCAGCAAATAGATGGGTCTTGTTTTTTTTATCCATTCTGATAACCTATGTCTTTCGGTTGGAGCATTTAGTCCATTTACATTCAGTGTTATTATTGAAAGATATGGATTTAGAGTCATTGTGATATCTGTAGGTTTCATGCTTGTAGTGGTGTCTCTGGTACTTTGTGGTCCTTGCAATTTTTCACTCACAGAGTCCCCCATAGGATCTCCTGTATGGCTGGTTTAGTGGTGATGAATTCCTTCAGTTTTTGTTTGTTTGGGAAAACCTTTATCTCTCCTTCTATTCTGAATGACAGACTTGCTGGAAAAAGGATTCTTGGTTGCATATTTTTTCTGTTCATCACATTGAAGATTTCCTGCCATTCCTTTCTGGCCTGCCGAGTTTCAGTAGATAGATCCGTCACTAGTCTTATCAGTCTCCCTTTATATGTTAGAGCCTGTTTATCCCTAACTGTTTTCAGAATTCTCTCTTTATCCTTGTATTTTGCCAGGTTCACTATGATATGTCGTGCAGAAGATACATTCAAGTTACATCTGAAGGGAGATGTCTGTGCCTCTTGGTTTTCAATGTGTTTCTCCATCCCCAGATCAGGGAATTTCTCAGCTATGATTTGTTCAAGTACACCTTCAGCCCCTTTCTCTCTCTCTTCAGCTCTTCTGGAATTTCTATTATATGGATGTTGTTCCGTTTGATTGAATCACTTGGTTCTCTAATTCTACCCTCATACTCCTGGATTTTGTTATCTCTTTTTCTCAGCTTCCTCTTTTTTCATAATTTTACCTTCTAATTCACCTATTCTCTCCTCTGCCTCTTCAATCTGTGCTATAGCCACCTCCATTTTATTTTGCACCTCATTAATAGCATTTTTTAGCTCCTCATGACTATTTGTTAGTCCCTTGATCTCTGTAGCAATAGATTCTCTGCTGTCCTCTATGATTTTTTCAATCCCAGCGATTAATTTTATGACCATTATTCTAAATTCATGGTCTGTTATGTTGCATAAATCGTTTTTGATCAATTCATTAGCTGTCACTACTTCCTGGAGTTTCTTTTGAGGAGAATTCTTCCATTTTGTCATTTTGGATAGTCCCTGGAGTGGTGTGGAAATGCGGAGCACTTTCCCTGTGCTGTCTGGAGTGTGGTGGGCGGGGCCGCAGTCAGACCCAAGTCTGTTCCCAGCCCACTGCTGGGGCCACAGTTATACTGGTGTGTACCTTATCTTCCCCTCTCCCAGGGGCAGTACTTACTGTGGAGTGGTGTGGCCCCTCTCTGGGCTGCTTGTACACTGCCAGGCTTGTGGTGCTGCTTCGATGGGATCTGCCCAAGGGTATATTAGCCAGGGTGGATCCGCAAGGAGCACAGTGGCAGGAGGTACAGGCTTAGCAGCTTTGCCATGGGTGGTCCCCTGCGGGAGTGGCCCTGCAGCACTGAGAGGGAAGCAGGCCAGTCAGAGAGATGAATCCACAGAAGCACAGCTTGGGCGTTTGATGGTGCAAGCAAGTTCGGTGACTGGAACTGGTTCCCTTTGGAATTTCGGCTGGGGGATGGGAGAGGGAAATGGCGTTTGTCAGCGCCTTTGTTCCCCCGCCTTACTCTTTCATTCCGGGATTCAACAACTCTCCCTCCCGGTGTTCTCTTGCCCTCCCCGTTCTCTGAGAGCAGAGCTGTTGAATTTTAAAAGTCCACATATTAAGTTCCACTGGCTGTCAGAACTCATGCAGTCCACCCCCTCCACTTTTTCAAGCCAGACTTCGGGGGATCTGCCTTGCCCAGTGGGCTGCCCTCCACTGCCTGGCTCCCTCCAGCCAGTCTGTGTAGCACGCACCGCCTCTCCACCCTTCCTTCCCTCTTGCATGGGCCTCCTGTCTATGCTTGGCTCCAGAGAGTCCATTCTGCTAGTCTTCTGGAGGTTTTCTGGGGGTATTTAGGCCAATGTGGGTGGAATCTAAGTGATTAGCAGTCCAAGGTGAGCCCAGTGTCCTCCTACACCACCATCTTTCCCTGTTTCTAGTTTTTAGGTACTTTATAACCAATCTATATTCTTTAACTCAGTGAAATGCTCTTATTGACCACCCACTAACTGTCAGACAATATGCTTGGTGCTAGGTATACAAGACAAAATGCCCATGATGCTTGTCCTCCTGGAGCTTGTAGAATTACTATATCCACATTAAAATTGAAAGAAAAGACAAATTATTGTTTACTGTAATTTTAAGGAAAACTTACATTAGAATTTTGTGAATAATTGGCCCTATGTTCTAAGCTTTACACTTGGCTACATGCTTGACAACATTCTCTGAACACTTCATTGGGTTATCATATCTATTTTTAGCCAGTCTGTCTGTTTTCATAAACAGCCAACATGAATGTACAGATGTGGCTTTATAAATAAAGCCCTAAGGGTTTATATTTGTCATCTGTCATTCTCAATGTCAAGAAGGAACCATATAAAGTATATTTGAGTAGGTAGCTATCTTAGTACCTATCACTCAATATAAATGCAGATGTCACCCCTGTTTTAATGTTGCATTTTCTGGGATCCCAAGGACAGAAGGCACCTTGAGGTGTTCTGATTCCATAATACAGAAATGTGTTCATTTTTCATGAAATTTCAAAGGATTTTTTCCCTATTTCTATAATATCTTAGAGATTCATACTTAATAGTATGAAGCTCTTAGTGTGAAGTTTAATACTGTAAATATTCTGAAGCTTCAGATTAACTATTGGTTTACTGGTATTGTGTTTATTGTTAGCATATTATATTTCAATATGAGGAAATATACTAATAAACATAGAGAATGCTGTATATAAATTAACCCTATTAAAAATCTTCTAGACAATGTCTATTTTCGATCCTTCACAGATACTCAAGAATGAGATCATATTTAGAGAAATATAAACAATCACATAATAACTATATAAAAGATTATTTCCAACTACATAGTATTGATTCTTTATTTACTGAGTCATTGTTTAGTTCTCTCATATAAATTATGTAGTATGATATATAGATTTGTGGGAATAGATTGAAGTCTGTTATTTATAATTTAAGCATCATTAATTTTTAATGTAAACATAACTGTGAAACTGGTTAAACATTAATTAAATTATAACAATTACTTAGCAATTACCTTAAGTTAGATAAAAAGTGTATAGAAAATGACTACTAATTTTTATAGTATGTCTATACATGAATCAATACGAAAATATAATCATGATATAATATTGATTTAAAAAGCAAGATAAAACAGAATGTAAATGGTAAGATTAATATGTAACTGTATTTATACACATAAAATATGTTTCACTGTAGAAATAATGAAAGAATACTTAAATATTAACAGTGCTTATCCTTGAATTGTAGGAATATGGATGTTTTTGTTTTCTTTACACATTTCTATATTTTCCAAATATCATAATGTGGTCATGTGTTGCTTTATATCTATGAAACATGTCAAACAAGACTTATACAAAATGATACAATGTTATATAGATTTTATAATGATTCATCTTAATTTTTTTAACGTTTATTTATTTTTGAGACAGAGCGAGACAGAGCATGAATGGGGGGAGGGTCAGAGAGAGAGGGGGAGACACAGAATCCAAAACAGGCTCCAGGCTCTGCGCTGTCAGCACAGAGCCCGACATGGGGCTCGAACTCACAGACCGCGAGATCATGACCTGAGCTGAAGTCGGACGCTCAACTGACCGAGCCACCCAGGCGCCCCTGTAATGATTCATCTTAAAAGTGGTTATAATTAAAAATCTTGGTGATTTAAATGATAAGTTGTAGTTATCAAGAAAATCCACTTATGTTGAAGTACTCAATTCACCACAAAGCCAAAATGAGAGACATTTTATTTATTTATTTAATTATATTCTTTAATGTTTATTTATTTTTTCAGAGAGAGAGAGAATGTGGGAGGGGCAGAAAGAGAAGGAGACACAGAATCTGAAGCAGGCTCCAGGGTCTGAGCTATCAACTCATAAACTGTGAGATCATTACCCAAGCCGAAGTTGGAGGCTTAACTGACTGGCCAGCCAAGCACCCCTGACATTTTAAATTCAGAATTAAAGTCCAAATTGCCACAGCTGTAATTGTTCTAGTCAAGTAACAAGACTACTTCATTAGAAGTTGATTGGAGGAAGGAGGGAACAGACAAATAAATAAATCACTCTTCAAATAAATCAGATCTTATTACTTTGTTAGCATTAAGGCATGTTGCTAGTTTAAAAAAAAACATAAAGAGGAGTCAAGATGGTGGAACAGCATGGAAGTTTTTTGTGTGTCTCGTGTCCATGAAATACAGCCAGACCAACACTAAATCATCCTACACACCTAAAAAACTTATTGGAGGATTAACACAACAATCTGCACAACCTGAACCACAGAATTCACCAGGTACATGGTGCAGAGAGGTGAACTTGGGGAGAGAGAAGCCGGTGGTGGGCAGGGAGCTGCCTTTGCAGGTGGAGAGAGGACGGAGAATGGGGCAGGGTGGGGGGTGAGAATCCTGGAAGAGCATCCCTTCCCGAAAGCAGCTGGAGAGAAAGTGGAAAACTGGAAACAGCCGCAGGGACTAAACTAAAATGTGAGAAAGGAGAAGGTTTAAATTCCATTAAGACTGTAAACAAGGGGAGCGCAAAGTCTGTAACTCCGCAGCTGGATACCTGGCAGTGCTCTGGTGGGAAGGGTGAATCCCCAAGGAGAGAGTGGGGTCTGGGAGGTTCTGGGGTCACATGAGGAAAAGCTGTTCCACTGCTGGAAGGACATTTGGTAGAGACTGTTGAAGCCACGTGGTCGCAGCAGGCCCCAGAAAACGGCCACATTTGCTGGTGCTGGAACAAAGTCGTTAAGGGTGAAGCCTAGTGCCAGATGTGTGTTGTGATTTTCCATAATCCCTGAAAAGCCGCTGTTACACTATCTTGCAAACATTTTCTAGGACAGGCTGGGCACCTGGCCGCAGTCTCAGGGCACAGGCAGCAGCAGGGCCCCACAAGCATTCCTGGGTGCAGCCGACATTCGGCCATTGCTTGGTGAGACCTTCCTGCAGAAGGGTGGAATGTGTCAAAGCCACAGTCCTTCAGAAGTAAGGGGCCGGGGAAAACAGCCGCATCTGAGACAAAACTCTAGAGAGGGGTACTGCCTAGGGCTTGGTCATGGACAGTGAAGAAGCGGGGAGTTGATGAAAGCTGAAGACAAAGGACGGGTGTGCAATTGCTGATCAGACAGAACAGAGTTCCCATACTAGAGACTGGGTAGCTGGGTGACGCAATTTTCACTGCTCCCACACATGCGCATACGCACCTATGAGCATTGCAACAATCCACCCCAGTAGGCTAGCACCTCCATCTAGTGGAGAATGGAGCTGTTACACTGAGCCATGCCCAACTGGGCCAACCTCCCTCTTCAAGAACACAAGTCTCACTGCCTACTTAGTTTATGGACTACAAAACTCTACATAGTCTGACTTCTAGGAGAAAATGAAGTAATTTCAGTCCTATTTCAATCTGTTAGCAGGTCCATCTATTCAATTTTCTTTCTTTCTTTTTCTTTCTCTTTTACAATATTCTTTTTCTTGAATACAGAAAGAGAAAAAACCCTTTTTATTTTCAATTTTTATTAAAAATATTTTTCTTTCAATTTTTTACTATATTTTTTACTTTTGTGTAACTTTTTTCAAATTCTATCTTACTTCCATCATTCTATTTTAGTCTACTTCAGTGTATTCACCTTTTCAAATTTTCAAACAATTTCCTGTTTTCTTTTTTTCCATTTTGTTTTCCTTTTTTTCATTTCTTTTCTTTTTCTTGAAAGAAGAAAGTGAAAAACACCATTTTTACTTTCAATTTCTTTTAAAAATATTTTTCTTTAATTTTTTTACTATATATTTTTTGCTTTTATGTAAATTTTTTCAAATTCCATTTCACTTCCATCATTTTATTTTAGTCTACTACAGTGTACTCACTTTCAATTCCCAAATGATTTCCTTTTTTTCTCGTTTTTCTTTGTAATTTCTTTTCTTTTTCTTGAACACAAAAAGATAAACAAATTCATTTTTATTTTTAATTTTTACTGAAAATATTTTTCTTTAATTTTTTCCTACTATATTCTTTACTTTTGTGTAAATTTTTTCAAATTCTATTTTACTTCCATCATCTCTTTTTAGTCTACTTCAGTGTATTCATTTTTTCAAATTCCCAAACGATTTCCTTCCCCCCTCTTTTTTCTCTAATCTGTCAAACCACTTTCAACACCCAGATCAAAACACCCCTAGGATCTATCATCATTTATTAGATTTTTGTGTATGGGTTTCTAATTTTTTCATTTTAATATTTTTTTATTTTAATTTTTTTAAATGTTCATTCTTCTACCTCATTAATTCCTTTTCTCCCTTCAAAATGAAAAAATGAAGGAATTTACCCCAGAAGAAAGAGCACGAAGAAACAACAGCCACAGACTTGACCAACACAGATACAAGCAATGTATCTGAACCAGAATTTAGAGTCATGATAATAATACTAGCTGGAGTCAAAAATAGATTAGAATCCCTTTCTGCAGAGATAAAAGAAGTAAAAATTGGAATGAAATTAAAAATGTTGTATCTGAGCTGCAATCACGGATGGATGCAGTGGCAACAAGGATGTATGAGGCAGAACAGAGAATCAGCGATATAGAAGACAAAGTTATGGAGAATAACGAAGCAGAAAAAAAGAGGGAGCTGAAGGCAAAAGAGCACGATTTAAGAATTAGACAAATCAGGGGCGCCTGGGTGGCGCAGTCGGTTAAGCGTCCAACTTCAGCCAGGTCACGATCTCGCGGTCCATGAGTTCGAGCCCCGCATCAGGCTCTGGGCTGATGGCTTGGAGCCTGGAGCCTGCTTCCGATTCTGTGTCTCCCTCTCTCTCTGCCCCTCCCCCATTCATGCTCTGTCTCTCTCTGTCCCAAAAAAAAATAAATAAACGTTGAAAAAAAAAAAGAATTAGACAAATCAGTGACTCATTAAAAAGGAACAACAACAGAATCATAGGGGTCCCAGAAGAGGAAGAGAGAGAAATAGGGGTAGAAGGGTTATGTGAGCAAATCATAGCAGAAAACTTTCTTAACCTGGGGAAAGACACAGACATCAAAATCCAGGAAGCACAGAGGACCCTCATGAGATTCAACAAAAACCGACCATCAACAAGGCGTATCATAGTCAAATTCACAAAATACACAGGTAAAGAAAGAATCATGAAAGCAGAAAAGGGAAAAAAAAAGTCCCTAACCTACAAGGGCAGACAGATCAGGTTTGCAGCAGACCTGTCCAAAGAAAGTTGGCAGGCCAGAAAGGAGTGGCAGGATATATTCAGTGTGCTGAATCAGAAAAATATGCAGCCAAGAATTATTTATCCAGCTAGGCTGTCATTCAAAATAGAAGGAGAGATAAAAAGTTTCCCAGACAAACAAAAAATAAGGAGTTTGTCACCACTAAACCAGCCCTGCAGGAAATTTTAAGGGGGACTCTCTGAGGGGAGAAAAGATGAAATAATAGATATATAGAAATATATATATATGAATTATATATATATATAATATCTAAATAAATAAATAAATACCAAAAGCAACAAAGATTAGAAAGGACCATAGAACACTGCCAGAAACTCCAACTCTACAAGCATCATAGTGGCAATAAATTCATATCTTTCAGTACTCACTCTAAAAGTCAATGGACTCAACGCTTCAATCAAAAGACATAGGTAACAGAATGGATAAGAAAACAAGATCCATCTATATGGTATTTACAAGAGACCCACTTTAGACCTAAAGACACCTTCAGATTGAAAATAAGGGGATGGAGAACCATCTGTCATGCTAATGCTCAACAAAAGAAAGCTGGAGTAGCCATACTTATATCAGACAATCTAGACTTTAAAATAAATACTGTATGAAGAGATGCAGTAGGGCATTATATCATAATCAAGGGGTCTGTCTAAGAAGACTTAATAACTGTAAACATTTATGCGCCAAAGGTGGGAGCACCCAAATATATAAATCAATTAATCACAAACATAAAAAAAAAACTCATCAATAGTAATATCATAATAGTAGGAGTCTTCAACCCCCCACTCACAGCAATGGACAGATCATCTAATCAAAAAATCAACAAGGAAACAGTAGCTTTGAAGGACACACTGGACCAGATGGATTTAACAGATATATTCAGAACATTTCCTCCTAAAGCAGCAGAATATACATTCTTCTCCAGTGCAAATGGAATGTTCTCCAGAATAGACCACACACTGGGACAGAAATCAGCCCTAAGTAAGTACAAAAAGATCGAGATCATACCGTTCATATTTTCAGACCACAACACTATGAAACTAGAAATCAACCATAAGAAAAAATTTGGAAAGGTAACAAATACTTGGAGACTGAAGAACATCCTGCTAAAGAATGAATGGGCTAACCAAGAAGTTAAAGAGGAAATTAAAAAGTATATGGAGGTCAATAAAAATGATAACACCACAACCCAAAACCTCTGGGATGCAGCAAAAGTGGTCATAAGAGGAAAGTGTATAGCAATCCAGGCTTTCCTAAAGAAGGAAGAAAGATCTCAGATACACAATCTAACCTTATGCCTTAAGAAGGTGGAAAAAGAACAGCAAATAAAACCCAAAACCAGCAGAAGACAGGAAATAATAAAGATTAGAGTAGAAATCAATGCTATCGACTCTAAAAAAAAAATAAATAAATAAAAAACCAGAACAGATCAATGAAACCAGAAGCTGGTTCTTTGAAAGAATTAACAAAATTGATAAACCACTAGCAAGTTTGATCAAAAAGAAAAAGAAAAAGGGGCGCCTGGGTGGATCAGCTGGTTGAGCGTCCGACTTCGGCTCGGGTCATGATCTCACGGTCTGTTAGTTCGAGCCCCACATTGGGCTCTGTGCTGACAGCTCAGAGCCTGGAGCCTGCTTCACATTCTGTGTCTCTTTCTTTCTCTCTGCCCCTCCCCCGCTCATGCTCTGTCTTTCTCTCTCTCTCTGTCAAAAGTAAATAAACATTAAAAAATTTTTTTTGTAAGTAAAAAGGAAAGGACCTAAATAAATAAAATCAAGAATGAAAGAGGAGAGATCACAACCCACACAGCAGAAATAAAAACAATAATAAGAGAAGATCATGAGCAATTATATGCCAATAAAATGGGCAATCTGGAAGAAATGGACAAATTCCTAGAAACATATACACTACCAAAACTGAAACAGGAAGAAATAGAAAATTTGAAGAGACCCATATCCAGTAAGGAAATCGAATTAGTAATCAAAACTCTGCCAAAAAAAAAAAAAAAAAAGAGTCCAGGGCCAGATGGCTTTCCAGGGGAATCCTACCAAACATTTAAGGAAGAGTTAACACCTATTCTCTTGAATTTGTTCCAAAAAATAGAAATGGAAGGAAAACTTCCAAACGTTTTCTATGAAGCCAGCATTACCTTGATTGCAAAACCAGACAGAGACCCCACTAAAAAGGAGAACTATAGACTAATTTCCCTGATGAACATGGATGCAAAAATCCTCAACAAGATATTAGCCAAACGGATCCAACAATACATTAAAAAAATTATTCACCACGATCAAGTGGGATTTATACCTGGGATGCAGGGCTGGTTCAATATCCGCAAAACAATTAACATGATTCATCACATCAATAAAAGAAAGGATAAGAACCATATGATCCTCTCAATAGATGCAGAGAAAATATTTGACAAAATACAGCATCCTTTCTTGATAAAAACCCTCAAGAAAGTAGGGATAAAAGGATCATACCTCGAGATGATAAAAGCCATATACAAGTGACCCAATGCTAATATCATCCTCAATGGGGAAAACTGAGAGCTTTCCCCCTAAGGTCAGGAACAAGACAGGGATGGCCACTCTCACCACTGTTATTCAACATAGTATTGGATGTCTTAGCCTCTGTAATCAGACAACACAAAGAAATAAAAGGTATCCAAATCAGCCAGAAGGAGGTCAAACTTTCACTCTTCACAGATGACATGATACTCTATATGAAACCCAAAAGATTCCACAAAAAAACTGCTAGAATTGATTCATGAATTTAGCAACGTTACAGGATATAAAATTAATGCACAGAAATCGGTTGCATTCCTACACACCAACAATGAAGCAACAGAAAGAGAAATCAAGGAATCGATCCCATTTGCAGTTGCACCAAAAACCATAAAATACCTAGGAATAAATCTAACCAAAGAGGTGAAAAAGCTATACACTGAAAACTATAGAAAGCTTTTGAAAGAAATTGAAGAAGACACAAAAAAATGGAAAAAGATTCCATGCTCCTGGATAGGATGAAAAAATATTGTTAAAATGTCGATACTACCCAAAGCAATCTACATATTCAATGCAATCCCTATCAAAATAACACCAGCATTCTTCACAGAGCTAGAACAAATAATCCTAAAATTTGGAACCAGAAAGACCCCGAATAGTGAAAGCAATCTTGAAAAAGAAAAGAAAAGCAGAAGGCATCACAATCCCAGACTTCAAGCTATACTACAAAGCTGTAATCATCCAGAGAGTATGGTATTGGCACAAGAACAGACACTCAGATCAATGGAACAGAATAGTGAACCATGAAATGGACCCACAAATGTATGACCAACTAATCTTTGACAAAGCAGGAAAGAATATCCAATGGAATAAAGACAGTCTCTTCAGCAAGTGGTGCTGGGAAAACTGGACAGCGACATGCAGAAGAATGAACCTGGACTACTTTCTTACAACATACACAAAAATAGACTAAAAATGGATGAAAGACCTCAAGGTAAGACAGGAAGCCATCAAAATCCTCAAGGAGAAAGCAGGTAACAGCCTCTTTGATATTGGCCTGAGCAACTTCTTACTCAACATGTCTCCAGACACAAGGGAAAGAAAAGCAAAAATGAACGACTGGGACCTCATCAAAATAAAAAGCTTTTGCACAGCGAAGGAAATAATCAGCAAAACTAAAAGGCAACTGATGGAATGGGAGAAGATATTTGCAAATGACATATCAGATAAAGGGTTAGTATCCAAAATCTATAAAGAACTTATCAAACTCAACACCAAAAAGACAAATAATCCAGTGAAGAAATGGGCAAAAGACATGAATAGACACTTCTCCAAAGAAGACATCCAGATGGCCAACTGACAGATGAAAAAATGCTCTACGTCACTCATCATCAGGGAAATACAAATCAAAACCACAATGATATACCACCTTACACCTGTCAGAATGGCTAACGTTAATAACTCAGGGAACAACAGGTGTTGGCGAGGATGTGGAGAAAGAGGATCTCTTTTGCATTGTTGGTGGGAATGCAAGCTGGTGCAGCCACTCTGGAAAACAGTATGGAGGTTCCTCAAAAAAGTAAAAATAGAACTATCCTACGACCCAGCAATTGCACTACTAGGCATTTATCCACGGGATACAGATGTGCTGTTTCAAAGGGACACATGTAACCCCATGTTTATAGGAGCACTATCAACAATAGTCAAAGTAAGGAAACAGCCCATATGTCCATCGATGGATGAATGGATATAGATGTGGTAAATATATACAATGAAGTATTACTCGGCAATCAAAAAGAATGAAATTTTGCCATTTGCATCTACGTGGATGGAACTGGCTGGTATTATGCTAAGTGAAATTTGTCAGTCAGAGAAAGACAAAAATCATATGATTTCATTCATATGAGGACTTTAAGAGACAAAACAGATGAACATAATGGAAGGGAAATAAAAAATCATATAAAAACAGACAGGGGGACAAAACAGAAGAGACTCATTAATATGGAGAACATACTGAGGGTTACTGGAGGGGTGGTGGGAGGGGGGATGGCCTAAATGGGTAAGGGGCACTAAGGAATCTACTACTGAAATCATTGTTGCACTATATTCTAACTAATTTGGATGTAAATTAAAAAAAATAAACAAGTTAAAAAAAAATACTGAAATACATTAGCTTTAGGATATGAATACTTAGAATCTTTAAAGATATACAATATATTCATGTATGTATCCACAAAAATCGGCTTCAAAATGTAAAAGAGATCAAGTTACTAAACTACACTAACAATCAGCTATCCTCCTACTGAGTGATCCTTAGATAAATATTTGGTAGTTTGCCAAGCCAGTAATAAGTTTAATTTTAAAATAGTTGTAAACATTTGCCCTGAGGCATCAGGACCCCATGCCAATAGTAATAAAGCAGCATAACTTTGCTACATTTTTTAAATAAAAAATAATAATCAAAGAGTAAAGCACATACCAGCATTTATTAAAGGAAAGGAAAAATGAAAAGTTATACATATTTATATTACCCCAACCCCACAAGTAAACAATACACATTAAAGATGTGACCTTTCACTAGATATCTGCTTCTTTGTTACTTTGTATCATTACATATTTATTGAAGTATAATTTATATATAATAAACACATACTTCATGAAGTAATTGTACATATATATATATATATATATATATATATATATATATACTCTTGTAACCATTATCTAGAGCAACATTACATTTTCATGACCCCTAGAGATGCTGTTTCCCAGACAACACCTTTCCCCATCAATACTCCTCCAATGTAAACCACTATTCTGATTTCTAATGCCATAATTAACCTTGTTTGTTCCAGAACCTTACATAATTTGGATCATATAACATATACTCTTTTGTGCCTGGCTTCTTTTTTGTTTGACACACTTTTTTAGATTCATCTATGGTAGTCCATATATCACCAGTTTTTACTTTTTATTACTGGATAACATTCCATTTTGTGAATAAACCACAATTTGTTTATTTCTGCTTGATGGATATTTTGGTTGTTTCTAGTGTTTGCTTAATGTTTTGGCTATTATCAACAAAGTTGCTAAGAGCATGCTTGTACAAATCTTTCCTTGGACACATGTACTCATTTTCATTTTTCTTCAGTATGTACCTAGTAGTGAATTGCTTGGGATAGATATATTTTTATGTTTTGCGATTGTCAAATACTTTTCCAGTGATTGCAGAGCCATTTTATAATCCCATCAGCAATATATAAATAAGAGTTCTGTCTCTACTTTTAATTGGCTTAGTTAGATTTTCAGCTAAAATTATTAATGAAAGCATTGCTTAAATATCAGATTTATAATTATTCATATGTTTTGCCTACAAGATACCCCTCATAAGTGAGGCAGAATATTAATAAGTAAATTATTTTATAAGACTGCAAGCTTCTTCATAGTTGAAAGTTTATTACAAGTTGCCCACTTTGTGAACTCCTATATCATTTTCTCTGTACCTTTCTTAAGGTACTTAATACTTTCTAACTTTTTGCAGTTTATGAAATCTAGACTAACTTTCTGAATATGCCTGCGTACTGGCATCAAAGTGCATGGGGCTACATGGGAAAAATGATCTTTCACCAAATCCCTAGGAATGCAGAACTGATTTCAGAAGGACAGAGAAATGGGATAATATAAACAACTGCTAGATTGGTCTGCTAACAGGATACAGCTAATAGAGTATACATTCAGTAGAGCAAATCTGCAAAGATTATGGCAACTACTGACAAGAAACAAGAGATTCTTTGACAGCAGCAGTATTAATATCATAGGATGGACTGTGCTAATGCTGTTAAACCCTCAGTTACTGAGTGGTTACTATATGCTTGTCTATTTAATCTTCAGATTAAAGATATGAAGCAGCTACTGCTATTACCCCATTTTAGATATGGAGAAATGGAGGCTCAGAAATGTTAGGTAAATTACCTAAGGTCAAACTACTAGTAAGTGTTAGAGCTAGAACTGGAACCCAGACTATGAATCCAGAACCAGTGCTTTCTCCCTGACGTAATATTCTCTCCTCAGAGATGGCTCTACTAGATTAATGTGCCTTAGAATTCCAATTTGGACACATATGAATCAGAGTGAAATAATGTGATAATGAATTACCAAGATATACAGCTGTGAAAATGACAATAATAATGTAAAAAATAATTGTATATGTAAGTGTTGATTATGTAAAGCAAGGTGTATAAGTCAGTGGTAGAGGAATACAAGATATATACATGTGATTTGTGCTAATTAATGAAGAATCCCCACAACAGAATATTTTTTAAACAATATTTTAAAAGAAATCAAGTATAAATATGGCCAGGGAGAATGGTCAGGGAACAAATAAGTGTTAATCTGTGGAGACAGAGATAAAAAAATAAGAAAATTTCAACAGGGATAAGAAAGTTTTCTTGTCTAGAGAACAGATCATGGTAGAGAGCATCTAAAAATAAAGTTAGTGAATTGTAGTACAGTGACATGGGAAAGTGAGAGCTAATGGAGGCCACAGATAGTTGATAAGAGAAATTTTGCAAAAAGTAATGGTAACAACTGTAAGGCTTGAAAAGGGAAATGACATGGCCAAAATGGTTTTAAAGTAAAATTATTATTGTTTTTCTGAGCAGCAGAGCTTTTGAAAAGGCAAAGGACAAGTAAACTAGCTACTCTTACTTCTCAGAAAATTAGGCCTGAGGTTTTGATGTGCTTTAATGTCATCTATCAAAATATTTCCTATTGCAAAATATATCTTGATCACAAAATGATTTAATGAAACACAAAGATTTTGAATGGCTTTTATCATAAATAGATAAAAGTCTAAGCATGTGAAAAACAATATTATTATTATTTTATATTTGATACACTTGCCCAAATCATGTCCAGAAAGCGAAATTTAAGTATAATTTAAAATTTTAATTTTAGAGATTTTAAATATTTTGTGGATAGTTTCCTTTGGAGGTTTATGTTTTTAGAACTATATTTACCTTTTTAAAAATATATAAGTGGCTTCTAAAGAGAATAGAATTTAAAGGATCAAATAAGTAATGTTATGCTAAATAAAATATGATAAAAATAAATTACATTGGTAGCCTGATATACAATGAACTTTTTCCTTAAAAAATCAGATCACAATTTGTAACATTGTCTGAATTAATAGCTTTCCTTATTTAAACAAAAGCCACTTATATTTCAATGCAAGATAGGAGTAGTATAATTCAGAAGCCAATATAATAGCACAGGAATATTCTCATTTGGAAACTGATGCTTTGTGTGAAAATACTTTTCTAAATGGAAACTAATGTTTTGTTGGAAAATACTCTTCTACAGACGTGGATGACTTCACTGATGAACAAAATGAGAGAGTGAAAAGCACACAATGCAGTGTCAATTACATTTGGTTCTACAGATATTTTAAAAGTTCCATTTATAAACCTAAAGGGGAATGCTATAATGAAGCAGCTTGATCTGATAAGCAATAGGACCAGGTAATGACTACACAGAAAAGTATATATCATGTCATTTATTTTGTAGGTGGCATATAGAAAATAGAGAAGACTACAAAAATACTACTTTTGTCCCCTCAATTTTTCGTTTTTTCATATAGGTCTTTATAAAACTGCTTGTAAGCCCAACTTTGCTGGACTTTATTTTTAAGAATTTAATGTCAAGGAAATTCTTGCCTTCTTCATATTAAATGAAGCTCTGATTTTTTTCATTCATCCATCTACTTAGCAGTTAACATATACAAGACATATGTTAGGGCTATTTTCTAACATTTTGTTTTCTTTCTTCATTCTTTCTTCCTTGGCAATACAGCTCTGACCTTTCTCTCAAACTCCAGTCCTATATTTTCAATTTCCTGATTAATATCTTTCTTTTTTTTTTTAATTTTTTAACGTTTATTTATTTTTGAGACAGAGAGAGACTGAGCATGAATGGGGGAGGGACAGAGAGAGAGGGAGACACAGAATCGGAAGCATGCTCCAGGCTCTGAGCCATCAGCCCAGAGCCCGATGCGGGGCTCGAACTCACAGACCGCGAGATCATGACCTGAGCTGAAGTCGGACGCTTAACCGACTGAGTCACCCAGGCGCCCTGATTAATATCTTTCTTGATGTATCATTGACACCTCGAATTGCACATATCCAAAGCTGAATTCATCATCTATCCCATCATAATTTTTACTCTATATTAGTCATTAACTTGATTTGTATTTTTTTCACCTTCCTATCCATTCTATGTATTCAATTATGACTCCTGTGAAAATATCACCGGTACTGAAAGCATGTTCAAAATAATTAATTGGGACTTCATTTCTGTCCATGATTTCCTAAGTTAACAATGAGAAAGCTAGACAAATATATTAAACAGATGTATTTTTATATTGTAACATCAAAAACCACAAGATTAGAAGTCCTGCTTCAAGCAAAATGGAAAAACAAACAAACCAGGGAACAAATTTACCTCCCACCTGAAACAGCTAAAATTCTGGCCAAATATATGAACAACATGTTCTAGATATCAGAGATTAGCAAACAGAGGACAATGATTTCTGAGGGGGGATAAATAAGTTGAGCCCTACAACTGCCTCTAGCTTACCTCTTAGAGAGAGGTTCCATGTTGCAATGCAGTAGGCAGAAACTGGAAGGAACCTGATAATCTCTGAGTTGAAGAGATGAGTGGAGAGACCAAAGAGGTGAAAAAGGCTACAATTCACAGGATTGAGTAATGGAGAGGCAAGAGTCCCATTGAAAGTGCTATGGAGATCTTCAGAGGGTTCCTCTTGAATCTCTGAGCAAAGTATTGATCAGTGTCTGCATGTGTAAACAAGTACCTGATGGCCTGAAAAAGCACCACCTAAAAGGAGCAAAGGGAACAATTCATGTCATATAGGGCCAAGAAAATTATCTGTTCCCATCAGCCAGCAAAATTCCTTGTAATTCACAAGGAATTGGGTACAGTATTCAAAAAGATATTGACTCATTAGTGAAGCAAAAGTATCCCTAGACTAAAGGCTATTCTGGCCCTACTTTACAAACTTAAAGGTAAGTCTTTAAAGAATCAAGCTGAATCTCAATAATCAATGTCTCAGAATAAAGATCAAGAATATTCATAGGAATACAAAATATCTGGCACCTAGCAAAGTAAAATTCATAATATGTAGAATTCAATTAAAAAAAATTACCCAGCAAGCAATAAATCAAGAAAATATAAGCAATAATAAGGCAGGGACTCAATCAATTTAAATAGATTAAAACATGATAGAGATGATGGGATACCTAGGTGTCTCAGTCAGTTGAGAGTTGGTCTCTTGGTTTTGGCTCAGGTTTGGCTTACGGTTTGTGAGTTCAAACCCTGCATTGGGTTCCACGCTGACAGTGTGCAGCCTGCTTGGGATTCTTTCTCTCTCCCTCTCTCTGACCCACCTGCTCACACTCCTTCTTTCTCTCTCAAAATAAATAAAACTAAAAAATGATAGAGATAATAGAATTAGGGGTCAAAGACATTAAAAGAGTTACTACACACATATTTAAGAAGGCAGAGGAAAGTTCAAGCATGTTAAGTAGAGAAATAGAAAATACAAAAATTTCAAATAAAATTCCAGGGGTGAAAAATAAAATATCTGAGATAAATATACTGACAGCATTAAAACAGATAAGGAATTGTAAGAGAGAATATTAGTGAATTTATATAACTAGCAATGGGAAATATCTCAAATGAAACATAAAGAGAAAAGAGTGCAGAAAAAATGAAAATAGCATCAGGGAGTTCTGGGACAAATTTCAAGTAGCCTATTATATGTGTAATTGGAGTCCTCAAATGGTATGAGAAGGGGATGAGAAAAAAAATATTGAAGAAATCAGTGTTGAAAAATATCCAAATTTGATAGGTATGTCACAAAGATGAAAAGCATAGCATAGGGACTATAGTCAATAATATTGTAATAACATGGTATCGTGACTATATTTATCATGGTGAGCACTGACTAATGTATAGAATTATTGAACCGCTATGTTGTACACCTGAAACTAATATAACATTAGTTATCAGTAACATGTCAACAATACTTCAATAGTAAAAAATAATAACACAGCTTAAAAAAATATACCCAAATTTGATAAAAACTATAATAAACCCAGTGATCCTAAAATTCAATAAAATCAAAATATGACATCAAAAGCATATTCCATAAAAGAAAATGATATATCAATCTTTATAAGATTAGGATTCTCACGCTTCAAAACAGTGTTGAGAGAATGAAAATACAGAGCACAAACTGGGGAGTAATCTTTTGTAAATCTCATATCCAATAAAGGACTTGTGTATAGAGTATGAAAGAAATCTCTCAAAATGCAATAATTTGAAAGCAAACAACCCAATAAAAATGGGCTGCAGATTTGAACAGACATTTCATCAAATAATACATGTAAGTGGTAAGTAAACACATAAAAGATGTTCAACATCACTATTTATTAGTGAAATTATCATTAAAACCACAGTGAAATACCACTGCACCCCAACCAGAATGCATAAGGTTAAAAAAACTGACCATAGCAATACCAAGTCTTGGTGATGATGTGGAGCAACTGGAATATTTAAAGACTGCTGTTGGGAGTATAAAATGTCACAAATTCTTAGAAAAAAATGTTTGACAGTTCCTTTAAAAGTTCAGCATAAGTCTACCAATAAATCTAGACATTCTACTCTTAGGTATATAGCCAAGAAAACTGAGAACACAAGCACAAAGGCTTGTGTGAGAATGTTTGTGATTTTATTAGCAATATTCAAGAAATGGAAGCAACCACATATCTTGCCATATGAAAATGCATAAACAAAATGTGTATGTGATACATATAGACAATGGAATATTGTTCAGAAATTAAAGTTAATTATATTGACATATGTACCAATATGGGTAAATTTCAAAGTAATTAGCCTTAGTCAAAGAAGTCAAGCAAATAAAGTATGTATAGTAGTATCTCATTTATTTAAAAGTCTAGATGTCGCAAATTATTCTATAGTTCCATAATGCATATCAGTAGTTGCCTAGGGTCTTTTGTGGGAGAAGAAAGGATGGAAGGGTTATAAGGGATTATAACCCTTTTGCAGTTACTGGATAGTTCACTGTCTTGCCTGTGTTGATAGTATCATGGGTGTATGCATGTATCGAAACTTATCAAAGTGTACATTTTAAACATATAAATTACATCTCAATAAAGCTGGAGATAAAACAACTTCATCATATATTAGTAGGGAGTAGACTGGACCTATGCTTCTAAGGCTACAGCCCCTTCAGCACCATAACACATTTCTAGAAACCCTAGCCTTTTCCCTCTTTAGTAGTGGTATGTGGGGAAAAAAGGAAATATAAATGTAATCTTGAGAGGAAAACAAGTGATGTGAGTCCCACAAGTGCCCCTGGGTCACAACAACAGAGGGAAATCAAGCAGATAGCAGTGGTCTAGCTTTGTTGACAATTCAAGGAGTAATGCTCAGTGAGATTGAGGCAGAAGACAAGAGAATAGAGAGCTATATACAGAAAAATTGTAAAAAATCACATACGCATCCCTAAGTGTTGCTGAATACTAAGTGACACATGCATAAGTTGAAATCCCATAAGGTCTTGGAAAAAACTACAAGTGAGCTATCATCTGAAAAATTCATAGAATTCACATTGGGTTGGGAATCATTCAAATCCTCACCCATCAGACTGCACAATTTCCTTAAATATCCAGAGCACCTGGTGGCTCAGTTGGTTAAGTGTCTGACTCTTGATTTCAGCTCAGGTCTGATCTCACAGTTGGTGCAATTGAGCCCTGCATGGGCCTCTGTGTTGATAGTGCAGAAGCTGCTTGGGATTCTCTCTCTCCCTCTTTCTCTGCTCCTCCCCTGCTTGCAGTCATACACTCTCTCTTTCTTTCTCAAGATAAATAAGTAAATAAACATTAAAAGATAAAAAGTTAGGGGTGCCTGGGTGGCTCCATCTGTTGGGCAACTGACCTCAGCTCAGGTCATGATCTTGCAATTCGTGAGTTCGACCCCCTCATCGGGCTCTGTGCTGACAGCTCAGAGCCTGAAGCCTGTTTCAGATTCTGTGTCTCCCTCTCTCTCTGCCCCTCCCCTGCTCATACTCTGTCTCTCTCAAAGATAAATAAATGTTAAAAAATTTTTTTAATAAAAAAATTAAAAATTAAATAACACTAAATTTAAAGCTACTAGAGATACTACTCTAACAAAGCTTTAAAACAAGCCATAAAAGGATCAGTTTGGTTTGTAATTAACCTAACCATCTGAAAAGAAATTTTCGACATTTATTCAAGGGTGACAACATAATTCAGAAATTGAACAACATAACTTGACAGTGTTCAGAATCTAATCAGAAATTATTAGACATATGAAGAGGTACAAGAGAAAAACATTTCAATAGAATATATAATATTCAATAGAATACATGACAGATTGTCCGATTAAATAATAAATGACTTAAAGAGCTGTTAAATGTTAAGATTTAAAGAGAAGTGTGTACATAATTAAGAGATAAATGAGAATATAATAAACGAACAAATAAAATATCTAGAGCTAAAATACAATATCTGAAACAAGTTTTTCTATATAAGTTGAATAGCAAATTAGACAATGCAGAACAATGATCTGTGAACTTGAAGTTCAAGTTTTGATGATAATGAAAATCATCAAAATGAAAGGCACAGAGGAACAAAAAAGATTTAAAATTAATTAACAGAGTGTCAGTGACTTGTAGGACAATATCAAGCTATATACCATATATAAAATTGATCCAGAAAGAGAGAAAGAGGGTTGAGAGCAAAATGTATTTAAAAAACTAAATGGCCATTTTTCTAAATTAGTTGAAAACAATAAACTCACATACCAATAAATTCAACAAACCACAACTAGGATACATATGAATAACACACCAAGGCATATCATAATTAAATTGCTAAAAATCCCTAATACAGAGAAATCATCAGAGAAAAATTGTACATTATTACAGGGGAATAAAATCAAGAATGAATGCAGACTTATTGTCAGAAATAATGCAAGCCAGAAGACAATAAAACAATATGTAAACTATTGAAGGAAATAAAGAATGATGGGAATGTTAAATATGTAGGCAAATATAAAGATTTTTTTCTTTTCATAAATTTCAAACACGTTATTGGCAATTTAAAGCAAAAATAGCACTGTATTGTGGGGCTTATATAATATGTAGTAGTAAAACTTTGAATAATAATAACACAAAAGGTGAGTAAATCAAAATATTCTATTATAAAGTCCTGAAAGTACTAAATTATATGTGAAATACTATATTATTTGAAGGTAGACTATGATAAGTAAGAGATGCACCTCACAATCCCAAAACAAATACTTAAGTAAAATAAAGTGGGAAGGTGGAAGAGCAGGAGGATCCTGAACTCAGCTAATTCCATGGACACACCAAGGCAACAGCTACACCTATACAACTCTGAAAATGACTTCAAATTTGACAGAACAGATCTTCCACAGCTAATCATAGAAAGAAGGGCATAACAAAAAGGGTAGAAGGGGCAGAGACACAAGTGGGAACGAAACCCTCATATGTCACACCACAAATAGGGGAGACATCACAGGCAAACAGAAGCAAAAGGATCAGGTCCCACACCAGGTACTGGTGACCCACACTGAAAGATGAATTGCTGTAACATCTGGCTTTGAAAACCAGAGAAGCTTAATTTTGGAAGCATTAAAATTCAGCAGGGAATAACTCCAGAATCTTCAAAAATCATTGGGCTTAACTGATACACCTACAGTTCCTGGGCCTCTTAGCTGGTTGTGCAGGGAACAAGCCCTGCCCTTCAGTGTGCATGCAGCTATGGCAGAAAGGCTAATTACACAGAGCTAGGCTGACTGCTGGCCTCAATACCAGTGAACATACAGTGGCTTTAGCCAGATGTCTCAACAATTCAGAGAATAAACCCTACCTAATGTGCCCATAGTATGCAGGTGGGTCATTGCAGTTGGCTGGGTGGAAGGCAATCATGGCTCACCCATAATAGGAAGGCACACACAGCCCACATGTGAGACATTCCTGGAGCACGTGATTCTGGTGACCAGGGAGAATTGTGTTATAGGGCACCACAAGACTTCTTCTAACACAAGGTCACTACTTTTAAGACCAGTAGAAGCAGCTGACCTACAAAATACATAGAAACAAACACAGCAAGTTAGACAAAAGATGGAGACAGGAATATATTCCAAATGAAAGAACAAGACAAAATCACTAAAAGAGTTAAATGAAAGAGATAAAAGCAATATGCTGGATAAAGAAATCAAAGTAATGGTCATAAAAATACTCACTGGACTTGAGAAAGAGTGGAAAAACTCCATGAGAATTTCAATAGATAGAAACTATAAAAAGGAACCAGTCAGAAATGGAGAATTCAATAATAAATTTAAAAACACACTAGACGGAGTCAACAGCAGATTACAGGATGCAGAAACACAGATCAGTGATCTGGAAGACAGGGTAATGGAAAGTAGTCAAGATGAACAGCAAAAAGGAAAAAAAAAAGAATAAAAAATGAGAATAGATGAAGGTAAGTCTGCAACATCATCAAGCACAATAACATTTGTATTATAGGGATCCCAGAAGAAAGAAAGAAGCGGGCAGAAAACTTATTTGAAGAAACAATAGCTGAAAACTCCCCTAGTCTGGGGAAGGAAACAGGCATTCAGGTCCAGGAAGTATAGAGAACCCAAGAAGGTCCACACCAGGACACATAAAAATTAAAATGGCAAAACGTAGTGATAAAGAGAAAAATTTTAAATTAGCAAGAGGAAATAAAACAGTTACATACAAAGGAAACCCCATAGCCTATGAGTTGATTTCTTAGCAGAAACTTTGCAGGCCAGAAGTGACATGGCATCATATATTCAAATTCCTGAAAAGAAAACAATCCTACAATCAAGAATACTCTACTTAGCAAAATTATCATTCAGAATTGAAGGTGAGACAGTATCCCAGACAAACAAAAGTTACACTTCATGTAATCTAGCCTTATAAGAAATGTTAAAAGAAATTCTTCAAGTGAAAATAAAAGGCCATAGCTAGAAGTAAGAAAACTATGAAAAGAAAAAAATTCACAAGTAAGGGCAAAAATATAGTAAAGAAGGTAGATTAATTACTTATAAAGCCAATATTGAAGATAAAACACAAAAGACTATAATTAATTATATCTAAAAAAATTAGTCACGGGATACACATAATAAAAACATGTAAAATATGACAGCATATGCATAAAACACGGAGGGGCAAAATTTAGGTCGTTTAAAATGTGTCAAAAGCAAGCAACCATCAACTTAATATAGACTACTATATACATAGGATGTTATAAATGAACCTAATGGTAACCAAAAACAAACAAAAAACTATTATAGGTATATAAAGAGAAAGGAATCCAAGCAGAACATTAAAGAAAGGTATCACACCACAAAGAAACAGAGCAAGGAAAGGAGATAGAAACAGAGAAAAACTATAAAAAAAAAAAACAGAAAACAATGAACAAAATGGCAATAAGTACCTATCTATCAATCATTACTTTAAGTTTAAATGGACTAAATGCTCAAATGAAAATACATAGGGTGACTGAATAGATAAAAAAGAAAAAAAAAACACAAGACCCATCTATATGCTGCCTACAGGAGACTCATTTCAGACCCAAAGCTGCATGTGACTAAAAGTAAAAGGATAGAAAAAGATATCCCATACAGATAGAAACAAAAATTTAAAAAACCAGGGTTCAATACTTATATCAGACAAAATAGACTGAAAAAAAAGACTGTAGCAAGAAAAAAAGAAGGGCATATATCATATTAAAGGGATCAATTTAACAAGAGGATGTAACAATTGTACATATCTATGCACCCAACATTGAGCACCAAATACATATAGCAAATAACACAAATAAGGTAGAAATTGACAGTAATACAATGTTGGTAGGGGACTTTAATACCCAACTAACATTGTTAAGTAGATCATCCAGACAAAATCAAAGAAGGAAACAGTGGTTTTAAGCAGCACATTAGACCAGATGGACCTACTGGACTTATATGGATCATTCCATCCCAAAACAGCAGAATACATTCTTTTCAAGTGCACATGGAACATTCTCCAGGATACATCACATGTTAGGCCACCAAATAAGTCTCACTAAGTTTAGGAAGACTGAAATCATATCAAGCATTTTTTTACCACATTAGCAAGAAACTAGAAATAACAAGAAAAACATGTGGAAAAAATACAAATATATGGATGCTAAACAAGATGCTCCTAAACACCCAATGGATCAATGAAGAAATCAAAGATGAGATCAAACCATACATGAGGACAAATGAAAAGGAAAACACAAGGGTCCAAAATCTTTGGGATGCAGCAAAAGCAGTTCTAAGAGGCAAGTTTATGGTACTACAGGCCTACCTCAAAAACAATAAAAATCTCAAATAAAAAACCTAACCTTAACACCTAAAGGACCTAGGAAAAAGAGGAACAAAGCCCTAACCTGGTAGAAGGAAGAAAATAATAAAGATTAAAGCAGAAATAAATTGAATACAGACTAAGGAAATAATAAAAAAATATTAATTTAACCAAGACCTGGTTCTTTGAAAAAGAAAAACAAAATTGATAAGATGTTAGACAACTCATCAAGAAAAAAGAGAGAGAGGACTCAAATAAATAAACTCAGAAATGAAGGAGGAGAAATAATAACCAATACACAGAAGCACAAAGAATTGTAAAAATATCATGAAAAATTATATGCCAACAAACTGTACAACCTAAAAAAATGGATGTTCTTAGAAACATAGTCTTCCAAAACTGAATCAACAAATATAAATTGAATCAGACCAATTACTAGTAACAAAATTGAACTGTTACTCAAAAAAACTGGCAAAAAATAAATGTTTAGGACCAGATGGATTAACAGGTGAATTCTATCAATCACTTAGATAAGGGTCAATACTTATTTTTTTTTTCAGATGATTTCAAAAAAATAGAAGAGGAAAGAAAACTTCCAAATTCATTCTACAAAGCCAATATTATGCTGATTCCAAAGCCAGACAAAGACACTACCAAAAAACAAAATTCCAAGCCAATGTTATCTGTGATTAACATAGATGCAAAAATTCTTAACAAAATATTAGCAAACCAAATTCAACAATACATTAGAAGAATCATTCACCATAATCAAGTGGCATTTACTCCAGTGATGCAAGGATGGTTCAATACTTGCAAATCAATCAATGTGATATATCACATTAACAAAAGGAAAGAAAAACTATATGGTTATCCTAATAGGTGCAGAAAAATCACTTGATAAAATACAACATTCATTCATGATAAAAAAAAAAACTCTCAACAAAGTGTTATAAGAGCAAACATGCCTCAACACAATAAAGGCCATATATGAAAATCCCACAAATAACATCATACTTAATGGTGAAAAACTGAAATCTATTCCTCTAAGTTCAAAAAAAAAGCAGGTATGTCCACTCTCACCACTTTTTTTTAAAGTTTTTTTTTTTTAGCGTTTATTTATTTTTGAGACAGAGAGAGAGCATGAATGGGGGAGGGGCAGAGAGAGAGGGAGACATAGAAGCGGAAGCAGGCTCCAGGCTCTGAGCCATCAGCCCAGAGCCCGACGCGGGGCTCGAACTCACGGACGCGAGATAGTGACCTGAGCTGAAGTCGGACGCTCAACCGACTGAGCCACCCAGGCGCCCCACTCTCACCACTTTTACTCAACATAGTACTGGAAGTCCTAGCTACAGCAATCAGAGTTGAAAAAGAAATAAAAGTCATCCAAATTGGTATGGAAGAAGCAAATCTGTCACTATTTGAAGATGGCATGATACTGTATATAAAAAACCCTAAAGACTCCCCCAAAACCTATTAGAACTGATAAATGGATTCAGTAAAGTTTCAGGATACAAAATGCATATATGAAAATCTGTTGAATTTTTATATACTAATAACAAAGTAGCAGAAAAAGAAATTAAGAAAACAATCTCATTTACAATTGCACTAAAAAAGTACACAGGAATAAATTTAACCAAAAAGGTGAAAGACCTATGTAATACATTGATGAAACAAATTGAAGATGACACAAAAAAATGGAAAGATTTACCATACTCATGGATTGGAAGAATTAATATTGTTTACATGTACATACTACCTAAGGCAATCTGTAGATTCAATGCAGTCTTTATCAAAGTACCAATAGCATTTTTCACAGAACTGTAACAAATAATCCTAAAATTTGTATGGAACTACAAAAGACCTTGAATAGCCATAACAATCTTGAGAAAAAAGAACAAAATTTTGCAGATTGTAAAAATATATTAAAAAGCTATAGTAAGCAAAACAACATGGTAGTGGCACAAAAATGGACATATAAATAAATGAAACAGGAGATAGCATCCAAAAATAAACCCACACCTATATGGTCAGTCAGTTAATCTATGATAAAGGAGGCAAGAATATATAATGGGGAAAAAACAGTCTTTTCAATAAATGGTGTTAGGAAAACTGGACAGCTACATGCAAAAGAATGAAACTGGATCACTTTCTTACACCATACATGAAAATAAAGTCAAAATGGATTTAAGACCCAGCTGTGAGACTTGAAACAATAAAACTCCTAAAAGAACACATAGGCAGTAATCTCTCTGACATTAGCCATAGAAACATTTTTCAAGATAGGTCTCCTGAGGCAAAGGAAATCAAAGCAAAACTAAACTATTGGGACTATATTGAAATAAGAATCTTTTCCACAGTAAAGGTAACCATCACCAAAAAAAAAAAAAAAAAAAAAAAAAGGCAACCTACTGAATGAGAGAAGATATTTGCAAATAATATATCCAAAATATTTAAAGAAGTTACACCAGTCAACACCAGAAAAAAAATCCAAACAAAATGGGCAGAGGACCTGAATAGGTATTTTTCAAAGAAGACATATAGAAAGCCAACAGACACATGTAAAGATGTTCAACATCATTAATCATCAGGGAAAAGCAAATCAAAACCACAATGAGATAGTACATCACACCAACCAGAATGGCTAGTACCAAAAAGATAAGAAATAACAAGTGTTGATGAGGATGTGGAGAAAAGGGAACCCTTGTGCACTGTTGGTGGAAATGTAAATTATTTCAAGCACTTTGGAAAACACCATGGAGGTTCTTCAAAAAATAAAAATTACAATCCAGTAATACCACTACTGGGCATTTACCCAAAAAAAACAAAAACACTAATTTGATAACACTAATTAAATATACAATATATAAAAATACAATACACACATGCACACACACAAAATGGAATATTACTTAGACATTGAGATGGATGAAATCTTGCCATTCACAATAACATGGATGGAGCTAGAGTGTATGATGCTAAGTAAAATAGGTCAGACAGAGAAAGACATATACCATATGATTTCACTTATAAGTGGAATCACAAAATAAAACAAATGAACAAAAAAATTAAAAACTTGACTCTTAAATCTAGAGAACAAACTGGGTGGTTATGAGAGATGAGGTGAGTGAGGGGATAAGCAAAACAGTTGATGGGGATTAAGAGGTACAAACTTCCATTTATAAAATAAATAAGTTACAGAGATGAAAATACAGCATTGGGAATATAGTCAATAATACTGTATGATGACAGATTGTGACTACACTTATGGTGAGCACTGAGTAATGTATAGAATTGCCAAACCAATATATAGTACACTTGAAACCAATATAACATTGTACCTCAATTATACTTCAATAATAAATTTAAAAACAAAGTAGAATAGCTATTAAGTAAAAAGTGGAGTTAAAATGGAATATTAAAAAGAAAGTAATACTCAGTTGCCTCAAATGCAGGAAGTGATGGAAACTAGTGAACAAATAAGATATGGGGAAAATAGAAAAACATAGGCAATGGTAGATTTAAAGCCAACAACATAAAAAATTGCATAAACATAAAATTTATAAACACTCAAAAGGCAGAGATTATAAAACTGGCTTAAAAAGTAAAATCTATAAGATCTTATGATCTTATTTCTCATTATGAGAAAAAATTTCTTTAAACATAAAGATGGAAGATTATTTAGAAGTCAAATGATAGAATAAGACATTCTGTGCAAACCTGAATCATAACACAGCTGTATTGGCTATATTAATATCAGACACAGTAAATTTCAGGACAGCAAATATCACCAGAGGTTAAGAGGGCCATTTTATGAGTATAGAGGTTCAATTCTTTAAGAAGACCTAACAGTCCAAAATGTTTATGCACATAATTACAGATTTTCACAATACATAACACAGAAAATGACAGAAAGAAAGAAAAAATAAGCAAATTCCCATTTATAGTTGGATATTTGAGCACTTCTTTCTAAGTAATAAAATATAAAAATAAATAAGGATATATGAGACATAAAAAACACTATGAAAATTTACCTAATTGATATTTATAGGAGCAGAATACATGTTCTTTTCAGGTGTATATGGACATTATCCAAGACTGACCATGTTCAGGGCCACGTGTCAAGTCTCAGTAAAGGTAAACATATTAAAACATGCTGTGTATTTCCTTTAAACCTGAATAAAATTAAATTAGAAGCCAATAGCTAAAAGATATCTGAAATATACCCAAATATTTGGTAATTAAACAACATCTTTTGCTCAAATAAGAAATCACAAGGGAAATTAGAAACTATTTTGAAATGAATAATAATGAAAAAACAAACATGTGAGATACAGCGAATGCAGAGGAAATTATATATTAAATGCTCATAAAATAAAAAAAGTGTAAGATCACTTATTTAAGACGCCATCTTATGAATGGTGGCAACAAACAAGCAAAAACAAACTAAAATAGAAGAAAATAATAAACATAAGAAAAGAAACCCATGACAGATAAAATGAATAAACAATAGAGGAAATCAAAAGCTGATTCTTTAAAAAAAAATGAAAGGTCAGTAAAATTGATAAGTTTCTAGTTAAATGGATTAAGAAATAAAGAAAGGAAACACAAATTAGCAATATCAGTAATGACAAGGAGAAAATAACTGGAGGTTCAAAATATTTTAAAAGAATAATGGAACATTATGAATAAATGTATTTTGCCAATAAATTTGATAACTTTGATGAAATGAATAAATTCCTTGAAACATGCAAACTACTAAAACTGACCCAAGAAAACAGCTAATATAAATACAACAACATTCATTAAAGGAATGGTATTTGTAATAAAGTATCTTTTCAAAAAGAAAACTCTAGACCCAGATGGTGGTTTCAGTGGTAAAATCCATTAAACATCAAGGAAGAAATAATATCAATCCTTTAAAGACTCTTTCAGAAATATAAGAGGAGGGGATGCATTTCAGCTATTTTCATGAAGCCAGAATTAACCTTACCAAAATTTAAAATATATAAGCAGATTAAAAAGGAAAAGTATAGACAAAATTACTCATGAATAAAGATACGAAAATCCTTAAAATATTAGCAAATCAAATATAGCAATGAATAAAAGTATAATACATTGTGACAAAGTGGAGTACATCCTAAGAATGCATGCTCAGTTTAACATTTGAAAATCAATGTAATTCATCATGATAGCAGAATAAAGAAGAAAAAAACACATTCCCATTTCAACAAATGCAGAGAGAACATTTGATAAATCAACATCCATTCAGGATAAAAACTAACAAGATTAGGAACGGTAGGAAAATTCCTGAGTTTAAGAAATGACATCCTCAAAAATCCTACAGTTAACATTGTACTTAATGGAGAAGGACTGCATTCTTTTCCTAAAAATTGGAAATGAGCAAGAATGTCAGCTCACATCACTTCTATTTATCATAATACTGGAAATTCTACAGAGTGCATTAAAGCAAGAAAGAAAAGAAAACCATGTAAATTGTAAAGAATTATACAAAACTATATTTGATGACACCATGATCATGCATGTAGAATATCATAAAGAATCTACATGAGAGTGACTAGTATTTACACATGAATTTAACAAGGTCTGTATATAAAAGTTAATTTTATTTCTAGATGAAAACAAGAAGCAAATAGAAAACTAAGCTTTAAAAATAAAATTTTAAATAGTTTTCCAAAACCATGAAATACTTAACAGTAAATTTAACAATATTGACAGACACCTGTACATTAAAATAATAATTTAAAAAATTGTTGAGAAAAATTAAGGAAGGCCTAAATAAGTGAATGTTTTAAAATACTCATGTTTAAATTTTGGAAGACTCAGTATAGCTATGGTGCTAATTATCCCCAAGTTTAACTGGATCTAATTTAATTTTGATTGTATCAACAAGCTGATAATAGAATTCATATGGAAATGCAAATGACCTTGAATAGCCAAAACAATTTTGGAAAGGAAGAAATTGGAGGATTGAACTACCAAATATCAAGACTTACTATAAATCCACAGTAATCAAGACAGTGTGTTATTGGCATAGAATATACATATAGATCCATGGAACAACATAAATAGTCCAGAAATAAAACCACACAGATTTGGGTAATTGGTTTTATGTAAATGTGCCAAGGCAATTTGAAAGGAATGTGTGGTAGGCAGAATTTTGGCTCTTCTGATTTTTGTCCCTTTATGTTATGCCTGTGTGTCAAAGGGACTTTGAAGATGGAATTAAAGTTACAGACCATAAAGAGGGAGATCATCCTGGCTAATCCACATGGGCTGAATGTAAACTTAGGGGTTCTTAAAAGCAGCAGAAGGCAGACATGTCACTCAGATAGATGTGATAGAAGAGGCAGGAGACTTTTAAACTGTGGTGGTACTTGACCAACCCAACCATTGCTGGCACTGAAGATAGAAGGAAGACACAGGAATGGAGGTGGCATTTAGAAGTTGGTAACAACCCTCAGCTGACAACCAGTAAGGAAACAGGGGTCTGATTCCTATAAGCATAAAAAACGAAGCTCTGCTAATAATATGAGCAAAAAATTGATTCTCCCTTTAAGGGCTTTAAGCCTCCAGAAAGGAACTCACCCCTGAGAAACCCTTGATTTGGGCCAGGTGAGACCCATGTCATATTTCTGAGCTACAGACAATAAGATAATACATTTATGTTGATTTAAGCTCCTAAGTTTGTGGGAATTGTTGATAAAAAACAAATACAGAGAACAATAGTATTTTCAACAAATAGTGCTGGAAAAACTGGATGTCCTTTTGTAAAAATATGATCTTCAATTTGTACCTCATGGCATAAATAAAAATTAACACAAAATTAAAATCTAAAGATAAAAGAGAAAACTATTATTTATGGAAAATGATAATATCCTATCATAAAATATACTTCTTTAAACCAGAAGTGGCCAGATATTTCTTGTATAGGATACAAACAGCAAGAATTATATAAGAAAAAATTGATAAACTGAACTTCATTTAAATAAAAAATTTTGCTTTTTGGAAGATGCTAATAGTAAAATGAAAAAGCAAAATACATACTGGGAAAAAATATTGGTAGAGCATATATCCAACCAAGGATTTATATCTAGACCATATAAAGGACTACTACAGACCAATAATGAAAAGATAAATAACCCAATAAAACTGGCAGAAATTTGAATATAATCTTACAAATGAAGATGTAGAAATTATTAATAAGCACACAAATCAATGTTTAACGTTATTAGTCACAAAGGTAATTAAAAATTAAAGCCATACTGAGATACTACTGTATACCTATTAGAATAGCTGAAGTTAGCAGGACTGATAATATCAACAGCTGAAAGGGATTTGATAACTGGAACTCATATCTTGTTTGTCAGAATCTAACACAGTACACACACTGAAAATTATTTTGGAAGTTTCTTGTGAATTTAACATACATTTATTATATGACCCAGATATTACACTCCTCAGTTTTTACCCAAGAGAAATGAAAATATATGTCCATACAAAGACTTGTATACAAATATCCATAGCAACTTTCCTTACAGTTGCTAATATCTGGAAAAATCCAAATGTCCCTCAACAGGTAAGTTGATACTCAAATGTGGTATATCTACACAATGGAATACTATCTAAGAATAAAAAGGGATTATGTACTGACACACATGACAATTTGGATTAATCACAAAGTATTGAGTGAATGAAGCCAGTCAGAAAAGTGTACATATGATATTAATCATGAATATTCATTTTTAGACTAGCCAAAATAATTTATATGGACAGAAAGCAGATTAGAGGTTGTCTCTGATCAGCAGAAGGAGGTGGAATTTATATCCATAGTGACATGAGGGGACTTTTAGGGTGCTGGGAATATTTCTTGTCTTGATTGCAGTGGTGCTTACATAGTTTATACATTTGTTTTATACATTTGTAAAAACTTCTCAAATTGTAGTTTCAAAATGCATTCACTTTATGTATAAATTATAACTCCATAAAGTTGATTACAATATGATTTGCATGGAAAAACAAACAAATAACAGTGACAGACAGATGATATGCAAATTCTAAATGTCTAATTTTGGCTTTCAAGACACTGCCCAATTTAGACCAAACCCACATTTTGATACTTTTCTCCTGCTACTGACCTGCATACACCAAAAGTAATTTCCAAGTTTACAGGAAAACATGATTATTTGTTTTGATATTTTCTATCTTCTCTCCTTCCTTTTCAGACTCTCTTTCTCTCTTTTGCATCTGATATTCTTTCTCTTAATTCCAGTTGTCCAAGTCTTACTTCCACAAGACGCATGGTCCACTTAAATGTCAACTTCTCTAGGACACTTTTCCTGAATCCGCCCCTTTTATATGTACTTCTCATGATCTGCCTAAAACTTTCCATTTTGTATTAAATTTGCTTACATAAATCTTGGAACTAAGATACATATTTTGCCACATATCACAGTACTTTGTCCATTTTATTGAATACAATAGCCCCAATATAAACAATAAATGAAGGGACAAATGAATTAATTAATATATAAATATGAAAAGGTGTAAGAGGCAAAAAAATTATAACAAGTGTTCATTGTTCAACAAAAATTTGTTTAATAAAATTGTTCTCTCCTAATTTTGGTTACAACTTGCAAGATGTAACAAAAAAATTCTGCCAAGCATCCATGGACATATTAAGTACAACTGATGATTGTCACAATTCAAAAGAGCAATGTTCAGGGCCATCTGGGTGGCTCAATCAGCTAAACATCTTGATTTTGCCTCAGGTCATGATCTCATGGTCATGAGATTGAGCCTGGCATTGAGCTCTGTGGTGGGTGTAAAGTCTGCTTAAGATTCTGTCTCCCTCTCCCCCTGCCTCTCCCTCCCTAAAACAAACAAACAAACAAACAAACAAACAAAAACAATTTTCAAAAAATGAGAATATCCTCTGGAAAATATGGTGGGATTGACAGCTATATGCCTCAGAAAATTAACTGATCTTTTAAATATCCAAAATTCTTTCTCATGCTGAAATAGTGACCACTGAATTGTGTTATGAATTGTCACATTTTGGTCATTCTCTACTTTTCAGAGTTAAATAGTATCACTATACCTTCCCTCTTCTCTCTCACACCCACGTCCTTTACAAATCCATTATGTCTGGAAGATCTTTGTCATTCTCAAGAAGTACTTTTGCAAAGGTGAATGTTGAAATGATTTTATTGTTGTGATTGATAAAATATTTTTCCTATTTTGTTAAAAATTAAATGGAGACTAATAGGGTCTAAAGAAAATGGATTTTCATTTTTCCTCTTCGTTCTTGAAAATGATTTATGAGATACAAACACATTCATAAAATGGGATACCATACCCTAGGGAAAATAAAGTAGAATTTATTCTATTGGTGGTGGTTGGCATTATAAAATGGTCTCTACCAAATTTACATGGTGAGTTTAAGTCATATTTAACCATAAAATGTCAGATGATGAGAAATGGGAAAAGCAAACTTCCATCTGTTATCCACATCAAAAACCTTAGAGTAGTTTGGAATCATGTGTCTATTTTACACGGTTGAATCTAAATACATCACCACAACTGAGTTTAGTTCATTAAAGTGTATCTTATTCAGAGGAACATTATTCCTGATGTATTTTCATATGATTTGAGCTATTTATTCAAATTGTGTTTTCACAAAATGACACAGAAAATAACAGCATCACCGAATTGAGGTGGGTTTTTAATCTGTATTTATTGTACCAATCAGAAAAATCACAGCCTGGATTTTTTTTTAAATTTTCAAACGTATTTCTCTTAAGTTTATGGTCATCCTGCCCTTGAATTTTCCATTGACTACAACCTCATGATGCCCTAAATATTGTAAGAAGATAGGTATACCTTTTCACATTATCTAGAAGTAATTCAGCAATAATCTAAAATAGCTCGTGGAGTTTTCACTGTGATTATCAAAAATTTAGAGAAAACCTGCAACAAAAGCAAGGACCATCTAACAAATTGGTACAGTTATCAGCATGACCAGCCAAGGGGGGAACTGCATTTGAATAAAATAGGCCTTTGATTTTCCATCCACCTCCTATTACATGTCCTTGTTCAAGGTCACTCACCAGATTAAAATCCTTCTTTAGTTTGTCATTGCCTAGAAGTAGGGTTTGCTTGGGGCAATTCCAGTTTATACCTCTAGTCCTGGCATTACCATTAATAGTTCTTCCTTTGATTCTCAAAAGTGTTCCAGTTTAGATGCTATATTATACGGTTAGCCTATCCATAGGATAGAATCACTAATACTATTTATGAATTTCTTTATAGTCTGGCCCCAGGCTATACTTCCCATTATGTCTCTTCTACTTTTACTGTACCCTCAAAGCACATGAAACTATTTTCTCTACCCTGAAAACCCCATGCATTGCTATACCTTTATTTTCTTGCACAAATATTTCTTCCTGTCTGAACTCTACTTCCTCTGATTTTTCATATATTTATTTCTTATTCATTCTCAGAGACACAAACACTAAGTCCTCTGGGATGACTTACCTAATTACCCTGGGCTAAGAATGAAAAAGCAGTTTCAACTTGTTTTGTTACAAATGGATTGTTAAACCATATTTCAGTTGGGTGAGAAAGTTCCTGAAGCCATTAGTAAAAGTGTTCTGCCACAGGCAAGGGAGTAGAATGTGGCAAGTGAGTCTGTTACTTTGCTATTTCTGCCTTAAGCAGTGTTTGATGCCCCCTGTTCTGTGGTTTGGGACATTTAATTTGTTTTTATCCTTTATATCACTGTGCTATGCAGAATTCTAAGAAAGACTTCAAGACTTCCACTCTCTGGTGTATATGTCCTGTATAATCCTCTTACCTTGAGTGGAGATAGGGCCTGTGAATATAATTGTATATCACTCCCATTATTAGGCACTAGTATTAGCTAAATTTGAGCTAATCAAAAATGATATCCTGGGTGGCCTGATCTAATCAGGAGAGCCTTTAAAAGGGATTGAGTCTTTCCTGAGGTCAGAGAGTTTTGAAGTGTAAGAGTGTGAGAAGGCCTATAGAAGATGACATATCTCGAAAAACCTAGAGTGGCCTCTAGTAACTAAAAGAGTAGCTGAAAGAGAGCTGAGAGTAGCTGGCTGGTAGCCAGCCTAGAAAACATCTCAATTCTGCAGCTGCAATGAGTTTACTTTTTCTAGCAACCTAAATGATCTTTAAAAAAAGATCCTGAGCTCCAGATTAAAACACAGTTAAACCAACACTTTGATTTCAGCCTGGTGAATCCCTGATCAGAGGACTCAGCTAAGTTATGATTGGACATCTGACTTACAGAACTGAGATGTAAGAAATGGATATGTAATAAGTTTGAAGTTTGTGGTAATTTGTTACATAGCAATAGAAAACAAATACAAACATGTAACCCATTGATTAATAATTGTTTATTTTTGTTTAATAATTATGTAGTTTTAATAATTGCTTAGTAATAGTTGCTATGAATTTCTTGAGGACAGGGACTATATTTTATTTTCCTTATTATGCTCATCCCCATAAGAATCTGTGTACTAAATGAATATTTATTAAACAAATGAATGACAGTCCCTAATTTCCTCTTGTTGCTTAGGGCCCCAAGATACAGCTAACCACATGGGTCCAATTACCCTAGATAATGTCCCACATCCTGAATATCTCCATCCTACTTTTTCCCCAATCTAGATTTATCTACTGGCAGGTTCTGGTTACTTAAAATCCATTCTCTGCTTTTCTATCAATACCTGCTATCCTTTCTCAATGGGGTTCTAGAGAATTAAGCACAAAAATGTTCTAAGGCATTTCTTGAATGTAATAAAATAGCTTTACTTGTGCATCTAGAACGGTTCTACTTCTCTACCATCTTTGGAAAAATTGAGAAAAAAATTCTCAAATAATTTTTTTTTATGTTCTGTGTTTTATATGAGGAACCCATTCACTCTAAACATGAATGGCTTTATGTATTATCTCTCCTAGTACCAAATCTTTATTAAAAATCAATGATTTTTGAAGACTTTATCTTCAGTGGAATGAACATATTTAGAATCATTTCAAATACCATACACATACAAAGTTACCCATTAACTATTTTGGATTAATGTTCAGAATTCTTCAAATAATTGCACATAGTCCATTTTGAGGACCAGCATAAAGTCCAAGACCTTTACATTTAAAATTAAATATCAAATTCAACAGCCCTTTTCGCTCTGTGAATGCTGATATTTGTACACATTTTTGCACAATTTTTACTTCTTTAAGATGTACAGGTAGACATGGTATGATGTATATTTCAAAATTGTCCTCCAGAAAGGTGGCATACATTTAAATCACTCAGCATGTATATAGGCTGATCATTTCCTGCATTCTAGTCAAAAACATTCATCAACTTGTTTAGAGAATGACATCATCAAGATGATGAAAGAGGTGGGTCCTAACTACAGTTCCCCTCACAAGTAGACCAACTAGCAACTAGTCATAGACAAGGTATCATTGTGAAAGTCTCAGAACTTCAGGGTGTGGCTGAAGCAACCACTTGGATGAAAGAGACCAAGAAGGATCTCATTAGAAGGGTAAGAGGAGTTGTGTCACTTTGACCACATCACCCCCCCATCAAGCCATCACAGTACCACATTGAAAAGACTCCTTGGGCCTAAGATTTTTCTAGTAGAAAACAGAGACCTCAAGGTAGACATCCAGCTTCCTCACCATTGCAACACACTTCCTGGGAGGCCCACTTGGTTTTCAACTCACAGTGATCACTGGGTGAATCTGTGGAGTTGGGCCACTGGGGATCAGGTAGAGAAAGGGGAAAGGGCTTATAGCAAAAAGTGCTCAGATGGTGAACCATGTTACTGCAGGTGGTGGTCCCTGAGCAGAGGTCATATCCAGTGGCTCAGCCCATCTTCAGAGCCTACTTGGTGGCCTTATCTGGCCAGGGAGCTCAGAAGGCAATTCTGCCTAATTTGTGTCTCTAGCCGACATATCATACTGTCAATAGAGCCCCTCCTATAGCCCTACTTAGGCAGGGAATAAAGTTCACATACCTACCCAACTGCACAACGTCTGATCTAACCTGCTAGGACACCTGGCCATAGATGTCTGACAGCCATGGAACACGTTCTATGACCCACCTTAACAGGGAAACAAGTCAGCAGCCCAGCCCAACTTTTGAGCATAGCCTTCAGTTCTCCTCAACCAGAAATCCTAGACAGGGAACCAGAGCAGTTACAGAACCCATCCTATACCGTGTCTCACAAGAAATGCCCAGCCTATGGCCTTGTCCAATTTCTGAACAATCTGTGTGTGTCCTTGCTCAGGCAGGAAGCCCAGTCAGTGATCCAGCCCAATCATGGGGAATAGCCTGTGGCCTCATCCAGTCAGGGATACTGAACAGTGATCCTACTCCACTGCAGAGCATAGCCTCCAGCCTGACCGAAATGTGGAGTGTAGTTGGAGGCTCCATCTGACCAGAGAAATTGGCCAACAACTTTGTCCATCAGTAGAACACAACCAGCAAGCAGCCAGATTATGGAGCCCAAAATGTGGTCCTGCTCAACTTTAGGCACAGCCTGTGGCCCTGCGTAAATGCAGAGTCCAGCCAGTGATACCATCTGGTCAGGGAATATAGCCTGAGGCTCTACCCAGCTGGGATCAACTAAGAGCTCATCCTATAGCCTTGTCCAATCACAGAGTCCGACTAGCCACAGTGCCCTGCCTCAGAACACAGTCTGTGACCCTGCTCAACCAGAGGTGATTATGAAGCCCAGCTAGTGGCCCCATCTAAACCTGGAGCCCAGCCAGCAGGGCCACCCCACCGTGGATCCCAGCCAGCAACATCCAGACCCCCAAATTCAGAGCAGAATCATTTGCCTTGGACAACTAGAGACCCTGACAGCAAGCCCTGACAACCCACACATACCAGCTGACCTGTCCATAATCCCAAACTAAATTGACTGGTGAAGGTCTTTCCCTGCTGAAGGGAATCTATAAAATTTGGAAGAGGAGAATGATTACTCAAATATGCAGTGAAAGGATACATGCATCATGAAGAATCAGATGAACATGACACCACCAAAGTGAAGTAATAAATCTCCAATAATTGATCCTAAATAAGTAGAGATCTATGAACTACCTGAGAAAGAATTCAGTATAATCCTCCTAAAGAAGTTCAGTGAACTGTAAGAGCACACAGACAAAATGAATTTAGGAAAACAATGCATAAACAAATTAAGAAGATCAAATTGTTTGAAAAGAAATAGAAACCATAAACAAGTGAAAATCATAGAACTAAAGAACAGAATGAATGAAGAACTCGGTAGAGAGCTTCACTAGCAGACTCCACCAAGCAGAAGAGTCAATGGACTTAAAGACAAGTCATTTGAAATTATTTAGTCAAAGGAGCAAAAGAACAAAAAACAAAAGAGGGTGAAGAAAGTCTATGGGACTTATGAGATACCATCAAAGACAACAATATGCACATTCTGGGACTCCCAGAAGGAGAAGACAGTGAGAAAGGGACAGAAAATCTATTTAAAGAAATAATGACTGAAAACTTCAAAAAATGGGGAGAGAAATTGAAATCCAGATTCATTAGGTTTAAAAGTCTCCAATTAGGTTGAACCAAAAGGGGCTACAATGAGACACATTATAATTAAGATTTCAAAAATAAATGACAAAGAGAGAACACGTCACATCTGTTAGAATGGCTATTATCAAAATGACACAAGATGGCATGTGCTGGCAAGAATGTAGAGAAATGAACTCTTGTGCACTGTTGGTGGAAATGTAAGTTAGTAAAGCTACGATAGAAAACAGTATGGAGGTTTCTCAAAAAATTAAAAATAGAACTACCATATGTCTCTAATTCCACTTCTGAGTATATATATGAAGGAAACAAAAACAGGATCTCAAAAAGATATCTGCACCTTTATTTTCATTGCAGCATTATTTATAATAGCCAAGATATGGAAACAAGTGTCCATCAATGGAGGAAAACAAAATGTGATGTGATGTGATGTGTGTGTGTGTGTGTGTGTGTGTGTGTGTGTGTGTAATATTATTCAGCCATTAAAAAAGAAGAAAATCCTAACATTTGCAACAATATGGATGGACTTTGAGGGCATTTTGCTATCTGAAATAAGTCAGACAAAAATTCTGTATAATTTCATTTATTTTTTGTAATCTACAAAATCCAGATTCATAAAAACAGAGATTATAATGATGATTACCAGGAGCTGGAGGTGGGGAAATGGAGAGATGTTGGTCAGAGGATGAATGAATTCTGGGGATCTAATGTACAGCATGATGAATAGAGTTACTAATACCATATTACATAAGTGAAAATTGCTAAGAGAGTAGATCTTAAAAATTTCATCAGACAAAAAATAGTAACTATATGTGATGATGGATGTGTTAACTAACCTTATTGTGGTAATCGTTCACAATGTATATGTGTATCAAATCATCATGTTGTACCCCTGAAACTTAAAAAAATGTATATGTCAATTATATCTCAATAAACCTGGAAAAAATAAAAAAATTAATTAAAAAAATAAAAATAAGAAAACAAAATATTCATCAATGTGTTTGGCCCCAAAACACTAGCTTATTATTTTATTTTTACTGATTTATTAATAAGGATGGATTTTTTAAATATTTTAATTATATGTAATTTTTTCTTTTGTTTATGCCATTATATAAACTATGGTAATTTTTCTATTTTAATGTTTATCTTTTTTTAATAGTTCCTTACTTATTGATAATATTTACTGTTAAATATTTTGCTTTATTAGTTTTCCATTCTGTGCAACAATTCACCCCAAGATTGGTGCCTTAAAACAACACACATTTATTAACTCACAGTTTCCATAGAAAGTTCCAAGGAGCCTTAGCATGACTTACCTGGGACCTCAGGTAAGAATCTCATAAAGCTGCAATCCAGTTATCAGCAAATCTGCATTCCTTTCTAGAATTTGGGTGTTCCTCTCAATAGCCTCATCTGATTGTTGGCCAAATTCTGTTCTTTGCAGTTGTAGGACTGATGTTCTCAGTTCCTTGAGACTGTCCACAGTCCTCTGTGAGTGTCCACTTGGTCCTCTGCATAGGCAATTCATATCAGAGCAGCTTATTTTCTCAAGGCCAGCAGAATTGCTTGCACTATAGTCTGTCAAGACTGAGCTTTGTATGTTATAACTAAATCATGGAAGTGTCAAGCCATCACCTTTGCTATAGAGCATAACCTAATCAAGAGAGCGACCTAGATTTTACTGGTTAAAAACAAGTCACAGATTCTATCCTCACTTAAGGGGAGAGGATTACACAAGGGTATGACAGATTGGAATTCACCTAATGATATATTTGCCGTATTTGCATTTTCAGAGATTATCATTTTCTTTCTACAATTTTGTTTGTTAGTATCTCCTGATTTTGCAAAAATTTTAAGCAATCAATATATAGTGTTTTCTTTGTTGGTGTTTTATCTTTCCATTGTATTCTGAACTTTCCAATCTTGAAATGATATATTGACCATATTTTTCATTAATTGCTTTCTCATTTTATTCTTATACTGAAATATTTTTACTAAACTCTTTAATAATAATAGCTAATGTTTGCATAGCATTAGTAGAGTTAAGCACTTTTTTACTGTTTCTTAAAGATTTTCACATGAGTGTAGATTCACATGAAGTTTTAAGTAATTTAGAGACATCTCAAGTGCACTTTACCCAGTTTGTCCCAATGGTAATATCTTGTATATTTATACTATAATATCATGACTGGAATATAGACATGGATAGAGTCAATATGCAGGAGGATCCCTCATGTTACCCTTTTGAGCTACACCCACTTCTCTTGTACCTACCTCCCTTTTCCTTAACTCCTAGAAACCACTAAATTGTTCTCCATTTCTATAATTTTGTCATTTCAAAAATATTACATATATTGAATTATACGAGACAAACTTTTGGGATAGGCTTTCTCACCCAGAATAATTCTCTGTATCTATAGTTTACTTATTTTTATTGACTATTCCATGTATTACAGTTTGTTTAAACATTTCACCTGCTTAAGGACACCTGTTGTTTGTTTGTTTTTCAGTTTGGGGCTATCACTGATAAAGCTAATATAAGCATTCATGTGCATGTTTTTGTATCAAAATAAGTCTTCATTTTTCTGGGATAATTGTCTAGTAGTGCAACTGCTGGACCACATGGTGGTATATGTTTCATTTTGTTAAGAAACTGGCAAATTGATTTCTAAAGTGACTGTACCATTTTATTTTTTTTTTTAATTTTTTTTCAACGTTTTTATTTATTTTTTTGGGGACAGAGATAGACAGAGCATGAACGGGGGAGGGGCAGAGAGAGAGGGAGACACAGAATCGGAAACAGGCTCCAGGCTCTGAGCCATCAGCCCAGAGCCTGACGCGGGGCTCGAACTCCGGGACCGTGAGATCGTGACCTGGCTGAAGTCGGACGCTTAACCGACTGCGCCACCCAGGCGCCCCTGTACCATTTTATATTTCTACCAGCAGAGTTATCCAGTGTTTTGTGCATCCTGGTCAGCATTTGATGTTGTCATTGGTTTTTATTTTTAGCCATTATGTTAGGTGTGCCATGATAGTCACTGTGTTTTTAATTTGCATTTCCCTGATGGTTAATATTTTTGGACTTCCTTTCAGGTGGTTATTTAACAACTGTATATCTTCAATGAAGTGGCTTTTTCTGCCTTTGTCTATATTCTAATCAGACTGTTTACTTTTTTACCTTTGGGCTTTGAGAGTTCCTAAAGTATATTAGATATGAGTCCATGTCAGATATGTAGTTTACACATATTTTCTCCCAATGTGCTAGTATGTCTTTTAGCCTCTTAACAAAATCTTTCACAGAGCAACTGTAAAATTTTTCATGAAAACCATTTTATCAGTTTTTAAAAAATTTTTTTAATGTTTATTTATTTTTGAGACAGAGGGAGACAGAGTGTGAGTGGGGAAGGGGCAGAGAGAGAGGGAGACACAGAATCGGAAACAGGCTCTAGGCTCTGAGCTGCCAGCACACAGCCTGATGCGGGGCTCGAACCCATGAACTGTGAGATCATGCCCTGAACTGAAGTCGGACGCTTAACCGACTGAGCAACCCAGGTGCCCCAATTTATCAGTTTTTTAATTTATGGAGTATGCTTTTGGGTATCAAGTCTAATAAATCTTTGCATAGCCCTGGACTTAAAAAGAATTTATTTTCTGTGTTTGCTAAACGTTTTCTGGTTTTTCATTTTACACAAGTCCATGATCTATTTTGAGTTAATTTTTGTGTAAGGTGTGAGATTTAGGTTGAGGTTTATTTTTGTGGGGTCTATGAATGTCCAATATCTCCAGCATCATGTTGAAAAGAATATCTTTCCTCCATTAAATTGCTTTGGCACCTCTGTCAAAAATCAGATGTGCATATTTGTGCAGATTTATTTTAGGATTCTTTATCCAGTTCATTCATATATGTGTCTATCCTTCCACCAGTATCATACAGACTTTAGCACTGTATCTATATGAGTCTTGAAATCAGGAACATTGATTCCACCCACTGTACTCTTCCTTTTCAAAATAGATTTAGCTATTATAATTCTTTTAATTTTCCATATAAATTTTAGAAAAATAACAGCAGCAAAAAAAAAAAAACTTACTGGGATTTTGTTAGGAATTGTATTAAACCTGCATTTCATTTTGGGAAGAATTGACATTTTTATTATGTTGGACCTTACCATCATTGGGCATAATATATATCTCCATTTTATTTAGATCTATGATTTCTTTTTTTTAAACGTTTATTTATTTTTGAGAAAGAGAGACAGACAGAGTGCAAACGGGGAGGGGCAGAGAGAGAGGGAAACACTGAGCCTGAAACAGGCTCCAGACTCTGAGCTGAGCTGTTGTGTTGACAGTGTTCCGACGCAGGGCTGGAACCCATGAACCATGAGATCATGATCTGAGCCGAAGTCAGACGCTCAACTAACTGCACCACCCAGGCGCCCTGATTTCTTTCATACACAAGTTACACACATCTTTTGTTAGATTTACACCAAAGTATTTCACTTTTTTAAGAAATTGCAAATGACATTGTAATTTAAAATTTCATTGTCTATGTATTCATTGCTAGATGTAGAAGTAACAATTGATTTTTGCATGTTTTCATATATTGTGCAATCTTGCTGAAATTAATTATGTACTCTATGATTTTTTGTACATTCCTTGGGATTTTCTATATACAAAATCGTGTCATCTCCAAATAAAGACAATCTTATTTTTTCCCTTATGATTTATATACCTTTCTTTCTTTTTTATTATTTTTTTTTTTTTGCCTCATTTCATCATCTACAACTCTCCTCACTATGTTAAATGAGAATCTTGAGAGTGGACATCTTTGCATTTTCAATGATCTTAGGAGAAAAACATTCAGTTTTTCACCATGATGTATAATATTAGATGTATTCTTTTTGCATATAGTCTTAATTAAAATAAAGAAGTTTCCCTCTAGTCCTATTTTTATGGGATTATTTATCATGAATAGGTATTGAATTTTGTCAAATCCTTTTTCTGCATCAATTGATATGATTATGTGATTTTTATCTTTAGGCTTTTAATATGATGAATTACATTAATTGAGTTTTGAATATTTAATCAGCCTTGCATCCCTGAAAAGACCTTAATTACAAGGTCATGTTGAATAATTCTTTTTACACTGATGAATTCAGTTTGCTAATATTTTTAAGGCATTTACATCTATATTCATGAGGAATTATTTCCTGTTGTTTTCTATTCTGATATTTTGTCTGACTTTAGTATGAGGATAATATAAACTTCATAAAATGAATTGGGAATTGGTGTTAATTCTTCTTTAAATGTCCATAGATTTCTTAAGTAAAACCATCTGGACCTGAAGATATTTTAGGGGAGTTTTTATTTTTAAAATATTTATTTATTTATTTATTTATTTATTTATTTATTTATTTATAATGCTTATTTATTTATTTTGAGAGAGAGAGAGCGTGTGTGTGGAGAGGGGCAGAGAGATGGGAGAGAGAGAATCCCAAGCAGACCCCAAGCTGTCAGTGCAGAGCCCAACATGGGGCTCGATTTCACAAACCATGAGATTATGGCCTGAGCTGAAATCAAGAGTCACTCAACCGACTAAGCCACCCATGCACCCTAGGAGAGTTTTTAAGTTAATAATTAAAATTCATTAATAAGTACAAGGCAATTAAATATTAGGTAACTTGTGGTGGTTTTTGTTTTTTCAAGGAATAGGTCTTTTTCACTTAATTTGTCAAATTTATCTATGTAGAGATGTTTGTGGTTTTCCCTTATTCTTTGCTAACTTTAGAGTCTGTATTGATCTCCTTTGTTTCATTCCTGATATTGACGATTTGTTCTTTGTTCTTTGTCAGTCTTGCTAAAGGTTTGCCAATTTTATTGAACTTTTCAAAGAATTAGATCTTTAGTTTCATTGATTTTTCTCTATTGTTTTCCTGTTTTCAGTTTTTTTTTTTTATTATATCCTTCCTTGTATATTATCTGAGCCCATTTTACTCTTCTTTTCCTCGGTTTTTGAAATGAGAGCTTAGATTATTGATTTGAGACTTTTCTTCTTTTCTAATTTACACATTTAGGGATATAGATTTCCCTCAGAACAGCTTTAGCTGCTTCCTGCAAATTTTGATATTTTGTACTTTCATTTTCATTCATTTCAGCCTGTCATTATTACCTTGAGACTCTTCTTTAACACATGCATTATTCAAATGTGTGTTGCTTAGTTTCCAAGTGTTTGGAGATTTCCCTATTGTCATTTTACTTATTTTAGCTTGATTCCATTATGTTCAAAGAATACACTCTGTATGACTTCAAATCTTTATATTTGCTGAGTTCTCTTTTTTTGTCCCAGGATATGGTCTATCTTGTTTATATTGTATGGAAACATGTAAAGAATATGTACTCTGCTGTTAAGTAGTGTTCCATAAATGTCAATTGGTTACTGTTGGTTGATGGTATTGCTGAGCTCTTCTGTGCCCTTGCTTATTTTCTATTTAGATGTTTAATCAATTTCCAAAATAAAGACATTAAAATATTATGGATTTGTCTATTTCTTCTTTCAATTCTATCAGTTTTGCTCCTTTAATATTCAGCTCTTTTGTTTGGTTCAAACATATTTAGAGTTTCTATCTCCCCTTAGGTGATTGACTCTTGTATATAATGTCCTTCTCTGTCTTTGGTAATATTCTTTGCTCTGAAGTTGACTTTATCTAATATTAATATAGCCATTCCTACTTCCTTTGATTAAATTTTCTATTATATATTTTTTATATTCAACCTGCCTATATTATTATATTTGAAGCAAGTTTCTTGTAGACAGAATATAGTTGGATCAGTCTTTATAAACCCATTTTGCTAATGTCTGTGTTTTAATTGATGTATTTAGATCACATACATTTAATATATTTAGTGGTATGTTAGGGCTTAAGCCTACCATTTATTCTTTTAAATCTTTGTTCTCTATTTTTTGTTTCACTCTTTTACTTTTCCTTCTTTCTTTGGTTTATTTGAACATGTTTTATAATTCCATTTTGATTTGCTTATAGTATTTCTAAATATCAAAATCTCAAAAAGACATGATCCCTGCCCTTGAGGGGGATCATAGTTGAGAACTAGCAGTAGTTCATATCCTGTATGAACATTAGGATAACCTGTTGATATATATATATATATGATAGATGATAGATAAATATTATGGAGATTATATAGCTACATGTTATATAACTTATATTTTACCTATAAAATATCTACTATCTATATCTATTTATTTATCTATCTTCCTATATCCTGAATAGAGATTCTGCTTTTGTGGGACCGAGTTAGAATCCAGGGTCTGATGTTTAAAACCTCAATAATTTGATTCTTGTTGTTGTTTTCTTTGTAACAGCTTTATTGATATATAATTCTTATATCATAAAATTCACCACTTTAAAATGCACAATTCATTGTTTTATAGTATATTTACAGAGTTTTGTAACAGTTTCACCTACCTACATTCTATCTTTATGGATTTGTGTTTTTTTAGTCCTTTCATATAAATAGAATCATATATTATGCAGTCCCTTAGGACTAGCTTCTTTCACTTAGTGTAATCGTTTCAAGGTTAATTCATGTTATAGCATATAGTATACTTTGTTTTTAATTTTTTTTAATGTTTTTTATTTATTTTTGATACAGAGAGAGACAGAGCATGAATGGGGGAGGGCCAGAGAGAGAGGGAGACACAGAATCAGAAGCAGGCTCCAGGCTCTGAGCCGTCTGCACAGAGCCCCATGCGGGGCTCGAACTCACTGACCGTGAGATCGTGACCTGAGCCGAAGTCTGACGCTCAACCGACTGAGCCACCCAGGTGCCCCTATACTTTGTTTTTAAGTATTACTGAAAAACATACCATTGTATGGGTAATTTGTTTATCCATTTTTTCAGTTGATAGGCATTTGGGTTGTTTTTACTTTATGGTTATTATTAATAATGTTGCTATAAACAATCTTGTACAGACTCTGTATGTATCCAAAGTTTGATTCTGATATCCTAACTAAAACCATGAACCAATAATCTAGAGCAGCATGATCTAACATGATATTCTGCAATGATGGAAATAGTATGTATCAGCAGTATCCAAAGTGGTGCTGCTGGCCAGATGTAACTATTATGCACTTGAAATATGAGTAGTGTAACTGAGGAACTGTGATAAAATTTTAATTTTATTTCATTTTAATTAATTTTAATTATGTTAGCCACATGTCACTAGTGTCTGCTATACTGGACAAGCACAGAAAAGAACCTGGATTTAGAAAGGTAAGTATTAACAGTAAAATACAGATTGGCAAAGAATGAGGCTATAGGCAGGAAGACAAAATAGGAAATTATAAATCCCACTTTAAGAAGAGGAGGGTCAGAACTAGACCAATAGCAGTGGAGATAGCCTGAGGGGAAAGATTCAAGAGACAACTTAGTTCAACAGGAATAAGTTGCTGACTTAAGGGTAATGGAGAGGGAGGAGTCTAGGAAGATGTAAGTCCTGCTATATGTCTAATCCTCACTTTATATTTGTACATAAGTTTAAGTTTGTCAATATTTAAAAACATAAAGGAATTCCTTCAAAATTCTGCCGATATACAATTAGTTGAAATCTGAAACCCACTGACAGAATAACTGTATTCACTACAGATTGGAACACAGTAACAGTTACCATTATAATTTTAATGACTGCCATTTTTTAGATTTAACTAGAAGTTTCGATATTTGTTGTTGTATATAAAAATACACTTAACATACCATGCTTGTGCTATTATTATATTAAATAACCAAGGAAGAAGCTATGACTTTTACTTCAGCAGGTAAATTTGTAATTTACAAAGGTCTTCCTATCACTATTGTCCAAAGACAGACATTCTTCAATTATGTATTTTCAAAGCACAGCAGGAACTCGGGTAGCAATTGCATACATAGTAGCTTCTGTAAATATAGTACTGAGTTCACAGTTCATATTTATTCTTTCAGGTTCCATCATTCTGTTATTTAATTGTTAATGGAAAGAGAATTAGGAAACAGTGCATACTTGTTTTGACAGTGGCAGCTCTGATAATTAGTAGAAGTGTAGTCAACAATACACATTTTAGGGAAAAGCAATAAATACACAATCATCCCTTTCCTCACCCCAACCATGTTTTTTTTTCAGAACTTACTCATCTTATAACTGAAAGTTTGTACCCTTTTACCAGCTTCTACCTGTTTCCATATTTGTTTATCAGATTGTGCTTCAGCCATAGAATGTATTTATAGTGCAGTGATAAAAACTAATGTAGATGTATAACATGTGTTCCATTTATATTTATTGAATGACTATGAGATGAAAGTTCTTTTAGTGGGTTTTAGAAAAGTGACATATCTCATTTCTTAACTCAAACTTTTAATCTTTGCTCTGCTTCTTAGCTATAGGACATGAGTGAACACATTCACTCTGGTTTAACTTTCATCATCTGTAAAACCATCAGATTGGCAAACATTATTTTATGAAAAAAATATCAAGTGTTGGTGAGAATATGAGGTAAAAGGAAATTTTAGACACTGCATAGGAGAATAAAAATTGACACAGTGTTAGTTTTCTACTGCTGCCTAAGAAATTACCACAAACTGAGCAGCTTAAAACAATCCCCATTTATTACCTCACACTTCTGAAGGCTGGAAGTGCAGGCATAACCTAACCAGGTTATTTTCTTAGAGACTTACTGGGATGAAATCAGTATCTTGGCCTGCTCTGTTACTGGCTGCAAACTCTGGGAAGAATCTGCTTCCAAGCTTGTTCATGTTGTTGGAAGAATTCATTTCCTTGCAGTTGTAGGACTGAAGTTTCCATTTTCTTGCTGGCTGTTGACTAGAAGTCACTATCAGCTCCTAGAGGACACCCTCAGATCCTATTTGTGTCACTTATCCATCTTCACAGCCAGCAACAGAGATCTCTCTTGTGTCAAAAACCTCTCACACTTCAATTTTTTCTCTTCTTCCAGTTCCTTTTAAGAGTTCACCCAATTAAGTCAGGTAATATCCCTATGTTAAAATCAACTCATTCGGGATTTTAATTGTATCTTCAAAATTCCTTAACAGCATCATCCATAATATTGCTTGTATTGCAGGGAAAATGTGCATGTGTAGCTGGGGGCAAGGATGTTTGGGATCACCACACTTCCTGTTACCATAGCAAGCTTAAGGTTCTGTTTTGGTAGCATGAAGCAAATTGAAAATGCATACACTCTATGAAACAGCAAATCCACTTCTACATTTTGAAAAATACAGAGCAGTGGGGTTGGCTCAGTCAGAAGAGTATGAGACTCTTGATCTTGGTGTTATGAGTTCGAGCCCTATAGGGGGTGGAGAGATTACTAAAAAAATAAATAAATAAATAAACTTAAAAAAATAAGAGAGCAGTTACTACATGTGTGCATCACAAAATGTTTTCTAAATGTGTGTATTGTAACATAGTTTGAAATACAGAAAACTAGGTAAGAACACGATTATCCATTGATGTAATACGTATATATTGTGGTATATTCACAAAATCGATGATCCAGTGGTTAAAATAACCCAAACAGATACATACACATATCATTAAAGATCTCAAATACATGTTAAATGAAAAAATAAAATTGCTGAAAAAGTTAACACTAAATTAATAAAAGTCATTCTATATATTATAGATGGAAACATGCACATGTACAAACTGACCCTAGATATAACTATGCATCTTATTACTTATGACCTTGGAAAGTTATTTAACTACTCCTTTGTAAAATAGTCATCTGTAAAATGTGGATTACCGTAAGGATTAAATGAGCAAATCTTTGGAAAGTATTAATAACTGGCACATACCAAGTACTTAAGTATTTATTAAATAAATATAAATACATAGCAGTATAAAAATTGAATTGTACAGAAACTTGCTGAACTATTACAGTGAGTGTTTACCTGTGGGGAGGTGAGAAGAGAATTTATAATTATAGTGTTCAGTGAGGGCTTCTATTTCATCTATGATTTTACTTTTAGTTAATTCTAGATGTTAGAAACATGAATTTTTGTTACATTACATGTACGTTTTATTACTTTAAAAATTAAAAGTCAGGAAGCACATTTAACATTACTGCTATAAAAGTATGTTGATCTTGGGGCACTTGGGTGGCTCAGTTGGTTAAGCGTCCGACTTCGGCTCAGGTCGTGATCTCATGGTTTGTGGGTTCAAGCCCCGCGTCAGGCTCTGTGCTGACAGCTCAGAGCCTGGAGCCTGCTTTGGATTCTGTGTCTCATTCTCTCTCTGCCCCTCCCTACTTATGCCCTCGCTCTCTGTCTCTCAAAAATAAATAAATGTAAATAAAATTTTTTAAGTATGTTGATCTTTAAAGATCAGTGTTATATGATCTTTAATAGTCTTTATAGACCTATACAATTTTAGCATTCATTAATCCTACTTTTGGCCATATATTCTGTAGGTACATGTTAATAATAAGACATGAACAAATTGTCATAATAATTTACCATTTTCTTTTTCTCTATAAGAACTGACCTTAGGAAAAACTTAATTGGTAGAAAAGCTTCTAAAAGATAGTCATTTACCCCACCTGATTTCCTGTAAGCACTGCATAATACACTGTGTACCTTGATTTTTGACATTCACAATGCCAGAACTAACTGCTATTATCTGAGCAGCAACTCAAAATATTGAAGTAAGATGAAGGCTCAATTGTTACATAGCTTTGAAGCTTTGAAATTTTTTAAATGTTTAAATATTCCCAAAGAATAGTAGTGCCAAGTTATCATTGATTACTCAATACTCAGCCCAGCAAATTGGAAAAAACACAACAACAATAACAGATGCTGTGGGTGACTGCAGTGCTCTGCCATTAGTTTGACTTGTGTTTTTCATTTTGAGACTGGGTGAGTCACCCACAGAGAGTTATAAAGTAAAACAAAGAAGATTCAAGATTTTAATAAGACATCACCTTGAGGTCCTCATGTTGAAGATAGTTTATCTCTGTCTGTATGCAAGTGTTTATATATGTAAACACTCAAAGATAGAGACCCCAATAAACAGGCACAGTCATAAAATCTCTTTCAAGTGAAGATGAAATACTGGCTGCTACATACATGTCACACAGTATCATTATTCTATTGAGATCCTGAAGGTCAAATATATGTCTCTATCTAATGTCCCTTCTCAGCAGAAGGCTCTGATCCTACTATGATGTCTCTGTCCCTTTGCTTATGGAAGTTGCCTTTTACAAAGGGAATTATTTAATCCATGATCTCAGTCTTTTACCTTATTCTGTATATAATATTTATTTGGTTTTCCAGAACAATATTATATTCTCAGGTTGCCAAATTCAAAACAGCTAGATGGGTTGGGAGAGATTATTAGTTATTCAATTGGTAGTTTTGTCCACATTAGTATAAATTACTGATTTGAATGATCCTTGGTGAACTGATTCATCTGTTTATAGGTACATCAACCAACTATTATATTGTGTGTCAATATTTTGCCTAATTTCTGGATAAAACCTACTGAAAAGCAAGACAAATGAACAAATTTAGGTATTGTATCTCTGTTTTATTTTGTATTCCCAATGATAAATATTTGTGATATTTAATTGAAGACTCATGCATTGATTATAGCCCTTCATAAGTGAAAGTGTGTAGATTTCAGAAGTCCTCTGATTAACAACAGGGAGGTATGTGCACTAAATATGCTCCCATGTATTGGTAGTACTCAAATCCTAATACTGAGAATAAAAGACTTTATGAATTATGTTTCTTCCTTTTCTTTGTCTATACACTCAATATAACTTCTCAAGTTCTGAGGGATTATTTTTCTCCTTGCCCCCTATAAATATGAAAACCAAGTCCCATTTTTGTCATAGTTTAATGTAATGTACGACTGCCCTTATTATCAGTAAAGGACATCAGAGATAAGAACAGATTTAAGTATTATAGCAATGAGTAAGAATATATCTTGGCTTATTCCAAAGCTAAAATTTTCCTCTCCACTATAATTATAGTTGGGATGTGGGACTAGGGAATATTAATGGACATTTAAACATTAAGGCTCAAACCAAAATTATGGTCATATAATAAGCAGAGAAATGTTTTGGGGAAAATATGAGTGTGCCAGAAAATTGGATTTCTCTAGTGTAACAGGTTCTTCAAATCAGCTTCTAGCTATGAATATTATATATATAAATTATATCACATATTATATAGAGATTATACATAAATATCATTATAACATAGTTTATATAACATGATTCTATATCATTAAAACCTATTATATATAATATATACAATATAACCTATATATAAAATATATACTTTATATATGGCAGGGAAGGTTGAAGAACAACATGGATTCCTGAAATTGGTAGGGGCTGGATCATGTACTGCATTGGGGTCAGGAACATTTGTATCATTATTCTGTAGACAGTGAGGTAGTGCCTATGTCATTCTCACACTACTTGCCCAAAATCAACTGTTTTGAGGAGATGAGAAGAAAAACATAGAAAACCACAATTCTGTCAGGTGTTAATAGGACAAAAGTTTCTAAGGTCAATTTTGAGACACACTGAATTGTTTATCCCTTCTTGGAGGGAATACAGTTGGTCACTATTACAATTGTTTTGGCAAAAAGCCTTCATGGACTTCCATATTACATAAAAATGAATTTTTCTCATCTCCAGCTTTTTTAGCTTCTGCTACATTGAGCACCATTGATCATTCCTGTCTTCTCCTTCTCTTCCCCACTCCAACTAGGCCTTTCAAAAGGTATCTTCATTGTTTTTCCCCTTGTTTGCTTAAGAAATACATATTAGACTGTTCAAACATAATTTAAATATGTAAAATATGATGAAAGTCCCCTATTATATACTATGTCTTACAGACACACAGCTAACCCTTTTGTACATATTCTTATACATGCTGTAAACTTGTTATCTTCGTCCTCCTATTTTTAAACAAAAATTGATTAGAAATTTGCTTATTTCATGTAACATTATCAAGGCTACTTCTCCACGTCAGTACATAAAGAATGAGCTCCAGAATTTTAACAATTGTATAGTATTCCACTATTTAGAGAAAGGTCCAACTAGACAAGTCCATCCATGGACAGCCCTCCAACTATGCTTGCGATTTCAAAAATCACTCCTTCTATTGATATATGTTAAAGTATATAGCATGGAATCTTTGTGGGAGACTCTCTGTGAATACTGCCTTCCATCAAAATGACAGCATTCTGATAGTTGTATCTTAGGCTTATGGTAACCCTGATCAACTTTATTTATCAGAGTGACCCTATCTATTTTCTATTTTCCAGAACATTGTCAAAATATCTGATCTGATATTCACGGCACTCTTTCTTATAGCATTAACATGTAGTTTTTCGATTTAAGTAATATTGATGTCACTTCTAGAATACCTTATAAGGAAGGGTCTGTTGTTTTGAACCACAAGCTCCACTGAATTGTTAAACTGATTAGTTTTGCATATGGCCAACATCATCTTTGATTTTGATTATTAGAGTTACCTACTAACTGATGCCCCTCCTTCTCTGTCTTCTCCCTACTACAGTTTATAGTATATTATCAACACAGCATCTAACTTTCCTTCTAAAACATAAATCCCTTGTTCAAAACCCTCCTTGGCTTTTCATTTCATTCAAAGTAAAGTCCAAGATTCTCATAATTTCTTCCATATCTCTGCATGATATTGTCTTCCATTACCTCTCTGACTCTACCCCTTTCTTCACGCACTCTGCTCCAACAATACTGGTGTACTTTCTACTGCTCTAACACACACCAGGAATGGTCCCACCTCAGATCTCTGTACTTGATATTCCCTCCACTTGCACACTCTCTTCTCTGATATAGCTGCAAGACTCATTTTGTCACTTCCTTCAAATCTCAGCTGAAATGTTAACTTATTGAGCAGGTTTTCACTAACAACTTTATTTAAAATTGCATCTCATCCAGAATTCCTAATTCGTATTCTCTTTTGTAATAGAATAGAAAGGCCAGAAATAAACCCATACATATATGGTCAATTAATTTATGACAAAGGAACTAAGAATGTAAAATGGGGAAAAGACAGTGTTATCAGTAAATGGTGTTGAAAAAAGTGGACAGCACTTGCAAAAGAATGAAACTGGACCACTCACTATCTTACATCATACACAGCAATCTATTCAAATGGGTTAAAGAGTCTACAACAAACTAAAAGTCTTCTGCATTGCAAAGTGAAACCATCAACAAAATGAAAAGCCAGCCTATGGAATGGGAGAAAATATTTGCAAATCATTTATCTGATAAAGGGTTCATATCCAAAATATATAAAGAACTCACGCTACTCAACAGCAAAAATCTGATTAAAAGTGGTCAGAGGATCTGAACATAATTTTCTCAAAGAAAACAGACACATGATGGCCAACATACACATGAAAAGATGCTCAACATAACTAATAATCAGGTACATAAATGCAATCAAAACTGCAATGAGGTATCACTTCACACCTGTTAGAATAGCTATTATCATAAAGGCAAGAAATAACCAGGGTCAGCAAGGATGTGGAGAAAAGTCAACCCTTCCTTATGCACTGTTGGTGGGAATGTAAATTGGTGCCGCCACTATGGAGAACAGTATGGAGGCTCCTCAAAGAATTAAAAATAGAATTACCATATGATTCAGCAATTCCACTGTGGATATTTATCCAAAGGAAATGAAAGCACTGACTCGAAAAGATATATGCACCCCCATGTTCATCACAGCATTATTTATAGTAGCCAAGACATGGAAACAACCTAAGTGTCCATCAAGAGATGAATGGATAAAGAAAATGTGGTATATATATGCACAATGGAATACCATTCAACCATAAAAAGGAGATCCCATTTACAACATGGGTGGATATGCTAAGTGAAGTAAGTCAGACAGAGAAAGACAAATACCATATGACTGCACTTATAGGTGGAATCTAAAAAAAATGTGCTCACAGATACAAAGAATAGACTGGTGGTTGCCAGAGGTACAGGGTGTGGGAGGAGGGGTTGGTTAAATAGGTGAAGGGAGTCAAAAGGTACAAACATCCAGTTATAAAACAAGTCCTGGGGATGTAATTTATAGCATGATGAATATAGTTAATAATAATGTATTGTACATTTGAAAGTTGCTAAGAGAGTTAATCTTAGTTAACCTTAAAAGTTCTTATTATAAGAAAAAAATTTTAACTGTGTATTGATGGGTGTTAACTAGAGTTAGTAATCATTTCACAGTATATACAAAAATTGAATCATGTTGTATACCTGAAAACTAATATAATGTCAATTATATCTCAATAAAATATTAAAATTACATCTCCCACAGAATTCCTATCCCCTCTTCTCCTTTACCCTCATTTATTTTATTAGCATTGGTAACCATCTGATACACCATTGTTTTGCTATTTTGTATGTTTATTGTCTCTTTCCTTCTCAGTGGACCACAAACCTCACGAGGGCATGGCTTGCTTATCTTGTTCACCATAGTATTTCCAGCACCTGGAACAGTGCCAGGTATAGGGTAAGCATTCATGAAATATTTGCTGAATAAGTAAATAAGTAAAATAGAAAAGTATTGATGTTTCATACATTAATTTCAAAACAGAACACCTTACTACAATATTTCATTGTTTCAGTTGGCTCTTTCGAATGATTTTTTTTTACAGTCACATCATCTGCAAGTAATTATAACTGCTTTCTCTTCTCCGATATTTATACCTTTTATTTTTCTATCTTTTCTAATTGCTGTATCTAGAATTTTTATAATAATATTAAATACTGATGGTGGTTTTTAGAATCCTTGCTTCATTCCTTACTTTCATTGGAATTCCTCTGATACTGTATAATTTAAGAGGGCTCTGGTTAAGATTGGAAACAATAAGAAACACATACACACACACACACACACAACCATTAGAAGACTATATTACCTCATACTTTAAGAAAAATTTTATCAAGAATTTTAGTAGGGTTTTATTAAATTATTTATTGGAATATACTAGCACGAGCCTGTGTCTTCTCACTTGACCTGTTAATATGATACATTACAAAAATAGATTTCTTAACAGCCAACACTCTGCATCCCAGGAACTAGCTTCACTTTGCCATGGTTTGCATAGTTTCTTTTTAATACACTGATGGATTATATATGCAGTGTTTTTTAAGACAACTTGCATTTATCTATCTATATATGTAAAACAGGTCTCTTAATTTTGTGTAATTTTAGTCAGGTTTGTTATTAATGTCATGTTGGCCTCATATAGAAAAGAGTAAAATTTACTCTATACTCTGAATCGGCTCAAAATTAAATATTCCCTGACAATGTGAAGTAATTTATTTATGACACCACCAAGCCTAGCATGTTTAAATGCGTGATTTTCTTAGAGGAAAGAGCATATTAAAAAAAAACAGCTTTCACAATTTGTTAGGGTTAATGGTCCGTTCTGGTTTCTAATTTATTCTTGGAAAAAATTTAGTTATTTAGTCTTCTGATAATTTTCACTCAGATGTTACATTTACCTGCCTAGCAAATAAATCTGTGCCTGTGATTATTTCTTCTTTCTTTCTTCTAATTCTTTGTATTTGTGCTCTTGTGATTGTGATGCTGAGGAAAGGAGCATCTTCCACCGGACACTTCCTTTGTCCTTTGGCAGCCTGGGAAAACTGGCAGAGACCCGCACCTGTGGCATTGAGGGAGGAACTCAAACACGAGCTAGTAGCAGCTGGTGATGAGGTGATACTTCACCTCTCTGAGGCTGCCAGGGCTTCAGCATGGCTGCCAGAGATGCCTGTGCCAGGAAGCTGTTGGGAGTGCTGGAGATATCTCAGACCAGTAGGCTAAATGGTCCAGAAATCACTGTGAGTCCTGCTTTGTAAATAAGGTCTGACTTTTCATTCTCCAAGAAGGTACCAGCAGTTGACCAATGAAACAGATTAATTAGTGGACTGATGAGAAGTCCTAGGTAAGTATTTAGGGAGAATATCTGGGAGAAAAACTGCCCTTTGCTATGGGGGTTAAGACTCCAAAATGATCATAAATTATTATAATTTAATTCAGTACTAAAGAAATATTTTGCTATCTCAGGCTTATGAGGTGATGGCATTTGAGTAAAATAATCCTCTTCTATTTTATATTCTTCCCACCTCTATTTTTGTTCTCCATTTCTTTTTAGGATCCTTGATAGGTTTTTCTATTCTGCCTGCTTCCAAAAGGGAAAATTTCCCCACATTTCCTATCACTCACTTTCCCAGCAGCGAGAAATCTCATTCTGGGATAGATAGCCAGTTCTTCACTGGGTATGTTCTTCTGATGTCAAATAAGCACCTCAAGTTCAACATGTCCCCAGTCGAGTTGATCCACGTATATCCTCTGTGCTTATAGTCCCTAGATTTGTTTGTCACTATTCATTTACATTCAAGCCAGAGCCTTAGAGTCCACCTAAATTCTTTGCCTTTCTTCACCCTCCACATGAAATACCAAGTACAGTTCATTTTATTTTCACCTCATTTTTCTAGTAACTTCCTTCCTCTCCACTTACCTCAAATATTCTAGCTCAGGCTCTCATTATCTCCTTCTTGGATTTTCTTTACTGATACGTGATGCATTGAATACAAGTGAAATAAGGGTACAATAAACCAAAGAACCCTACTAGGTCCAGCTAAGAATCTAAGGAAGACAGTCCTTTGTAATCCATCTCCAGATATGTGAACCTGAACTGTAGGTGTTCTTGGTCTTTGGTTTGACAGTATTTTTATTGTTTGCCCTCATTTCCCCATATTCTTGATCTGTTTCAGAACCTACTTGGTACTCTGACCACAAATCTAACCCAGCCACAGTGGCTTAGAAAGAATCAGGATCAAGCAGATATGTGATTGTCAAAGAGCACAGAGTTTGATGACCCACAGCTGGCAAGGGTATGGTGAAGTAGGCATGCATACATTATTTATGGGAGGTTAATCTGGTAGTACTTCTTTGGATGGTAATTTGGCAATGGCTATTAAATATAAAATTGATCCAGCAATTCCATTTCTAGGAATTTATCCTGCAGATCTACTTACACATGTGCACAAAAGTGTATGCACCTAAGTAATCACTGTAGAATAGCTTATAGTTACAGCAAATAAGAACCAATATACATGCTCATTAAAGGTATAATGAATAAAGTATGTGCCAATCATACAGGGAAATACTATACAATTAAAATTAATTAGATAGGTATAAGAAAAAATCTCTATGATTTTGTGATAAATGGCACATTTATATAAAAATTGCATACACACATACATATATGCTTCTATATGTACTGACTATACAAACACAAAATATACTGCTTGTGATCTATGGGCAGGAGATCAGGGATCCTAGGAATCAGAGATTCCTAGGGTATGAGACCTACTTTTCACCTTACACTTTTTATACAGTTTGACTTGTTTGGTCATGTGCATGTATTACTTATCTCGAATAAAACAAAACTAAAGACCAAGTCTTGATAGACATAGTTTAAAATATTAGGAATATGTGCATATGTAAAATGGTATACACATGTGCCTTTTTTTCACATGGGAAGTAACACAGAGACATACACAAATACACAGCATATGTGAGTAGGTAGCTATAAACACAACATGTACTTCTTTTTTTGTAAATAAAGTTTTTTAAATCATCTTAAAAACATAAGATACCAAATTGTCCCAACCTATAGCAAGTATATTTTGATAAGGCATTCAAGATGTTATTTCATCTTTTCACCCATGATACTAGCATAAGTTTGCTTTTCAAAAACAAATATACAGAGTAATGTGTGCACAGCTAATGTTTCAGTTTCATCTGGTCTCTTGGAAGATTTTGACTTTGATAAATATATTCCTAGAAGACAATTAAGAAAAAAATAGATATGTAAGCATTTAAAAACCTTAGCTTAGTACTTAATTGCTAAAATGCTAAACAAGTTTTATTTTTTCTGCAATCCATCACATACACAATCCCAATAAAAGGAATACCCATGTATATAATAAAAAAATTGTCAACAACATCTACATTGAGCACAACAGCGGGCCTTTCTGTGTAAATGGCTGCCTGGATAGTGTTACCTAAACTTTAAAGAAATGTTTACCCCCAAAAGAACTTCCCTGATTGTCCTGCCATGTATAGGCCAGTTTTGATTAGCTATGGAAATCTGTAGCATAAATGATACCCAGGAAAGCAGGCTGTGTTATAGCAGCTTTAAACAAGAAGGCTGAGGACCTGGGGCTAAATTTTACTGAATAAAATAAAATTACTAATCAAAATTGTGATTAATAGGATGAACACCATTCTAAGATTTCTTGACGAAGAAAACATATTTTTAAATATTTTATGTACCAAAAATATACAAGCAACAAACAACCAGGTTCCAAAATCCAAATGAAACAGGCCCCAAATGGTGGCAATCCAGATCTTAAAATGCATTTTCTAGAGCAGAGCTATATACCTGTTCTCTTATATATATGAAGGGTAGTTCCTCCAACTAGCCCCAAAGATACTTTTTAGCATATATTTTCCCAAAATACCATATCTGAAATGTGTAGAAGACCTGAACATACTGTTGAAATATTGGTAAAAAAAAGTATTGAATTGTAGGGGGTACCACCTCTACAACAGTCCAAAGAAAGAGCATATGTCAATCACTCAGAGAACACAATTAAAGATTAGACAAAATTCTTTGTAAGAGGAGGCAAAAAACATGGTGGTGTTGGGAGAGGTACAGAAAAATCTTAAAGCCAACTTTCGATTGCCCAAAGATCACCTTTGATTTGTCTCTCTCTTTCTCTCTCTGCCTAAATACACTAAACACAGGTAAGCTGGGCACTTTCAACCTAGAAGACAAATGCCACAGTGAGTTAAAAAGCACAAAGCACAGCGTGAAGAAGAAAGTGAGCGGGGACTGGAAGGTAAATCTGGGCACTTTGAGAACACATTGGCCATCCTTAGCTCCAGAGGCCTGCATAGTTCCCGTGGAGGCCTGAAGGGAGAGGCCCTCCAGCCACGAAGAGCTTCATCTCAGGCCAGTTGTAGCAGTGGGTGTAGAGCGCGTTGGGGAACTCCCCTATACCGCCAAAGTAGTTCACCCACAGGTCATCGTGGTTGAGCCAGCCTCTGCCACAGGTGAGCTTGAGCTTCCTTCCTGAGGGCCCAGGACAGGAGTCTGGGCTGGCCGACGCCATCTCCTCTAGAAACTTCTGGGCACGGATGTCATAGAAGAGCAGGGAGCCATGGCCCGTGCCCACGGTGATGATGTGCTGGTAGAAACTCAGCGAACGCACCCCTGTGCCGCCCTCTCGGGAGCACAGGGGCCGGATATTCTGCTGGCGTTGGCGCGGATCTAGGAAGGAGACATGGGACTGGGAACCCACTGCATACAGGGACAACTCTTCGCAGTAGGTCAGGCACACATTCTCTCGGCAGTAGGGCAGCCTGACGGACAGCAGCCTGGACAGAGTGCTCCGGGCTTTCCACAGGTGGAAGTAGCCGTCCAGGGACACGGCTCCCAGCTCCTGGTTCTTGCCACTAAAGGCCAAGGCCCGCACCTTGCGGTTACTGGGGCTGGTGCTGGACCTGGGGATGGTCTCCATGTCCCTCGGACGGATGTGGGCGTACACAGGAAGCCCCGCGTCATTGTGCCAGGCGATGCTGCCATTGAACATGTCGGGGTCCAGCCGCCATAGAGCCACAGTGCCGTCGCGGGAGCCGCTCACAACCACTGTATCGCTCATCCAGGCGATGGTGAAGATCCAGTCCTTATGGCCGTGGCGGTCGCCCAGGCACACGGGGTCCAGGGTGGGCAGCTGGTAGACGGCCAGGCTGTTGGGGTTCTCTCCCCCGGTGGCCAGAAGCGTCTTGGAGGGATTCAGCTCGATGGCGTGGATGCCGCAGCTCGGCTGGGCCCGGGCCAGCCAGGGCCCCCGGTCCCGCAACAGGGGGATGCGCGTGATTTGCCCCGAGTGCACGTCCACCACGAAGAGGGTGTTACATTTGGTGCCGCACACGACCTGCCTGGCGTTCAGCCACTGCGACGCGAACACCTTGTTGAGGGTGCCCAGGGCCAGCTCGCGCTCCCTCAAGAGTTCGGGCAGCTTCTGCACCGCGTAGCCGCGCAGTTCGCCCTTGGAGCCCGACAGCCCGGCGCCGCCCCGCGCGCCCACCTCGCGGTCCTTCAGGTAGTGCACCAGCGAGCGCCGCGTCGCCGGCCGCTTCTGCTTCTTAGGCAGCAGCGGCCCCTCTGCGTCCGCCGCCGAGCCCTGAGAGGACGAGCTCTCGGCGGGCGCTTTCCGCTTCCTGCTACCTGTTTGCTGCGGGGCCATGGTGGGCGGCGGGCGAGTGGCCGCGGCGGCGGCGGCACGGCGGCGGCGGCGGCGGCGGCGCGTGGCACCCGTGTTGGCCGTGGTGGCGGCAGGGACCTCGGCGCCTCCGCGTCAGCCGGGAGCGCGGGCTCTTAGGGGCCAGGGGGCAGGCTCGACCGCAGGGCTCGGAGCCTACCGAGTCCGGGACGCGGCGGCGGCGGCGGCGGCGGCGAGGGAAGCGAGAGCGGCGGGCTGGGCGAAGAACGGGGACCGGAGGGAGCGGGGCGCGGGCGGAGCGCGAGAGGAGTGCGGCGACGAGGGCTCAGGCTGCGGTGGCCGGGATCTAGGCGAGGGCGGGAAGTGCGGCCGGCCGGGCGGCGGGAACGAAGTCTGAGTGGGACAAGGACGACGCAGGGGGAACCGAGTGTGAGGGGGTGGAGGCAGCGGGAGGAGCCGGCTGGGAGCAAACGGGGGGCGCAGGGTAGCACACGCCAGGCTGGGAGGGGTCGGGAGGGGGGCGGGAGGTGGGGAGTGGAGCCCGCGGTGGGGATACTCACCCAGGGCCAGCGCTCCTGGATCCCTGAGCCGAGCCGTCTCCGGAGGACACATCCTAGTGCGCCTGCCCAGGCCCTCTGCTATCCTACTCCAGTCGTTTCATTACCCTCAGGATAGCAAACAACTAGCCTTCTTAAAATCCCTACTTAAATAAAATCTGAAAGGTAAAATAAAGTAAAGTATGAAGCTAGAAGGAGCTCTAACAATTATATGTCGAAGGAACAAACGTGTGTTTAGTGCAATCCTGAGAGACTCTGCAGCAAAGAGAATGGAGATGTTTAGCAGAGGCAGGGAGACCCTCCCCCTTAGGTCTGTCCTTGCAGCTCACCTGCCCCAGCCCTTCCGCTGGGATTCTGTTACAAATTTTCAGTTTTTTTTCTTTTTTTCTCAAACTGAGGTCCCTCAGTTCCTGCACCAGAATCGCTGAGGGGGTGTGTTCCAAATGTAGTTGCCTAGGCGCCACTTCCTGCCGGGGGTGGAGTCAGGACCCTGTGATCCAAGGCAGCCTCTGGAACCTAGAGGACTGCGTTTAAGGTGGGGTTGGGGGCTGGGGTAAGACAAGTGTTCCTCCATGGTGTTGAGTTCTCTTGAGCCTCAGAGTGGAACAGTGGAATGGAGTGGAAGAGGTCCAGAAGAAGGATACTTCTTTCCCTGCTCCAGGGAGGAAAGGTTCAGTCCCCACTGTCAGTCCCAGGGTAGTCCCAGGTGCCTGAATTGTCTTGCATGGGAGGCACCCTGGGGCATTGGGGCAGGGATATACAGATTACTCTAGGCACAGATGGTGAAGAACTTTCCAGAACGAGGTAACCACAGAGAACAATGGTGGAGTGTGGGTGTTCAGACTATGGGTTTAGCAGTCTCACGATTTGGATGCTGCATATCTGGCTTTGCAGCTTCAGAGCAACCTATTTGGTTGGCAAGCCTGTATTTAGATGTACTCAATTACACAGTGACACGAGTGGCTGGTAGCTGACACCAACTCTGCAGACACCCCAGTCCTTCTCTCCAAAACCTTGTTTGCTGTGTGGGTGCATGTGGGAAGTTGAATTACCTTTTCTGACCGAGGGAGAGCTTAGAAGTTACTTTGTTATTGCTTTTCTCCCCCTTCTCCCAGCCCTTTTTGCACCCTCACCTCAAATGCACAAACTCCAGGTACAAAAACCACATGCCCTTCGCACCACCCCCATCGAGCTGCTGCATCCTAGTACCCACTGCTCACCCTTATTCCTCCCTATGTTTAATGCCCTATCCAGAAGCTGAGGGTAGTGGAGAGGGAGTGACTTGACAATGAAAAAAATGTTGACAACTTCATAATTAGAACTGATGTTACTAGAGAATAAATGACAAATTCCTTTAACATAATCTGCCATAATGTGTTTTTTTTAATTACACCTCAGAAAAATGGATACTATATAGTATAAATTCATAACGTACTTTTTACTGTTGTGGTAGAGCAAAATAGGCTGAACATTTTGGGAGATTGATAGATACACATAGGTACAGATTGCTAGATATATATTTTAATTGTGAAAATAATTGCTATAACAATTACTATTGAGAGCCTTTTTGTGTCATTGGCTGGAGGACTGTGCTAAACACTTCAAATGTACATTCAACTTCACAAAAACTTTGTAAGGCAGATTCTACTTTTATAGCCATATTTTAAAATGAGGGCACTGAGGCCCAGAAGAACTAATGACTCTCCTATGGTCGCACAGTTAATAAATGGTAAAGTCATGTTGTGACTCTATGTCTGACTCCAAAGCTTTTACGACTAACAACTGCTCTATATTATTCAATAAATGCAATTTTTCTATTTCAATGTAAACTACCCTTATGATGGAAATTTTACAGACATGACAATCTCATGCACTTATGAAACATAGCCAGAATTCCTAAAATAAATGAATAAACCCTGAGTCAACTTATGTACAACACTCCATATGATACATAAAGGCAAAAATAGAACCTATGAGACATATTTTCTTTCACACAAATTCTTTTTAATTAATATTTATTAAAAATAATAACAAATGCCTACATTTTTATAAAAATAACCCTCATATAGTCTTGGTATTATGTCTCTCCACTCCTTTGATAATATAATTACTCAATATTTATGTATGTTTGTAGTCACTGTTCAGATTTCTATTTTGTATTGATAAATGAGGTGTGATAATTTCATCTAGAATACAATACATGAAATACATTTCATTTATGTCTACACTTTCAAATTTCTCAGAGTTTTTTATTTAAAGATGTAAGATTTACAGACCAAAGTCAAATGGTATTGAGAGATTTAGAGTGCTGTATATCAGCTTGCAAATTTGAATCTTTATTTGTATCTGATTGCTTCCATTTTTAGGAAAACACAATGTCTGCTAACACCTAAAGTTATACACAGTACATTTATAGTTAAAGTAATAGATAATAGTAAAGTATAATAGATATAGTAAAGTAATAGATATAGTAAAGTAATAGTTAATGGCATAACAAAATTTCAGCTGTCTGCATAGCCTTCTGAGCATGAGGGTCTCCATTAGGTATTTTTGTTACCTATGAGGGCCAGTGTGTATGAGTGTAAACATCTTGTCAATCATTACTGATCTATTTCTGTATTCATCACTGCTTTTTGCTAGTAACATTCCCCTGGATAAATTTTTATTAGCCTCACCTATCTCCCTTATGCCAGAATCCCCTTCATTGGATGGAGTTCTATGTGAGTGGTTTCAGACCATTGTCTCATCCTGTTCTCTAGTTACTTCATATGTTTGAATGTTATTTTTTTAATCATATAGTAAAGTTCACAAGGAGTTACATAACATTTCCTGCTTTGTTCATACCACCACATAGTTCTAGGTTTGTGCTAAATGGTTTATAAAACTTGTGTTTGGGGAGCGTCTAGGTGGTTCTGTCAGTTGAGTGGCTAACTCTTGATTTCGGCTCAGGTCATGATGCCAGGGTTGTGGAACTGAGCCCCGCGTTGGGCTCCACACTGAGTGTGGAGCCTGCTTAAGATTCTCAATCTCTCTCTCTCTCCTCTCTCTGTACCTCTCCCCCATTCATGCTCTCTCTCTCTCTCTAAAATAAAAACAGAGAACAAAAAAAAAAACTTGTGTTTGTCCTGTTGATAAACTAATAGAATAAAAGAGAGAAAGCAAAATGAAATATCAAAAAGAAGATATTTTGAAATCAAATTACTTGAGTGGTGAAACTGATTTGTAATAATGCCACATAACTTGTTTGAAGTTATCCTGTAGATAATCTAGACAACTTCAAATTCTATCTATCATATATCTATCTATCTATCATGTTTCTTTTCAGCGTTTTGGACAATTTAATCAACTGTGTCTGTCCAGCTTTCTAATCTATGAATGAAGAAAAGGATCTATTTATTCAGAAAACAAGTTAGATTACCAATTTAAAATTAGTTAAGGCAGAAGATGTACTTTACTATGGTAGCATGAATGTAAGCTTGGTTAGTAAGTATGATGCAAATTGTTTTGAAAATATTACTATTTTTAGCATCAAAGGTAAAATAAAAAGTACTGAAAGATAAAGTAGAGGTAACGGTAGAACTTGTGGGTCAGTAATTAGTTTTTTCGAAGAAGTATTCAATTATGAAAGTTTATTTTATACATTCAATACAAAAATAGATCTTATGAATACAGACTTTATAGATTGGGGCAGATTCTCAAGTACAAAGGCATCTGTCTTCAGAAATGGGGTTATATAATTATTTCCAATATATTGTATAAAGAGGTAAAGCAAGGCTGTCCTTAGTATTTTTGACATCGTCTCTACATTTGTATTGATAGCCCTTGCATTATCTTTATCAACAAATATAAAATACCAAAAAATGAAATGTAGTTAATTAGGCTTATTTAAAAATAATATATGACAATGATACCCTGTTATTTATAATAGACATTAGGTAAAATGTTCTTGAATTATTAAATTGGATAAATTTTCACTTGATCTCTAATTATAACACATTCCTACCATTTCAAGCTGTGGCCTTGTCAAGTCCCCTAAGATAAGCAGCTGTGAACCTGGTTTACAGTCAGATGAGAGGCTTTCTCTAAACCTCATGATGCAGAAACTAGTAGAGATGACTCAGCAGGCTATGTTTCCCCTACAAAGGCACTACTAAAAGGCATATCGTGTCAGATGGTGGAATAAAGGAAAGATTTATCACATTATTTCATTTACTGGAAACAGAATCCTAGGGAAGGAGGCAATTTTGATTCTATGACCTCTTCTTTGCCCTACCCCTTTCCATCTTCTCCAGGAGGAAGGAATGTGTCAGAGCCCAAGCTGGAGCTTTGTTTAATAAGAGGTAGATTCAGCACTGTTATTTGTTTTATGGGAGGCACAACAGTGTAGTGGCCACAACAGTGGACTTCAGAGCCACATAATTCAGTTTGAATTCTGGTTCTGTGGTTTGCTGGCCTTGGAACTGGATCAGTTGGTATACTCCTTTTGCATTTATTCCCTTATCTATAATCATGGGATGATAATAGCACCTGTGTCCTGGGGTTGTTTTGATGATTAAATGAGTGTGTGTGTGTGTATATATATATATATATATATATATATATATATATGCATGTGTGTATACACACACACACACACATTGCCAACAACATATAAACCCTAATGGCTTTTCCTTCTTTCCCTTATTTAGCTTTACAAGGACAACTTGGCTATGGTAATAAGGATCTTTGATTGCACACTGCAGTGTAATGCACACTTATTCACCATTACCAAAGTCTAGTACATGTAGAGATAAAATATTTGTAGAGCTAGCTTCCTGTCTACTCATATACAGCTCATGAATCTCTATTATCTTTCCAAGCTATAGATAAATATTTATATGGGAAAATGTATCATAGGAACAACTTTATGGCGTGCTAGCAGATTATCAAGGGATAGTTTGTAAGGTTTCATTCTGTGAACCAGCCAGACTGTGGTTTCTATTGTTAATAGATAGCAATATAAATATGCACCCCGGTACAAAGAATAGATCTTCATTTGGATTTTCCCACCTGTTAATAGTAGTTGAATTGGACAGAAGTGACTGAAGAAAAATATATAGATTATGCTCTAATATCAGATAAGGTACATAAGAGTAGGCCTGAATGAGATTATGCCTATGATGTCCTTTGATAAACAATTTTATTCCATGCTCTGTAATGTCTTAACTGGATATAGATACCAAATTTTTATTTTTCTTAACTTAGATACCACTTACTCCTAGCTTCAACTCCACCATATATATCAATTTCTTCTAATTTTTTTATGTCCATCCCATACAACATGTCCAACGTTCTACTTGACATTTTGAATATCAAAACATAATTTCACATTCAGCATGTATACACTCAAGATCTTGATTTCGACCCCCACACACCTGATCTTTTATTGCTTCTTGTCTTAATGAATAGTACTACCATCCATCCAGGTGTGTAAACTAGAGTCCTAAAAACTATTCTTAGACATACAATGTTTTCCTATATTCAGGTCCAGCATCCATCTCATAACATTTTTGAAATTCACTCAATTCTCACTCTCTCCATTACTGCCACCTTTTCCTAAAGTGCTGTTCTGTCTTGACTAGGCAACTGAAATAGCTTCCTAACTGATTTTCCTGCAACCATTTTGGCTTTCCTCCATTCAGTTTCCCACACTGCAGCCAGAGTGATGTTTTCAAAATGCAAATATGGCCATGTCACTGTATAGACTTAAGCAAACCAATGCTATTGTCTTAGGATACAGACCCAAATCCTTAATGCAACCTTTAAGGCATATGACCTATGTTCTCCAGCCACATTTCTATCTTCTCACTACTTTTTCTGCTCCAGACACACTGGCCCCTTTAAATTTCCTCATTATATTACATAACTTCACGTCTCAGATCCTTTTCTGCATGTTGTTCTCTGTGCCTGGAATGCTTTCTGCCTGCAGGTCTTCCCACCTTTTACCCTCCACAGGTAACTTACCTTGCTAACTCCTTACCTTTCAGATTTTAGTTAAGATGTCACTTTATTAGGGAAACCCTTTTGATTCCTCAGACTAGGTCAGGTCTATCTATCATACATAGAAATCTCCTCTACTTTAATGGCATTTACCAGAGGTGAAATTGCATGGTTATTTCTGTGACTCATTGTTTAATATCCCTATATACCAAAAGATTGAACAAAAACTCCATGAGGGCAGAAGCAGTATCCACTGTGCTCACTATTGTATCTCCAGTGTCTAGCATGTCATAGAAACAATCAATATTTGTTGAATAATGATGGCTGAAATTTTAGAGACCCTAGATCTCTATTGAACTGGTATATCAGAACCCAACCCTTCATGCTATTTGATCAACCACCTCTAATTTAACACAGCTTGGAGGGAAGAACTTTTGCTACCTTCAAGTAATATCTCAAAGATTACCTCCTCTGTGATAACCTCTTTGACGCTGCCTGATAGGTTTAAGGGCATCTTCTTTTGTACAATAAGTACATACTTCCCTAATGGCACTTACCATTCTTCATTGCAGGGGTTGATTTGTCTCATTCTAAAATAAGTGCAAGCCCTTTGAAGTAGAAATATTTAAAAAAAATTTTTTTTAACATTTATTTATTTTTGAGACAGAGAGAGACAGAGCATGAACGGGGGAGGGGCAGAGAGAGAGAGGGAGACACAGAATCGGAAACAGGCTCCAGGCTCTGAGCCATCAGCCCAGAGCCCGACGCGGGGCTCGAACTCACGGACCGCGAGATCGTGACCTGGCTGAAGTCGGACGCTTAACCGACTGCGCCACCCAGGCGCCCGAAGTAGAAATATTTTTAAAAACATATTTGGACTCCCAGAACCCAGCACAGAACCTGGCATATAGATGGCCCATACGCGTGTGCTGAATGAATGAACAAATGAATTTGGTTTTTATCCATACCCTTGCTAATAAATTATAATAGTAGTCTGAAGCCTGATTCATGTACTTTCAGTTTTATTCTTGAATTACCTCAGGCCACCAGAAGACTGGATCACAGGATTGTATTAGCTTAGTATTTGCTGAATCAATTTCACTCACTTGCACTTTAATGTTATGCTTTAGGCAGTTATCAAAGGTCATTTAAAAAATAGCCAAACAGTTATATGTATATCTCTTCTACATTTATTGTAAATTTCTTATGAAGGGCACAGTTTATCATATTGCTCAGTGTCCCCTTTATACAATGTCACACAGAAAATTAATTTTGTAATTTAATGTTAAAAGCTTTTATCTCTGTGGAATTTTATATATTCTCCTTTCTGACCATGAGAAATATATGAGTGCAGTCTATGAAGTCAGACAGTCCTTGATTTGAATCTTGGTTCCACTTGGGAGTTTAGTTTTGTGACACTGGACAAGATAGTTTTTCCAACGTTAGTAACTTCACTGGTAAAATGAGGATAACACCTATTTTCCATGGTTGTAGTGAAGATAGATATCATGTCAAAGCACCTAGCAACGTTTCTGGCACATGTGTTCAGTATATGGTAAAAATAATTTACTTTTTTTTCTCTTGGCTACTAGGAAGCACAAAGACAAATGTGATATTTAATCATAGCAACTATATCAACTTTTCCACTTTCTCTCCTCCTTGATCCTGATTTAGATTTTTTGAATTTTCTTCTCTTTAAAATAAGTTTTAATTTTAATTCCAGTATACTAACATACAGTGTTATATTAGTTTTTAAGTGTACAATATACAATTCAACAATTCTATAGGTTGCTCAGTGCTCATCATGGTAAGTGTGCTCTTTAATCCCCATCACCTATTTCCCCCATTCCCCCACCTACCTCCCATCTGGTAAACATCAGTTTGTTCTCTATAATTAAGAGTCTACTTTTTGGTTTGTCTTTTTTTTTCTTTGTTTGATTTCATAGATTCCATATGTGAGTGAAATCATATGGTATTTGTCTTTCTCTGACTGACTTATTTCACTTAGTATTTTACTCTCTAGCTCTATCCATGTTGTTGCAAATGGCAAGATTGCATTCTTTTTATGGCTGAATAATATTCCATTGTATATGTATACCACATTTTCTTTATCTATTCATCTATCTGCTGAACTTTATTCTTAAAAGCTACCCCAATTAAATATGAGATAAAGGAATATAAAATATATAAATGGATTATGACCTATGAACTCTGAGCAACAAAAATCGCCATTAGTTAGAAACTTTTAAGGTTATAATTATCATAGACTGACATACAGTAGGAAATGTTGAGATTTAAGGGACAGAGAAGAAAACCTCAATATTTCTACAACTTCCCCACTTTAAGTACCACAATGTCATAAATACCACCACTAGGGTTCCTCTCCTGGCAAGACTTGAAATGTAAATACATGACTATACATTAAGGTGTTATTGACTTGTTATCATCAATATTAATAGGATCAATATTAAAGAAAGGATTGCCTAGAAGTAAAGGGCATGAAGAAAAAAGCAATAAAAAGACATGAATAGACACTTCTCCAAAGAAGACATCCAGATGGCCAACTGACACATGAAAAAATGCTCAACATCACTAATCATCAGGGAAACACAAATCAAAACCACAATGAGATACCCCGTTACACCTGTCAGAATGGCTAACATTAACAACTCAGGCAACAGCAGATATTGGTGAGGATGTGGAGAAAGAGGATCTCTTTTGCATTGTTGGTGGGAATGCAAGCTGGTGCAGCCACTCTGGAAAACAGTATGGAGGTTCCTCAAAAAACTAAAAATAGAACTACCCTATGACCCAGCAATTGCATACTAGGCATTTATCCATGGGATACAGGTGTGCTGTTTTGAAGGGACACATGCACCCCAATGTTTACAGCAGCACTATCAACAATAGCCAAAGTATGGAAAGAGCCCAAATGTCCATCGATGGATGAATGGATAAAGAAGAAGAAGATGTAGTGTGTATGTGTGTGTGTGTATATATATATATATATATATATATACACACACACACATATATATATATATATATATATATATATATATATACACAATGGAGTATTATTCAGCAATCAAAAAGAATGAAATGTTGCCATTTGCAACTACGTGGATGGAATTGGAGGGTATTATGGTAAGTGAAATTAGTCAGAGAAAGACAAAAATCATATGACATCACTCATATGAGGATTTTAAGAGACAAAACAAATGAACATAAGGCAAGGGAAACAGAAATCATATAAAAACAGACAGGGGGACAAAACAGAAAAGACTCCTAAATATGGGGAACAAACTGAGGGTTACAGGAGGGGTTGTGGGAGGGGGGATGGGCTAAATGGGTAAGGGGCACTAAGGAATCTACTCCTGAAATCATTATTGCACTATATGCTAACTAATTTGGATGTAAATTTTAAAAAATAAAAAATAAAATTAAAAAAAGAAAGAAAAGAAAAAAGCATTAGAAGGGAAAGAAAATGTTTGAAATATTTTATGAAGAAAAAATCACATAAAATGAGAGAAGATCATAGAATATTGACTTTGCTTATCCTAATTTGCTTCAGGTTGACCTTATAATACCATTCTTTGGGATATAACTTAAAGATGAAACAATCACTTTACAATATGTTGTCTAACTATAGAAACATATTGTACAATATGCATTGGAATTCATCACAGATATCTTTGTGGAAATAAAAAACAGAAAAGTGGGCAAGATGATAGGGAAATAAGGTAGATTGAAATGGGAATGATTAATTGTATTTATTCCATGCATGTGATATGTGGAGAAGGGATTAGATATTGGGAAATACAAATATTAATGAGATATAAAGTCTTTCCCTTCAATGAATTGTTATTCTAGTATGATAAAGAGATACAATGGAAGGGCCAGGAGAGAAGGCCAAATTTTTTCATCAAACACTTATATGGATAACTACTATGTATCAGGAACGTTTCAAGGACCTGTGGGCACATTATATATATTTTACATTAAAATATGTCATGCACATATATTTGTATATATTTAAGTATATATACATTTTGAATTTAATTATAACAGCTTCCAGGTTTTGATAATCTATGTTGCACTATAAGCTTTACATATATTATCTCTTTTCTTCACAACAAATCTGCACAATAAAGGGCATTCTTTCCATTTTAGAGGTGAAAACATGGAGGTTTAGTGAGCTGAAACAAGTAATAAATGGTACAGGTAAGAGTCCAACCCAGGCTGTATTCAACCTCATTTGGCTAATGATGTAACTGAGACATAGAGTTTTCCAAGTTTGCACAGTTAGTAAAGTAGCAAAGCTTTAATTATACCAAATACTGTGACTCTGGAGTCAGCATTCTTAAACAGTTGGCTATATTGTCTCAACTATGCTATATATTCTCAGTATATTTCCTAGAGGTTTGCAGATAGTTCTCTCTCTCCCAGTTTTTTTTTTGATAAAGACATGAAAGGAATAGTGATCATATTTATAGATAAAATTGAACTTGGAAGTAGGATGAATATTATACATAACAGGAATATGTATCAAAGTATCAATAAATTGGGGCAATTTTCCAAATTTAGCATGGTTACATTTAATGGGAGTATGTGCTGTATTTGCATATTTAAAATATTTCAGTATAAAAGGTGTTTTTTTAAGTATAAGGGTAGTGCACTTTATTAAGTATAAAAGTTGGCATAAAAGTGTGGCTTCACACTTAAAAACTCTAGGATTTTATTTAACTGTAAGCTCAAAGAGTGAATAAGAAAGTCCTCTGATTTTACACTGTAATAATAGAAGTGCAGTGTGTAGAATGAAGCAAGAGATAAGTTTACATTTTATAAGTAGATTAAATTATATGTGAAGTTCTGCATTCAAAATTGACCACTTTATTTTAAATAATTTTAGACCAACTAGAAGGGTGCTCTATCAAAGCATGGGTGGGGGGGCAGCTTCCCCCAAGGGAACACTTTGAGAACTTTAGGGTGTGTTTTTGTCCTAAAGTTTAGTTGTACCCTACACATCGTAAGCATTTTATTTTATTATAAATTTATTTCATTGCATTTCTCATTTATATTAAAGTTCAAGTATATATAGTTTTTAATAAATTATGTATGTAGATAGGTTATATTATCTATAAATTTAATTTCAGTAAAAGGGATATTGCAAAATATGATCTTTAGATCTGATGAGCTTGATAAGAAAACACTGGAACATATTTAGGGTAGAGTGAGCAAGGTCGTGAGGTGACTTCAAACTGTATTATTTTGGAAACTGTGGGAGGAGTTGAGGTGGTGTGACAAAGAGAAGAGAAATATTCCTCTATGGTAGCATGAGAGTTATTTTAAATATTGATGGCTTGTCCTGCAGAACAGATACTAGAATTGTTTTATGTTATTCTAATAACTAAAATGAGGTGAACAAAGGAAATTCCAGAGAGCAGATTTCAGTGAAATATAAGGGAGACTTCTCCAACACAGCATTCTATGATAGAATGCCCACCTTCACACAGTTGAAAGTTGCAAGTCACCACATGTAGTCAAGTACTATCTGCTTGAGTGACTAGTACATGTGAGGTATTCAGTGAATATGTGTTGAATAAATAATTATATTTCATATAAGAGATTCAAACATTAGATGGGTCATTTGAATTAGGTAAACTCCTAGGTTCATTCATACTCTTAAAGTCTGTAATTAAGATTCTAATGGAAAAATACTAGTATGTTATATACTGCTGTAAACCATGTATTTAAGAATGTGGAGCCCACACATGTGACAATAAAAAGAAAAATAAAGGCATACCTGATCTATACCTAGAAATTTCAACTACCTATAGTGCCAATAGGTGATGACTATCAATCTGCACAAAATTACCAAAGTCTGTTCTAATAAAGCATAGATTATTAGCTCAATTTTGGTAAAAATTTTTTAAGTGGACAGAATGTATAAAACAAGGAAATACTTTTGTTCTGCTAAATTAAATGATGGAAGAAAGCATACATGTCAAGGGTTTTTATTTACTGAGTGGATGGTTTAGGGGGTAAGTTAAAAATTCAGAAATGAGAGTTAACTCATTTAACTCTCCTTATCAATAAATATTGATACTCGATCAATAGGTTCGCATTAAGTATCTGCTAAATGTCTAATGATATGCTAAGTTCTGTAGAGCATCTGCAAGAAATAATGGCTAATGCCTTTGAAAAGCTTCTACTTTGGTTAAGAAGATAGGATGAAAATAATACAACACGTAAAATAATTTTTTAAATTCCCAACTATAAAATTAAGTGCCAACATAAGGAGTCATAAGAGAGTTATAAAATGTCTTATAGGAGAGTAGAGAAAGAAATTACTACAGGCTGTGGCATGGAGAGAATTCATGGAGGAGATATGACCTTCTTGAACCTTCAAGGTTATTTGAATAATATGAGCAGCACCTTGTAGAAAATAGCCTAATGGAAGCAGAGTAATTGTGTTATGGAAAAGTGGGAAATTGACTTGAACAACTAAGCTAAGGGTCATCCAATTCATTGAGGGCCTTGGAAGTCATGCAGAGAAGTACCAGCAAATAGGCAAATAACATAGGTTTTTGAGAAGATGAATGATACAATGGGTGTATCATTTGAAGGAAATTAGATTAGCCATGGTTTACTGGGTGGGCTTAATTAGGGAGAAAACAGACTGTAGAGACAAGTAGGCTATAATAATCCAGTCATGGGGGAATAGTGTTTTAGAATGACATACTTTCTTTGGGAATAGAATTTGAGGTACAATGTCTAAATAATACTAACAAGACTTGTGTATTGTGTATTGCTTGGACATGGAGAAAGAGAATTAGTCAAGTGACTAAAAAATTCTGAACTTAAGAATTGAAAGAGAAAATAAAATTTAAAAAGACAAGGAAAATGAGGAGGGGGATTTCTAAATTGTTTCAGTAATGAACAAATGAATTTGAAAGGGCTCAGTAAAATAATCTTCATGACTTGCAAAATTCCTTGGAGATATATCTATCTTTTGATTTCCTCACAATAGCAGCCACAAGTACAAAACTATAGCATTCTTTGGCTTCTTATACTGGAAGATATAACAGATAAAGTAGACTTTCAAATTTGTTACTTAATAATGCTAAAAATCATGTTAAGAATGCTACACAGAGTATAGTGGTAGGTACTAGGGAAAGCAGGACGCTATTCCAGCACCATCATTGTTCTCTTTCTTTAGAAACTTAGTAAAGGATAAAAAAATAGAGAGGGATGGAGGATAGAGAATTGAAAGAGGTACAGGATTGAGTGCTGGTTGTAATTTCATTTCATCCAGATGTTCTCATTAACCATATCTTTATCTTTGCAAGAAAAACTCTGTTCTGCTTTAAAAAACTGCCGTCAGCACCAGTGTTTTTTTTTTTTTAAGTTTATTTATTTATTTATTTTGAAAGAGCACAGGAGTGCATGTGTGCGCAAGTGAGGGAGAGGCAGAGAGAGAGGGAGAGAGAGAATCCCAAGCAGGCTCTGCGCTGTTGGCATGGAGCCTGACTTGGGGATCCAATCATGAGATCATGAGTTGAGCTGAAATGAAGAGTTGGCTGCTTAACTGACTGAGTCATCCAAGGTGCCCCAACATTGTTGCTTTTTGAAGGCAGATACCATTAGTTTGGGCAGTACCCAAGTGATAGAGGAAATAGAGGGAGTTGACATGATTTGGGAAAGCATTCTATATGCATGTGGGAAACTTAAAAGTAAGCAGCTTATTTTTCATATCCAAATGTCCTAGGAAATTACTAATGGGACTATAAAACATGAAGAATAAATAAGATAAAAATCAAGAAGTTTGAATATCTAGAATTTGGGTCCTGTCTACATTATGTAAAAACATCTATCTGGTTTAAAATTCTAAGAAAATTTCATTCAAACCAGTTTGATAATATATTTGACGAGAGTGGATCACAGTGCACTGCACATAGTAGGCATTCACTAAATGAAAGTAATGATAGTGATGATTTAATCAAAATTTAAGCTTTTCAACATGTTGAGCTGGTAAGTAGCTAAAGTCTTAACTCTGTTGTAAAAAACACTAGGCAACTACAACTCTCTGTTTTGTGCCCTTTAACCATTTCCTCCATCTCCCTGCTTCTGTAAACACTGACTCTCTGCTGCTATGTACTCTACTTTTTTAGATTCCACATATGTGAGATCATGTAGTTTTTTTCTTTCTGTGTCTGGTTTATTTCACAAGTTCATCCTTGTTGCAAATGACAGGATTGTCTTTTTTTTTTAAGACAGAATAGTATTTCATTATACTTACATATCTCACAATTTCTTCATGCATCCATTGCTGGATGCTTGGTTGCTTTCATATGTTGGCTATTGTAAATAATGCTACAATGAATGTAGTAGTGATTATTTCACTATATATATTCATAGCATGTCATCAGGTTGTACATGTAAAATACGTATGCTTTTTATTTAAAAAGAAAAGACAAAAATAAAATAAAAAATAAAAAGCCTGGAATACCCTGCTTCCCTTTTGGACTGTGTATGGAGTCCTGGTTCACACAAAGGGAATTGGAGTAGAACTTTTAAGATCTTAAAATTTTGTTCAGTCTCCTTTCTCTTTGGACAAATTGTCATGTCCAAGAGTAGAAAGAATGAAAACAAGGTAATAGATGGAAACATGTCATGGGTGACAAGAGGGAGAGACCTAAAACTCTTTAAGCTTCGAAACAAGGGGAGCTTAATTTACATCTACAGAACCTTAGGCACGTAAATGAGCTGTTTTTGTTTTCTTGCATGCAATCTCTCTTGTTCCTGCTGGGTTCCAAAGACAAATCAAAATAAATTTACAGTAATAAAATTAAGAGCTTAACCATGCTGTTCTTGTATGTATTCATAAAGTTTTTTCCCACCTACTGCTACTTGCCATGGAGTTTCAAATACTCTTTATTTCCTTGGTAGGAAAGCTATTTTATCACAAAAGTACAAAATGTCATTTTGAAAGCTTAATAACTTTTTAAAAACTACATTGTAGACCATAAAGAATACAACAATTTGTGGTTGTTAAAGAAATGTTACTGAATGCATTGAATTAACATATGCAAACAGCAACAACTATCCTTTCTTTTTTAACTTTCCAGTCAAATAAAAACATTTTTCGCAAGTTTTAGATGAAATCATGTTCTGAAATTTAAATCATATGCTTTCCTTGGCATGGGAAAGACTACTGACCTTCTTTAAGTACATAAAGCAGGGTGTCTCATGTTGTTTGAAGATATTTTGAGTTTACTTGTTAATGTGAGCCCTATGTGAACAAGGAGCCTTGCTTGAGCCTGTTTTGAAAGTGGAGGGAGTGCCAGATCCCAATTCTCCAGTGGAGAGCTGGCAGGTTGCCCTACTCAATATTCATCCACTGAGCAGAAAAATATTGATGTTCACAGAAGAAGAGAATTAAATATGCATTTTTAAAGTGTAAATAAAATGTGTCACTTTATAAGCATTTAAGGATTAGGAGGAATCAGACATTCCAACTTTTATTGACACGTTGACACCAGCAATGGTAAAAAACAAGATAGAATGTCATAAGGTTTACTTGCTGTGTCTTGAAATTCTCATACTAATAAAAGTATTATTACTGGAAGCATATAAATATATAAGAATTATCTAATTTTACAACCTCTGCCAACAAAACAGAAATCTAAAGTTATTATATATAGAGAGGGAAACAGAAGACATTTATTGCTCTTTTTTAGCCTTGTGCTTTTATTATTGATTAATTTAGTCCTCTCTGAGTTATTGACTCATTGATTTACAAAACTCAGGACATGAAGGTAGGAAATTTCACAGAGTGTTTTGTTTGCTTGACCTGATAAGCAGAGATTATTGGGACACTTTAAATGGCCACATACGTATATTATTGTAACACTGAATTATATTTCCTGCAATGTGTAAATTGGTCCAAGATGTTACACTGAAGTTTAGCTATCCCCAAAACCTCTGACCTTGGCAATTAACAGTCTTCACAACACTATATCACTAAACAAAACTGGGGAGACAGTGACTCTCAACATACATTTATTATGCAGCATGAATAAGTGAAAATAATTTTGCTTTTTGTTTGGGAGCATCTGAAAGTGATGCTGTTAACAAATTGTTTTAAATTGACATGGAACTGTAAAAATGAAAAACTAGAATGATTAAAAAGTTCCAGAAAGTATTTCCCTTCTTCTATTTCATGAGTGATTAAAGTACCAAAGTAGATATAACCTCATTTTCTTTGTGCTCATCTTTCCATTAGATGCTCAATAAATATTTCTTGAATAAATGAATGAATGAATTTCCTATTAGCTTCTTAATGAAAGGAGCCATGATTTAAACATGTATCCTCAGAGCCCAGCAGAGTTTATGACACAAACCCTCAGCAAAGGTTTATTCCACATTTATTCGAAAATATAGAAGAAATTTATAAATTCATCCCAAGCTTATCATCAGGTTTCTCCCTATAAACCTCAAGCTTTGCAAGATACCTCTTATATTGAATTCTTAAGTATCTGAGGAATCCCATTTAGGGCTACCTATATATTTAAGAAAAACATCTATATGTGAAACACACAAATAGTGCCTATCCAAGGAAGTACATAATAGCAAAGTAACTTTTTAAGTTTATTCAGGTGTAATTGACAAATAAAATTGTAATATATTTAAAGTGTATAGTGTGATAATTTGATATATGTATACATTGAGAAAGAATTCCCACCATTGAGAAAATAACTCTTTTTTTGATGGTTTACATGGCTTAGGAAAGAGCAAACTTTTGAGGAACAGACGTATTTGTTTGAATTCTGGCTCTATCAAGTTATAAACTGTGCAATTTGAGGTAAGTTAGTAAACCTTTCTGAGTCTGTTTCTTCATATATAGAATGTGGTTAATAATATTCCTTTGTTAACTAAATAACAAATATAAAAATTCATTGGGGTATATATAACTGGATAGAACAGATATTCAGATACAACTGACTTATTCAAATTTATGATTTCCTAATGCTTTGTTTCTTACTATCCATAGTTTTGTGAATATTGCTAAGGTGCATCTAATTAAAATGCAGTTATTTGGTAAGTGATGTTTGGATTCTGACAAGAATGCTTAGGCATTTGTCTAGAGACAAATTATAAATTCTGTGTTTGTACTATGCCTTAGTATTAATATCCCTGTGTTTGGAGGCAAAAAGATCTACATTAGAATCTTGGCTTTTTCACTTTCTAGCTCTGACTTTGGAAAGTAATTTAACCTCTGAGTTTTACATCCCACACTTCTAAAATGAGACTAAATATACCTACTTCACCTGCTTCTAAGCTTGTTCTGAGAAACAAATGAGGTAATGGGCATGAAAATACTTTGTAAAGTGCCAAGCACCATGAATCTCCTAAGTATTTATTATCATTGCTTTCCTTGTGTTATATTTGGCTTGATAGTTATGTTCACTCATTTGTTAGAACCTGTTATTTAGTGCTTAAGAAAATTGATGGAGAATAATGACAGAAATTGCTTAAGAGACACATCACATATCATCTAAATAACAGACTTTTATTTCAGTCTCTAACATAGATGTGATACATAACCTTGAAAAAAATAAATTACTTTTTCATTTTCTAGTTCTTAAAATGAAAGTAAGAACAACTCTAATTAGTGTAGGTTAATATAAGGATTTCAAAGCTAATAACACATAGTGAGATACTAGATTAAGAGGAACACCGTTATTGCAAATGTATCAGGGTGTTTCTTAGTGTCAATAAGAATTTTTCATTATCCAATCTGTTTCTTTGGCTAAGAAAGGCATTGAGTCAGATTTTCCTCTGCTGCTAAACTACTATGTTAACATTTTACTAAATGGAACTGTAGTAGTTCCAAAATGCAATATAAGTAGCTCATTCACGGAGAGTATCTTTTCCATTGTAAAAATCTGGCTTATTCATTCATGATAAGAACATCCCAAGAATGAACCCTTAACATTTACTATAAGATATTTCTCCAAATGTATAACCATTTACATTTAGAATTGACATTTAGAGTTGTCATATATAATGTGTTGAAACTTCAGTTATATGTTAAAAATCAAAGAACTAATTAAAATAAGCTGACAGAGAGCCCTCATTCATACAAAAATCTGAAATGATGTTTTATTGCCAAGTGATGAGTTTTCTGATAGTAGCTGGGTAAAGGGTGAGGGCGGGTGTGGAGGCCATGAAGAGGTGGAACACTGTTGGTAATACAGACATTTAATCAAGAATCTATTGCAAATAATAATTGAAAAATAAATCTTTATCTATTGTAATCAGACTCTATGTAGATCTGGGATTTGTATGGGTGACAGAAAGATTGAAATCACTAGAAGCTTTCAGCCATGAAGGAGTTGTGCACTGTAAACACGCAAATCAAGATCTTTCATCCATGACAGAATGGCTTGTTACTTTGCACAAAGGACAATAAACTGGCTCATAAGCAAAGTGAGTAATTTTTTAAAACACTCTACTGCATGTATAACAATCCTTGTAACATATCTGTCAAGCACATCATTTGTAAATACAAAGGGAATTCAAAAATAAATCTTAAAGCCAAAAAATCAGGGAGAAAAACTTGAGTGGAAATCAAATGGATCCAAGAAATAGGTAATCACAAAATCTGACAAATTACTTTTCACAAATTACCTTCTTGCTGATGTACATCCAAAATGGAAAATATTACTGAAAGATGGTTGTATTTATTTACTGGGAGGGCGAAGAAACCAGGGGCTAGAATATATATTTAAAAAAATTTTTCCATCTTCCTGATGAAGCTTTAATGAAAATAAATATGTAAGTCATAGACATACATCTATTTTCTGTAGATACAAATGACCCCTAGTTAATTGTACAAAAACATGTTTGCTAAAGTTAAGAGAATGCTCCCATAACACAATTTTGAATGTAGATATAACTTTAATTTTCCAGTAAAAGGAAGCTAATGTTCTTTTTCCTTTGATAAGATGCTGCAAAAGATTCTTTAGTCAAGTGTAAAACGACAACAAAAATAATAGAAACCAGAAGTGTTTTGAAATGGAATCAAAGATTAGGGTAAAACAAAACCAAAAATGACTTGCACTCCTAAAGAATCAATTAACTTTCATTTGAATTCCATCAAGGCATAATAAAGGCTGTTTCCCAAAAGTTATTCCATATTTGAGGAATTTACTTATGCTTGAAATAAATTATACTTTTAATAGATCAATATATTCATTTTTTAAAGTGTGAATGAAAGTAAAATTACTAAGAAAATTTTCCCACATTTAGCATAAAATTAAAATTTAACAAAGTCTCATTAATGTATATCTTGGTGGTTAGGCTGAAGGATGAAGAGTTGACATATACTTCACTTCCTCGAATTTTAGTATACCTCACTTACTTGAATTCTCTCCTTAACAAAACTAGAGTGTGTTTTCTCACCACACTCCTCTCTCTTTCTCTCTCTCTCTCTCTCTCTCTCTCTCTCCTTCTAATCCTCTCTCGCTCCGTCTAGCACACTTGCAGACACACACATATACACACATATACATGGACATAGGCATACATACACACACACACTATGCTTTCAAGGAAAACAGTCACTGTGAGAATATTTTCAATCTACATAATTATCCTTTTTTGTCAGTATACAAAAGAGTTACAAGATATGCAATTTTTAAAATTTGTTACAGAATAACTTTAGGAAGCTATTCTGAAATGGTATATAAGAAAATAAAAATCATTATAAATGAAAACATAGAAATTTAGCTGTCAATAGAGCTTTTTGTGAAAGATGACTGACTTATGAAATAAAAATGCACATTTAAGTCACTTTAAAATATGCTGAACTTAGTAAAACTTCAATTAATAAAAATGGTTGAGGGGCACCTGACTGGCTCATTCAGAAGAATGTATATTCTCTTGATCTTGGGGTTGTGAGTTCGAGCCCCACGTCGAGTGTAGAAATTGCTTAAAAAAATGAAATCTTAAGGGGTACCTGGGTGGCTCAGTCGGTTAAGTCTCTGACTCTTGGTTTCGGTTCAGGTCATGATCCTCCGGTTTGTGTGTTCGAGCCCTGAGTGGCGCTCTGCACTGACAGCGTGGAGCCTGCTTGTGATTCTCTCTCCTTCTCTCTCTCTCTCAAAACAAATACAAGTTTAAAATAAATACTTACTTTAAAAATCTTTTACAAATAAAGAAAACATTAAAAAATTAAAATAAAAATGGTGGAACAAAGAGGTATTAATGGAAACCTGGGGTTTTATTTGCTGTTGTTTTTTGTTTTTGTTTTTGTTTTGATTGATCAAATCTTAAGAAAGTTCTCTTGTTTCAATATCAGATGTTGAAGACATTTTTTATTTGCTTTTCTTTTCTTTTTTATTTATATTTTTAACCTGAGAAGATGAAATTTATTTTTTTCTAACTTTATTTACGTATAATTGGCAAATAAAATTGTAATATATTGAAAGTGTACAACATGATGATTTAATATATGTGTACATTGGGAAAAGAATCAACAATAAGGAAAACTTTAAAATTTACAAATCTGGAGATTAAACAACAAGCTCCTGAACAACCAATGTGGCAGAGAAGAAATATTTGAAATATTTTCAGACAAATTGGAAACACATTATACCAAAACTTATAGGATGCAGAAAAAGCAGTTCTGAGAGGGATGTCTATAGTGATAAATGCCTATATTAGGAAAAAGTAAGATCTCGAATAAATAATATAACTTCATACCTCAAAGAACTAGAAAAAGAACAAATTAAACTCAAAGTTAGTAGGAGGAAGGAAATAACAAAGATCAGAAGTAAAATGAGACTAAAAAGACAACAGAAAAGAGCAACAAAACTTAAACCTGTTTTTTTAAAGATAAACAAAATTGACAAACCTTTGGCTAGACTCTAAAAAAGACAGAAGACTCAAAGAAATAAAATCAGAAATGAATGAGGAGACGTTACAACTGATACCACAAAAATACTAAGGACAAGGAACTACTATAAACAATTACATGCCAACAAATTGGATAACCTAGAAGAAATGGAAAACTTCCTAGAAACATACAACCTACCAAGACTGAAGAAATAGAAAATATGAACAGATCAATTATAAGTAAGGAGATTACATGACTAATCTTAAATCTCCCAACAAGGAAAAGTCCAGTACCAGATGGTTTTACTGGTGGATTCTACTACACATTTAGTGAAGGCCTTTCTGAATTGAACAGTCTATATGCTTTTCTTTTTTTAATTTTTATATTTTTTTTATTAAATTTTTTTAATGTTGGGGCGCCTGGGTGGCTCAGTCGGTTAAGCGTCCAACTTCAGCTCAGGTCATGATCTCACGGTCCGTGAGTTCGAGCCCCACGTCAGGCTCTGTGCTGACAGCTCAGAGCCTGGAGCCCGTTTCAGATTCTGTGTCTCCCTCTCTCTTTGCCTCTCCCCTGTTCATGCTCTGTCTCTCTCTGTCTCAAAAATAAATAAACGTTTAAAAAAATATTAAAAAAAATAAAATTTTTTAATGTTTATTTATTTTTGACGGAGAGACAGAGACAGAGCATAGGCGGGGGAGGGGCAAAGAGAGAGAAAAACACAGAATCCGAAGCAGGCTCCAGGCTCTGAGCTGTCAGCACAGAGCCTGACGCCGGATTTGAACACACAGACCGCAAGACCATGACCTGAGCTGAAGTCGGGCGCTGAACCGACTGAGCCACCCAGGCGCCCCTATTTGCTTTTCTTTATAAGGTATTACAGCCATAAAATAATCAGGCCATTAATGTAAACTGTGGAGTGCCTGGAAATTACTGTTTTACATATTTGTTCTCATAGCAGAATAGTATGGATAGATAAAATATACATCATAGAACTTTAGCTAGAAAGAATTCTAGCTTTAAGGACCTGAAAGTGGGTCTTTAAAACAGATTCCTGATATTATCTCATTTCCTTTACATTAAGAAAAGAAGGGAATTTTCTGCTCCCTAAAGAATATAATCTAACCTTGTGAACTTTGGATGTTTATTACTACTAGATTGTTTTGATAGGAGAAAAGAATAAATAGAAAACAGTTTCTCAGAATAGTTTATCAAAATTCATACCATAATACAGGAAAACTGAGGATATTATTATTATTTTAACACTGAAGATATTATTACATTAAAAACTATTATGTTAAGCAAACTCAATAATCTATGACTTGTGAAATGTGACCACCTGCTCACTGGGTTTTTTATGTAACAGTTTTATTTTATTTATAGGCCATAAACTGTAAACTTCTATTTTAAAAAATCATATCCTCTGCATTTTAGAAATTAGTTACTTGTACCTGCAAGCATAGCAAGTTTAAAAAAAATCTTTGTTATTTAAATCGCAAAACAAATTAATATCTTCCCAAGATGGTAATAGTTCCGTTTAGTTCATTTTTGTCTGCATAACTATGGATCACACAAATGTGTATAAAATGTTGCTTTGATTTATGAACCACATTACAGATCTAAAGGTTTCAATTCATTAGCAGTGAATATAACGACTTTGGAAGCATTGAGGTGTCTCATGTCATATGTAGCTATCTAATGTCCAAAAGCCCTGCAGTAAAAGTCTAATATCCACTGGGTAGAAAATTTATACCAAGGCAAAACTTTTTACGAATAAAAATGTCTTTGAAGTTGTTTTGTGAAATGAACAAAAGCCATCATCTGCCTGACATGCAGGGTAGTACTGATTGTGGTTTTTTTCCTTAGAGTGTGAAATTCACATCACTTTGCTTTCAGCTTTAATCTGTTGTATTGTTTAAATAATAGGAGTGCTACAACATAAGATTGGGATCAGATGCAAGGTCACATAGCCATTCCTATATCCAAGAAACAGATTTTTTGGACAATTTTGCTTAGGGTAGGAATGATTTTCACATTTCAAATTAATAGACAGATTTGCAATTCTTACTCTAAAAGCTCTTAACCAGTACTTGATATTATTTAATTTATAAAAATTTAATATTCTCCATTAATACTAGGAAATAGGAAATCACGTAATTTGGACTCTGTGTATACATGGCATTCCTAAAACATCATAAATTAGAAAGGTTTTGGTGAAATTGGTTGCACGATAGTCATGACAACAATTTTTTTAAGTTTATTTATTTATCTTGATAGAGAGCACAGTGAGAGGGAGAGAGAGAGAATCCCAAGCAGGCTCCACACCAGTAATGTGGAGCCCTACATGGGGCTTGAACTCATGAACTGTGAGATGATGTCCAGAGCCAAAATCAAGAGTCAGATGCTTAACTGACTGAGCCACTCAGGGGCCCCTCATAACAACAAATTCTTAAAAAGGAGTTGGACAGTCAAATCAATTTTAAGAGTACCTATACCACAATCTACTCATGTATGCTAGTACTTGATTGCCTAAAGATAGCTAATAACAACACATTTATGGAATGCTTATTATGTGCCAGGCACTGATAAAAGCATTTTATATTATTATCCCCCCATATTATAGATGAAAGATATGAAGCTAAAAGAGATAATTTCACTTGCCTAAAATCACTTGACCTGTATTTGGTGAAAACAAAGGTATTTAGACTCTAAAGCCAACATTTTAACCTCTAGACTTTATTGCCTCTAATGGCAATCCACTGGGATTGAGGGAAGCCATACAAAACTACTTCAGTTTTCAAGTTTTTCTGCTGATATGGGGGCATCAGATCTTACCTAGGCTCTGAAAATCACAAACAGCTCTCCTTTGAACAAGTCATCTCATCCCTCTGACCCTCAATTTCTGCATTTAGAAAATAAGACTCTGGGGACACCTGTGTGACTCAGTTGGTTAAACATTCAACTCTTGATTTTGGCTCGGGTCATGATCTCACAGTTTGTGAAATAGAGTCCCACCTCAGACTGTGCTGACAGTGTGGAGCCTGCTTGGGATTCTCTATGTCCCTCTCCCTATGCCCCTCCCTAGCTCACCCTCTATCTCCTCTATCTCTCTCTATCAAAACAAATAAACATTAAAAAAAAAAAGAAAAAAGAAGAGTCTGAATGACATGGTATCTAAACTTCCTTCAGTTTGAAATGTTATGTTTATGTGAAGTAGGAATCAATGCATTGCCTACTTACAGTGTAGAGAACGGAGAAAAAAAAGACCATTGATTTTTATATTCATTTTGACTGATGCCAAGCAAATGGACATGAAATGAGCTTATAAACATAGTCTTTGAATGTTATTATTTCTGTTTAGAAAATGTCCTTTCTCAATTCTTTATTTGGCTCATTCATATTTATGCTTCAAGACTTCTATCAATGTGTACCTCATTCAGGGAGACTTCTCTTTTCTTCAGGAAGCATTCTTTTTTCACTGCTGTATCATATACTAGGAGAGATGACCTTCATTTTAATTATATCTATGCTTTACACCTTTCTTCTTGTTGCTCTATGCAGCTCGACATCTTTTATTGCCTGGCTGCCTCTACTCATCTTTTGTTAGCTTAATATCTCTCAGTATCTCTCCTTTCCTACCTGGTTGAATGTCTCTCTTTAGAGTTCCAATGCCATCCTACCCCTATCTCTTTCAGAATGCTCAACAGATAGTATTAAAATGAGGTATATATACTTGGCTTTCTCAATCTTATGATCTGAGAAGACAGGGGTCATATTTTATTCATTTTTATAAACCTGGAGACATTGCCTTGAGTGGAATGTGATCAATCTATATTTGATAAACTGAATTTAAGTGGTGATTCAATGCAGAGGTACCTCAGGGTGGTTCTTTACCACACCCCAAAGAGAGGGAAGTCACATCTTACTTATTTTTGACCTTATAGAAAATTATGAGAATTAGTGAGACAAACTACTAGTGTGAGGTGTTAAGACTAGATGATACACAAAGATGCAGTGCATAAGTCAGCTACCATAATCCTTAGTAAACATCTGAGCACTGACAGCCTTTCCAGCAAGTTATACCTCACAAAGGTGGATTTATTTTTTAGGGTACAAACACTAAAATGGTTATAGTGAACTTAGTGGGTGAATCTTATACATAAGTCAATTTTTTAAAATAAATGCTTATTCAAATAGAAATTAGCATAGTATGCTGGCTGTTAAACTTTCCCCACTGGTGCTCTCAGTAGCTATGATCTGGGGCTTAAGAGAAAGATAAATCCACTAAAGAGGCTGCTGATAAATTAATGAGAAACATGGGCATAGCTCATTACAAACTCCTAAGTGGAGACTAACATAAGGAAGAGAATCCAAACTTGAGATCCTTAGAGCCATATAGTAAACTATGTTTACACAGCACAGTAGACCAATTCCTTGGCTGCTGTGAAGCATAACTCTTCTCTCCCTTGCTCCCTCACTCCCTTCCTTCTATCATTTGACAAACACAGGCACTTTGACAGACCCTAAAAAGAAGATTGGGATTCAAAGCTTAATACATCGTCTCTAAATCTTCTCAAACTTATGAAACATATAGACACTCAAAAATATAGTTCACTTTGACCAAGGCTAACAGGCTCAACAAAAATAACTTTATCATTAGTATAGACATAGCTTTACTTGTTTACATGCTGCCAATCCAGAATTAATACGTGTCATCTTCATTAAGTCACTCCAAATTGGTGTGAATATAAACATTTCATATCAATTCACTTGGGGGGTTGTCTTTTGTGGAAAATAATTGTATATTTAGGTTTTTACTTTAATGAAAAACATCCCATTATTATAGACTATGAGGGAAAAGGGTGGATACTTTTTGACTTTGTTTTCATATTTACATGTTTCCTTAGATTTGGGTTTAGGAAATGATATTGCATTTTTAAATGACACCTCTGATTATATCATTACTCTGATATAGGCAATGTTATTCAGTAAAACATAATACTCCAAAGAATTGTCAGATTAGGTATTTCAAAAATGATAAATTAGCAACATGAGAATTTAAGGACATAATGGTGGATTGGGCAGAAAGCCTTTAAGTATGACCCCATGATGTAAGAAAATATGCATATGATGTATTATGAGAACACTAGAATTGTACATATTTTTTTAAAAAATTGCATTTAGATTGTTAATTGTACTCATCACTACAGCACCAGAACATCATAGAATCTCCATGAGATAAAGTAGAATATTCATTTTGCAATATACATTACCATTTGTGGTATATCAGTGACATCAATAATTATTACCTTAGGCTACAGCAACAGCAACGAAGGAAAAAATAAGTTTGTGTGGTTCATTTCATAACAGAAGACATAGAGTCCTTGGAATTGAGATGTCACACTTGAACACATTCTGTGTTCAGCAAATAATTTCTGAATGCCACTGATACTAGATCATTTTTAAAAAGCTGCTTCCCCTTACTTTGAAAGATGGGTTATGTTGAATTTCATTACTTTTCTCCTTACCTCATTCTTCTTTTGTTTTAAAATAAGTGATGAGGGTTTCGGTGAAGATTAAGTACTAGCAGGCAGTAATGCAATGGTGCAAACAGGGTTTTAATTGGAACCTCAAATCCTGTGGAAAAATAAGAAATTAAATCATTAATAAAATTCATTTCCCAGAAGACACTAAGTTGATATATGTTATGTTAAGAAGCCTTATTTATTTTCTCCTATAAGATTCATATAGACATATTTGTGAAATCTAAAATTCACTAGCCAAGCCATATTAAGGTTATGTAATGAAATTACAGCCCTTCTAAAGTTCCAAATATGAAGGAGTAAATAAGAAATCCATCCTTTTACAAAACTTTAGCATTTTTATGTCAACATTAATCCTCATGTTTCCCTACAATGTTACAGTACATTCATTACTTAATGCAATCCTGGAAGTACTACAGAAGTATTTCAACATGACTCAAGAAAAACCATGGCACAGTGTTAAACAATTCAAGCTGCCACATGGCTGAAAGTTTAGAATGAAATGTCATTTTTTCTGAAGACTTGCAAAGATTCTAATTACAAATACCCCCATTAAAGAAAATCATATGAACAATTTTCTGGTGAGTCGTAGGTTATACCAGGTATGTGACTAAAGCACGTTATACAAATAATATGCAGAAGACACATGAGGGGTAGAATTATGATCTTATCAAAAAAGCACTTCAGTATGCATTTGATCCACTAACAATTATTAAGAAATTCTGGACCCAGTTTTGCTTAAAAGCACTGTAAAAAGAGTTTATATTGAAGAGTTTAAATCTCGTTGGGGGAAGCAACTGTAAATGTTACGACTACAAATCAATCTGTATATATTGGAGGTAATGATTCTAAGGTAATGATTAACCATTCAAATGGCATGTTATTACACTTTATAATTACTTTGAGTGATCTATTTTAAATTTTTTTAAATATTTATTTATTTTTAAGAGAGAGAGAGAGAGAGAGAGCGGGGAGGGGCAGAGAGAAAAGGAGACACAGAATCCGAAGCAGGCTCTAGGCCCTGAGCTGTCAGCACAGAGCTGGACAGGAGGCTCAAACCTACAAACCGAGAGATCATGACCTGAGCTGAAGTCAGTCATTCAACCAACTGAGCCACCCAGGCGCCCTTTGGGTGATCTATTTTAGAGAATAGGACTTTGTTTTTGTAAAGGATGTGTTTCTCTCTTTTTGAGTACTAACATGAGTATGTATGTATAAGATACATGCTACATCCCATAATATGTTCTATAAAGACATGCACATGTCACTTCTATGTGTCACCTTTTACTCTTTGGTAGTAAATATAAACAATTAAAAATGATATGTAGTATAAACACCTAACATTTTTACTTTCCTTTGCGCCATTGATTTCAATAAGCTTATTTGCTTGATAAACCTTCATACAGATAAATCTAAAGTCTGTACTATTGGCATTTAAAAGGTCATACATTTTTTCAAGTGTATTCTATCAATTGTAACCTGCCATGCTACTGTATTTATTCTGTCATATGCTGATGAGGGGGTGTATCCCAAAGATTACCATCATGATTGCAATTTTCCTCTGCTTCTGTCTGCTGTTTCTAATGTATTATCTTCATATCCCAACCGTTCTTGGCATTTTGTTAAACACATTCAAGTCCATTCTTTCAACATACATTTGTTGATCACTGCAAACATTCGACTGAGTGCCATGCAAAATAAAATGAAATAAAAAATGAATCAGACATGAATTCTGCCTTCAAGATGCTTATAGTCTAGAAAGGGAGATGACAGCTCTCCTAAAAAGAAGGTAAAATATGAGTATCATAAGAACATAGTGAGCAAAAAACTAAACTAGTTCAGAGGAAAAAAGTTTGCTTCCAACTGTAAGGATCAAGGAAAATTCTGAGGAATATATGGCACTTCTGAAGGTCTTAAATTGATTTGGACAATTGGAGATAAAATAATATATTTGACAGAGAGAAAACTGCATGGGGAAAAAGGTTTAAGGGGAAAGCACGGGACAGATTTGGAAACTAGTGGGTAGCTTTATTTAGCTGAATTACATGGTACTTGGATTAAGGTAGTAGAGGTAAGGCTTGAAGGATAGATGATTTTCAGACAATGGATAGACTTAAATAGAAGCCTAAGGAAATGGAACTTGTATCTCTAGACAGTAAGACTCACTAAGGTTTTTGTGATCCAGGGTGTGACGTGATAGAATTTTGTTTTACAAAGATTAATCAGGCAGAAACATGAATAATTAATTTAAGAGTGGGAAGTAGATGATAGGCATGGGTGCAGTTAGGAAGCTATTTGTGGTTATCTACCTGAGAGATATTAAGGACGTGAATTAAGACTGAAGCAATGAAAATGAAAAAAAAGATGGGACAAATGTGACAAATACTTCTCTAGATATATCATAACTGACTATGCTTCTGAAATGTTGAGCCTGGAGAACTGGGACGATGGTGATATTAGCAACAGTGATGGGAGTATAAGAGAATGAACTAGTAGGTATTATATAAGAGGACAAGAAATAAATTTGGTTTATTTTAAATTTGTAGTGCTGGCAGGAAGTGGCCCTGAAGGCATATGGAAAGGTATAACTGGTATCCAGAGAGTTCTAGACTGCATAAATAGATGTGGGAAGCATCTTCATTCATTCATTCAATTAACATTTAATGAGCACCTAAGATATACTAGATATTAGAGGTGTAAGGGTAAATAATATACAGCCCCCTGTCTCAGGGAGCTAATTGTCTAATAAGGGAGAAAGTCTTAGTAATGGAAAATTATGATTAAATATGTCAAGTTCAATCATTGAGGTTTGAATTAATATAATCATAGATATGGGACATCTAATACATCTTGAAAAAGAGGATACATCTGAGAAAAAGTGACACCTGACCTGAGTTTTAAAGGATAAGAAAATATTCACCAAGTAAAGGGCAGTATTTTAAGTGAAAGAAACAACAGGATCAATGATGGCATAAACACTTTGGTGTGTGTGAAAATATTACAAGTTTTTGCTGTAGCAACAGGAAAGATTTAGGAGGAAATAGTATAAATGTGGTTCAGGGTAGATTGTTTATGTTCTTGAACATTAAAATAAGGCACTTGGATTTATTTACTAATCAATGGAGAGTTAGTGAATGTTTTGAGGTACAAGGGTGGTTTAATTATATCTGTGCTTTTTTTTAATGACTATTTATTTATTTTGAGAAAGAGAAAGTGGGGAGGGGCAGAAAGGGAGAGAGAGAGGATTGCAAACAGGCTCTGCACCATCAGTGTAGAGCCCTACGTGGGGCTTGAGCTCATAAACTGTGAGACCATGACCTGAGCTGAAGTCGGACACTTAACCAACTGAGCCACCTAGGCGCTCCTAATTGTATTGTGCTTTAAGAAAATTAATTTAGTATAGGAGTGCAAGATCAATTAGAATGAGAAAAACCTGTAGTTATGATGACCACTGGGTGTCATATGTAAATGATGAATCACTGAATCCTATACCTGAAACTAATATTACACTGTATGTTGACAAATTGGAATTTAAATAAAAACTTGGAAGAAAGATTGAAAAAAGGAAAAACCTGTAGATGGAGGGGACAGTTAGGCTGCATCAATATTCCAGATGAAAATAATGAGTGATAAGTAATAGAAACAGGAAACAGATACAAGACATATTATAGAGGCAAGATGGATTAGAATTGACTGTTTTGATGTGGTAGGAAACCATAATTATACTGTTTATAACTGCATTCTCAAACTATTTTGAAATTACTTATCTCAATGTTGGTTACACAACACATCAGACAAAAAATTGATGTGAATCAACCTCTCTTACTAAGCTAATGCTATTTTAGATCTAAAATCACTCCTTACCTTAGTTCTTATCCACATGTACATAGCTGTGATAGCATCATAATTCACTTAGAATTCATGAAAAAATATTCATAAGTACAATGCTTTTTTTAATTTTTCCTTTACGTTTACTGTAGAACTAGGAGTGTTGGCTTTAAACAAACACATGTTTGGAGCAGCAGCTCCATAGGGTCCAAGTGGAACTCAGTTTCAATTTAGTTTAAGATTCATTATTACTTGACCTATGGATTTAAAAAGCTGACAAGGACACATAATCCATGTTTTTTTCTCATGTTTATGCATACTTATTTTGAAAGGCAATTTACCATTTAAAATGGTAAAGTAGTGTATATAATCTTTAGATAGATGTAGAGACAGGTAGAGAGATATAGACATAACTAGATAATTAGATCTATAGAGAAAGACATTTTATTCAGGTGGATTTCATCATAGCTGAAGCACACTTTCAGTTTTGACTTATTTTAACCATTTGGGGTAGGATTTTTTCTAAACTCTATTTAATGCTCTTGTGCTTGCTTTATAGAGAAAACATTGCACATAAATTTGACACTTCCCTAATGGCCCTAAGTCATCTGTTTTAGCATCAATTATTATAGTATTTATGAGAGCTAAAGTGGCTATTGAAAAATATAGAGATGGTTAGTGAAGCTGTCTTCCACTTAATGCACTAGATTTTTAAGTAATTTGATTTCATTTTAGATTGTTTTTGTCTCCTTTCCTATCAAGTTGTTAACTGTCACTTATTGCCAAATTGGTATAGCAGGTTCTGATAGTTTCTTCATTCCCTCTAAATTTGGTGCTTATAATATACTGGAAATTGGGGAATGTCATACAAAACTTATTAGATTTGTCTAAAATAAAAGTAAATATGGTCTACGTAAGGGCCATAAGAATTGGTTACATGCAAAGCACAAGAATCATAATAATGGGATTCTGGTTCATGTATATTATTGGGCCTACACCTAGAGTTCATAGTGTGGCTTCACTGTTTCTGTGTTGTTCTGGAAGTTATGCCTCTGTTTTTATATACTAACCCCAATAGTGATGTAATGATAAAAATGTCAAGTTTGAGGATAAGGGATCTAGTACAGAATTTAATACAATTTAGTAGCCAGTTGATCTAGGCACTAGAGTCATAAGCCTTGGAGAAGCCTATAAAATGATTATGAAGATAAAACAGACACATATGCATACACACACATGTATTTTCCAGCTTCCTAATCAAAGGCCTATAAAGGGAGAAATTTAAAGGAAGTACTTCTTAGGACAACACCAGTTTTTCTACAGACCTTACTCTTGGCCTTCATATATCTTAATGTTCCAAAACATAAATGAGAGGGTTAGGCTGGATGGGCTTTAAGGTTACTTCCATCTCTAACATTCTAAGAGTCTGTGATTATGAAAGGACATAAAAACACCCAATCTCTGAGCCAGAAACAAATTTTGAATTATAGGGTTTGATATTTTGATTTCAATTTTGGAAATTTTAAGCTGAATGACTAAAACCTCAGAGGACATAGGACCTTTCAGAATCTGGCTTGAGAATAGATCAGTAAAAATTAACCTGTCAAATAAGCTTGTTCATTACTTTAATTTTTTTCTAGAGGTAGTAACTAGATTATTTGTGTCTAGTTACTTGTGTCTTTTAGTATAACAGATGAAGAACTTGGTCCAGTTGATCACCAGTTTAAAAAAAATTCATTTTGGCCAGCAAGTAGACCTATTTGGTCAAATGTCTTAATTGCATTAGTAATGTCCTTAGGAGATCAGACTATCTTAATTTCCTAAACTAACATACCATATATTGAAAATAACACTGGGAGAACAAATAGAAAAAAAGTTGGAGGCCTTTACATTTTTCATCATTACGTGGACTAAGAAAGTGTCTAAAATAACACTAAAACTATTTGACCAACAAATTTTGAAATTATATAGTCTCTTCGTCCTCGGCAGAACTAAAATAAAGATAATGTATAATAATTTAATCTCCAATAACTGGAAAATCATCACAAATAACAGGTAGTATTTACTGAACATTTACTATGTATTGGAATTGTTCTAACTGCTTCAAATTCACCTCTTCTTTTAATTATGTCAAAGGCTTAGTGAGATAGGCACTATTATTATCCTGAATTTAGAAGTAAGGCAATGGAGACATACCAAGATAAATATATTGCCCAAGATCAAATAGCTAGTAAGTGGTGAAGTCAACATTTGAACTCTTCGGTCTATTGAGCTGAAGATAAAGTTGAACTGAAGTTCGCTATTGTGTTTTGATAATAAAAATCCTGTTTGAACAAATTAAAATAAATTGCAAATAAAATGGAAAAGTATTTACCCTATTTAAAACAAAAGTAAGCTGTCTTTTTTTTTCAATATATGAAATTTATTGTCAAATTTGTTTCCATACAACACCCAGTGCTCATCCCAAAAAGTGCCCTCAATACCCATCACCCACCCTCCCCTCCCTCCCACCCCCCATCAACCCTCAGTTTGTTCTCAGTTTTTAACAGTCTCTTATGCTTTGGCTTTCTCCCACTCTAACCTCTTTTTTTTTTCCTTCCCCTCCCCCATGGGTTTCTGTTAAGTTTCTCAAGATCCACATAAGAGTGAAACCATATGGTATCTGACTTTCTCTGTATGGCTTATTTCACTTAACATCACACTCTCCAGTTCCATCCACGTTGCTACAAAGAGCCATATTTCATTCTTTCTCATTGCCACGTAATATTCCATTGTGTATATAAACCACAATTTCTTTATCCATTCATCAGTTGATGGACATTTAGGCTCTTTCCACAATTTGGCTATTGTTGAGAGTGCTGCTATAAACATTGGGGTACAAGTGCCCCTATGCATCAGTACTCCTGTATCCCTTGGGTAAATTCCTAACAGTGCTATTGCTGGGTCATAGGGTAGGTCTATTTTTAATTTTCTGAGGAACCTCCACACTGCTTTCCAGAGCAGCTGCACCAATTTGCATTCCCACCAAAAGTGCAAGAGGGTTCCTGTTTCTCCACATCCTCTCCAGCATCTATAGTCTCCTGATTTGTTCATTTTGGCCACTCTGACTGGTGTGAGGTGATATCTGAGTGTGGTTTTGATTTGTATTTCCCTGATAAGGAGCGACGTTGAGCACCTTTTCATGTGCCTGTTGGCCATCCGGATGTCTTCTCTAGAGAAGTGTCTATTCATGTTTTCTGCCCATTTCTTCACTGGATTATTTGTTTTTCGGGTTTGGAGTTTGGTGAGCTCTTTATAGATTTTGGATACTTGCCCTTTGTCTGATATATCATTTGCAAATATCTTTTCCCATTCCGTTGGTTGCCTTTTAGTTTTGTTGGTTGTTTCCTTTGCTGTGAAGAAGCTTTTTATCTTCATAAAGTCCCAGTAATTCATTTTTGCTTTTAATTCCCTTGCCTTTGGGGATGTGTCAAGTAAGAGATTGCTACGGCTGAGGTCAGAGAGGTCTTTTCCTGCTTTCTCCGCTAGGGTTTTGATGGTTTCCTGTCTCACATTCAGGTCCTTTATCCATTTTGAGTTTATTTTTGTGAATGGTGTGAGAAAGTGTTCTAGTTTCAACCTTCTGCATGTTGCTGTCCAGTTCTCCCAGCATCATTTGTTAAAGAGACTGTCTTTTTTCCATTGGATGTTCTTTCCTGCTTTGTCAAAGATGAGTTGGCCATACGTTTGTGGGTCTAGTTCTGGGGTTTCTATTCTATTCCATTGGTCTATGTGCCTGTTTTTGTGCCAGTACCATGCTGTCTTAATGGCTACAGCTTTGTAGTAGAGGCTAAAGTCTGGGATTGTGATGCCTCCTGCTTTGGTCTTCTTCTTCAAAATTACTTTGGCTATTAGGGGCCTTTTGTGGTTCCATATGAATTTTAGGATTGCTTGTTCTAGTTTCGAGAAGAATGCTGTGCAATTTTGATTGGGATTGCATTGAATGTGCAGATTGCTTTGGGTAATATTGACATTTTAGCAATATTTGTTCTTCCAACCCATGAGCACAGAATGTTTTTCCATTTCTTTATATCTTCTTCAATTTCCTTCATAAGCTTTCTATAGTTTTCAGCATACAGATCTTTTACCTTTTTGGTTACGTTTATTCCTAGGTATTTTATGCTTCTTGTTGCAATTGTGAATGGGGTCAGTTTCTTTATTTGTCTTTCTGTTGCTTCATTATTAGTGCAACCGATTTCTGTACATTGATTTTGTAACCTGTGACTTTGCTGAATTCGTGTATGAGTTCTAGCAGACTTTTGGTGGAGTCTATCAGATTTTCCATGTATAATATCATGTCATCTGCATAAAGTGAAAGCTTAACTTCATCTTTGCCAATTTTGATGCCTTTGATTTCCTTTTGTTTGATTGCTGATGCTAGAACTTCCAACACTATGTTCAACAACAGTGGTGAGAGTGGACCTCCCTGTCGTGTTCCTGGTCTCAGGGAGAAAGCTTTCAGTTTTTCCCCATTGAGGTTGATATTAGCTGTGGGCTTCTCATATATGGCTTTTATCATGTTTAAGTATGTTCCTTCTATCCCGACTTTCTTGAGGGTTTTTATTAAGAAAGGATGCTGAATTTTGTCAAATGGTTTTTCTGCATCGATTGACAGGATCATATGGTTCTTTTCTTTTCTTTTATTAATGTGATGTATCACTTTGATTGATTTGCAAATGTTGAACCAACCCTACATCCCAGGAATGAATCCCACTTGATCATGGTGAATAAATCTTTTTTATGCTGTTGAAATCGATTTGCTAGTATCTTATTGAGAATTTTTGCATCCATATTCATCAGGGATATTGGCCTGTATTTCTCTTTTTTTGTCGGGTCTCCGTCTGGTTTAGGCATCAAAGTAATGCTGGCTTCATAGAATGAGTCTGGAAGTTTTCTTTCCCTTTCAAATTTTTGGAAAAGCTTGAGAAGGGTAGGTATTATCTCTGTTTTAAATGTCTGGTAGAATTCCCCAGGGAAGTCATCTGTTCCTGGACTTTTATTTGTTGGGACATTTTTGATAACTGATTCAATTTCTTCACTGGTTATGGGTCTGTTCAAGTTTTCTATTTCTTCCTGTTTTTAGTTTTGGTAAATTCCACATATGAGTGACATTACATGGTAATTATCTTTCTTTCACTGACTTATTTTGCTTAGCAAATACTCTCTAGCTCCATTCACATCATGGCAAATGGTAAGATTTCATTCTTTTTTAAGGCTGTGTAATATTCCATTATATGGAATATGAGAACATATTTGCCAATTACACATCTGATAAAGGTTAGTATCTAAAATATACTTAAAACTTTCTAATCAAAACAATTTGTTATATGTTTTGTAAGCTTAAAGTTATATGTATAAAGCTATTCTATCTATACATGTATATATGTACATATATTTTATTTCAAATTGCTATAATTCAGTCTTTTCTACTAATTCAAATAAGTGTTAGATTGAATTATTCGACCTAAGTAGAGTTGTAGTATGCACTGTCCTTCACTTAAATGGCTCCTTTTCTTTTCTGAGAATAATTTTTTCTTCAACTTTATTGAGGTAAAATTGCATATGATAAAATACATCCACTTTACGTACACCGTTAGTGTTTTAACAAATGTGATTATTGGTAATGTTTCAGCACCAATGGAATATAATCAGTAAGCCTTTTTTACTATTAAATAAAATTGTGTTTCTATTATTCAGATGTCAGTGAAAGCTAACTATCAATCACATAATAATCATCAAAAATTTTAAGCATCTCTTGTCTCTATAACAGATACAATTGTTCAAATTTTGTATCACTATTTTCTGGGGTAAGAGTGAATGCAGGATGCTTCCAGAAGAGGAGAAGGGGCACTAATGTATCCCAAGAGTCTCAAGCTGTCTGGCACATAGTAGGCTTTCAACAAGTATTTATTGGATGAATAAATGGAATGAGATAGTGATAATAAAAGTGAATGTGAGAAAGTAGTGTGGAAACAAATATAGACACCTTACCAAAGAGATATATTCCAGGTATTTGAGAATAAAATCCAGTGAATAGAGATGAATGATGAAGACTTCCCCCTAAAAGTTACCTGCAGAGGCATCTGAATTGGAAAATAGATGTAAAATCATCTCTGTTTGAAGATTAAATGATCTTGTATGTAGCAAGCTCTAAAGATTCCACATAAAACTGTCATAACTAACAAACAAATTCAGCAAACTAGCAGAATGCAAAAACAACACTCAAAAATAATGTTCCATTTCCATGCACTAACAATGAACAATCCAAAATGAAATTAAGAAGCAATTCCATTTACAATAGCATGAAAAAGAGTAAAATACTGAGGAATAAACTTAATCAAAGAGGTTATAGACTTACAAACTAAAAACTACAAAATGTTGCTAAAAGAAATTTAAAAGACACAAATAAATGGAAAAGCATCTATCTTTATGAACTGGAGGACAATATTGTTAAGATATCAACACTACCCAAAGTGATTTACAGATTTAATACAGTCCCTCTCAAAATCCCAATGAAGTTTTCTGCAGAAAACTTCCATCCTAAATCTCAAATGGTATCTCAAGTTACCCCAAATAGTCAAACCAACCTTGAAAAAGACGAACAAATGGGGATGCCTCCCACTTTCTGATTTCAAAACTTGATACAGAGCTACCATAATTAAAACAATAGTACCCTCATAAAGACAGACAAATAGACCAGTGGAATAGAATACAGAGCCCCTGCATATACGGTCAAATGATTTACAACAGGAGTGCTAAGACCATTCAATGGGGGGAAGAAAATCTCTTTAACAAATGGTATTGGGAAAACTGATATCCACATGTAAAATAATGCAAATGAACCTTTACCTTATGCCACATACAAAAACTAAATGAAAATGGATTGAAGACTTATATGTAAGAGCTGAAACTATGAAGCTCTTAAAAGAAAAATCAGAATTGGCAATGATTTTATAGATGTAACACCAAGAAATGGCCAATAAAAGAAACAAATAAGTTAGAATTCATCAAAGTTGAAAACTTCTGTGCATCAAACAACTCTATTAACAGAGTTAAAAGGCAATCCACGGAATGAGAGAAAATATTTTCAGATCATATATCTAAAAAGGGATTGATACCCAGAGTATATAAAGAACTCCTATAACTCAGCAATAAAAAACCCAAACAACCCTATTAAATGTAGGCAAATAACTTGAATAAACATTTCTTCCAAGAAGATATACAAAATGCCCAATAAACACATGAAAAGATGCTAAATATCACTAATCATTAGGAAAATGAGCACCGGTGTTGTATGTAAGTGATGAATCACAGGAATCTACCCCTGAAATCAAGAGCACAATGTATATACTGTATGTTAGCTAACTTGACAATAAATTATATTAAAAAAAAAGAAAAATGAAAATCAAAGCCACAATGTGATACCACTTCATACCCATTGGGGTGGCCATTATCAACAAAAAAGAAAAACAAACAAACAAACAAAAATACAGAAAATTACAAGTGTTGGTGAGAATGTGGAGAAGTTAGAATTCTTGTATATTGCTGGTGGGAATGTAAATGGTGCAGCCACTATGGAAAACAGTATGGCAATATCTCAAAATATTAAACATTGAATTACCATACTATCCTAAAATTCCACTTTTGAGTATCTACCCAAAAGAAATCAAAGCAAACACTTGAATAGATATTTGTTCACCTATATTTATAGCACCATTCTTCACAACAGCTTAAAGGTGAAAACAACACAAGTGTCCGTAGACAGATGAAGGGATAATCAAAATGCCATATACAGTGAAATACACAATGGAATCTTATTCAGCCTTAAAAGGGAAGGAAATTCTGACATGTGCTATAACATGGATAAACCTTAAAGACGTTACTCTAAGTGAAAGTAGCCAGTCATAAAAGGCCAAATATAGATTCCACCTATGAGGTACCTGGCGTAGTCATATTCACGGAAACTGAAAGTAGAATGGTAGATGCCAGGGACTAAGAGCAGGGAAGAATGGGGAGTTAGTGTTTAATGGTTTATGAAGTTTCAGTTGAGGAACATGAAAAAGTTCTGGAGATAGATGGTGGGGATATTTGTGGAGCAATGTGAATATACATAATGCTATACAACTGTACACTTAAAAATGGTTAAAATCTAAATTTTACCACAGTAAAAAATAAATGTTTAAAAGTTACCTACAGACAAACAATGACATAGGAATCAGATCCAAGCATTGCTACCTATTCGGCTATGTTATCTTAGGCAACTGGCTTGTGCAAGATACTTTATTTCTCTGAATTGATTTCTTTGTGAAATTAGAACCATATTAACATTTTCCTCATAGGCCGTTTTGGGGATTAGATGAGATAATACAAGTTAAGTGTCTAGCACAATGTTTGTGACAAAATGTTTAATAATTTGTTATTGTTCTTCTCATCATTGCTCTAGATGATGTAATCAGAGGCTGGAGGCTATCTTGCCATACAAACACTTTCCTAAGATAACCTCAAGGAAAATGGAGCATATTCTTCAATGCTAGGAACATTAAACAGACTGTAGTCATTATATTCCGAAGACTCTATGTTGTCTTCTGCCAATAGCCTGAGGAAAACATTGGCAGATTTTGTTGACTAACTGGATATTGGAAGTACTGAAAAGAAGCTGTCTGAATTCATTATTGAAGAAAATGCTCAATTAGGGATTAGTGAAAAATAATGAATTAGTGAAATATTTTCTTTTATATATCCATGAGCTCTTTGAATTTAGGTTAAGAATCCTCAAAGTGAAGAAAAGGAGCAATGATGGCTAAATATAGGAGATAAGGGAGATAAAATAAAAATAACTTCAGGTTTTATTCCTGATTAATTGGCAGCTTTAGTTAGTTCTCTGTAGACAGAGATAGGTTCTTCAAAAGGACTATTAAACTTGGTGCAGTGGTGTGAATATTTGTGCCCCTCAAAATTCAAGTTAAAATCCAAATCCCCAAAATAATGGTATTAAGAGGTGGGGCCTTTGGGAGGTGATTAGGTCACGAGGGTTGTTCCCTCATAAATGGAATTAGTGCCCTTATGAAAGAGACACTGGAGATATCCGTTTCCCCTTCTGCCATGTGAGAACACAGCAAGAAGTTGGTAGTCTGGAACCCAATAGAGGGCCTTCACCAGAACCTGACCATGCCGGCTCTCTAATCTTGGACTGCCCTCCTCCAGAACTGTGAGAAATACATTTCTGTTGTTTATGAGCTTCCAAGTCAGTGACATTTTGTTATAGCAGCCTGAAAAGACTAAGACATTTGGGTATTAAGAGGTGACATATGAGAACTTCCCATGGGACAGAGGTGTGAAACTAGAGTGCAAGAAAGACTTTGACTTAAGATAAACACCAAAAAGTAATTTCCAATATTTAAGATCTGAAGCACCTGAATAATTAACATTTGTTTGAAGAAGAAAGAGTAGGGCTCTTCAGTATATAATAGTTGCAAAAGAGAAAATAGATTTTTCCATTGATAGTTGGGAAAGTTATTTCCCCTTCAGGAGGAGATTGAACAAGATGACCTCTTGGTTTCCTGCCATCTTTTAATTTTATATTATGAGATTTAGAAAAAATTGAGAATGGAGCATGTCTATATCCATGTTAAGGAGAAAGATCAGAGGTGCTTGGCTGGCTCAGTTGGTAAACCATGTTACTCTTCATGTCGGGGTTGTGGGTTTGAGCCCCATGTAGGGTGTAGAAATTGTATAAAAATAAAATCTTAAAAAAAGGAGAAAGATCATACAATAAAGCAAATGTGTAGGATGTGGTCACAGGAGTGGGAAGAGATCCAAAATAGTTTAGGGTTTAAGAAGTGAAGGAAGAAGAGAGTTTGAAGAAGGATAAGGTTAGCTATAAGTAGAAGAGAGATACTTTGTGATCTTCTATAAAACATATTCATCAGAGTTGTAAGGGACAGAAGACAGGTTTTAAGCAATGAAAAGGTGATAATTTGGTGAAGAGAATGAGGCAAGAGATGTAGATTATTACTTGAAAAGATAGTTGTCCGTAATGCTAAAAGAGATCTGGCTTTTGATCATCTCTCCATAGTTTTTGTTTCTTGTTACTCTTATCTTGCCTTTTAAAATCTGTTGTGCTGCTTGTATTTTACCATGTGTGCCCAGTTTGTTCACACTTGCCATGATACTTTTGTCTCCTTTCACAATAAGCAGCTTTCCATAGCTAACACAGTGACTGGAACATGTGAATACTTTATAGATATTTGTGGAATGGATATAGTGATGAATGTGTGATGGTAGAGTAAGGTGAATTTGTTTTTTTTTAATTTTTTTTAACGTTTATTTATTTTTGAGACAGAGAGAGACAGAGCATGAATGGGGGAGGATCAGAGAGAGAGGGAGACACAGAATCTGAAACAGGCTCCAGGCTCTGAGCTGTCAGCACAGAGCCCGATGTGGGGCTCGAACTCACGGACCGTGAGATCATGACCTGAGCCGAAGTTGGACGCCTAACTGACTGAGCCACCCAGGTGCCCCGAGTAAGGTGAATTTGTACTGTTCTTCAGATGTGCTGATGAATGGATCACTGTTGGCCAATGGAGAGGTCTCACATGTTGCCTGGTTCTGAATTTGGTCCTATCCTGGTCAATGTTTATATCCATGATTTCAATTAACAAATGGAATACAAGTTACCTAATCTATAGGTAACAAAAGCTGTAGTGCTAGATGCTAGATGATAAATGCAAAATTCACAAAGCTCTCAAGACCCTCAGACTAGGTGATGAGAGGAGATAGTTTTATATGCACAATATTTGCATATAACTTCAGAAGCTAGAGTGATGGACTAACAAAGTCCAAAAAATAGTAATAAAAAGCAATTTCACAAGGAAATATATAAAAGTATGTATTTAGATGAAAAAAATCAACATATTGTATTTTGGTTGAGAAAAGCAGTCTTTGTACAAATATACTAATAAATATGTAGTGTCCAGACCGATGGGGCTTGGGCATCAGTCCACTCTCCTCTGAATGGGTTGTTGGACCTCTGTTGCAATGGAGTGCTCAGGCATAGACATCATACTCTAGGAGGGACATGTGGCAAGGGTAGTGAGGATGGTGAAGGAAACCTGGTTATACCACTTGTTAAGGGTTGAATTGTGTCTCCCTGCCTTAAAAATGACATATTGAAGTCCTCACCACCACCACCCCCCCATACATCAGAATATGAACTTGTTTGGTAATAGGGTCTTTACAGAGGTAATCAAGTTAAAATGAAGTCATTAGGTTGACCTTAATCCAATGTGACTGGCATCCTTATAGAAAAAGGAAATTTGAACACAGGCACACGTAGAAGGAAGATCATGTGAAGAAACATAGGGAGAATGTATTGTGAAGATGGAGGCAGAAACTGGAATTATACTTCCAAAGCCAACAGACTTCTGGGGCTTTATAGAAGCTGTAGGATGAAAGAGAGCATCCTTTATCTACAGGATGCTAATGCCTTTATTTCAATTTCAGAACTTTGAGGCAATAATTTTCTGCATTTTTTAAATAAGGCACCCAGTTTGTGGTACTTTTATTATGGCAGTCCTAGGAAACAAACAAGTGAAGAATAGTTGGGGATCTGAGGAAGAGTAGCTTAGTGGATAATAGTTGGGGATCTGAGGAAGAGTAGCTTAGTGGATAGAGGGGTTGTAAAGGCTGCCATTCAGTGGTTTTAGTCAATGATACTTAGTAGCAGTTCTGGGCCAGGAAAAGAAGATTACAACTTCAGAAAATAAAGAAAAAAGTAAAATTTTTAGTTTCCTGCACTGAAAGTTATTTTTGGCTTAAGGGTGTGAGAAGAGTAGAATTTAAGAACTGATTGCCAGTTAGCACTGAGAATTATTGATTTGTTTAGTTTAATTTTTAATCTTCACCTTTTTTTCCTGTATACACGTTTCTTTATTGTATATCCCGTGTTTGTGCCACTGACATATTCATATTGGTATATATATGCACCATAATAAATTTCTAAAATATTTATTACTTTCCCCCAGAGTTAAATGTATTTATGTGTTTTCTACTTCTATATAAAAATTAAAAAAGTACAGTCACACAGTTCTGGTTTTAGAGGACAAGGGTCAAACAAAGGATGCTCTGTACGTAGCTGTAAACCGGTGGCAGCATTAAGCATATTCAGTAGTTCCACACATTTGAGTAGCTACAATTTGAGTCTGTTTAGCTCTGACTGATGCATTACATTTTTTTTTTCTAGGTGAATAAGGAATCCAGGGAAAAACAGGCAGGCAGCCAGTCAGCAAGCCAGTGACATCCATGAAATATTTGTTCATCTTGGCAGTCATTCCGGCACTGTGCTTGTCTTCTGGGAATAGTTGTCTGATTGACAGATATTCTTTTGATGTAACCAATGAATGAAATGCCATTGGTAGCCACTAAGCCATTAGTTTTTGACTAACTAATATACCCAACCAACCACCGATTACTGTGAGAATACATAGGGCCTATGGACCTGGAGGTAGAGTAGGTAGAGATAAAGTTAATACCTGTAGTTTTCCTAAAGAATACAAATACTGCCCGGGCTTCTGAGTGGCTCAGTCGGTTGAGCCCCGGACTTCGGCTCAGGTCATGATCTCGTGGCTTGTGAGTTAGAGCCCCGAGTGGGGCTCTGTGCTGACAGCTCAGAGCCTGGAGCCTGCTTTGAATTCTGTCTCCTTTTCTCTCTGTCCCTCCCCCTCTCACTCTCTGTCCCTCAAAAATAAATGTTAAAAAAATTAAAAAGAAAAGAATACAAAGACTGCAGAATTTGAACATACAAATAACTGTTAGCCCGTTTAAAATAGTTATCCTCGAAGGCTAATCTGGATACTCCATATTTTTTAAAATGCATACATTTTTGGAGATTGTCAAGGTGTGGAAAGCAAACCATTCCTATGCAAAGCAATTCCAGTATAGAAACTAGTGTGAAAGGCTTAAGAGATGCAAATTACCAATTGTTTTGCCTCAGTGCCTTTTTAGGCCTACCTGGAAAACAAACTAAAAGACTTTTTACAGAAATAGTCTCAAGACGCCTCTCGGTTGCACAGAAAGGTTGGGCCTCAACCATCAGTATATTGCGACAGAGCACGCTGTACAACTTCTTCCCAACTCTCCAACATTGGGAATAATGCCAACAAGGTCCCAGTCAGGACTTGGAAGTTAAGGCTGCGGTGCTGCCCTGCCACCCGGCGTCCCCTTCCTCCAGCGGGGATTCAGCCTCAATGGAGCTGGGGCCGGGGCAGGCTCCACGTCGCCGCCCCCTGAGGCCAGGAAATTCTGCCGAAGTAGGAAGTGCGGGCTGTCCACCCCAGGTAGCAGGAAGGTGGAAGACAGGGTCACCGCAGAAGGGTACCCGGAGGCCAGGAAAGGGACGCTCTCCAGTATGTTGGGGGGGGGGGGTGCGCGGCCAAACCCTGGGTTTGGAGGAGGTAGCTTGAAAGGGCAGGGGCTGAATTTGTGCTATTGGGGTGGGGGGGTGTAGATTGCAATCAGCGTATAAGGGGAGGGGAGACTGGCAGAGTTTGGAGGAAGAGGAGGAGATGGCTGGAAGAAGAGGCGGTCTGATTGGCCTGGTGGGGAGTTGGGCGGGCGAGGAGTTGCAAGCTGCTTGGGGAAGGGAAAAGAGAGAAAGGTAAATTGGATGTGCTGGGGTCGGGCTGGAAAAAAGGAAAGAAAAAGCCTCTACAGCGGTTTACAGGCATTGCAGGGTCTGGTGAAGATGGTGCATTGGAATGTAGGAAGAAAATATCGCAAAGTATATTTAATTGTAATCTTAGTAAAAATTTATATTTTTGTGGCGCTTTATGATGTACTTAATAATTAGTCACCAATGCATAAATATAATTTATGAATGAATAAAATGTATATATTGGGGTATAAGTTCATTTGTAAAATGTGGAAAATAGTAGTACCTAATTCATAAGATTGTGTCAAGATGAAATGACTTAATACATGCCACACACTTAAAAGAGTGCCTGGAAGACAGTAAGTACTATATAAAGATTAGCTATTATTATAGTAGTCAGTTGTAGGTAGTTTGGTGAGCTCCACTCCCAGGAATAAAAGAGGAGAATGGCACTCAATAAACATTAGCTATTATCATTGAAACAATTTCTAAACAGTTTATTTATATTCCAAATTCCACTGAAATGATGGCAGAAATATAAAATAAGAATGAATCAGTAACAACACTGGAAAACAGGTAGGTAGCATTAATAAACCAGAAGCTCTGAGAAATGTCTACATATTATGAAGTAGATGGGACCAAGCTGACAGTGAAACAGGGACAAGAAACTGCAATATAATACATGTTGAAACAGACACTGATGAAAAATGAGTTTTCACAGGATAATCTGGACTAACCCCAAAATTAGAGACAGAAATGATTAGGCAGGAAGGCATCGGTAATTTATGGGAATGATCAAGGGGATAATTAGTTTTAAAAGTGTTGAGAGTGTGTATGAGGGGGTCCTTGCTGACAGAATATGCCACAACAGATACAGAAGCTCCTTTCACTACTAGTGAAAGAGTTAATATCACAACTTCTAGGAAAACTCATTCCAGCTACTGAATGTGGTCAAATAAGACTCTCATTTGTGAAAATGAGCTGAAAACCAAGATTCATCACACTTTTGCAAGAAAACAACAGAAATAAAAAGGGTCACACATTGATCAGAGAAAACAATCCCTAAGAAAACCAAGTTACTAAATAAAACAAATGAGAATCTTTAGAACCAGTTTAATATATCCTTAAGGTCAAGAGGGTACTGAGTTTTAAAATGGGCTTAAATGATAATGAAACAAGCAGGAAACTCTAAATAATTATGGGAAATTAAAAACATGATAGTTGATATTTTAAAAAGTCAGGAGGAGGGCTGAAATAGCAGAATTGGCATACCTAACTACTAAATTTATGATCTAGAATACTAAACCAAAGCATTCTCCTGGAATATACTGAAAAAATATTAAAATTAGTATCTTTTTAAAAACAAAACTTCAGAAACATTGAAAGTATATAATGTATCTTAAACAAAGAAAGAGACAGAGAGAGAGAGAAGAAGAAGGAGGGGGAGGGGAAGGAAATGGAGATGAAGTAAAGGAAGAAATCTATTTTCTTGAAAGACTTTTTTCTCTTGGCTTCTGGAAAATACTGTTTCTTGCATTTCCACTTACTTTATTGGATATTCCTCTGTCTCACCCTCTTCCTAACCTTTGGATATTGGATATTTCAAGACTCACACCTCAATCTTGTCTATCTGAACTCATTATTTAGATGATTTAATAAAATTGCAAGGATTTATACACCATATATATGTGGATGATTTCTAAATTTTTGTCTCCATCTATATTTCTTTCTTGGATTCACATATTTTATTGCCCACACAATATGTGCACTTGAAGTAATAATGGGCATAGAATATTTCACGTGGCCAAGCTAAATGTTTGCTACCCCCTTCCAAATATGCTCCTTTTGGAGTATTCCTGAACTCAGTAAATGACCGAGTTCATTTATTCAGTTGATCAGGTCCCAAGCCTAGAAGTTGTTATTGATTTCATTTTTTCTTACCTCCCCCAAACCATACTTTCTGCAAATCAAGTGGATTCTACCTTCAAAATTTATCCTGTGTGCAAAAGAACTGTGTGCTTTCCCTGCCATCCAGACGTTTCTTCAAGAAATCCTGGTTTCTTGCAGTGGTGAAATATAATTTAAGCACTAAGAGCTTGTTTACCACATATACTCATTGCTATGGGAGTTTCATTGCTTTTAGGCTTTTTCAGCAAACACAGCTAAGAAGTACCCCATTCTGTATTTGTATTTCCTTTATTCCACAGTGAGAACCCTGCCTCCCAATAATATCAATATTTTCTCTATCCTAGAATATACACAGTTTCAGAATACTAAAACAATATGAGTTCTGAAAGCAAACATAATGAGTAAAGTTCAATATTTCTTTATATTTTTTGTGTGTTTTGACACCATCCCTGCCAGAGTACAGCCAGTGTACTATTTTAAATGTTACTCAAATTAAGATTTTTTTCTTTATGTGCTTGTGTTATTTATTTGATATAATTTATAATCTTACTAATTTTTAAATTGTACTCTTATTTATTCATCTTTTTGATTTAATTTTATTGTTTAAATTTTGAAAACAGTTATATGGTGCAAAAATCAAAACTGTAAAAAGATATACTCAGAAAAGTTTCCCTTCCATCCCTGCATCCTCCACCCTAATCCTATAGGTTATCATTTCATTGGTTTCTGATTCATCCTTTCTGTGTTTCTTTTTGACAAAAAAATCTTGAGACAGAAAGCAAGAATGTACTAAAACACTAATGGGGTCATGTCAAAAGGACACAGAAATGGTTTGAAGTGGCTGCACTGAATACATTTGAGATAATTTGGGCATCAAAAAGAGTCATGATGACAACAAATTGAATTTAAAAATAATGAATCCATAACAAAAGTCATGAGATTGGGGAGGAAAGACAGAGGGGAAATTTCTTTGCTGAAGGATGGCAACTAATAAATGTAGAAGGAATAACAGCATTAGAAGATCACCTTTATGTACCCCTTGTGTAAAGATTAATTTGTGAAAAGATCAATACTGGATGAAAGAACTATTTAGTGAAATGTTGTTAGTAAATGGTATACTTACATGGTCCAAAAATATTACCCTATAGTGTACTTATTATAAGGGTGAAAATATCCACTTTACAATGGAGAGAATTAGCGGTAACTACTTTAACGAAGGGTTCATGTTTAGATTCTCCAGTTGTGAAATGTCCTGATATTTATGTGCCCCCGATGTTACGCAGTGGGAAGTACAAAACATCACCTATATGGTGTTTTGCTGGAAATTTTTTACCTGAACATAATTTCATGTTAGAGGAATCCAGAATGTAAGATGTTATGTAGAACAATTGGCCTGGACTCTTGAAAGTATTCAATGCCACGAGAAACAGAGGAAGTAGAGGGGGCTTTAGTTGGATTGGGGGAGACAAAGGTACATTAGAATCAAATGCCATGTGTGAAACTTGCACAGATCCTGGATTCAAAAATATCAATAAAAACAAAGACCTAGAGGCGCCTGGGTGCCTCAGTTGGTTAAGCATTTGACTTCGGCCCAGGTCATGATCTCACAGTTTGTGAGTTTGAGCCCCGCGTGGGGCTTTGTGCTGACAGCTCAAAGTCTAGAGCCTGCTTCTGATTCTGTGTCTCCCTCTCTCTCTGCACTGCCCCCCTCCCACTGCTCACGCTTTGTCTCTCTCTGTCTCTCAAAAATAAATAAATGTAAAAAAACAAAGACCTATAAAGTACATATTTTGGCAGTTGGGATAATTTGGGTAAGAACTCTATGTTGAATAATGATTTTGAAGTAATGTTGACTTTCTTAGGTAAGGTAAGGTAATTTTGCTGTAGTTATATAGGGGATGGTCTTTGTTGTTGGGAGATGTCTGGTGAAATAGTGTTTAGTGGTGAAGTGTCATGATGTCCGCAGCCTATTTTTGGATGGTTTAACAAAAGAGAGAGAGAGAGAGAGAGAGAGAGTATGTGGGGGGAAAAGAAAGAAAAATGTATGTCAAAATGTTATAACAGCTGAGTCTAAGTGAATGGTATATGGGTATTCATTGTACAGTTCTCTCAGTTATTTTGGAGGGTTGATCATTTCTAAGTAAATAAATAAAACAATGTATCCAGAATCCAACAATTCTCACTGTCTTCACTTCTAGCGTTTAGTCCAGGCCACTATCATTCAGAATGTCGATTATTGCAATAGCATCCTAACTGGTGCCTCTGCCTCTACCTAAAGCTCTTCACACACCAGTCAGAGTGGTCCAGTTAAAGTGTAAGTCACATAATATCAGCTCTCTGCTCAAAGCTCTCCAGTGGTTTTCTAGGGATAAAAGTCAAAGTCATTAAAATGCACCTTCTGATGCTTTTAAATTTATTTTTATTTTTTATGATGTTCCTTGAGAGATGAAAATTAAGATGACTTCAAATATCACTTTGGCTTGCTGGTATGTGTGTGTGTTTATATACTGATGATGCAGAGATGATCTATGTAAATCCCCAACTTTTTAATAACATTCACATTAATTTCAGCACAATTTTGGGGAAGATAGGTGAAGATGCGGGAGCAACCCCATAAATCTCCAGAATGACAAGATACATCCACATTATTTCTGACTTCCACATGGCCAACCAACTGGTTAGACCATAAAATGGTTAGACCATGTAGACCATATAATCCTCAGTGAGGATTTTAGCTTATAGAAGCAGATTATAAAAGCAGAGATAAGCTAATTAGCAACATACTTATCCTCCCCTTAGTCCTTGCTTCAATCATAAAAGCTCATTTCCACGTTCAATCTTTTCAAGCAATCATGAGCAGAAGTGGGAATGGAATGAGATGTAGTAAACCATCATTTAAGGGATGGAGGCTTGTAGAAGTGATTCCCATTCTTTCCTCACCAAGGCCCAGTTTACTTTAGGCACATTCCACCAATTTGCTCTTTATTTAACTTCAGAGCTATTACATAGCTATTATATAAACTTTGCTCTTAGTTAAAATCCACTTGTGCAACCAGCGTAGGCCACAGAGAATTTTCTAGCTAGTAAATATTGCTCATCATTTTTTTTCCCATTAAGAAACATAAGTTTTAGAATCAGGCATTCTTGATTACAGGTCTGTTACTCATTTGCTGTGTGGCCCTGTATAGTCTTTGTCTATAAAGAAGGTTCAATATATTACCTTCTTTATGGCTGGTGTTTAAAAGCTTGAGCTCTGAAGCTAGATTTGCACAATTAGTATCCTAGCCTTACACTTCACCACTTACCAGCTATGCGGTCTTGCAACTTGCAAGTTGCTTACCCTCTCTGAATGAGTTTTACTCAACTGTTAAATGAAATATTAAGATTCACTTCATAGGGTTATGAGGATTAAATATTAATAAACAATTAAAAATGTAAGCATTTTTCTTGAAAACTCACTATGTTCTAGATTCCGTGCTGAGTGCTTTACATGTATTAACATATTTAATAGCATGTGCAAAGGCCCTGATTGGTGTTTGAGAAAATAAAAGAGGCTGCATGTGTAGTAAGTAAAGAAGTAAGTAAAGAAGAAAGTATTCCAAGATTAGGTATTTGAGGTAGGCAAGAGCCAGAGCATGCTCCTTGTAGGCTATATAAAGGATTTGGGATTTTATTTTAAGCATCATGTAAAACCTTTGAATGGTGTTAAGCCAGAAGTATACTATATTTTAAGAAGTAGTATATCCAATCATGTTAAAGGCAACTAAGAAATGTCAGTAAGATAAAGACAAAAGAAAGTACATTGCATTTGTCCAAGAGGGAGTCAATATGTGATCTTCACAACAGTTTATTTGTAGCTCTGTATGCTGAAACTCTGTATAATCTCTAATTGTAATGCCTATAGTACCTAAGAAAAATAATTTGTTCATATTCATTTTGATGTTGCACTCACCTGAAGGGAAATATATTAAAAGACTTCTGTAAACCTCTTACAGTTCTCTAATTCCAAGATGTTCATGCTTTTTTCTGTTTGCAATTTTTAAAATGGAAGTGAAGTCTTGCTCATAGACAACATTACTATTGTTGTTAATAAAGCAACTATTATTTCCATTTACCAACCTACATGGCTTGTTTATTTGATGAAAGTTTGGTCAAATCTTTCCCTGAGCATTTTTATTTCAGAACTAATGGACAGGGCCAAACCATATAATATAAAATTCATCACTGCATAATACCCATTCAAATGGTAATAATAATTCTCAGGTATCTATTCCCCCATTTTTTTTTTGGTAATTTATTCATGCTTTTATTTTATTTTCTTGCTACAGTTCACTCTTTGGCAATTTCACTGTTCATTAGCATATCTATCAGATAGTGAACAAGAAAAGCAAGGAAAATAAGTTGAAACAAATCAGATCTCAAAAAGCAGCTGTAGGAAGAGATTGGAAATTAATTTTTGAATGGGCATTTTGGATTATCTCAGTCTTAGCTTATGCTTATGTATCAAAAAATAATCAACTTTATTATTGACAAAACTAAATCTGGTGTTCTTGATCTCATATTTGGTAGACTGCTCTTTCAATAGTACAAATAACAGAACATTTCATAAATATTTATTTCACTGCCAATCAATTCAGCAATATTTATTAAACTTTAAAAATTTCTGTAGATGTAGAATGCCTACTGCAGAACTAGAAGAAACAACAGATGTTTTTGATATGGTCACTGCCCTCAGGGAGTTTATGAGCTAACTACAGAGTCTGACTTATACACCAGGTGATATGAAAAGACAGTAAACTATCATTTAACACCAATGATAAAGCAAAATGTGTACTAACAAATAAAATAAAAAGATATGAAAGACATTTAACATTCTATATCTAATTTCTGAAGTTAACTATTATTGTACTTACATTCTAATAGTGAGTCCATTAGTAACAGAATAAAGTGATTAGAGATGGTTTCTTTGTCTTTGTCAAGCATGGAGTCAACTGAGATTTTGCTGAGTGGATCAGATTATGTTTTTACTATAAAAAATGTCATTGGTTTGGCAGGCTTAGATATGTTTAGGTTTTGGGTGGAATTAACTGCTCTGACCTAATTTTTTTTTAACCAAGAAAGAAATCATTGTCCTTTGAATTTTTCTTGGGTATAAAACTTACCATTTGGCTTGAGACATCAGTATGTTGATGAAATATGGTTTACAATAGTATTTTCCTAAATTATTTGATTAATAGGACACATTAGGACACAATTCTGAATAATTAATACATTTAAGAAATACTTATTTTATGCCTATTATATGAAGCAGATTCTTTGTATTATATATTCTTCCCATTTCCTTTACTTTTAATGAAAATAGACTAATCTTCCAAAAGTAATGAGACAAACACCACTCACTCTCTGTGAGAAAATCAGAAAATGCCCAATATTTATAAAATATTATAGCAAAATTATTACATATCAAGTGAAAATCATATATTGTCATGAGGTAAGAAATATCTGAACTTTGACATGCAGAAAAAATTTCATTTTATTTTTTAAATTAAGACTTTTGGTAATTATGTTCCCTAAACTGTGAGTGTCTATATGATGATAATGAGAGCTGGGTGATGGATTCTATCTAGCTGTTGGTTTATCAAGAGAATCATCTGAATTCTTAAAAAACAAAAAACAAAAAACAAAAAACAATTTTTTGCTTTTTAACCTTCCTCAGAAAGTGTGAACAGCTTGGTTGAAATCTTTCCCCACCCACCTCCTCCTGGAAAAACAAGTCACATTTTATGGCAATGCCAATATCATCATCTGCATTAAAAAATAAAAGTGAAATAAAATAACAAACAAATATTAGTAACACAGTAACAGATCTATTGAAATTTATACTATGTAATTTCCTTTAACATTCTATTAAAATTACTGTTTGGTTTAGTTAAAATGATCTGGTTCACATCACCCAATTTAAAAAAGCCTTAAATATGTCTTGTATTACTTCTAAGTCTGTCTACACAAAGTTTAAACAACCCAGAGCAAAATGAAAAGTTCAATCAACCCACTGTTTAGGCTATATGACACCAAATTACCAGTTTGAATTTTCCCTATTGAATTGGCCTGATGTTTTAGCATTGTACATACACAGCCTAAGAACGTATTCAACCAGTTACTCTCAGATGATTGTATCAGAGGGTGGGAATTCACATGCCTAGCCACACCCATGCAGGCAGTAATACACCCTTTGCATAAGGTGAAGCACACTGTATAATTTTCTGGTGGTATGTCAGTAGCCATATTTTGTTTAGCACAGGAATTATGAGGACATACTGCAGTCACATAAAACAGAATCTTGTTTTACCTAAGTTCTGATGAATTAAGGTGATTTATTGTGCATAGTTTTTGCATGTGCTTAAAATGCCTAGAATATATAGTTGTTTATACTTTTTTGAATTAGTGATCTGAAGATTTTTCTAATGATAGAATTGTGAGCCTCAGGCTGAAATTCTAAAAGAAAATGCGATGATGGATTTACAATTCAAAGGAACATAAAAGAACAAAAATGCCTTAAAAAAAAACAGCTGTCTACCTGACTGATCCAAGAAAATGAACAGTGAAAACAAGCAGCTGCCCTGTAGTACACTTTGTGATAAAACTGATCACCCTGAGCATAATGAATTTATTTTCTTTTGTGCTTATTATGAACTTGGCAATGTTTCGCTGGTGTAAATATTTAAATGTACCAATGAAGAGAAACAGCAATGGCCCAACATCCAAGAGAGTGCCAGAACTGTTTCTGGGAACTTTGAAGTCTCTGAGAAAGCTTACTTTCAAATTGAAATTCTCCTTTTAGAATTAGAGTTAGGAATTGCTTTATCCTTAAGGTCCTACTGAGCCCAATTAAGGCATGTACATTTCACTGTGGTGTATAAAGGAAAAGAAAAGGGGAATGGACAGGAGTGAGAGAGTGATAACAGAGAAATGATGATAGGGGAAAAGAGAGAAAGTGTGAGGGGAAGGAATGGGAAAGGGATAGGAAGGTGAGAGAAAAGAAGAGGACACGAAGGGGCATCAGCCAGTGGGTGTAAAGCACTGGCATTTTTGAAGTGTAGTGTACTAAGTATGCATGGCCTAAGCTGTCAAAGTCACGTTTACTCTTCTCACGGTATTCAAGGAGTCTTGGATATAGAGCAAGATTAAATGATTTCCTGTGATTCCATGTGCAAAAGTACTCAACATACCATTATTTCTTCTTGAGTTTTAACAACATTTCCCAGTCTTCTTATTGCACACTTGCTAACACCATATTAAACTCAATTCTTTTAAGTCTTAAAGCTCTTTAAAAAAACAATCAAATTGCTTATAAGAAAGCTTTTAAAGCAAAAAATAGGGCTCAGTTAAATATGTTAGTGTTTTCCTACAAGATTCTGGTATCAGAAATTCTAAATTACAGAAAATGTTATTAGGGCATCTGTTTATAAAGCAACCTATATGGAAAAATGAGTAAAACATTTAAAATGTCAACACTAGGGCATTATTTTATATAGCAAAATTCAGCTGCTGAGATCTGTGATGCTTAGGAGTACCAAACAGTTACATTTGTGTTTTTATTTCTGCCATATCTACCCCTTCCCCAAAAACATTTCATCTGGCTTTTAACAAGACCTATAGTTGTATTTTAATCATTGCAGCAAGGCACAATAGGTAACAACCTATAATAGACAGGTTGGTGTGGAGGTGGGAAAAATATATTTAGCTTCCTGGCAGTCAAAGTAAAGAAAGGAAAAATTATGAGCTAACTCTCATTTGCTAATAAAAGGAAGCAATACAGATTTTCAGATAAAGACAAACTGTCTAAGCCTTCATCTTTGGGATAAAGTATTGATGTGATCTTTCATATAAGAAGTATCAAACAGCAAATATTGTCTTGGATAATTTTACAAAATAAAAGCACAAGGACAGTCTTTATATGCTTTTCAGTAATGAACATGGATAAGAGTAGTGGGAAAATGTGAAATTGCATATTTACTGAGGTATTTCCATGGGAAACTACATTAGTATTATTTACATATGTAGCACTCTGACAACCAGATATGATAGAGCTACAACATAGAGACTCTAGTACATCCCTATTTCAATGGCTTCCACAAGCTATCATCAAAATAATCTCAAGATCTTTAAAAATATACCTGTCTGGTTCTGATTCTCTAATTTGCTGTTTGACTATGTTTGGGATGGGGCAAGGGAATCTCTATTTTTAAAAATCTTCTTCTTCTTCTTGGTTCCTTGGACTATTTGACTCAGAATGCAACTAGTATGTTTGTGCCTGATGTAAACATTATGTTTATCTGATGCTATTTTATTGTCATTTATTTCTTTTTCTTCTGGCTCCCAAGAAGATATATGGTAGACATTTATTTCCCCAGATGACCTCTAGGAATCCAAACTTTCAAAATCTTAAAATTTACAACAATAGGTATAGCCCTGGCCTGACTGCCTGGAAACTCTATGTGGTGGCATGGCTTATTTATTTATTTATTTATTTATTTATTGTTTGTTTGTTTGTTTGTTTGGACAAACAAGTACACCACTTAAAGGATAAATTAAAAAGTAAATTTAAATACATTTGAGCAGGAATTTTATTACTGTGTGTCATGAATTATATTACTTTATATATGTTATCTTATTTAAGCCCTCATTTCTGGGATAGTTATAATCCTCATTTTACATATGAGAAAATTCAAATTCATAGTGGTTAAGCCTTGCCCAAAGTCACACAGCTTATACATGGTAGAACTAAGATTGAACTGTATTTTAAAACAATGTTTGTACTACTTTCCTATGTTACTTCTATCATAACATGGTGTCCTACGTACTGTGGGTTCATGATGGTAACTGATAGAATGCTTTAAAATCAGGCTAAAAAAACATATAGTGCTCCCACTTACTAAAGAAAGACAAAAATAAATGATTTGTTTGAATATTAAACTTATTTATGAGTCAATTGACCTCCAAACCCTATTGCAACTAAGATTTCTTCTCCATAATTGCCCCACTGCAAAAAGTTTAGGAAAGATGATCCTTTGATCATTTAATGAGGGTAGAGATTGTCTTCTTGCCATAGAGAATTGGATTAAACATATAACAGCAACCAGGTGTTAAAAATGAAAACACACAGCAAATGAAAACCCTGACTGAAAAATTTTGAAATAAAAAAAGAATCTTAAAATCCCATTAATAAACAATTACCAAAGAGCCAGAATTTAAATAGATCTTGTTAATTGTGTTTATCTCAGTGTGAAGCCATGTCAGAAAGCCCAAAGCAAATGTATTTTGTTAAAAGTACTACTGGCACAGCAGGCCCTGAACATTAAAAAGAAAGCTTGTCATTATGGGGCTGCAACCAAGAGAGAAGACTAACACCAGTCTAAATCATTAATATTATATCTTAAACTTGAAATGCTGCAGTACAAAGCTATTTATGTCCAACTGAATTCCCTAATACCATGCATTTGTCTTAAAACTACTTGCGTTCAGCATTTATAATCTGTTTAAAATCAAATGAATCACAACTTAGAGACTTGGTTGTATTCAGAGTGTGTGCTTGGGAGTGATGCCAATATTAATTGATACAAAAATGATTTTTCCCTTCAGACAGATTGATGGATGTCTATAGTCTAACAATATAATGGAGCTCTATAATCTGAGAAGAATGAAAATAGTTGATAGGGTTTCTGGTTCAAGATGACAGGTAGCACACATTTCTAGCCCCTTTTGAGGAAACTCTCCCTGGATACTAGTAATGAAGTACTAAAAATAGTAAACCTGTAAATTCACTGGAAATGAGAAAGGCATCAGAAGATCAGAGTTTTGGCATATTTTGGAAGATGGAAGAAAGGTGAGACCATATGGATGGATAATCTACAATGGCAAAAGCCACAGATCAGGGCATGCACAGAGTGCTTCAGGAGAGGTTAGAGTTGCTTTCACTAGAGAGGTGGAAGGGGAATAAAATTATAAACCAACATGATTGACGGTCTACTATAGTTGCTTCCAAGGTTGTGTGTGCTCATATAAGGAAGTGCACAAGATAATTCTCTGTGGTACACGGAAAAAAAACATTAGTGTCCATTTCTACTTATTTTCTATAAAAAATAAGAAATATAGGGGCACCTGGGTGTCTCAGTTGGTTAAGCGTTCAACTCTTGATTTCATCTCAGGTCATGATCCCAGGATCATGGGATCAAGCCCCACATCGGGCTCTGTGCTGGGTGTGGAGCCTGCTTAAAATCCTCTCTCTTCCTCTCTCTGCCCCTCACCCCCCAAATAAATACATAAACATTAAAAAAAAACAAATATATTATACTTCTCAATATTTTATGACAAATTGACTGTTGTCTCTGTAAGTGATTTAGAAATATATATATTATATAATAAGTACACTATTGATTAAATTAATACAAATACAAATAAATATAAATTCATACATATAATTATTGATGGATGTCCTTTTTTGGAACTGAACTGATAGAAACTATAAAATAGCTGTGTGGATGAGCAACACCCCTATACTGGCCTTTATTCGCAGGCAGAGGCCAGAATGCTATTGTCTAAAAAAATTTGTAATCTGCCAGAAAGGGGTTAGTGTTATTGTTATGGTAGCTGATACCTCACAGAAGAGCTATCCTCATTTTGATATACAGAAGAATGACTGTGTACCTGTTTTCTGCCATAAACACTAAAATATAACCCAGTAGTTTGGTGTTAGATCTGACTTTCATGAGGTCCATGAAAGAAAAAGACCTTAATAATGAGAGAATAATTCCTTCTTAGTGCCTTATAATAATAATCCACATAGTGCTTCATTTGTATGCATGAATAGAAAGCCAAGCATCATCAGATATTTGAGAAAACTGGAAGCATAAAAGGAAGTACAACTCTTCCTGGAAGAACCAGGGAAAATTTGGAAGAAAATAACTTTTAAAAATTATTCTAGTTAATATTCTAGAGTGAATAAAAGATTCCACATTCATAAAATAAGAACAGGTGGCTATTAGAAAAGAGTAGTCAGAAAGCAAGAGAAATTTAACTTTGATTAACATGTTACAAAGTTAATAGAATTCAAACTGAATGTAAAATTAATTGGAAAAATATTACATATCACATAGATGATCAAAGTTTTATTTATCAAAGTAAGAATCATGCAACAGAGCCATTGTTAAATGAATGTTTAGTAGAATATGTAGTAGAATTAGGCTGCTACAAATTGAAGGGAGAGAAAACTTGATAAATATAATGACACAGTAAGTGTTTCACAAGAAGATAATTTATATATCAAAATATTAGGGGAATCCTTTCAGAAAGCAAATGAACCCTTTAAATGCTTTTTGCAAAACTTACCTTCTTTATTTTCATGATGTAAAATTTAAATGCAAAATAAGGAGTATAGTAGGATATTATCTTATAATTTGGTTGGGAAAATCGATCCCCAGTCTCCCCCTTAAATGCCAATACTTCTTTCATTCATTGTTTATTCTAAGGAATTAATTACTAGTTTTATTTTTTAATGTGTAGTTTTAATTAGAACATAAATGTTATTAAATAAAAGATTAAATAAATGCATATTTCAATTTTTTCCAGGCAAGTTCTCAATAAAACCACCTTTACTTTCTATTATTTTCATAACTATGAAATTTTAGTTCTTGTTTTTAGTATTTTCACTTTAAGTAGGATTTGTTAAAACATGGATAATGAGTTCTTAGACTAGCATGCTTTAAGAACCTGGATGATCTTAGTCATAGGCAAATAAAGCATACATTTCTTATGTCAATTACAAAAACAAAAAACAAAAAACAAAAACCTGACTCTTTATGCCAGGAAAAACAAGAAGCTCTATAAGGATGTAATGATCCAAATATGAAGCAATCTAAAATGTGGCATGATTTTGAGTATTAAATGGAGTGTAAAGTAGAAGAATGCATTAGACTTTGATACTTGAAGCATCTTCCTTTAAGAAGCTATATCATTTTTTTTATAGATCTATTCATGCTGCTTGGCTCTATGGTGAAAATATTTACATAATTATAATATTAAAATTATTGAATACATATAATATTAGAAAGTATTAAATACATATTTATGTAAGTTTAACAACCTGTAAAAATATTTTAATTATATTTAAAGTACAGGATTTATGTTACAAATCTTGTCAATGTAAAAAGAAAAGGTCATGTTAGTTTTGTCCCTGACCTAGTGGGGAGTCAATGGCTATAATTTGAAATCAATAAATGGAGGTGCTTGGGTGTCTCAGTCAGTTAAGCCTCTGACTCTTGATTTCTGCTCAGATCATGATCTCATGGTTCATGAGATCAAGGCCCACATCAGGCTCTGCACTATCAGTGCATAGTCTGCTTAGGATTCACTTTCTCCCTCTCTCTACTCCTCCCCTATTTGTGCTCTTTCTCTCTCTCTCAAAATAAATAAATAAACATTAAAAAAAATAAAATCAATAAATGAAGAAATAAGGCTTTCTGGAGATAAGCAATAGAAGAATTATAAAAAACAAAATATACTAACACATATTGGAAACATTGGAGAAAAAAATGCTCTAATTGAGCTCAATTCTTTATATTTAAATAAATATTCTTTAAATGAAAATTTAAAGCATATTATTTAGAGTTATTGTGATAATCACCAGAAAAACAAAAGAAATGACTAAGTAGTAAGGCTGGTAATGAGAGAATAGGATGGATTTCTTAAAAATTTTTTACTTATAGCCTTCCATACTTTTAAAAGTTTCATTTCTGTATACATGTGTTATATCCTTTTCTTCCTCACCCTCTAATTTCATCCTCCTGAAGTAACCAGTTGTAACAATTTGATGTGTACCCACTATCTTTTCTTTGTCTCTTTGTTTCTGTCTCTGTCTGTGCCTCTCTCACATACACACAAGTAGAGAAGTTATTTTTTTCTTTTAATCCAATGTGCATATATGATTCACTTTACCCTACAATTTTATTTTATTTTTTTAATGTGTAATTTTTTACTGCCATGCAGGTCAACATATAGGTTCAATTCATTCTTTTTATTAGCTGCACAATATTCTATTGAACAGAAATATTGAGGAGTGATATTTAGTACCTATTGTGATTGGTCAACGCCGTTGTTATAATGGTTGCTAAATATTTTGAATATCACCACTGAATAAGCCATAATTTATGCCACCAATTCATTATTTCTGTATATTCAGACTATTGCAATGCTGAAACTCCCTCCCCCCCCCACACACTCATATACATACATCTACACACATATGCACACATACGTACATGTTACTGCTTTTGTTTTTCTGTAGGTAAGATTCCCAAAGGAGTGCTTGTTGGCCCAAGTAATATGCATATATTTATTTTAAATATACTTTACTTCCTTAAAAATGTTCTAGTATTTCACAGTCCAACCAGCAATAGTAAGAGTGACTTTTCTCTTATCTCTGCCAACACTGGACATTATTATCCTTGTTAATTTTACTATCAGATGGGTAAAAAAAAAAAGTGATAATTACATTGTCATGTTTTCAAAAGTTTATTTACTTATTTTGAGAGAGAGAACAGAGGTGGGACAGAGATAGAAAGAGAATTCCAAGCAGGCTCCACCCTGTCAGCACAGAGCAGAGCCTGATTGGGGGCTTAATCCCATGAAGACAACATCTGACCTGAGCCAGAATCAAGAGACAGTTGCTTAACCAACTGAGCCACCCAGGGGCCTCTACATTGTCATTTTAATAGGAATTTCTCTGACCACTAGTGACATTGAGTATCTTTTCACATGAATATTTGCATTTTGATTTTCTTCTCTGAATTGGCTGTTTGAAACTTGGCACATATTTCTTTTTTTCATGTCTATTTACTTTTAAGAGAGAGAGTGTGTGAGTGGGGTAGAGACAGACAGAGAAGAAGACAGAAGATCTGAAGCAGGCTCTGTGCTGACAGCAGAGAGCTGGATGTAGGGCTCGAACTCATGAACCACGAGATCATGACCTGAGCTGAAGTTGGAGGCTTAACCAACTAAGCCACACAGGTGCCCTACACATATTTCTATTTGATAATTAGTTTTTTCCTTATTTTTTAAAGAATTTTTAATGTTTATTTATTTTTGAGAGAGAGAGAGACAGAGCATAAGCAGGGGAGGGGCAGAGAGAGAGAGGGAGACACAGAATGGAAGCAGTCTCCAGGGTCTGAGCTGTCAGTACAGAGCCCAAAAAGGGGCTTGACCTCACGAACTGCAAGATCATGACCTGAGCTGAAGTCGGACGCTTAAGCAATTGAGCCACCAAGCACCCCTAGTCTTTTCCTTATTAAGCACATGGGATTTTTTGCTAACTAGTTAACCCATAGATAGAATCAGCAAATTTAGAAAATATTTGGAACATAATTATATTTTAAAAATTATTGTTTATCAGAAATTCAAATTTAACTGGGTTTCCTGTATTTTATCTGGAAAGACTACCCATAGTCTGTTACTTATTTGATTCTGTTTATGATATCTTTTTGCCAAACAATTAGGTAATTGAATTTATTAATCAGTTTCTGATAGCTTCTATTTTCCTGTCTTAAGAAGGTATTTCCTACTTTGTAGTAATGTATTTCCTACATTTTGCAGGATGCTTTTATTATTTTACTTGTTATATATATTTATTTATATGTTTATTTATTTATTTGAGACAGAGAGGGGGGTGGTTTGTGTGTGAGCAGGAGTGGGGTAGAGAGAGAGGAAGAGAGAGAATCCCAAGCAGGCCCCACCCTCAGTGTGGAGCATAACTTGGGGCTCCATCCCATGATTGTGAGATCATGACCTGAGCCAAAATCAAGAGTCAAATGCTTAACCTACTGAACCACCCAGGCACCCCTACTTGTTACTTTTAGATCTTTAGTCCATCTGGAATTTATTTTTTATTATGTCAGGTAGTAGACTTATTTTTTTTCAATGGAATAGTAAATTTTTCCAGCACCATTTATTAAATAAATTATGCATTAACACCTGATTTAAAATGCCAACTGTCACATTTTAATTTATATCTTAGATCTACTTAGACAATTATGCTTCATAACTTTTATATTCTTATCCATCTGATTTTAGAGTTAGTTTACTTTTTTTTTTTTTTTAAGTAAGCTCCATGCCCAGGGGCTTGAACTCACAACCCTGAGAGCAAGACCTGAGCTGAGATCAAGAGTCCAGTGCTTAACTGATTGAGCCACCCAGGTGCCCCCAGAGTAAGTTTTCTTTGTAATATAGAAGGCCTTATATCCGTAATATTGCACTATTAATTTTAATATAATATTATTGACATTTAATTATCCTTATTAATCCGTATATATTGTTATCATTTAATTCAATTATAAAAATAGGCAAATATTTGTATTCATTTTGGAATAATTTGAAGTGTTCATGGTATTAAGCATCCCTATGCAGGAAAATGCTATTCATTCCCACTAGTTTTGGTGTTTTTATGTCTTTCTATAAAATTTGTTTATTAATTTAAATAATCTTTATTAAGATAATATTCACATACTATAAAATGTATCCCTTTAAAAGTGTTTAATTCAGAGGTTTTAGTACATTCACAAGAATGTGCAACCATAACCACTAATTACAAAAATATTTCTATCACTCCAAAAAGAAACCACATACCTATTAGCCGTCATTCCCCATTTCTCTCCCTCCTCATCCTTCCCAACCACTTATCAAATTTCTGTCACTATTTGTCTATTTTGGACATTTTATGTAAACTGTATCACATAATATGTGCTATTTTGAGACTGGCTTCTTCCACTTAGTGGAATGTTTTCAAAGTCCATCCATATTGTAACATGTACTAGTACTTCATTTCTTTTTATTGCTGAATACTATATTTTATGGCTATACCTTATATTATTTATCTCTTGTTCAGTTGATGGACATTTGAATTGTTTCCATGTTGGGGGTCTTTATTAACAATTCTGCTATAAACATTCGTGTACAAGTCTTTGTGTGAACATTTGTTTTAATTTCTATTGGGTATATAACTAGGAGTGGAATTGTTGAGGCATAAGGTAACGCTATGTTTAAATTTTTGAGGAACTGCCAAACTGTTTTCCATACAGGCTGCAACATTTTGTATTTCCACCAGCAACATTTGGGAGTTCCAATTTTACCATATCTTTATCAACACTTATTATTACCTGTTCTTTTATCCACCACCCTAGTGGATATGAAGTTGTAGTTTATGGTGATTTTTGATGGCACTGCCCTGACGGCTAATGATGTTGAGCATCTGTTCATTTTCTTTTTTTAACATTTTTTTAATATTTATTTATTTTTGAGAGACAGAGAGAGACAGAGCACAAATGGGGGAGGGACAGAGAGAGAATGAGACACAGAATCCAAAGCAAGCTCCAGTCTCAGAGCTGTCAGCACAGAGCCCCATGTGGGGCTTGAACTCACAAACCATGAGGTCATGACCTGAGCCAAAGTCGGACACTTAACCAACTGAGACACCCAGGCTCCCCAAGGATCTGTTCATTTTCTTAATTACCATTTATATGTACCTTCTTTGGGAAAATGCATATTCAAAAACTTTGCCCTTTTTAAAAATTGCATTGTAGACTTTTACTGTTGAGTTAGAAGGTATTATTATATATTCTGGATACTAAATCCTTATAGATATATGATTTGCAGATATTTCCTCCCATTGTGTTTTCAAAATTTTACCCTTTTGCTGATCTCTTCTTTTGATTGGAATATTTAATATATTTACATTTAATCTAATTACTGATAACTTAGAATTTATGTCTGCTATTTTGCTATTTGATTTTCATATGTCTCATGTTTTTCCTTCTATTTCTTTATTCCTTACTTTGTGGTAAATATATATTTTCTAGTATATTTTTCAATTCTTTTGCAGTTATTTTAATAAATATTTGAGTTATATCCTTAGCAGTTTTCCTGAGGATGACAATTACCATCATAACTTGAAAACATATACTTCAATATAATGCAATCTTAATTTCAATTATATATACACATTGCTCCTGTATATCTCAGTCCTGTATGCTACTTCCCATGAACTAGATCTTAATACATTATAAATATATCAACTCAGTTTATTTTTTTAATTATTTTTTGCAGAGAAAGAGTGTGAGTAGCCAAGAAGGGAAGAGAGAGAGAGAGAAAAGAGAGAGAGAGAGAGAGAGAGAGAGAGAGAGAGAGAGAATTTTAAGCAGACTCCATGTTCAGCATGGAGCCCGACATGAGCTCAATCCCACAACCCTGGATTCATGACCTGAGCCAAAATCAAGAGTTGGATACTCAAATGACTGAACCACCCAGGCGCCCTTCAACTCAGTTTCTTAATTATTGTTTCATGCAGCTTTTAAAAATCAGATAGGAAAAAAGAGTTATAAACCAATAATGGACTTAATATCATATTTTATATTTTACTATATACTTACCATTACTAGTGCTATTGATGGATTGATTCGTTGATTAGAATTACTATATAGTGTCTTTTTATTTCATCCTCAGGACTCAATTTTCTGGCAAAAAATTTGCTATGTTTTTGTTTATTTGGGTGATATGTTAATTTCTCCTTTATTTTTGAAATATAGTTTTGCTAAGTATGGAATTCTTGGTCAACATTCTCTCTGTCAGCACTTTAAATATACCAGCTCATGGCCTTCTGGCCTTCAAGATTTTTGTTGGAAAATTGTTATAAATCTTATTAAGGTTTTCATCTTTTTAAAGTTTATTTATTTACTTTGTGGGGCAGAGGGGCAGAGAGAGAGGGAGAGAGAGAGAATCCCAAGCAGGCTCTGTGCTGTCAGTACAGAGCCTGGTGAGGGGCTTCATCCCACAAACCATGACATCATGAGCTGAGCTGCAATCAAGAGTTGGACGCCCAGCAGACTGAGCCACCCAGGTGCCCCAAAATTTTCTTTTATGTGATGATTTACTTCCTTCTTTCTGTTTTTAATATTCTTTCTTTGTACGTGGTTCTGAATTTTGATTATGATGTACATAGGTGTGGATCCCTTTGAGTTTATCTTACTTGGAGAGTTTTGAGACTTTTGGATATGGGACATAGTATTTTTCATCAAACCTGGGAAATGTTCAGCCATTATTTTTAAAAATATTCTTTGTGCCCATTCCTCTCTTCTCTCCCTTTGGGACTCACGAGATGTCTTTGTTGGTATTCTTGATGGTGCCTGACAAGTTTCTGAGGCTCTGTTTAATTTTCTTAATTCTTATTTTCTTTCTGTTCATTGCAATGAATAGTTATAATTGACCTATCCACAAGATTACCGGTTCTGGGGTGCCTGGGTGGCTCAGTTGGCTGAGCCTCCAACTTCAACTCAAGTCATGATTTCATGGTTCATGGATTTAAGCTCCATGTCAGGCTTTGTGCTTTGGATTATCTGTCTCTCTCTCTCTCTGCCCCTACCCCGCTCACACTCCGTCTCTCAAAAATAAATCAACATTAAAGTTCTTAAAAATTTTTTAATGTTTATTCATTTTTGAGAGAGAGAAAGAAAGAAAGAAAGAAAGAAAGAAAGAGCGGGAGAAGGGCAGAGAGAGAGGAAGACACAGAATCTGAAGCAGGCTCCAGGCTCTGAGCTGTCAGCACAGAGCCTGATGTGGGGCTCAAACCCACAAACCACCGTGAGATCGTGACCTGAGCCAAAGTTGGACTCTGACTGAGCCACCCAGGCACCCCAATCTTAAAATTTTTTTAATGTAGGGGTGCCTGGGTAGCTCAGTCTGTTAAGCATCTGACTTTGGCTTAGGTCATGATCTTGCAGTTCATGAGTTGGAGTCCAGCATCGGGTTGTATGCTAACAGCTCAGAGCCTGGAGCCTGCTTCTGATTCTGTGTGTGTGTGTCTCTCTCTCTCACTGCCCCTCCCCCACTCTCTCTCTCTCTCTCTCTCTCTCTCTCTCTCTCTCTCTCTCTCAAATAAGGTAGTAAACATTAAAAAATTAAAAAAAAACTAATATTACTGGTTCTTTCATTTGTCAGTTCGGATCTGCTGGGGAGTTCCTTTAGTGAATTTTTATTTCAATTATTGTACTTTTCAGCTTCAGATTTTTAAATGAATTTTCTAGCTTTATTTTATAGTCTCTATTTATTGAGATATTGTTCTCATACTTTATGTATAGACATGATTTCCTTTAGTCTTTGAACAAATTTATAATTGATTTAGTCTTTGTCTATTAAATGAAATGTCCAGGCTTTCTCAGTGAGACTTTCTTTTGACTGCTTACTTTACTGTATATGGACCATTTATATTTGTTTCTGTGCATGTTTCATAATTTTTGTGGAAAGCTGGACCTTTATATAATATAATGTGGCAATTCTAGAAATCATAATCGGCTTCCTTTACTCAGAATTTATTTTTATGGTTGTTTGTTTAGTGAATCTCCTGTACTACATATTTAAAGTCTGTATTCTATGTCAAGTATGGCCACTGAAGTCTCTGCTTGGTTAGGGTATCTGTCAGTGAATTACTGGAGAGCTTTCCTTAAATACTTTTTTTTTTCAATGTTTATTTATTTTTGGGACAGAGAGAGACAGAGCATGAACGGGGGAGGGGCAGAGAGAGAGAGGGAGACACAGAATAGGAAACAGGCTCCAGGCTCTGAGCCATCAGCCCAGAGCCTGATGCGGGGCTCGAACTCACGGACCGCGAGATCGTGACCTGGCTGAAGTCGGACACCCAACCGACTGCGCCACCCAGGCGCCCCCTTAAATACTTTTAACCAAAACATTTTCTAGGCTTTGACAAGGTGTTCTGTGTGCATGTTGAAGTCTGGTGTCAACATTCTGGCAAGCAATTGACAATTCTGCCTTAGCCTTCACTGTTTGCTGTACAGAGCCTCTATAGGACCTCCAAAGATGAGAGAATAGGGCATTTCAGATCTTCCTGAACATGCACAGAACTTGCATATGCACTTGGCCTCAATTTCCAGGAATATGCAGGATGTCTTCAAGGCCCACAATATTTGCCAACTTTTCCTTTTATGTTTTTAGTCATAATATTATTTGGTCCAACTGTTATCACTGCTTCAGGAAGCAATTATATTAAACAGTTGCCACTTATTGTTTTTGATTCTTTTGATAACCCAGGGAAATGCTGTTCCCAGTAAGTTCAGAGTCAGATCAAGCAAAAACATTCCCTGAGAGTGGGGGTTTCTGAGTAATTGCCAGATGAGTCTAATAATGGCAGTTCTCTAGGGATGGGGATTTAGGGTGTTCCAAGCCTGTATTTCCCCTTCTAGTATTATTCAGTAGCTTGTGTTAATGCACTATGATTACTAGACTGATTTCAAGGATACCACAGAGCTGAGGAGAAGAAAATGAGTATAAGGGCAAGCAAAACCTGCTGTTATTTACAAGATTAACCATTTTTCTTGAATAAATGCTTCTTGAATGGTTGTAAATATTTGGTTAATTTCCAGAGTTTTGGAAAAAATGGTTTTAATAATTTTTACTACTGTTTTTGTTTTTGTGGAGGAGCCGACTTTCAGACGTCCTTACTCCACTATTCATAAGGTACTAGCCCCATTTTGTACAATTTAAAGATTTTTTTTGACTTTTCATCCTGGAACCATGGCCTAATTTGTCTGTAACCTTGAGGAGAAGGCCCTGATGCTGGTGAATGCTGCTGTGACTTATGTGTAGCCTTGACTGGCCACATTTTGGCACTATGCCAAGGTTGAGATGGTTCACCTAACCCCTGCTGACATCCCTGCAGCTATTCAGAGCTTGAAAAAAAATAATCAAGAGTGCTCAAACTGGTAGCTTCGAACAGCTCACAGTTAAGCTCTGCTAACTGGTTTTGGTGGCCACTGAGGTGTGGATGTGGTTTTATGTCAGTGAGATCATGGGTAAGTGTGGCATCATTGGCTATAATGTTTGAGGACCAATCTTGAACATCTGTTTTTGGTTTCTTATTTGAGTGTTCTTGGACCATGTGTGATCAGACTGGTATTTGAATAAAATAAGATAATGTATCAAAAAAACAGTTTTTATATATTCTTATTATATTTATCTTTGATATTTTCTAATTTTGTTAAAATTTAAAGTAGGATAGATTACTCACTTATAAATTATGAAGTATAGTGAAGAAAAGAACCTTTTGCTTTTTGTTTATCCTGTACCCAGAAATCTTCCTAAATTACATAATCCATTTTTATAGTTTTTCTATAAAGTGGAATTTCATTTTTAAAATAATTTTTTAATGTTTATTTTTGAGACAGAGAGAGAGAGAGAGGAGAGAGAGAAAGTGTGAACAGGGGAAGGGCAGAAAGACAGGGAGACACAGAATCTGAAGCAGGCTCCAGGCTCTGAGCTGTCAGCACAGAGCCCGATGCAGGCCTTGAACCCATGAGACATGAGATCATGAACTGAGTCGAAGTCGGACACTCAACTGACTGAGCCACCAGGTGCCCCTAAAGTGGAATTTTTTTAGTTTTCTAGATCAACAATTAAATCAACCACAAAAACAAAAAAAGTTTCTTGGTTTCTAATATATACACTAATTATTTTAGTCTCTTATTATATTGAATAAAACTTATAAAACAATTGGCATGGTTGCCAATCTCATTGATTTATTTCTAATTTATTTAAATTGACTTCAGTAATCTACAAATAAAATAATATTTGATGTTGGCTTTTCATGAGTAGTATTTTTCATAATTACTATTCGTACTTTATTAAGAGTCATACTAAGAATTTGTTGTGGAATGCTATTAGATATCTTTTCAGTATTTAAATATATAACCATATGGTTTTCTTCACTTAACTTGTTAATATAGTGTGCTTTATTTATCTATTTATTAATGGTTAAAATGAACCATTTTTACAATTTTACAGTTAACTTGATTATTTTGTGTTATTCTATTTCCTGATGATTTTGATTGTTAATATTTCATTTAAATGTTTTGCGTGACATTAATATATTGTTTTTGTTTCTAAATGAAAGAATAACTAAAAACTCAATTCAATTATAATTTCCTTATCTCTATCATTGAGGTGAGACTTTTAGATTGCTTTTATTACCTACAAACTCCCACTCAACTGGTTGATTTAATATATTTTGTACTTTTAGTTCCCAGCTGCTATTATCTATTGCACTAGTACATAGATTTTATTTCAACAATTCTTATAAGAACAATAATAAAATCTACAATAATTACGAGGAGTACAAGGAAAAGGAAGAGCAGATAAAATTGGTGATGGGTTAGTTAAGACCTACAAACAAGGGGTGATTGTCATTACTGAAGAATACTCCAGAATATCATATTAATAAGAGAGAGATACAGAGAGACAGAGGAGGAAATATAAAGCTCATTAAAGAACATAATAGGCAAAAGAAAAAGGTGGGATTCGTTTTTCCTCTAAGATTAATACCATGCCTGTAACTGCATTCCATCATTGGACTATGGTCTATTTTCATTAGTTCTGTATTTAATGTCAGTCATTACGGAAACAACTATATATTTTCTGGTAGGTATGGTTAAGATGAACTATGTGATGTGAATATATTTTTAAGTGTCATCCACCTTACATTATTAGAGTAGAATTAACTTAAATAAAGTGAAGTAATTCTTAAAATAAGATTTGGGTTAATCATCTCTGATTCTAAACCTGGAACTCTGAGAGGTTTTAGTTGTTCTTGTTGTTGCTGCTGCTGTTGTTTTCCTCTTTATTTAAAAAAAAATTTAGACTTACAGAAAACTGATAAAGTCATACAGAAGTCCTATATTTCCTTCATCTAACTTCTCCTAAGATGAAGCTCTTACATAACAATAGTAAAATTATCAAACCCAGGAAATTAGCATTGGAACAATGATTAATAAACTGTAGAACTTCCTTCAATTTTATTTAAGTTTTAACTAAACTCTCAACTTTTTTAAATTAAGTTTTTATTTTAATTTCACTACAGTTAACATACAGTGTTATATTAGTACCTGCTGTATGATACAGTGATTCATAAATTTCATATATCACTCTGTGCTCATCATGACAAGTGCACTCCTTAATCCCCATCACCTATTTTACCCATTCCCCCATCTCGCCTCTGGTAACCATCAGTTTGTTCTCTATACTAAGCTTTCAAGTTTTAACTTTTTGTCTTCTAGGATTTCATCTGGAGCTTTATCTTCTCCAACATGTCACTGTTCCTTTTTTGTTCTGTATCTTCCATTACCTTGATAATTTTGAAGAGCAGGGGTCAGTTATTTTGACATAGATGTATTTGTTTTCTTTTGTAAGTTATAAAATAAAATGATGGAAACCAGAAGCCCTTCCTATGGTACAAGGAAATACTTTCTAGGTCTATAGAGAGCTACAAATTTAAATGACTAAGATCATTAAGTCTGCAGACTATATCTGGAGGTTCTTCCCTTACAATGGAGAAAAATAGAAAGGGATTGGAAATCCAATGAACTTCCTAATATTTGCTCTGGTGCATTCTCCAGAATATTCAGAAACCTATTTTTGTACCTGAATTGAACAACTCAGTTCTGATCTGAATGGAAAATGGATAATTTTCTCTCAAGATTGAGATATCGTAATTAAACTGATCAAAGAATAATTCATTCATTTGAAAAGATATGTGAAAATGAATATGAAGATAACCATGTTTGCATATTCAGAGATTGGCCGTCTTGTTAGATTCATTATTCCCAAATAAATGGTAAAGTTATTAAAAACAGTATACTTTTAAAAAGGCTGAAATTTAAAAAACAATAATAACGAAGAAGTATAGAAAGATTTCATGCAAGTACTGTGATCATATTACTGTTGAGGTGGAAGTAATTAGCTAGTATAAAAAATAAGGAAAAGTCACAGAGCTTAGGAACAAAACTATGGCTGGAGAAAGTCTGTTTCATGGAAAAAAACTATGAAAAAGTATCTTCAGGCAAATTTCTCCCTTGATTTATTACAGTAAATTACTCTTCCTTTGTTCAAACTAAACTAATGTCACATGATTTTTTTCTACCTTGATATAAAATAGTTAACTGAGGGAGTCTGTTTTTTTTTTTTTTTTGCAAATTTTATTGAGATAAAGTTCACATATAAAATTTGCCCTTTTAAAGTGTTTGATTCCATGTTTTTAAGTATAGTAAGAACGTTTTGCAACATCACCACTATAAAACTGCAGAATGTGTTTTCCATTTCCCCAAAAAGAAATCCCTTACCTAATTAGCCGTCACTCCCAGTTGCCACCTCCACCCATCCTCTTGCAACCACTAATCTAGTTTCTGCCTCTATGGATTTGCTTATTCTGGATATTTCATGTAAGTGGAATCATACAATGTGTGTTCAGTTGTATCTGGCTTATTTAACTGAGAATAATGTTTTCCAAGTTCAGCCACTTTGTAGCTTGTAACAGTACTTCATTCCTTTATAAGGCTGAATAATGGCCCATTATCTGGAAATACAACATTTTGTTTATCCATTCCTCAGTTGATGGAGATTTGAATTATTTCCATTTTTTTAATTATTATGAATAATGCTGTTATGAATGTTCCTGTACATTTTTTTATGAAGACAAATATTTTCATTACTCTTAGGTATATACCCAGTAGTAGAATATTTAGGTATTGTGGTTATCCTGTTTTATTTGAGGAACTGCCAAAGTGATTTCCACAGGGGTTGCACCATTTTACATTCCTTTCAGCAATATATAAGAGTTCCAATTTCTCCACATCTTCATCAACATTTATTAGTGTCTATCTTTTTCTTATATATGTACATCTTTGTATATGTTTTTTTTTTTTTGGAGAAAAGTTTATTCAGATCCTTTGTCCATGATTTAATATTGGATTATTTGTGCTTTTATTGTTGAGATGTAAAAGCACTTTATATATTCTGGATGCTAAACCCTTATCTGGTACATGCTTTAAAAAGATATCCTTCTGGGGCGCCTGGGTGACTCAGTCGGTTGAGCGTCCCGCTTCAGCTCAGGTCATGATCTCACGGTTCTGCGTCGGGCTTTGTGCTGACAGCTCAGAGCCTGGAGCCTGCTTCGGATTCTGTGTCTCCCTCTCTCTCTGCTCTTCCCCTGCTCATGCTCTGTCTCTCTCTGTCTCAAAAATAAATTAAAAAAAAAATTAATTTAAAATAAGGGGGAGAGTCATGTTAAAAAAAAACAACTAAGAGTGATACACTAAGAGTTATAATGGAAGTTTTACAATGCATATTGGAATCCCCCCCACCAAAAAAAGAAGTGATTAACTCTGGTAGAAAGAAGAGATGAGGAAATCTTCATAGAGGAAGTGACGCTTAATCTGAGTCTTAAAATATGAAGAGGATTTTAACAACAGAGAAATGGGGAAAGAAGTTTAAAGCAGAAGGTTAACTGATATAGAAGTGCAAAGCATGGAAAAGCATTGCAAATGTGGAAAGTGGAGAAAAGTTCTAAATTGGCTATAAGGGTCTTGAGCAACTTGATCTATTATGAAGACATAAAGATACAGGAGAAGGAAAAAGAATTTGACATAAAGGTTTTAGATTTAGTCATGTTGTGTTTGAGTTGCCCATGGAACACCTGCTTGAAAATATCCAATGATTGGTTTGAAACACATGCACATGTTCGCAGACACACAGAGACACACAGGTAGACAGGTGTACACACACACACACACACACACACACACATGCAGACTTTTCCCAATTCCCTTATGTTACTGTCCTTTTATCATATCTATCTATCCTGTATCAATCCAATTATCTTTTTTCCCTCTCACTATGGTTTGTTGATCACTTGATCGCTGCAGTGGAATATCATATAACTATGCAAGAATGTGCAGAATATGTGCCATATAAATTTATGGTTTTCAATTTCATGGCCTACAAATAATTTCCCTATGCATCTCTAGTCAGTTCTTTCTTGTCTGGCATAGCAGTGATTTAAGCTCTTCAAACTTCTCCTCCCTCCTTCATCCTCTACTGAACAAATGACCTTACCTCCTTTCTGCCAACAAATATACACATCTCTCTGCATCCAACATATATATATTCTTCTGTAAGATTGGAAGAGATATCCTTCTTCTTGTGTAATGCTAATATCTTTTTCAACTATAACCTGGATATCATACCCTTCAGCTCCTCGAATAACTTTTCCTTGGATGATCCCCTCCTCAAATTTTCATACATTTCTTTGTAAAGCGTCTTTCTCTAGTGAATTTTAATATGATCAAAATTGGTCTCATTCTAAAAAAAATAACCTTGGGTCACCTGGGTGGCTCAGTCGGCAAAGCAGCTCACTCTTGATTTAGGCTCAAGTCATGGTCTCACAGTTTGTGAGTTCGAACCCTGTGTTGGGTTCTGTGCCGACAGCTTGGAGCCTACTTGGGATTCTCTGTCTCCCTCTCTCTGTCCCTCCCTCTCTCTGCCTCCCCCTCTTGCTCTCTATCTCTCTCTCTCAAAATAAATAAATATTAAAAAATTTAAAAAAAAATAACCTCAACTTCTCCGTTTGTTAATCTTTCTCCTTTATATAGCTAACCTTTGGAAAGAGATTTTTTTTTGTTCATGCTATATCCACATTTTCCCAGCCATTCCAATCTGCCTGTTTCGCCAAGGATACCATTAAAAAAATTTTTTTAATGTTATTTATTCTTTTTTTTTTTTATGTTTATTTATTTTTGGGACAGAGAGAGACGGAGCATGAGTGGGGGAGGGGCAGAGAGAGAGAGAGACACAGAATCGGAAACAGGCTCCAGGCTCTGAGCCATCAGCCCAGAGCCCGACGCGGGGCTCGAACTCACGGACCGTGAGATCGTGACCTGGCTGAAGTCGGACGCTTAACCGACTGCGCCACCCAGGCGCCCCAATGTTATTTATTCTTGAGAGAGACCGAGACAGAGCATGAGCAGGGGAGGGGCAAAGAGAGGGAGACACAGAATCTGAAGCAGGATCCAGGCTCCGAGCTGTCAGCCCAGAGCCCAATGTGGGGCTGGAACTCAGAAACCACAAGATCATGACCTGAGCCAGAGTTGGTCGCCTAACTGACTGAGCCACCCAGGAGCCCTTCCCCAAGGATACCATTGAAACTACTCTAGTAAATATCCTCCAACTTCCTTCTTATTACATATAATAAGCACTTTCTAATTCTTTCCCAATCTCTTAACTTTTGAGTATTGTCCATTCCTGTTTTTCATTGCTCTCTTAACACACTTTCCTGGTTTTCATCTTGTTTCTCTGGATGTTCATATTCACCATACTTATTCTCAAGTTTCTTGGCTTGTATCTTTCTATATATAGTCTCCTTTGCAGATCCACACCTTATCTCACTTTGGGTAATCTTAGCCACTTTCATGGTTTCAATTATCATATTCTAAGAGTGCCTGGGTAGCTCTGTCAGTTGAGCATCCAACTTTCGATTTCAGCTCTGGTCATGATCCCAGGGTTGTGGGATCCAGCCCCACACCAGGCTCAGTGCTGAGCATGGAGCCTGCTTAAGATTCTTTCTCTCTCTCTCTGTCTCTCTCTCTCTCCCTCTCTCCTTCCTTCTCCCTCTGCCCCTCTCCCCCATTCACACACTCTCTAAAATAAAAAAAAATTAAAAATTAAAAAATTATATTTTTAGCCCAGAACTGTTTCTCCTCAGTTTCAGATATATGTATCCACCTACTTAATGCCCTCTTTACCTGGATGTTGCTCAGCCACCTTAACCTTAAAAATTACTTGCCACTTGGACAGGCCCATTTTGGTGATCATACAAGGGTAGTATGGCAAGCATATTTTTAAAATATTTTTACAAATATTTTATATTTTAAATACATACTAAATATAGTTCATGCAAAATTCCTAAAACATAGTAAATATACAGTGAAAAGTGAGTCTCTTTCACTGCCCTTTCTCCAGCTACTTAGTTTTCTACCAAAGGGACCACCACTTTACTAGTTTCTTAGAAGAATTTGTTATGCTATCCCCAATAATTAAATATTCATCTCTTTATTGAGCTGGATTTATGAACATTTTGAAGTTATGTTACATGACTTCACAGTCTTTTCATCCCTAATTCTTAGTCCAGTGTGTGACACAGTAGGAACTTGATAAGTCAAAATTAAATAAGTGTTAAGTTATACACTCTAATACAACCAGACAATACAACAATAATCAGACAAATTAAGCAACAATTACATTAAGAAATAGTGTGTTTTCAAAAATAACTTGAAATTTAAATTGTATTAATTCTAATTTAGCTGTATATTCATTAAATCTTATTCTAAGCTGCATGTAGTTTGACTCATAGTGCTCTTTAATATTTGTAAGTAGTTCTGTTCATTAATAATTACTTTTATTTGAAAAAAAGCATAGTTAAAGGAAGAATTATGCTATAGTCTGATTCAGGTCATCAAGTTTATGGGAAATCTACAGGTTCAGATTATAAACTCCCCTGAACTGCAGTCTTAGTAGCTAGTCAGATAGAATAACAACTTCAGGAGTATTCTGGCCTTGAAAAACCAATAAAGTGCTAACAAATATTAATTTTCTTAAGAAGATGAAAAGAATTGGCCTAGTTAGGATATGTTTTGATGTTCAGTGAAGGCATCTGATTAAACTTGTCTTTCTCTTTTATTTTTCATGTATAATTTATATTATTTTTATAGTTACAAATCTGAAGAAAAAGCCCTTTAGTATTCACCTGATTCTTTTTAGGTCACTAAGTGAATATAAAGCTATAATTCTATCTAAAAGGTTCACAGGTAATAAACCTTAAGAGCACAGGTTTTTGTAGGCAGTTAACCCTCCATTCTTCTTCCTTCCCAACTCCCTGTAAATTATTTACTTTTAAAATACATCCTGTTGGCGGAAAAAGTTCATAGTGCAAGAAATACATAAGGAGAGAGGGTAGCAGCATATTTAGAAGGATGAAAAATTGCCATTTGAGGACAGAGATCACTTGGAAATGCAAAAGTACAGCTGTTCCTGATGCAAAAAGTACATAGAAATTATTTGTGTTAAATGAAACTTCCAAAGTTCCATGGAGACCTAAAGACCCTACAGTCTAGACATTCCATTGTGCTGTATGTCACCCAGACATAGCACAACTTGACCTCATTCTTCACTACACTGAGAGTGACTTGTAAAATGTAATCCCAATTAGCTCAGAGAATAAAAATCCTAATTTTGACTTTAGCACATTGTAGAGGACCATAAGAGGTCAATAATTATTTTCTAAATCATTTGTTCCCCTTCCCAGGATTCTTTTCTTCAACCTGACTTTCCCTTATCCAAATCTGTTCATATAGCAACAAAGCAAAACAAAACAAAACGCACACACAAAAATCTCACTTGGGGCTTAAAATTGTCATGTCAGCTGTACCTGATTTTAAATTTTGGTTTTGATTCTTTAAAAATGCTAGAATAAAATATTTTCAGCTGTGTCTGAGTTACATGAGCCAAATGATCACAGATTCAGTGGGTATGTATGTCTGATATTTATTCATTTTGTATGTGTTCTAAAATAGTTCAAGTAAAATGAAAATAGAATATTAAATGACAGTGGGTGTCCAGTATGACCACAAAAGAACAGGATACCATCCTCTCCAGTAATCATGGGTATTTCATGTTTTTCTACTAATTTATCTAGGTACTCAATCTGTATCACTTGATATTGCTTACCCTTAGCAAAATTTTATGTTAGCTAAAAGAATATGGTGGATTATTCATAAGAAGCAATCTATGTAGATTTTAATTCTTTTTGTATATTACAATGTTAATTCTAGTCTAGAAATAGTCCAAAGTTGGAGAAAGGGGTACAGTTCAGTATTACCATTCTCTGAGTGTGTGTGTGTGTGTGTGTGTGTGTGTGTGTGTGTAGTTTGAGAAGACTCACACCAGGAGATTCTCATAGAGTTCTTATACTACCACCATCATCCAATTATTTGTTCTTGTTCAAGTGTAAACCTGTGCCCTGGAAACTGAATATAGTTGCTTATCTTTGCAGATAAACAGAGGAAAACAACAGAAGCCTTTGTGTTATTTGGAGATGTACAGGCATGGACCAGTTTCAGAGCTGGGCATATCCTACAACTACCAGCTCTGCAAATGTTTGAGTAAAAGAAGAGATTACAATGTTTCTTGAGGTAAGGAATTAAATCACAGTTGAAAATTATTTTTCAAACTAAATACTAATATTTCAAATTTCTATTAAAAGATTTGGGGATGGTGTTGAGTTGAGAGTGTATTGCAGGATTATGAATGATAAATAACTGGCTTGGACCAGATAGCAGTGGAAAGGATGAGAAGCGGTCATATTCTGAACAGAATATGAATGTAGAGCCAAAAAGATTTGTTGTGAGAGCATAATGTGGAATAGAGGGGGAAAAAAAGAATCAAGGATAACTCTCAGTTTTTGGTCTAAGGGACTTAAAGAGTGGAGTTGCCATTAACTGAGTTAGGAAAGCCCTAGTGCAGGAACAGACTTAGGGATATTGATATGGAATTTAGTTTTCATGATGCTAAGTTGGAAAAGAGTTTCACTTTTTAATTTGAACAAGATTGGCCTATTCCATTTATCCACATAACAATAAATCTTCAAACTTAGTTATTTAAAATAACTAATAATATTTTATGATTTTGAGAGTCAGGAACTCAAGCAAGGCTTGGCTGTGGCATTGATGAATGTCACTTGTTGGCATTCAGCTTGCAGAGGGACTGGTTTTGAGTCTCCATAAAAGTTTCTCTCACATGTTTGGCACTTTGGTGGGGATATGTGGAAATCTAGGCTGAGCTGGAACTGTCAGTGATAGCACAGCAAACTCAGGGCAGCTGAGTTCTTACACAGAAGCTCAGAGCTATGAGAGAGTATTACAGTGAGCAGGTGAAACCTGCATTATCTTTCCTGACCTACCTTTGGAAGTCACATAACATCATTCTGCAGTAATCTATTGGTCAAATGAGACACAAGCCAAGTCAAGGTGAGAGGACATACATCTCACTACTTGATGGGAGAACTGTCAAAGATTTTGCAGTATGTTTTAAAGCTACCACAAATTCATTAGAGCATATTTAGCAGAGGATCAGCTCAATATGACTTAAGTTTAAAAGTATAACTTTGAGTACTCTGTATAAAAAAGACTATAATGGGGAGAAGGCAAAAGCAGAGAGGCCAATTAGAAGGCTATTGCAGTGATGCATGTGAAAGATGGTGGCTTTGACCAGAATGGTAGTAGTGCAAGTGATAAGAAGTTTCTTGTTTTGGATACAGTTTAAAGATATAACTGACAAAAATTAGACAGCATAGATGTGAGAAAAAGAGAAGAGCCAAGTCTTGGTCTAAGCAATTGAATGCATTTACTTTGATGTGGAATATTGCAGCACTAACGAGTTTCAGAATGGGAGAGTGGGTTAGTTATTTGTCATGTAAGGTTGAGATACCTATTAGATATCAAAGTGGTAACTGTATATAAGAGCCTGGAGTTGAATGGACTGCTCATGGGTACTTATATAAATTTTCAAAATATAGATGACATTTAAAAATACAGGACTAGGGGCGCCTGGGTGGCCAGTCGGTTAAGCGTCCGACTTCAGCCAGGTCACGATCTCGCGGTCTGTGAGTTCGAGCCCCGCATCGGGCTCTGGGCTGATGGCTCAGAGCCTGGAGCCTGTTTCCGATTCTGTGTCTCCCTCTCTCTCTGCCCCTCCCCCGTTCATGCTCTGTCTCTCTCTGTCCCAAAAATAAATAAACGTTGAAAAAAATTAAAAAAAAATAAAATAAAAATACAGGACTGTATGAAATCATCAAGGAAGTCAGTCTAAATAAAGGCAGCAAGAGGATACATGATGATTGACTTCCAGAGAACTCCAATATTTAGAGTTTTAAAAGAGGAAGAGAATCAAGTAAATGATACTGAGAAGGAGCAGCCACTAAGATAAGAAAAAATCAAGGAGAATTATGTGTCCTGGAACCAAAGTGAAAAAAGTGGATCTGTGATCAACTGTGTCAAATATTACTAATGGATCTAATAAAGACTTAGAATTGGCCAAAGCCTTTGGCAATTTGGAGGTTGCTGTTGACTTTGAAAAGAATAGCTTTAGTGTGTTGATGGGGAGAAAAATCTGTTTTCAAGGAATTCAAGCATGAATTAGAGGGAAAAGGTAACATGAATATATAACTATCCTGAGGAATTTTCTATGAAGGGAAGGAAAAAATGAGAGATAGATGAGAATGTGTGGAGTCAGGAAAGGATTTTGAAACATGTAGGTATAGTACTTTTTCGTGATAAAAGTAAGAAAGAATGAATTTGCACTGAATCAATCCATGTAATTGTTATAAATTTTTTTAACATTTTAGCTAATATCTGAAAGGTGTATTTGAATTTAAATACATATTATTAAGGTGACAGTGCATTTAGGGGAAGCAATCTACATGGGTCTGTGGTCTTAAATATTCTAAAATTTAACAAAAATAAACTCATATTATTGGACAAAAATGAATACTTAGTGAAGAAGAGATTTCTTGCCAAAAGATGTTTTCTTTGGATAATTTACTTACTGGAAGTAACTAACCTTAGAAAAGAGGGGTTAAGGAAAATGACTATTTTGTCAATGGTCTTTTCACAGTATCTCTAATGTTCTCTTCATTGCAGTTCTCACTTTCATCACCTAATTCTAGCACTCTTTATCCCTTGACTGAATTATTACAGGATAGTATTTTCCAGTTTATCCCTATACCAACTAACCTAATACTCGGCTGCAAATGTATATTGTCTAGCAAAGTTCTAACTTGGATGTTTCAATCCCACCACAATGTAACCTAAGTGAACTTTTAGGTTTATCTCCAACTACTCTTCTACCCCCCCCACAGAGTATACTTTTTTAAAATGAATTTTATTTTCTTAAGTTCATATATTTTGAGAGAGAGAGAGAATCCCAAGCAAGCTTCACACTGTCAGTGCAGAGCCCAACACAGGGCTCAAACCCGTTAAACATGAGATCATGACCTGAGCCAAAATCAAGAGTTGTATGCTTAACTGATTGAGCCACCCAGGCACCCCACACAATATACTTTTATACTTTAGCTAAAAGTGACTGGTCGTTCCCAAAATTAGCCTTAAATTTCCCTGATTTCATGCCTTTCCCCATGACCACTACCTAAATGAGCCAAAACTGTATTTATGAGTAGCAGTGTAGGGAAGTGAGAGTGAAGTGAGGGGGAGGGGTGGGCAATCCATGTAGCCTTTTTTTTTTTTTAATACTAGATCTGCCACTTTTAACTATGACCATGGAGAAGTTCATTGTTTAAATCACTATGATTCTTTGTTTTCTCAATATAAATTAATTTGTTAGCATTATTGTGAGGATGTAAGTGTTATGTATAAAGAACCTCACAAGTATCCTCACAAATATCTGGCAAACTGAACTTGTTCAAAAGTGGTAGCTGTTATTATTATTACAGACTTGATTTAAATGAAGCCTTCCCCCATGAAATCTTCCCAAATTACTTTGCTGTATTTCCATAGTACTTTGATGACATCATAATATTAATATTTCACAATCTCTCTTGAGCTGTAGTTACTTGTGCATGCATTTTTTTCTCATGCCAGGAAATGTAGAGTAGTACTGTTCATTAAGAACAGTGTCTCTGCAATCAGAAATAACTGAAGGAAAATCCTAGCTCTTTTACTTACTAGCTGTGAGACTTTAGATGAGAAACCTCTGTGCCTGAGTTTCTTAATCTATAAAATACAGATAAAAACAGTAGCCAAACTCATGTGGGTTTTGGTAATAAATGTAAATGCTAGGTACGGCGTACAAAACATAATAAAGTCTTAATAAATGTAAAATGTACTTGGTTTTAAACTCTTAAAGGATGGAAAGTAAGTTTTGTCACCTTTGTTTTTCTACCACTATGTTTATTACAATGTGCTGCACATTCTAGGTATTCAAATACTTGTTGAATTACAATAACTTATATTAAGTCAATGGTAAATATACCAAGATTATTCATCTTTTGACTTTGGGGTAAAAAGGAGAGTGGTTAAATTAGGGCTTGAAACAGGAGCCTGATCTATGTATACTGCATCAAGGAAGTTCTTTGTGCCTCATAATGTCGGTATGGCACAGTATCTTATACTTAGTAAATGTGAGACAGATATTTATTGGGTGAATTAAATGACTGTTATTTAGTTGTAAACAAAAGAAATTTATTTTTCAATAAAATAAGTTTAGAACCAACAAGCATCAAGGAAAGGAAAATATAAAACAATCTAAAGTAAAACTTCATAGAACCTTTATGATTCTGTGAATCAGATAACATACCTCTACATTTATCATTTAACCTATTATAACATGAAGCTTAACTTTTAAAAGTGTGTGTTTACACCTCTTAGACAGTAGACTTGTCACTATAATAGCTGCTATGTGAACATGTGGTAACACATAGGCATAGCAGATAGACTTTTCTTAGGTATGGGAAGCAGAGAGTGGTGGAAAGACACAGGGGCCTATAAATTGCATAGTTTCCTCAAGGTATCCATAAGAGGAATTATAAAAGGAAAAGCATCACAAATGTGTGCTTGTGTAAGTGAATGTAGTCTGTGTTTTTGCGACAGTATATGAATTAATAGTGTTCTATCTCTGTGTAGGTCTAAGTAAAGAACAAGTAATATGGACAATGAAACACAAGTATTTTCAAGCCAACTCTGACACATCTTGCAAACTACTGCAAGGTTCAATTTCCCAAGGTACAATTATGGTCACAATACTACCATTCATTTATTCATTCACTTGTGCCTTCAAAATGTGTCTTGAAAGAAGAATGTGTCTTGAATATCTGCCATATGCAAGGCTACCTCAGGGCTGGAGATAGAATAATTATAAGACTCAAAGGGCTCATTGTCTGGGGGTACAGACAAGTAAACTGACTATGGGATTTCAGATATAACATTCAGGAGAACATCGGGTTGCAGATTGATAATGTAAAATCCTATAGATACTTGGGATAGTTGTAAAGGAGTAAGTGAGTCTCCTTAGGAAGAATATGAAAAAATAACAACATGTAAGAGATGAGCGGGGAAAATATTTGGAGTAGACTAAGAAAGAACAGCCAGAGAAGTAGGAAAGAAAACTAAGACATAGTAGTGAGGAAAGAGTTTCAAGAGAAAGTTGCATTTTTTTCAAAGGCAACAAAAATAAAAAAAAATATTCAGGAAACGTTAATGGTTCTCTAATTCCTAATAGTATATATAAACTTACCAGAGTTACACTCAGAAAAATTTCATGAAATTCTCCCATCTACTTTTCCCACAGGCATTTTCCTGTTTATATCCTTTACTTCTACTCTTGAAGGATTTGAAATACTCATTGCACTATGAACATGCTGAAAACTTGCCTTCCTCTGTGATTTAGCTGATGTTGTACCTCTAAATAGAATGACCTCCCCCATTAGATAAGGCACATCTGTCCACTTTCTAGCAGTACTTATAGGCCCATGTCTTCTGTGAAAACTCTCTTGTTAATCTTTCCCACTTGTAAACTCCCATAGTACTTTTATTAATATCTTCCTTGACACTTACCATATTCCATACTGGATTATAGATATAGGTATACTGTATATACTTTCCTTATTCTTTCTATGATTTTTCATGCAAGAGTCTGTGCCATATTCATATTCAAAACCTCAGCATAGCACCATGTGTATATAGATGTTCAATAAATATATGCTGAATGCTGAATAAGTAGATGCTTGAGTACCTGTAGAACCAACATGATGATTGACACATAGTTCATTCTCAATATTTGTTGTATAAAAAATTGACAAAACAATTTCCTATTATTTAGCCTTCAAATTCCCTTTCTGATTTTCTTTCAAGCCCAAACATCTATTATCTTTGTGGGAAATAACTCTGTGACAAAATTTCAGGCCAGTGTGTTGGATACCTTGACTTATATTTCTGTATTAACCACAGTAAAAATTCAATATTAGTTAAATAATTAACCTCAATTATGTGATAACTCTGACATGGGGGATGACTATTCCATTATAATGAAAATGCTTCTTGCAAAAATTATCAAAAATAGAATATGGTGCCTGATGAATCAGTGGTTTGACAGTACTCAATGTCTTTGTGTAATTCTTGGTTCCCAGACTCAAAGACAATTTGTCAGGAAGGGTTACAGGTTATTCTTGGTTCATAAAAGAATTCTATAAATTATTTTATGTTCATTTCAGTTAAATTATGTTTATTTCTACAAGATAGAATAGAACTTAATATTCTAGGTTTCTGAAAACTCCTAACACTAATCTTTCAATTTATTGTTATTAAAACAAATTTATTTAAAGAAACAATAGGGGAAGACATATATCACTATAGAAAAAAATTGGAAGTTGTTTCAGAATCTTATTCTATTATGAAATAAAAGTGGAATTTGAGGTTGAAGTTTATTCAATGTTTATTTTCAGGGGAATCCTTTCAATTTTTTTAGAAAAAATATTTGAAAGACCAATGCTATAATACCATTATGAAAACCAGACTTCTTAGGAAGATAGTCTTTTGTGCACTTCAAAATGATTTTGGTAGATGAACATAAAATTTTCATGGGTGGGGATGGATGTATCGATCATTTAGATTACAAACAGCTTAGAAATATCTCAAATTCCTTTTTAAAAATGTACTGAAAAGACATTATGAAAGGTGGAGTAAATCATGGTTTTTCACAACTCTCCCAAATATTTATTTGCCTAAAACAGGTACAGAAATCTGAAAGGAGACATATGCATTGACATTTTCTTGACAGATTCATAACTCTATGGTTTCCAAAACTTTAATGTTCAGTAACATTTCATTAGTATACTCCAGTGTATTTATTACTATGCATTATTAATACAGATATGTGCCTAGGAGATGTACAATTTGTAATTATTTTTCCTTTCAAAACATAATAGCTTCACACTGGGCTTGTTGCAGCTACGATATTTCATCTCTGAATTCTCCTTCAGACTCTCTGGGGTTGTGACAGAAATTTGTATTTGAATAGAAAAGCTGTCAAGAAGGTGCGGTGGTACTATCCATCACATTTTTAATCCTGACCATACTTAGATGCTACTGAGGTTGGCTGTCCAAGACACTAAACAAAGATTGAAATTATGCCTTCTGTTCTTACGCATCAAAGTTGCACCGTTATACCAAATTCAATAGGCCTGTATTACACTCTATTAATTTCCTATTAGTTCTCAGCTATGCAAAATGCAACCATGGTGTCACTATGGTTTAGACATGCAACCTTGATTCCAGCATCAAAAAAATGGAAACTGTCACTTCTAATAATTTTACAGGAGATTCTACAAATGTAAATCCTTTTTCATCTTGTCATCCTTTCATGTCTTTAATGAGTTTGCTCACTAACAGTGTAGAATCTTAATTTAACTTTCAGAAATATTAACAGCTATTATAATTGAGCATCTCTAGGAGTATACTAATTAATGTGTAATAAAGAGTAATTTATAATACCTGAAACATTTATCTTAAAAAAATTCCATCAATAATTAACTATATATCACAAAGAAAACAAAGACAATAGTGAACTCAAGATTCCTAGCCAAATTGCTTATTTTGAGAGAAAGCATCATCTAGCTTAATCAGATGATCTACAAATTAAACTCAACCATTCGTAAAGCCAGAGAACACTGTGTACTTGAAAAGCAAGTTAACCAGGGATTAGCATGTGAAAATTATTCACGGAAAACAGTTAACTCTTGGGAACAGGTGCTATAGTCAGTCTAGCAATTACTATACATAAAATATTAGTATATTCTCTCATAGACTTTTATGCTTTATTTAGATTCAGTAACTTATTGCCACTATTACTGACCTTTAAATCTAATTAAAGTCCCTTAAAATCTAGATCTACACCATTTTTATCTCCCTTGACAGCCTTTAATTTGAATGTCTGTAAATGTCCACTAAAATTCATACTGTACCAGTAGCAAAAAATAGCCTTTGCTGTAGAAGGGTCTCGGATCTAATACTTTGCGTTGAAGAAAACAAAGACTCATTTTTGAGCTATAAACCCCATTATTAAATTTTCTAAAGATTATATAGATTGGGTTTCATAGTAGAATTACATGATTTTTCACTTTATTGTTCCCATTTCATAGCAGTTGAATTATTCTATAAACAATAATGTAACATCAATTTTAATACAGAATCAGTGAAACTGGTCTGGTATTCCAGAATACTACATTCAAGGAGTCTGAAGCCTTAAGTATTTAGTTGGGGAAGTAACATTATGCAAGTCAAGTCTGCCAAGCCACAATTGCTCAAGTATTCCAAATCTTGGCATCAAGATTTTACTGTGAATCTTAACTACTTTGTGCTTTATCGTGACACAAGAAGTTTTTTTTTTCTATATACATTGGGCACAGAATACTTTATTCATTGCAATCTTTTCTGTCCATTACCATTTTAGGAGAGGTAAACGGCTGAAAGTTTGCCATTATCTCAGTGTCAACTTCCAGGGTTAGCTGAATTTCAGCATAAGTCATGATATGTAGTAGTTACAAAGTACACCACTTACTACACAATGTGTATTTTACTATTTGTCAATGCAAAACATCTTTGATATTGAACCCCTCTAACTTAGCATTTATATTAAGGTTTTTACAAATAGAAAGAACATTAATAGTGAATAGCTATCAAACATTTTTGTTTTCAGGCACTAAGTGAAGTCCTTTGCATATATTACCTCATTTACTTTTTTATTAACCCTATTATCATATGACATATGGCATATAAGGAAACAGATGCACAAAACAGTCAACAACTTGTCCAACTTGTCCATACAAATCATATGATTTATAAGTGTTAGAAACAAGATTCAAACCCTTGTCTTAACCACAGTTACTACTGCCTCTCAATGTTAAATCAATAGAGTAAAATAACACCTTTTCCTTTTTAAAGATTTTCATGTATATGGCTTTTTCATTACGTACAACATTTGAAGCATTTAAAAGTCATATGCATCATCTTTTGGTTTTTTTAAATGTACTTTTTCTCTATAACAGTATCATTTAAAATCACTGCTTAGTCAAGTAGTTCCTAAGGGAGAAAGGTAGAAAACAATTGTTAGAAATGGTGTGAATGGGAGCTAGATGATTAGGGGCAGTAGGGACAAAAGACAGATGTTTTTCTGAGCAACTGGAATTGGGAATATTGATGTTCATAGGAACTGGAGAGACTGAATACTAAGAATAAAACTTCATAAGATATTGCAAGCTAGATAAATGGGTTAACATATAGCCCCCAATGAGATGGGGAATATCATGTACACACTTGTGAATTTCTGGTCCATACAGGGCTTTCTTTATATATAGCCAGATATGAAAAAAAATGCTATTTAGAAAACAGAATGTCTGCTTTGCCTCTGGTTCTAGGGAAAAATCAACAATCTCCTCAATGGTGAATATTATCTTTTTTCTTTTCCAAGGAAAAACTCACAATATACTTTATGGAGCCTTTTTGGTTGAAAAGTTTGAACCCTAAATGAGCACTAAATGATCCAACTTTAGAATGCTACCTAAGAGAGTGAGAGAGATTTTAAGTTCATGTAGGTAGCCTGAAAGAAAGGGCAAAAGGACACCCATGTGGAGATGAAAGTGAAGGAAACAAGTCTTGGGAGAGAGACAGAAAGAAACCTGAAAAGGTGATAGCCTAAGGAAAGGATATAGGCACCAAGAAACTCTTAATGCCAGGAAGGCCCAGTAAAATTTTAGGACAATGATATTTGATGCTAAATTTTAAGTTGCTTTCCATTGTGCTTCAATCCCACTATATTGCTCCAAACCTTTAGTGTAAACCTGATATATGTAAAAGACTTCTTAAGTGTTATTTGGTATAGAATGAAGGAATAAGGATAAAAGAGGGGTAAGAGGTACCCAGGAAAAGCATCAGCTTTCCACTTCTAAGCTGGCCCAAGCAAATTTTCAGACATAGGGAGTAGTATTATGACTAAGCTGCTATATTTGAATATTAAAGAGAATACAGAGGCTGGAGGGACACACTCATTAATCACACATGAATTAGGTGCATGTGTAGAAAATGTTTACATTGCTATTAGTAAAAGTTTCTATGTGCTTTGAGAAACATTTTTCAGCTGATATTGAGTAGCATCAGAAATCATCAAATAGTTGAATGTATGAGGAACTTCCGTTCATAAAGTGCAACATTAAGTATGGAAACATTGGTATTAAAGCAAATTATTGATGTATTGAATAGAATATAACATATTTGGAGATAGGCTTAGTGTAGGTTCTGTGGAAATAAATGAATCACAGAAACATCCGCAGCTGGATGCCTGAAATCACATTTTCTGTGAAATGGGATGTGTTATTCAATAATATTTTAGAACTTGGAGGTTAAATGTTATGCAGCTGCTAATATGTCCCTATTGTGAAGAAAAGAACAACACAAATGATGGCGCATGATGTTATGTAGGTTGTTATGCCCATAACATCTGAGTCATCTCATTTTAGAAATCTGATAAAGGAAACCATAACTTAATAATGTGGAGTATATATTCCTATAAAGTCAAGAAAATGGATCCTGGTAATGGCGTGTGCTCAAATTATGGGTCCCTAAGTAAGAATATTAGAACAGGCTTCTATTCCATTTCCTAACTGCAAAATAATCACTGCTTCAGGGAAAAGTTTTGTTTGGCTCTCATCATTTCTGCAACCTCCGCCCAGGTGAGTAAGAAGGAATTAGGCTGTGACCCCGAGAATGCAGACTATCCCTATGTTTGGAAATGTGTGTGTGTGTGTGTGTGTGTGTGTGTGTGTGTAGTTTTCCACAGTAATATATCATCCTAGCTTAATAAGTTATTTAGAATATAAATTTTAGAATGCAAGAAATATGTAAATAGGAGTTATAATTCCTTGGTTGCATGTTGGAATTTACTTTTACATAATGTATAGGGCTAACTCTTCTAACGTGTCACGCTTTCAGAATGGTTTGTTCCAATGTCCTCATGTATTGGAACCCTGAGTTAGCTGCTCCTCTGGATTTTATTTTTACAGGTCGTTCCCCCAGTCCATTAATGCCTGAGATAAGTTCCATCATCTTTCTTTACTTATGTGTTGTCTTGGCTTGCTGCATCAAGTCCTTCCTCTAGTATCTGACGGCCTTGAACTGCTGACTTTTCCCTTCACTTAAATCAATACCAATTTAAATCTCACTTTTCAGTTTCTTTCCTTTACCAACTTCTTATGTATACACTCTCCCTATTGTCCTTGTGTCTCTCAACAAACTCTGAGTCCTTCAGGAAATTAATATTTTTATCCCATTATGTGAAGAGTACAAAGTGTCACAAACTATGGATTGTTCAAGACAAGGTGCATCAAAAAGGCCACCCGTTTTTCATGTTCTCTTTCCTCCTTCCTCTCTCATCTCTAAAATATATGATAAAAAAGTTAAATATTGTAACAAAATAAATCTATAATTATTAAATGTCTAGAACCATAGACTGACAGAATAATAGATCTAGAAGGGGACCTTAGATATCTTTTACTTTAATCTTCTCATTTTATATTTGAATAATATAAACCTTAGAGAGTCATAGTGCATTGACAATGGCAAATCCAGGTCTCAGACCCCATTCTCCTGACACCCAGTTTAATGTTTTTTATTATACCACATTCTCCTGATACCCAGTTTAATGTTTTTTATTATACCACTGTGCTATAATAGACTTGAAAAATAAATCTCAAAAAGATGGCCTGAAGTTGACTACAACAAAGTAGTAAAAATATGAGGATAAACATATGTGTGCATGCTTTTGGATTATAAGGACAGCAATTATTTGAATGACTGCAATAATTATATTCAGTGCATAATCTAATAAAATATTTTTAATTGGTAGTCTGGAAATAGAAATGAGAATCACATTTCTGATATAGTCATTTGGTATTACTCCCAATAGGTAAAGAAAACATAACAGGAAAGAACACTATTAATTGGAAATGATTATAGTGGTGCTTGGGTGGCTCAGTCAGTTGAGCATCTGACTTAGGCTCAGGTCATGGTCTCATGTCCATGAGTTCGAGCCCCGCGTTGGGCTTTATGCTAACAGCTCAGAGCCTGGAGCCTGCTTTGGATTCTGTGTCTCCCTCTCTCTCTGCTCCTCCCCTGCTTATGCTCTGTGTCTCAAAAAATAAAATAAAACGTTAAAAAAATTTAAAAAAAAGAAACAATTATAAAATATTACAGGTTTTTAAATATTACACTATAATTCACAACCAACCTATAACAGCTTTGGTGCATAATAAACCACCTCAAAAATTAATGAAATATCCATCTACTTAGTTTACAAGTTCGTAGATCTACAATTTGGCCTGGGATTATGTGAGTAGGTCTCAGAAGTGCTAATTCAGGTATCTGTAGTCAGCAGGTGTTTAGGTAGGAGCTCTGCTTCTGGGGATTGGCTGGCTCTTCACTGGATTTACTAGGGCAACTGGAGCATGTTTATCATCAACCAACAGAGTGGCCTGGGTTTGTTCACATGGCAGCTAGACAACGTAACAGGAAAGACAGCAGAACATTCAAAACCTCTTGAAACCTAGGTTCAAACCTAGCTCAGTGTTGTTCCTGCAATTCTCTTATTTTAAACCCATCTCAAAGCCAGCCCAGATTCATGTGTTGGGAATAATACACTCTGAAATTTAATGAGAGAATCTTCAAAATAACATTGCAAGGGCCATGCATATAAAGGGGGTAATAAATGCAGTCACTTAAAACTCTATGATAACATCCAAACAATTAACGACAAGTAACAAGCTCATTCTCTGTCTCTGTCTCTCTCTGTCTCTGTCTCTCTCTCTATTTATATATATTTAATACAGTTATTTATATATCAATATAATTATAAATTTAAATCCAATTTTTGTTGCCATTGTTCACTATTTTGTGTTTATACTTATATTACACATAAATTACATGTTTCTTAGCTAGTCGCTGTTTTTTAATAAATGTTTAAAAATTTGAAAACACATTTAGATTTGTGAAGATACCACAGGGAGTTTGCATATACCTCACAGCATTTTCTCTTATAATCATCATGTAATATTGGAATGGTATATTTGATACAATTAACGAACCAAATTGATACCTTATTATTAACTGCAGTCCATATATTATTCATATCTATTTAGTTTTATCTGTATTTTTGCATTTTATTGAACTATCTATGTAGTTGCTGAAGCTACTACATGCAGACAAGAGAAAAGGAGCTTCCTTCCTTGGTCTCTTCCTCCTTAGTATTGATTTCCTCCTTGGCCAGGAGCCACTATTCCTTAGTCTTAGACCTTAGGCTGCTCACCCAGGAACTTCTTCTGGGTCTTGTTCCCTCTATTCCTGGTTTACTGAAAGTTTTCATCATGAATGAGTGTTGAATTCTATCAAATGCATTTTCTACATCAATTAATATAATCAAATGATTTTTTCTTTAACCTCTTGATATGGTAGATACTGATTGATTTTCAAATACTAAACCAACCTTTGAATCCCTGGAATAAATCCCACTTGGTTATGGGGTATAATTATTTTCAGACATTGTTGGCTAAACTGAATCCAATTTTTAATGTTGAGAATTTTTATATCTGTGTTCATGACTTATGTCTGCACATTTTATTTCTTATAATGTCTTTGTCTGACTTTCATATTAGAGTAATACTGGCTTTAAAGGATGATTTGGAAAGGATTCCTTCTGCTTCCATTTTTTTGGAAGAGACTGTGGAACATTGCTATCATTTCTTCTTTTAAGTGTTTGATAGAATTAGTCAGTGAAACAGTCTGAACCTGATGCTTTATTTTTTTGGAAGATCATCAGTTAATGACTCAATTTCTTTACTGGGTAAAGGACTATTCAGGTTATCAATCACTTCTTGTGTGAGTTCTGGTAGTTTGTGTCTTTCAAGGATTCGGCTTATTTCATCTAAGTTACCAAGTTTCTGGCCATAAAGTTATTCATAGTTTTCCATTATTATACTTTTCATGTTTGTGGGATTTCTAGTAATGAACAGTCTTTCATTTCCCATATGAGTAATTTGTGTCTTTCTTTTTTTCTTAGCCTGGACAGAGGCTTATCACTTATATGAATCTTCTCCAAGAACCAGCTGTTTTCAATTATTTTCTCTATTATTTCCCTCATTGATTTCTGCTCTAATTTTTATTATTTATTTTCTTCTAGCTTATTTTATACATAATTTGCTCTTTTCTCATTTCTTAGGATGGTACTTAGGTTACTGAGTTTAGATCTTTATTTATTTTTTGAATGCATGCACTTAATTCTATAAATTTCCCTCTAAGCTTTGCTTTTGCCACATCCCACATTTTGAGAAGTTGTGATCTCATTACATATGTCATGATTTATTTTTGTTTAAACTTGTTAAAGTGGGTTACCTGACCCAACATATGGTATACCTTAAATGTTCCATGTGAGATTGAAAAACTGTGTATTCAGTATTGAATGGAGTATTCAATAAATGTTATTTAGATAAGTTGATTGATAGTGTTGTTCAGGTCTATATCCTTACTGAATTTCTACCAGTTTGATATAGCAATTAATTTTGGAAGGAGTTAAAATCTTTAATTATAATAGTGGATTTATCTATTTCTCCTTTTAGTTCTATTTTTTAAAAATCTTTTAATGTTTATTTATTTATTTATTTATTTAGAGAGCATGAGTGGAGGAGGGACAGAGAGAAAGACACAGAATCCAAAGCAGGCTCCAGGCTCTGAGCTGTCAGCACAGAGCCTGACACGGGGCTTGAACTCAGGGACCATGAGGTGAATTTGGACACAACCAACTGAGCCACCCAGGCGCCCTGAGTTCTATTGGTTTTTGTCTCATCCATTTTGATACTCTACTGTTAGGTGCTTACACATTTAGGATTGTTGTATCTTCTTGGAGAATTCTATCTCTTCAACATTTATGTGTGTCCCTTTTTCATCTCTGATAATCCTCCTTCCTCTGAAGTCTGCTTTGTTTAAAGTTATTATAGATACTCTTTCTTTTGATTAGTTTTAAAAAGGTATATTTTCACAAACCTCTTTACTTTTAACCTGCCTGTGTCTTTTATTTAAAGTAGATTTCTTGTAGACAACATATATTTGAATGTTGTGTTTTTTTTTTCAACGTTTTTTTATTTATTTTTGGGACAGAGAGAGACAGAGCATGAATGGGGGAGGGGCAGAGAGAGAGAGAGACACAGAATCGGAAACAGGCTCCAGGCTCTGAGTCATCAGCCCAGAGCCCGACGCGGGGCTCGAACCCACAGACCTCGAGATCGTGACTTGGCTGAAGTCGGCCGCTTAACCGACTGCACCACCCAGGGACCCCTTGAATGTTGTTTTTTGAGATAGCTTATAACCTCTGCCTTTTTATTGTTGTATACAGACCATTAGCTCTTACAATTATTATTAACATAATTGGATGAATATCTACCATCTCATATCTGTTTTCTAGCCATTGCATTTTTTTTAATGTTTATTTATTTTTTAAGAAAGAGACTGACAGAGTGTGAGCAGGGGAAGGGCAGAGAGAGAGAGGAAGGCACAGAATCTGAAGCAGGCTACAGGCTCTGAGCTGTCAGCACAGAGCCTGACGCCGGGCCCAAACCCACGAACCCTGAGATCATGACCTGAGCCAAAGTCGCACGCTCAACCGACTGAGCCACACAGGCGCCCCTATCCATTGCATTTATTTCCCTTTTTTTTTTTTTTTACCTTTTCTTTTTCGCTGCTTTCTCTGGTTGAATTGAACATTTTTTTTATGGCTTGATTTGAATTATTTTGCATATCAATTATACTTCTCTGCATATCATTTATACTTCTCATTAAAATTAACTTAGTGGTTTCCATAAAATTTACAATATACTTTTTTATTTTTTAATGTTTATTTTATTTTTGAGAGAGAATAACAGCATGAGTGGGGGAGGGGCAGAGAGAGAGACACACACAGAATTTAAAGCAGGCTCCCTACTGAGCTGTCAGCACAGCCTGATGCGGAGCTAGAATGCACGAACCAGTGAGATCATGACCTGGATCTAAGTTTGCACTTAACTGACTGAGCCACCCAGGCGTCCCTACAATATACGTTTACAATTAATCCCAGTCTACCCTCAAGTAACACTATACCACTCCATGAGAATTGCAGCTACCTTATAAAAGAGTGTACCCAATTCCTCCTTCTCATCTCTTATTACATTGCTGTCATTCATTTCAGTCTATGCTCTGTAATCACTCAACATATTGTTACTATTATTACATTAAATAGTTATCTTTCAAATCAATTAATAAGAAAAAGGAAAAATACTTATGTTCTTACCCATATTCCAATATTTTTCATTTATGTAATTTCCAGTTTTTGATATATGTCTTTTTCCTTTTTCTTGAAGAACTTTTAACATTTAAGAGAAGTTCTGCTGGTGATGAATTCCTTCAGTTTTTGTTTTTCTGAAAGAAACCTATTTCTCCTTTAGTTTTGAAGGATAATTTCACTGAATGTAGATTATAGTAAGGTGTTTTTGTTTTATTTTTCATTTCAACTCTTCAAATATTTCAATCCACTCTCTTTGCTTGCCTGCTTTCTGAGAAGAAGTCTCCCTTAATTCTTTTCTTTGTTCCTCCATAGGTAAGGTGATCCTCCCATGCTGGCTTTCTTTCAGAAATTTCTCTTTCCCTGGTTTCCTGCAGTTTAAATATGATATGTTAAGGTGTAGAATTTTTAACTGATGCCTCTGAGAAGATGAACTACCTGGGTCTATGGGTTGGTGTCTGTCATTAAATTAGGAAATTTTCAATCTTTCATATTTCTAATATTTCTTGTATTCCCTTCCTCTCCTTCTTCTCCTCCTATCTTCTACTTCTACTATTCCCATTATCTATGTGCTGCACCTTTTATAATTGTCCCACAGCTCTTGGATATTGTTCTTTTTTTTGGCCTTTTAGTTTTGGCAGTTTCTCTGTACGTATTTTCAAGCTTGCTGACTTCTTTCCCTCCTCAGCCATGTCTACTCTAATGCTAAGTCCACCAAAAGCATTCATCATTTCTGTTACAGTATTACATTACTTTGAGGCGCCTGGGCATCCGACTTTGGCTCGGGTCATGATCTCCCGGTTTGTGAGTTCGAGCCCCGTATCAGGCTCTGTGCTGACAGTTCAGAGCCTGGAGCCTGCTTTGGATTCTGTGTCTCCCCGTCTCCCCATCTCTCAGCCCCTCCCCTGCTCATGCTCTGTCTCTCTCTGTCTCTCAATAATAAATAAATGTTAAAAAAATGAAAAAAAAACAATGTTACATTACTTTTAGTTTCTTTCTTAAAATTTCTTCTTATTTACATTGGCTATCTGTTCTTGCATGTTCTCTGCATTCCTTTAGAGCCCCTAACATATTAATTATAGTTATTTCAAATTCCCTTTCTGATAATTCCAACATCTGTATCATATCTGAGGCGGGATTTAGCCTCTCACCTTTTGGTTTGCTCTCACCTTTTGGCATGTCCTGTAATTTTTGTTAAAAAGCAGACATGTATCAGAAATAAGAACTGAGGTAAATAAGTCTTTAGAATGAGGTTTTGTGTTAATCTCTGTAGGAATTGTGCTGTGTTTCGTGTTTGCTGTGGCTGATGGCACCAGAGTCTTCAAATTTCTCCTGTGTCTTTGTTTTATCTCCCTTCTTGACTTTGGAACACCCTGGGTATTCCCCCTGAAAGGCAGCCTGCATATTATTGTCAGCTGTAATTTGCTATTATTATATTGGAGCCCTGTTGGTATGGTGATAAGGTGTGGTGAAGAAATGACCTATAATTTTATGAACAAGTCTCCATCTTTTTGTGTCTCTGTGTTTCTGTGCTATGACCTTCACAAGGATTTCTCCATTGGTAGAAATTGTCCCACTGACTTCACCCCCACCCTCTGCTTAGATGATACAGGAAGGCTGGAGAAGACTGGAGTTGGATATTTGTCCTTCTAGGAGAAGGATAAAACTCTGGTAAAGTCTTTTCCCTTGAGGGTAGGCCTTTTTACGGAAAACACTTTGGATATATTTTACAATGATTATTCTTTTACTCCTTCTGCCAGAGCCGTAAGTCCATATTCTTGGATCTTCACCGTGAGAGCTTGGTGAAGTTCCCAGAAGTAAAATCCATGAGACTGTGGGGTTCCTTCTAAGACTGTGACCCCAGGAGTTTCTCACTCTCTTCATAGTTCACATTCAGCTTCCAACAATTCATCAAATTGTTGGAAGTGCTTTTTACCAGTTATGGCTCCTGCAGCTTATGCTGCCTATAGCACATCTCGGCTGTGACTCTCTGGATATACCTGTATCTGTACATCTCAGTGCAATGGTTTGCCAACTTCAGGTTTCTGATGGGTTCAAGAAAAGTAATTGATTTTCAGGGTTTTTTTTTTCTTATTGAAAGGCAATTTCCATGCTCTTTACATGTCAAGGTTTAAGCTAGAAGTCTCTCAATATAATTTTATATACCATTGTCTCAGAGTTTTGAAGATTAAATAATGTAATTCATATAAAGCACTAATATTAGTGCCTGACTCATTCTAAGAGTTAGTTCATGTTATTACTACTAGTATGACTAAGTTCTAGATAGTTTGTTATTTGGGATACAAAGATGATTAAAATACAAACCAATTCACATAGTCTGATAATGATTATTTGCATGATTAGATAGGTTGTTCATTTCTGTCATTTTATACTTGAGGAAAACGAACATCAGAAAATTTAAATGACTTGCCAAAGTAACCTAGTTAGATAGCACTCTAGTAAATAAACATTTGCCACATATATCATATATAGATTCTGAAGTTATAAAAATTATAACAAGTATTTAGGTTAAAAATATTTTAGCTAATATAATGTTTCCTTTGAAAATTCATAAGATTTGTTTACTGCCTCAGTACATTTTTAAACTCATTATTTAAACTATAATAATGTTAAAATATTATCTTTGATAATTTATTGTACTATAATTGGTAATGGGTCCAGGACATGAAAAGGAAGGTTTTAAGGAAATGGAAATGAGTTTAGAGTATCCAAAATCATTTTTACATAACTCCTAGACTATGGAGTAACATGTTAAATGTATTTGAAAATGGTGTAAACCTCAGGAATTAATAAAAATGTAAAGCTTATGAAAGAAGTTTATTCAGCACTTTTTGTGTGCCAGTTTTGTATTGAATAAGCCCTGAGCATAATTCCGTGGTCCAGTCTATTATGCAACTGCAAATGAAATTTACCATGAATTCCTGAGGATTATGTGATAGTTGGGCTGAATTGTCATTACCCACCTATTTCTCAAAAGCTCCTCATTACCTACAGGAAAAAATACAGACTTATCAATATGACCCTTCATGAACAGGTGGCTATTAACCTATCCATCCTCATCCATACACCCATCCTGTCCTGAGAACTTGACCATTCACCTACAGGAGTGTTTCAAAGAAGTTTGTATAGTGGCATCCCATCCTCAAGATCCTATCACTGGCTTATGCCATGATAATCAGCATATCTTTCCTCGTAATTTTCAATATTGAGTCAGATATTATAATTAAAGAGTTAATATCTGATAATCACACCTGTCATAATAATAGCTGAGTTTATTGAGTATTTCATATTTGTTCATGACTATACAGAGCACTTTGTTTTAATTTTCCCATTAAACCTTCTAAACAACTCTATAATATAGGTACCATGTATTCTTGTCTTACAGATGAGGAGACTGAGTCGTGAGATTAAGTAGCTATTCATGTTCACTATGCTATTTTCTCATCACAAGGTCTTCCGCATTTGAACAGTGGTCACATCTTAAAACAGAGGAATGCATTTTTAATGATGGAACTTTAGGTGTGGATGGAATTGAAGATCATAAGATGACCTATTACTGCTTTTCAATTCATATATAAAAGTTGATCTGCAAATCCACATATGATTACAGTCAGATTTTTTCATTCAACAATATAGGTATACCCAGATATACTGCTTGATTTTTGCTTCTTACTATCTTACCCTGAATAAGCCCAGACATAACTATGCTGATACCTAATACCCAGTATCAGACATTTGGCAACACAGCCAATTAAATGACATTTACTGTGCTAACTGAGCTCTCTCTAAAGGGATTATTGAAAGCAAAGTTTTTTGAATTAATACTGTGTGTTTGATTTATTTAAATTATATTCATAATTAATGTTTATATTTTATGGTATGACATTTCATTTTCAGGATTAGAATACAATTTATAATATTGTAGAGATGGACAAAAAAGATTTAACTGAAGACCGCTAAGTTTGAAAAACTGTAGCCTAGCAACCAATTATGTCTTACATTATAGAATACCTGTATAGATCTTCCTTGACTTATTATGGGGTTATATCCCAATAAACCCATCATAAGTTGAATATATTATAAGTAAAAAATGCATTTAATACACCTAACCTATTGAACATCATAGCTTAATTGAGCCTATCTTATACATACTCAGAACACTTACATTAGCCTACAGTCAGGCAAAATCATCTAACACAACATCTATTTCATAATAAAGTGTTGAATATGTCATGTAATTTATTTAGTGCTGCACTGAAAGTGAAAAATACAATAGATATATAGGTGCAGAATGCTTGTAAGTGCATCAGTTGTTTACCCTTGTCATCGTGTGGCTGGCTGGGAACTGCAGCGTCCTGCTGCTGTCCAGCATCACAAGAGAGTACTGTACCACATTGTGCTACCCAGGAAAGGATCAAAATTTGTAGTGTACACTGAATGTATATTGCTTTTGTGCCGTCGTAAATTCTAAAACCTGTAAACCAAACTATCCTAAAATCAGAAGTGCCCATACTTGTATCAAAAAAACAGGAACCACACTAAACATTTTAGCAATTATAATTTAATATAAGGAATTGATTACACAGGTATTGGAGGACTGAATAGACAAAAAGGTGACATTGAGCTAACACAGATATAAACTAGAGGAAACAGCTATCATTGCTAAGAAACAAGGAAAGTGGAAAATCTAGGTTATTAGAATCTAGAAGCTTGGAGGAAGGGCTCTCAGAACTGGTTTTGGAGCTTTGATGAGTGGCTGCTGCTTAACTAGAGATGTCATCTGTGGGGAGAAATGATGAGAAGATCTGGGAGTGACAAAATGTAGTTAGATACTGGAGGAGATAACTTCTATCATGGTGAGGGACTATTTTCAGAGCATGAAACAGTAAGGAAAACAAGAATGTCCAAGTCCTTTTTATGCTTCTCATGTTTTCCAGTCTTTCTCTAGACCTGCTGTCCTCCAACCCCCTTCTTTGATTCTAACAATGAATCAGCTAGCAAAGGATATAGATTGCAGAGTCACAGCTCTTACATCATAAAACTGAGTATAGGAGGGTGAGTGTGGGGTTGAGAGGCAAAATGCTAGTTGGCACAATATTTATAAGTAATCATTAATTTAGACATCTTCAAAAATTATAATATTGGACAATTCTGTTTTCATTTATTTAAGAACATATTTCTGAAATTGTCAAAGGATCATCAAGTGGCAAGGGAAAAAAAGGGGACAAAGAGACCAGATCTCAAAACTATAGTAACTAGTATTAGCTTAATGATAGACAAAATGAACAATGGAACAGAATAGAGCATTCTGAAACATTCATATATATATATATATATATATATATATATATATATATATACATACACTATACAGGCATACATATATTCTGTGACAAAGGTGACAGTTTTGTTCAGTGGGAAAAAAGATGGTCTTTTCAGTAAATGGTCTATTAGAAATCCATAAAAATAAGTATATCTGTATCCAACTTCATAATGTATTCAAATATCAAATCCAGATGGTTTGCAAATCTAAAATGAAAATAAGATATTAAAATAGAAAAGATTAAAAATACCAAGTTCTGATAATGATGTAGAACAACTGACACCCTGATAAACTGTATATAGTGGGAGTTAAAAATAATAAAACCAATTTGGAAACCTGTTTGACATGATCTACTAAGTAGAAGATATATAAGTTTCATTTTCTAACAATTCCACCATGAGTATATATACCCAGAAAAGATGTGTGTATTTGTTAACCAAAAATCATGTATTGGAATGTTTACAACAGCATTATTCATAAGAGTCCCAAACTGGAAAATTACCCAAATGCTCATAAATAGTAAATTGGATAAAGTGTGGTATTTTTACACAGTTGAGTACTCTACAGCAATGAAAACGAGCAATGAACAGCTAAACTGAATAATGTAGATGGATGTCTCAAATTCATAATGTCGTTGAAGAAAAGAATCCAGACAAAAAAGAATTCACTCTGTGTGATTCATTTTATATGAAGTACCAAAATAGACAAAACTAACCTATTAAAAGTCAAATTAGTGGTTACTCTTAGAGATGGGTGACTAGAAGAAGATATGATGGTCACTTTGTGGTACTAGCAATTTTCTATTTCTTAATCTTGGTGCTACTTACATAATTGTGCTCATTTTATGAAAATTAAGCAAGAGGTATACTTATTACATGTACTTTTATGTGTATATGTATATGTGTGTGTACATATGTGTAATGTATATACTATACTTCAGTAAAACAGGCAAGAATAAGAATAGAGTGGCCATTATCCCCATTTATACATTTTCAACAAATAGGTTTTATAACACATTACAAAATCTCAGATATTTTTATGAAGAGTGTGTATATATATATATATATATATATATATATATATTTACAAATACATTTCCTGACCATAAGACTGCAGCTATTTCTTCAATAGTGAATGCTTTGTTAATCATTGTCATTTTCATTGTGGAAACTACAGCTACATAATAACAGTGATTGAAGTAGTTGCTCAAGCATAGGTCTTTGTCTTTTTCATCCACTAGTATCTACATCTAATGAATGCTACTCTGCCATTAACCGATGCAGACATGCTATGTAACATAACATCATAGTTCTGGAAGTCAGCCCTTTAAGCACGTATAATTTTTGTCAAATAGAGGAGAACTGACCTGGATGGTTACACAATAAGAAAAGTATTATACAAACAAATATGTATGAGTTTGTTTTCTAATGTTTCAATGACAAGGAAGCTAGACCTATAAATGCTGTTTATTTACTACCAATGACGCTTGGCTATATTTACTTGTTTATTTTGCACAGTCTTCTTTATGATATAATTACATGCACCACTTTCAGCTGATATGAGCTTTAACAGAAAGCATAGGTATGTAAAATATTTGGATACTTATATTTTCAGATGTTTATTCAAAAATCTGAAATTACACTTAAACACAAGGGTTGATAATATTGTAGTAGTATTGCACAGCAAGAGAACATAACACATGTCCCATGTATAACCATTGTTATTGCTAATTCAAAATAATTACCATATGTGTCATGGATATAGGCATTTTTTAATTCAAAAATAAGATTTTATTTCCACCAATATCGGATGGATATGCAGAGAAACCACTGCTAGTATACAGTACTTTAAACTTTTATCTCTCTGTATATAAGTGTTTCTATATACCTTTTTCTTTATTAAAAAGCATGGCTAACTTTATATTAAAGTCAAGAAGGTTAGAAATGGCAAAGTAGTTCTATTACACAGAGACAGTCAACCTCTGGAGCAGGTGTTTGCCCTGAGGGTGCGTGAAGATTGCCATTTTCCTAGAGACTGGGTTTTAATGGAATAAGGTTAAGAGGAGATAGGTGGGAGGTCAGATGAAAAACCCCTGTATAATGCCTAACACCACAAATGGTGACACTATCAGTGGATAAATTTGAAAAAAAAGATCTCCCCACAGAGAAAAACAGTTGGTGTCAGAGCCAGTTTTGATTTTTGTTCTTTCAACTAATGAAGTTGACAATTTCCCTAAATATTTGAAACAAAAGAATCAAGACAGTAAGCAATTGGGTAAGGCATACTGCAGAAAACCATGATGTTAGGATTATGTAGACTCTGATGTATTGCTTTTTAAAAAATTAGGATGTTTGCATACATTAGAGTAATAGTAATTAAAGCAATGTATGTGAGATAGTGGCCTGCATAACTCTTATACATGGTAGAAAATGTATTTTAGGGTAGTGAATATGCACCAAATTAAACAGGATCCTATAGCCAATGTAACACCGCTTGTCATGTGACATACTAAGAGACATCTTAATGTTATTTGCTGTGGATTTTTGTGTCAAGGATGATAATTGCCATTGTGTGACTGACATTTCTCAAATTCTGACTGAAACTAAATCTAGATATATAAAGCAATATATAGTAAGTCATTAAAATTTCAATGTACCATATGATTTTTGAGCATATATATTTTTAAAGAGTAATTTATCAAAAGATAGACACAGATTTTACATATATATTTACATCTCACATCTGTTGCAGCTTGAGTGAGACAAAAAGAATGTGTAAATGATTCTTAAAAAGTGTTGAGGTAGACAAGTTGATCTGTTATGGAACCAGGCTGGAACGCTGGTGGAAAAAACCAAGCAGCACTCAGAGATCTTGGTGGATCAAAGATTTATTTAACACCAGCGGGCTCAAAGGAGACCGTTTCTCCCAAGAGCTGAGCGCCAAATGCAAGAGGGAAGGGTAATTTATAGTTGTCAGCTTCCATATCTGTGGTGGGTTTTCGTGTGTGTGGCCAACAGGGCAAGAAGAACCCGAAAGAGGGGTCTCTAAGCTAAAGACCAGAGCTTGTTTTAGTCCTGTCGGCCATCTTTGGTGCAGTACTTTATTCGTTTCTCCAACATTCCCCCCTTTGATGCCTTTTAAACAAAAAACTTTCAGTTTTACAGGTTGGTACTCTTGGAAGGATAAGATACATGCTGTCGATTGGCGAGCAACAGTGTTTTCAATAAAACGTACCAGGGTATTTAGTATCCAGGGGCCAATGGTCACAAGTAAAGTTATGGGAAGGAGGGGCCCTGCCAGGGCAGGGAGCCAGGATGCCCAGTCTGTGAGATCCCATCCTCTCCATTGACTGATATTTTCCTGTTGTCTACATTGAATTCTTTCCTTGAGTTCCTCAACCTTAGTCCTGACTATTCCTGATTGGTTTACAAAATAGAAACATTCCTCCCCCAGAAAGATACAAGTCCCTCCTTTTTCTTAAGTGAGGAGGTTGAGGGCTAGCTTATTTTGGAGAGACACTGCTGCCAGGGAGTTTATTTGGCTTTATTAGATTACCAGGGTGTCTGCCATCCATTCCATGTCCTAGTTTGTTGGTGCAGTCTCTATTAGCCCAACAGCAAGAAGATCAGGACTATGACACCAGTGAGGTGCAAGGGCTGGCAGAGTTGCATCCGAACCCCTGGGCTCGGTCCACATGTTGATTCCTCAAGCTTCTGCCGAGCACAGGCCAGCCAGCTTCCAGGGTGTGGCTGGAGCAGGGCTGGAGATTTCAGGGGCCAGTGTCTTTTTGAGGGCCAGTTTAAGCGGGTTGACTGGATCTGGATCACTTGGCCAGGTTGAGGGTTCCTCTGAGTTGGCCTTCTTAACTCTGGAGTGATGGACCCATGGGGTGATACCTGAAACTGAATTCTCTATTTGGTTGTATATCTGTAAAGTCCACCTCCAAGTCTTCGAAAGGGGCGGGTTTCTGGTAACTGTCAGATCAGGTTTAGGGAAGATATGATTTGCATACTTAGAGATCCATCCTGTTTTCCAGTTGTTTAAATAATCATATGCCTATGGGGTCTTATTATTATCCCCACAGAATAACAAGCACAGAAGATTGTCTATACATGAAACACTATGACAATTTTTCTGACGCTTACCTCAAGTTGTCTAGTTTAGGCAAACAACAAACATTTAAAGACAATCAATAGAATTTCACATCCATAACGGTGCATTGTTGAAACATAGTTCTCTCTAAAACCTGCCCTTTCCAGAGATAGCCAAATTGAGACCAATGCATTTGTAGAACAAATCCAGTCTTAACAAATCTGGCCTAATTATTTACATAAGCTCAGCAAGAATAGCGATTGATCATGAGGATCTTTTAAAGTTTGCTTTGTTGGAACCTTTTATAAGGAATCTCTGGGTTGAACTTTTAGTAGCCTCTCCAGGCCAGAAGTCAAGCCAAATACTTGCCATCAGACAGGCCTGAAATACCTGTAGAATTGGGCAAATTCCTCTTCATGAGGTCCCCAAGATATCTTGAGGTTCCTGCACCTGCCAGGAAGTGACCTTCTTTACTCACCTGGTGAGGCTGCTGGGAACTCTGTAAGCAAGGTATCAGGCCAACATTTCCAAGGGGCTTTATGGCTCCATGTTTCATAAAGCCAACCTTAGCTCCTTAAAGCTGTCTGGTCATATCTGAGTCTAAGAATGTCACTCTCAAATATGACATTCCAGTCAAAGCCTTGGTAAAATAACCAGTATTTCCAAATGGTGACCTGTTATAAGATGAACAGATTTTTATTGAACTTATGCAAACAATTGTAATTGCCACGAAAGAAAGAAGACTCACTGAGAGTTTTTGAATTTCAGGGGAGTTATGTAGAGAGAAAAGATAAATGCTTCAGTTTACAAATGAATACTTTATGGCATTTCGGTACATCATAGATATCTTAAGAGAAAGTTTCCTTAATCTGGAAGAGGAAACATTAGAGAACCAGCAATATTTTCAACAATAATCACAAAACTATAATCTTCCTCAGTTCATTTAATCCCATGTTCCTAATTCTTGTTCAATTTGAATGCCAGCTTTTTAGTTCTGGAAATTCTTACCCATTTTAGTATTAATCTTAAAGATGTCAAATAACTGTATTTGTCCCCCAAGTCCTTTTCATAAATCTCCTTGAAGAAGAAACACGTTTGTGAGAGAAGAACAATTATAAGTGACAAAATCTCAGAAATAGACATTGTTAAAGATCTGATGAGAGTTCATTAGGATGCAGTTGACAAAGAAATTTGGTTATTTCTTTGACACATAACACTTCAAGTAACCAGAATATTAAGTGATGACTTTATACCAAAACATTAAAACTTTAGAAATTGCATGTATATTTGGGCAGTTACAGCATTTACTTGTGCAATACAACCTAAGTTTTACCATTGTATGACAGTGCTTTTCCAAGTAACTTAGCATCCCAAATAAAAGGGCCTAATTGGTCAAAAAGACTTCATTTACCATTTAAATCCTGGGAGGTTTGTTAAAACCGTAGGAAGTTATAAGTACATCCTAAATAGCATTATAGATCATTACAAATCTTAAAACTTTATTTATTCAACCAAGGTGGCAATAAAAGATCCTAAAGTGAATGTTTAGCATTATATAGTTGTTACCAAAACCTAGCTCCTTTAACATTGAGAAGTTTTAACTAAGTAATCAAAGACCTGATAAAGATGAAACCTAAAACTTTGGTTTTCCAGGAAGACAAACCTTGGTTTGCATTGTCTTATCAAGAGCAGATCAACAGTCCAAGAAAACTTTGTCATTTGAGCAGAGAGAAAAGCAGAATTTCAACCTTATACCAGTGTACTTTTAAAATTCCATTCATCTCAACCTTAGTTCATCCTGAGCACACACAAAATTCCTTTTTAAAGATTTCCTTTTATGAACCTTTTACAACTTTTTTTTTTGTCTTCAAACTTTGTCCCAAAGCCATTTCTGTCCAAATAACCAGTCTCATTTAGGACAAAATTACTTTCTTCTACCCTCAACAAAAATGTATTTCCATTCCTTATATCTTTCTTACATACTTCCTACTTTCCTACATACAGGGTTGCTTTCCTTATTTCCATCAGTCAAGTACACTTAACAGAATTTAATTCTTAGGAAAACTTAGTCTCCAATTGAGGACTTAGTAACCAACTGAGAGGTGTTTACACCAGAATTTTTTAGATGGTAAATTCATGAACCAATTAAGTACAAAGCATGTTTTCCAATAGGCCCAAATAGCTTTAATTTCTCTTCAATAAGAAGTTAAAAACACAAACCTATGTTCAGTAATCAAAGCTTTAGCAATTCATTCTATTTGGAAAAGACCTAGATATCCAAGGGGGTGCACTTGACTCCTTGACCTTGAGGATGGGAGGAGGAGCCAATGGTGCCTGAGGCACTGAGGAGGGTATAGGAACCAATTATGTAGACCACACCCAAGTTGGTGCAGAAACAGCAGGGGGAGGGGAAGGCAGAAGAGGCAAGGTGCCAGTAGAAGGCAGAGAAGGAAAACCTAATTCAAAACCTTAACTCACACAGGGGAGCAGATGCCATGTTTTTTTCCACCAAAATGGAAATATGGAGTCCACATCAGGCCAGAGAAGACTGGGAATTTCCCGGAAACAAATGGAGTTTCAGCAACTACTTGGGAACATTCCTTAAAGTCCCCATCCCGAGGTAGACTAATCACAGTTGGCTCCAATTATAGCTATTAACCTGGGAAATGAGGGAGAATCCCTCACATCTATTAGGCAGAGGAACAGGGAGAGAGAGTCAGTGTCCCCTTCAGTCTGATTCTATCTTGGCCAGACCAATAAGGTCTCCTTCTCGAGGTTCCTCCTGATATCGGCTGGGTTTCTGGGACTTTCCCTGGTTGGAACATTTATTCTTTTAATGTCCTTTCTCCTTGCAGTGGGCTCACTGACCCCTTGCTAAGGAGGTCCTGGGCCTCCCCGCTTTTGGCGGCTAGACCTTCCCTGTCCCTTTGTTGTGGCTGTTTTATGCCTCTGGAGCAAACAGGGTATAAGCCTCGCATAGCCTCTCATAATAATCCCCAGGAGAATCCCCTTGCTGCTGGGCATATTCATGGGCTTCTCAGCCCCTGCTCTGATCTCCTGGAGGAGAGCCTCTTGGTACCAGTGGATGTGGACTGGCATCTGGAGAGCACCTGCACCTGGCCGAGGGCACAATCTGGCTGCTGGTCCTTGTGGGGGAGGGTTCTCCAGGTCCGGGAGGGGAGAAGAGATAAGCAGCGTCCAAGGCCGAATGAAAGAGAGACAGGGGAGGAGTTTCAAGCTCAGGGGCAGCAGGGAGGGAGCCTAGTGAGTCATAAGTTGGTGGAAAGATGGGATCTTCCTCTGGCTCTCCTGCAAACACTAGGGGAGCGGTGAGTTGCTTCTTTGGTTCCCTGGGTGAGTTTCCAGATAAGGCGGCTAAAACCTTTGCCTGACTCTGCTTGCTATGGATGAATCACACCCAAGGTGGAGGATTTCGGGCAATTTCAAGCCAGGAGCCTATGTATGGAAATTTATCAGGGTGACCTGGGTCTCTGGAGACAACATGCCAGATGCAGCAGACCATTGGGACATGCAAGGTTCCCTCAGAGGGCCCTCCTACACTAGAAGTGGGCCATTCTAACTCACATAGGATCCTTAAGGTGCCGGGGGTTATCTTAATTCCATAGTCTCCCCAAAACCCCTTCTTTGCTCTGTCCCAACCCCATAATGTTCCCGTGAGGCAGTCACAAAGACAGACAGAGGGATAGGGGTGCCCCCACTAATGAGGAGACCAGTCAGATGCCTGTCTGGCCATGTCCTGAAGGAACTTAGGTGATGCTTAGCTGTAGCAGTCTCAGCTTTGTGACTTACTATTGGAAACTATTCTGATGCTGCCATAGACTGTATGCCATTCACCACAGAATCACAGATGTGCCCACTCAGACTCCATGGTCTTTTGGGGACCTTAAGGGTGCCTGCCTGTGGAGCCACAGACTGAAACTCAGCAGGCAAGCTAGACTGAGTCGCACATTCACACTCACATACACACCAGAGGTTATTACATTACCTCCCACAGAATTCCTACCTGTGAGACCTCTGAGGTCTCTGGGGAGTGATCAGGTCCCCCTTCCACTCTTGCCAGTGGGCCTGACTAGATTGGGCCCCAGCCTTACCAATTCTGATGTAGGGTCCAAGTTGTCACCTGCCAAGTCTCCTTGAGTCCGGTGGGAATGGTGGAGCAGGGCCGGCCTGAGGTGACTGAGTGGGAGACTGCCGAAATTCAGGCAGGGTGTGCTTTCTCCCTTACGATTCCTTGTTCTATCACCACCTCGCCATTCTCCCAAACCGGTAGCAACATGGGCCAGCTCAGTTGGGTTTCCCGGTAAGGGAACCAAATATGTTATGGAACCAGGCTGGAATGCTGGTGGAAAAAACCAAGCAGCACTCAGAGATCTTGGTGGATCAGAGATTTATTTAACACCAGCCGGCTCAGAGGAGACCATTTCTTCAAAGATCTGAGCGCCAAATGCAAGAGGGAAGGGTAATTTATAGTTGTCAGCTTCCATATCTGTGGTGGGTTTTCGTGTGTGTGGCCAACAGGGCAAGAAGAGCCCGGAAGAGGGGTCTGTAAGCTAAAGACCAGAGCTTGTTTTAGTCCTGTCAGCCATCTTTGGTGCAGTACTTTATTCGTTTCTCCAGTAGATCCACTGTTCTAATTCCATCAATGTAGAGAATTGCCCTGGTTATTCCAAAGGTAATAACATAATTTTTTGTTTCTGTAATTAAAATTTTTAGTATGCAAATGTGTAAAGTAAAAGATGTGTTGAGATTGTGGAGAGGACAATATCAGTGTGAAGTAAACTTATTCAGAATAATGCTCCTAGACACAAAGTAGGGCATAAATCCTCACCAAAATGACACTAATGGTAATTACCCATACTTTAGGGAGATATTATCATTTTAGTTAACAAAGTAAAATGCCAAAAAAGACAAAGAAAATAGAACTTATTTAGAAAGGTTTTGGGTACCCCTGGAGAGAAAGTCTCAAAAATGATATGTAGCCAGTCCGGTTTAAAACAAATTATGCAAGTCCATCCAGCATCTTTTCACTTAAAAGTAGGTAGTAATAACCTTTGAGGAAAAACTGCAAAAACTACTTGTTTTCTCTCACCAAAAGAATTTGTGTATAAGTCTACATAATTTATTAGTCTGGGAGAAACCATATGGCTTTAATAATTTTGGATCCAATCATAAATCTGATAATTTAATCACAGGATGAAAAGCCAAGGATCCTTTGAAACCATATCTGTAATGCAAGTTACTATTCTATGACATGCAATTTTCCCTTCACTGAAGTTGAAACATAAATAAATGTGGATGGTTAAAATAGTACAAACTTAAAATTTTTGCTGGAGAGTTTGAAAATGGCCCTGAATCTGTATTGGGGATTTTAAACTCTGGACAACATTTATCTCCTTTAAACTTAACCTGAGTATACTACTTTGAGGAAGAAACCATTTCTATTGTGCTTAGATGTGATGTTAAAATCAGCATCAAGGGGCCCGACTTCGGCTTAGGTCATGATCTCGCAGTTTGTGAATTCGAGCCCCGCGTCGGGCTCTGTGCTGACAGCTCAGAGCCTGGAGCCTGCTTCGGATTCTGTGTCTCCTCCTCTCTCTGCCCCTCCCCCACTCACTCTCTGTCTCTGTCTCTCAAAAATAAATAAACGTTAAAAAATTTTAAAAAATCATCATCAATAATTTTTGAGAAATCCTGGAAAATGGAGATAGAAGTCAGACAACCCCAATCCACTTATTTCCTAAAATGGAAAAAGACAAATGTTGACATTTAAAGACTTACTGGTTTGAAACATAGTCTGGCAAAAAAAAAAAATAGCTTAAATATGATTTACAAGCATTAAAATATAAAAGAATATGATGATCACCAGGAACCAGTAAGGATTCACTAAGAAGTCCTGGAAAACTTATATAATTTAATTTTTTATTATAGAAAAATTCCAAACGTAATAAATGGTGGAGAAAACAATAAAACTAACTCCATGATCTGGAATGTGTTTTTCCTGTGTGTTAGGGGCAACAGGGGTTACTGTTTCTCTCTCCTGCTGCTTAAATCTTTGGCTTCTTTTGAGAGAAGGGTCTAGACAGAGGTTGAGGGTTTAGGACTGACACTACATGGCAGGTGATCACTTCCTGTACACCTGTACTATAAAGGAGGGCTTTATATATTGTATCCTGCCCCAATAATTCTCATGAGAACTCGGAAAAAAAATCCATAAATAATGCCTTTGAGTACAAACTCCCTCTGGATCTGGGGCCCCCTAGCCTTTACAAACTGACATACCAACCTCCACTTGTTTTTCTAATTATTAAAATTTTAGCTCATATCTTCTTACCAGTTTGTGTGAGAGCCAACTCCTTCTCTTATACTCTGCCACAGGTAAGCCAATTTACACATGTCATCTCTCTTTGGAGAGGTTTATCCCTTCTTGAAACTTAGACTATTTTGTTGACTTGAAACTTCAGGTCTCTGATGGGTCAAGAGAAGTTCAGATTTTGTAGTTTATCTGGCTTTTTCTTACTGTTAGTGTAGAGCAACACTCTTTCCAATTTGCTACATCTCAAATGGAAGGAGAAATTCAAAGTCCACTGCTTATATTTAAGATATATTTAAAAATGTATATTTAAAGATTTAAAACAGTCCACAATTCATCAGTGAGTATTTAATTGGTATGACAATATATTTTAGTTATGTATGACAAGGTCGTTTTGTGTGATGCCTAAGGCTTCTTTAAGGGTAGGATATCATCATGTTCGTAGTCTCTTTTGGAGAAGATTTTTTCAATATATCATGCAACAAAGAGCTCAGGTGATACTGTGATATAATAAGAAATACATATTTTGTTCTTAGTCCCTGGGTCCTGGCCAGAGCTACCAAAAAACCTTATAATTTCCTAAGTGATGAGAACAATAATTGTAATAACAGTTTTGTTCTAATATTTAGTTTTTCACCCCAGTTCCTGAAATAGCTCCAGAGCTTCAGAGTGATAAGGATGAAAGGTTTATACTTAGGTATTTATAACTAGCCTCTTTCAGCCACAGCTAAGTTTATGTTAATGAGGTAACTTTTCAAAAGCCCCTAAGGATAGGTTACTGGTTGCCAGATGAATCAACTATATAACTAAAGGGTTGAAACTTTTAGTCCTACCCCATGACCTCCAAAGAGAGGAGAGGGGCTAGAGGTTCAATTAATCACCAATGGCCAATGATTTAATTGTGTCTATGTAATGAAGCTTCCATAAAAACTAACCAAAAAGGTTCAGAGCAATTCCGGGTTGGTGAACACATCCACATGTTGGGAGGGTGGCATGCACAGAGAGGACATGGGCTCAATATGAGCCCCTCCTTTGTGTCATGATAATTCAATGCATGAATACAGCTTGAAGGTGCTCCAGCCAGCCTTACCCAGGGTCCCAGTACCTGTCTACATTTGGCTTTAAAACTTTATCTAGGACTGGTCAGCATAGAACCCATAGTGGAGAGAGGAGCCACAGGGTCATAAGACATATAGTTGGCCTTGGAGCTGTCCAGAGCAAAGAGATTTGCCTTCACTCCAAGGCCACATAAGTGCCAATTTCAACCATTTTCCTTAAAAATAACACTTTTCTGTGAAATGGTATGAAATAGTTTTCCATTTTATTATGACAATTTTCAAAAATAAAGAAAAGTTTAATACTGTTATATAGCTACCAAAATAGCTAAAATTAAAAAGACCAACAAAAACAAAATGAGTATGGCTGTGAAGCAACTGGAAATCTTGTATATTGCTGCAAGAAATATAAGCTGGTACAACCACTTTGGAAAACTGGCATTATTTTACAAAAGTTGAATCTATGCATACCTTGGGATTACCAATTCATTCCTGACTATAACTCAACAGAATTTTATGCACATGTTCCCCAAGAGACATATACAAGACTGTTCCTATCAATATTATTCGTAGAAACTAAAAAATGGAAACAATCTGCATGCCCACCAGTAGTAGAATGATATATTCTTAAGATAAAATGTTATCTAGCAGCAAAAATGAATAACCTTCAGCTACATACAAAATATGGACAAATCTTGCAAATGTAATATTGAGCCAGAGAAACCAGACATGAAAACATACACATGTTGTGGTTTGCTGTCTATAAAGCTGAAGACTAGGAAAACCTAAATTATAGACATACAAAATATGGACAAATCTTGCAAATGTAATATTGAGCCAGAGAAACCAGACATGAAAACATACACATGTTGTGGTTTGCTGTCTATAAAGCTGAAGACTAGGAAAACCTAAATTATAGACATATGGTCTCTGAAAGCTAACTCTAGGGAGGAGCAAGAAGGTGGTTACTGAAAGGGGCTTGATGGCAGCCTCTGAGGTATAAGCAAGTTCTAATTGATGGCCTGGGTCATAGGTACATGAGATATGATGATTCATTGATCTGTTCATTTTGATGGTTTACCTTTGTAAAAAAAAATAATATGTCAATAAGAAGAAAGGAGAAAAAATTTGAAAGGATCTTACAGTGCAAACCCATACACTCATTACTATATACTATAATAAACATAATAAACTATAATAAACATTTTATTATTCTTGCTTTTTTATGTATCCATACATTCCTTTAGCCATCCATCAGGACTTACTGTTATTGATGATGATGAAAAATGGTATTTTTGACATGCAGGTCATGAAACTAAAATTTGTGAAACAACTGAGCCTGGCCTCCCCACCACATTTCTTTGCCAAGTCAAGGTCACCCAAAAACCTACATCTTCCCTGTCACTATCTTCCCTGGACCCCCTTCCTTGTCCTAGTTTGTGTAGGTGAGCACAAGAGTGGAGATTTTCTGAAGTTGGCAAAAACCAAGGAAACAAACTCCTTTTTGAAGTCAGACCCATCTGATCACAAATGTTTTCTGAATTACACCATCAACGTACACAAAGCTTCGTCCAGTGAAACCAGCCCTGAAACTGCAAAGCTCATGCCCAGGTTTGCTAACTTCTGGAAGCCCAGACTGACTTGAAACATGTCCAAAGCCATCCTAGAAGAAGAAAAGATTACAGTTAATTATGAAATGAAATTTCTTTTCTTGGTTTTCAAGGATAGGGAGAGGCTGAAAAGTGTTGAGAATGCCCAACTGTCCTCTAAAGAAACTTTAATTCTTCTCCATGGAGCTGCCTGGAAGCAGCTATGTAAACCTGCTCTGGAAGTTTGGTTCCTACACGATGGGCCCTCCAGGGGTGATGCCTCAAGGAGAGGAGGTAGCCTGTGTGCACATGCAAGGTGGGAGGGTGGGGGATGACTGCGATTTTTAACCTTTTTTGTGCCTTGGAGCCCTTGGCTGTCCAGCGAAGAATTTGACACCTTGTTAGAGTAGTCTTTTTAAGTGTGTAAAATAAATTCATAGGATTGTAAACAGAACTGATTATGCTAAAATTCAGTTACCAAAATATTTCTTCAAATTTGTGATAGAGCAAAAGATGACTTCCTTACTATATTAAATAACAAGATCTAGCTGTAGGTCTGATAACTATCATAACTTTGAGGTAGTGAAAAATGTAACAATATTCCAAGATATCCACAATGATGGGAATGAAATATGAAAACATGTATGATTTCTATTGTTATAGGTACTGTTAATACTATGCTATAGGTACTGATAATACTATGTAGCATTGCCTGCAGTCATAATTGAAGGAAATTGTACATTTTTAGTTATAAGTTAGTGACCATAAAGATGCCATTTTTTTCACATCCAAGCTTACAAATCCCCTGAATGCTGTCCGTGGACCTGAGGATGAGAACTTCTGGAATATAGGGGCTTTCTTTTTGTCTCTTTAATTTTATTCCTGCTGATAAAATGCTCCCTTTACCTAGGCAGATACCCAAATGAATTATAAATTGAAAGCAGGGACCCAAACATATCCTTGTACACAAACATGAATGGCAGTATTAGTCACATTAGCTAAAAGGTACAAACAAACCAAATGTCCACCAACAGATAAATGGATGAACAAAATATAGTATGTATATATAGACAGGCAGACACACACACACACACACACACACATGCACACATACTGGAATATTACTGACACTTAGAAAGGAAGGAAATTTGGGGGCACCTGGATGACTCAGTTGGTTAAGTGTCCAACTCTTGGTTTTGGCTCAGGTCATGATCTCGTGGTTTGTGGGTTTGAGCCTTGCATCAGGCTCCGTGGTGGCAGTGCAAAGCCTGCTTGGGATTCTCTCTCTCTCTCTCTCTCTCTCTCTCTCTCTCCTTCTCTCTCTTCCCCTCCCCCCTCTCAAGATAAATAAATTTTAAAAAATTTAAAAAAGAAGAAAGGAAGGAAATTCTGACACATGCTCTAGTATGGATGAAACTTGAGGACATTACACTAAGTGAAATAAGCCAGTCACAAAAATACAAATACTGTACGATTCCAGTTATATGAGGTAGAGAAGTAAAATTCATAGAGACGGAAAGTAGCATTACAAGGACTCATTACTAGGTGGTTTCCAAGGCCTAGGGATAGAAGAAATGTGAAGTTATTGTGTAATGGGGACAGAGTTTTAGTTTGGGAATATGAAAAAGTTCTGGAGAGAGATGGTGGTGATGGTTACACAATAGTGTGAATGTGCTTAATGCTGCTGAACTATGCACCTAAAAATGGTTAAAATGGTAACCTTTTTGTATCTTTGACCACAATAAAATATTTTACAAAAGTTTTTAAAAGACATAGAAGCTCTGTGATCCTTCCTTACACCTTGCCCTATACATCTTTTCCATATGGCTGTTTCTGAGTTGTAGGTTTTATAATAAACTAGTAAATGTAAATAAGTGTAGCCCTGAGTTCTGTGAGCCATTCTAGAAAATTATCAAATCTGAGGAAGGGATTGTGAGAACTCACTGATTTATAGCCAGTCAATCAGAAGGTTGGGTGGCCCAGCCATAAAATTGACAGCTGAAGGTTGGGGGAAGCAGTCTTGTGTAACTGAGCCTTCAATCTGTCGAATCTGGGCCTAATCCAGGAAGTTAGTATCAGAATTGAGTTAAATTTTAGGACACCTGGTTGGTGTCTTCTGAGAATTGGAAAATTTCTTGGTGTGGAAAAACCTACACATTTGATGTCAGAAGAGTAGAGTATACAAAGAGTGTTTTTCTATTAGCTAATATCCACAATATGTAAAGAACTGATACAGATCACTAATAAAAATTGGATAATTCAATAGAAAAATGAGCCATACCATGTGTGCACCCATGTCCCAGACCCTGGTACCACCTTCATGTGTGCACCACCCCCCTCAGGAGAAAAAGAGAGAAGGAGGATGCCGGCAGCTATCACCACTGAGGATCCCAACAGTCTATACTGGTGCCACAAACACCCACAGCCCTCACTGCAGAGTACCCTTGTAATCTTTGCCAATTCTGATCGCAGCCAACAAAGCTGTCTAGAATACATTTCACTGTGCCCCCCTGAAGTGAGAGTTACTGCTGCAATGTTGCCAGAGCAGGAGATGCTGCTGCATGCTAAACCACCCAAAGCCAGAGCAGAAGAATACACTGGAATCAGTGCTGCTGTACACTCCTGGAACTAGTGTTTTCATACATGCTCAGACCCAACACCAGACCTGGTGCCACTGCATACCCTACTTAGCCAGGGCACTTGTACTGGTATCTTTCCTCACTAAAGCCAGTTTGTAAACAGTCTAGAAAAAGTGACTGCTCCTTCAAATGTATAGACACCAATGCAAAGCAATAGGAACATGAAAAATCAATGAAACATGGCACCATGAAAGGGATACGATAACCAAACCCCAAAAAGTTAAGATCTACAAATTAACTGTCAAAGAATTTAAAATAATTGTTCCTAACATTGAAATGAAAATATGCTGAGGACCAATGTAAAAGCATATGAACATGAACTTTAGGGGCACCTGGGTGAGCATCCCAACTCTTGGTCTCAGCTCAGGTCATGATCCCAGGGTAGTGGAATCGAGCCCCACATCAGACTCTGTGCTGAGCATGAAGCCATCTTGGGATTCTCTCTCTCTCTCTCTCTCTCTCTCTCTCTGTCTCTCTCTCTTTCTCTCTCCCCTCCCCACTACTGTCTCTGTCCCTCCCTCCCTCCCTCTGTCCCTCCCCCCCCACTACTGTCTCTCTAAAATAAATAAAATTAAATAAATAAATAAATAAATAAATAAATCAGAGAAAACATAAACTTTATTTGTAATGTTAAATATATAGACAAATACAAAGAAAGTAATACTCTACTGGGTGAGCAATACTTTTACTATAAGAATAGTGTTGGGTAGGAGTGAAGGTAAGAATGTAAAGTTTTGTATGTGACTGAAGTTAAGTTGTTATCAACTTAAATTAGACTTATAATTTCAAGGTAATTTATGCAAGATCAGGGTAACTATAAAGAAAAGAAACCTATAATAGACACACAAAAGATAAAGAGAAAAAACCAAAGCAAATAAGTACACAAAATCATCAAATAACAAAGAAAGCAGCAAGAGAGGAGAGAAATAACTACAAAACAGAAAACAATAAATAGCAACAGTAAGTTCTCACCTATCAATAATTACTTTAAATATAAATGGGCTAAACTCTCTAATCAAAATGTGTACAGTAGCTAAATATATTTAAAAAATCCAGTGATATGCTATCTACAGAAGGCTCATTTTTAGATTTAAGGACACATAGTCTGAAAGTGAAAGGATGAAAAAAAGATATTTTGTGCAAATTCATTCCAGAATAAAGTAAGGTTGGCTATATTTATATCAGACAAAATAGACTTTAAGTCAGAAACTGGCCCAAGAGACAAAGAAGGTCATTACATAATGATAAAAGGATTAATGCAACACGATGATATGACAATTATAAATATATATACATCCAACATCAGAACACCTTAAATATATAAAGCAAATAACAGATCCAAAAGGAAAAGTGACAGCAATTCAATAATAGTTGGAGACTTCAATACCCCACTTTCATTAACATATAGAACATCCAGATATAAAATCAATAAAGAGCAAACATGAACAACATTATAGACCAAATGAACTTAGACACATTTAGAAATTTCCAATCAATAGCAGAAGAATACACATTCTTCTCAAGTGCACACAGAACATTCTCTAGAATATACTACATATTAGGTCACAAACCAGTCTTGACAAAATTAAGATGATCAAAATAATTCCATGTATCTTTTCCAATTACAGTGGAATGAAACTAGAAATCAATAACAGTAAGAAAATGTGAAAATTCACAGGTACGTCAAAACTAAACAGCACATCCTTGAACACCAATTGGAGCAAAGAGGAAATCAAAAAGGAGTTAAAAAACTATCTTTAGGGGTGCATGGGTGGCTCAGTTGGTTAAGTGTCTGACTTCGGCTCAGGTCATGATCTCACAAGCCCTGCGTTGGGCTCTGTGCTGACTGCTCAGAGCCTGGAGCCTGCTTCGGATTCTGTGTCTCCCTCACTCTTTGGCCCTCCCCAACTCATGCTATTTCACTCTCAAAAATAAATAAACATTAAAAAATTATAAAAAACTATCTTTAGACAAATGAAAACAAAAATACAACATGTATGTAAAATGCCATTGAATTTTATAACTCTGATTAAAAGGGTAAATTTTATGTCAAGTGCATTTTGCTACAATAAAAAATTTTTAAAAAAGGAATGAAGTACTGACGCATGGTACAACACGGATTAAACTTGAAAACATTATGCAAAGTGAATGAAGTCAGACACAAAAAGCCCCTTATTGTATAATACAATTTATATGAGATGTCCAGCACAGCCAAATCCATGCACATATAGTGTAGATTATCAATAGCCTGCCCTGGAGGAAACCTGGAATGAAGAGTAACTGCTCATAAGTAGCATGAGGTTTCTTTTGGGGTGCTGAAAATATTCTGTGATTAGATAGTGGTGATGGTTATACACATCTGTGAATATAACTAAAGCTACTGAAATGTGCACTTTTCAGCATGATTTTGACTATGCTTTATAAGGAAGTATAGCATAGGAGTTAAATTCACAGGCTTTGGAATCAGACAGACTTTAGTTTGGGCCTGGCCTCCAAAATGTAAAAGCTCTCTGATCTTGAACAATTTATTTTCTATCTCTAAAGTAGTTTTCCTACGTAAAGAAGGAAATTACTATAACCCATATTTAGGTTGTTTCAAGATTTAGTGATACTATCCATTTAAAGCATTTAAAGTAAAAAAAAGAAAAAAAAAGAAATAGTGAGTTTTACCAAATACTAAAAAAAGAAGAAGGCTGAGATACTTAGCGTTCATAAAAAAGGCAGCTATTGTTGTTATAATAATCTATTATTCCATACATATACATAGATGAATGACTGGAAAGAAATACATATTGCTTGTCAAAAAAATAATCTCTAGATGGTAAGATTATGCATGATTGCCCTTTTCTTCAAAGTTTTGTTTATAAATATTCTACAATGGCCATTTTAATTTTATAATATAGCTAGAATAAACTTTGTCTAGTACCATTAAATTTTTTGCAATGTTTCACCTTTAAAAAGAAGCAACACTGTTTTAAATTCCAGAAAATTCTGCCCAATGATCTTCTATGAAGCATTTGCTTAGTTTGTTGGGTGTGATTTCTGTTTGGGGGAAATAACCATGGAAATCAACATCTCAGAGTACCATCATGATTGCAACTGGTCCAACAAGTGGTACAATTGCTGACTGTGTGGCAAGGTCAGAAGTAACAGGGCTGAGGCTACTGCATCAGGCAGCTTTCCAGATTGTTGACAGTAGTTATGTGATGGAATATGCAGCAGAGTGGAGAGCTGTGTCAGGCCAGCAGATTTAGTGGTCCACTATTGTTGTTGATTGGTTGAGTGACCTTTTAATTGTAACCTAAGTAACTAGGAGTCTTTGTTTATGGAAGGTTTCTAGGACTGCAGTCTTTCATATGCATCCTTATAGCAGTGTCTATAGCACTGCACCACTGTTCAGTTTCTGGCTTTCTTTGGAAGAGACTGTAAATCTTGTGTTGCAAAGGTATTGATCCACAGAATTCCAGTGTGATAATACAAAAAATCCCCGGCATTTGCCAACATATATCATCTGTTTTTATGATGGGAAGTTATACGATATTTGTAGAAAAAGATAGGTATAAATACATTTAATTTTATGGTTCATAGGATAGCACCATCATTGCAAAGATGGAACAATTCTTGTGTAATATCTGAAAAACACTATGAAACTTTCTGTTTTTCACCAAATACATTGCATGTATTTTATCTTCCTCAATGCTTATCTTTTTCTTTGTCCTAAAAGTCTTTTTTTAATGTTTATTTATTTTTGACAGAGAGAGAGACAGAGAGAGAGAGAGACAGAGAGAGAGAGAGAGAGAGAGAGAGAGAGAGAGAGAGAGAGAGAGAATGAGCAGAGGAGGGGAAGAGAGAGAGACACACACAGAATCTGTAGCAGGCTCCAGGTTCTGAGCTGTCAACACAGAGCCAGATGCAGAGCTTGAACCCATGAACTGTGAAATCATGACCTGAGCTGAAGTCAGAAGCTTAACCGAGTCACCCAGGTGCCCCTTGTCTTAAAAGTCTTTAACCAATAAACCAATCTATGGAAACCTTTTGTATTATTCTTCTGTTATTTGAGTAAAGAGTTCTTAAATTAAAATTCTTTACTCCTACCCTGGATGAGAACGTCATGTAGATTTCTACATGCCTAGTTCTGCTCTAATACTAAAGGAAAATCTGTGTCCCATGAAAAGAAAATATTTTTCTAACTTCCACTCTTCAAATCATTGCTTCTTGCAGCAACTGCAAGCCCTGCCTACCAGAGTACTTTACTCCTCCTAAACAGAGAGACTAGTTTAGCAGTAGGTCAGTGATACAGATCATGCCAATCTGGACTTAACCATAGTGATTGTCTCAGGACATTAGGGCCAAGTTGATCTAAGAATAAATCCTGTGCCTTCTCAGGCACTACCAAGAGAATATAAGCCTGAAGTTGCAGTTGGTCGCCATAAGGAGAGGGCCTACCCTGGAATAAAGCCAATGTGAAGGTAATAAATGCCAAAAAAAAAAAAAAAAATGGACACTCAGCCTTGACGACATCATTATAGTCCCTGATTCAAGCTGTTCATGAAGCTAATAATCCCCCACCCTTTTTCTTTTCCTTAAAACAGGGTTTGATTTTTTATATTTACTACTGAAATAATACTAACTGAATCATAGAAGTACTGTATATACAAAGTGAGAAAAGGGCAAAAAGGAATAGATTACTAGGAACTCGTCACAAAAAGTGTCATTTACATTTAAATGATATGCTTTTATTTTCTTTTTATTAATTGAGCAATTATTCTATAACCATTTGTTAAGCAATTGTTGATTGCTATAACCATTTGTTAATAATTGTTGAGCAATTATTCTATGACCATTTGAATTTCTTTTCCCAGTCAATAATCTATGATCCCTCCTTTATCATATAAGTTCATAAATATATTAGGGTCTATTTGAAAGTTATTGCTCATCAGTAACATTTTTCATGGTATCAAGGAAGTTTGTCACTGTAGGGAAATAAATTAATATAATGAAAATATCTTGGGGCACTGGTTGGCTCAGTCTGTAGAGCATGCAACTCTAGATCTCAGGGTAGTGAGCTTGAGCTCCACGTTGGGTGTGAAGCCTACTTAAAATTAAAAAAAAAGAAAGGGGTCAAGGGCACCTGGGTGGCTCAGTCGGTTAAGTGTCCGACTTCCCCTCAGGTCATGGTCTTGCGGTTTCTGAGTTCGAGCCCCGTGTCAGGCTCTGTGCTGACAGCTTGGAGCCTGGAGCCTGCTTTGGATTCTGTGTCTCCCTCTCTCTCAAAAATAAACATAAAAAAAAAAAGAAAGAAAGGGTCACCTGGGTGGCTGAGTCGTCAATCCCCAGGCTCTTGGTTTCAGCTCAAGTCATGATCTTCCTGGTCCTTGAGTTTGAGCCCTGCGTCCAGTTGTAGGGTTCCATGCTGACAGTGTGGAGCCTGCTTGGGATGCTCTCTCTGCCCCTCTCCCGCTTGTGCACTCACTCTCTCTCTCTCAAAATAAGTAAATAAATACAAACTTAAGAAAATATCACACCAATAATTCCACTATACTCATTTAAATTTCCTTTGGAATATATTCATATGTACATATGTGTATGTATGTGTGTGCATGTGTGTATATATGTGTGCACACTGAACATGATTTTTTATTTTTATAAACTCCACATAAAACCAACTATATTGTACTATAATATCTTGTTTTTTAAAATTGTATCTTTTTTTCTCATATCATGAAATTCAAAGTCACAAATGTAAATAGCTCCATATAATTCCATCCTAGGGTTGCACCATAATTTATTTACCTATTCCTGTAAATTAGGTTGTTATTCTTATAACATTAAATATTATTCAAAAACAGTTTTGAGTAGCTGCCTAACAGCTCAGCAAAAGGTTATTCTCACAATATTTTCTTTATTGATTTTCATAATTTTTGATGTTTAGGTGGTCAAAAAAGGGGTCAAGTTTTTGCTGTTATGAATGAAACTGCAATAAAAAATCTTTCTTACAATAGATTGCTGATGGTATTTTGATTATATCTTTAGAATAATTCCATAGATGTACAATTACTGTGTCATGTATGCATTCTTGGCTAGCTATTCTGTTTTAATGCTCTATTTGTTAAATCTGTGCCAGTGTCAAATGGCTTTATAAAATGCCAATTTAGAGGTTGTCTCTCTCTCTCTTTCTACACACACCCCCCCCACACACACACACAGCCAAGTTTCCCTTTAATTATCTTTTTTATATAATTTCTTAGTTTTTCTTACTTTTCTATTCTTATAAAAGAATTTCAGAATCATTTGTCACTTTAGTATATGTAATTGAAATTATCATTGGAATTGCCTTATTTGTAATTTATAAAGAAATGACATATTTACAATTCTTCCTCTTTCTATCTAAATTTAAAAAAAATTTTTTAATGTTTATTTTTGAGAGAGGGAGAGGGAGGGAGAGAGAGAGAGAGAGAGAGAGAGCAGAGAAGGAGCAGAGAGAGAGAGACACAGAATCTGAAGCAGGCGCCAGGCTCTGAGCTGTCATCAGCACAAAGCCTGACGAAGGGATCAAACCCATGAACAGTAAGATCATGACCTGAGCCGAACTTGGACACCCAACCAACTGAGTTACCCAGGGGCCCCTCTATCTAGATTTCTGGTATGCCCTTTGATTGATTTAAAAGTTATTTTGTGTCATTCAGCAAGGTTTCATTTTTTTTTATTTTTATGTAGATCTAGCACATTTCTTCTTAAGTGATTATTTTTAGGAATTTTATATATCTTATGTATTTTTTGTTTCTTTGTCTAAATACCATTTTTACTGTAAATACTTTGTTTTGTGATTGTTTCTGGTATATTTGAATTTTGATCTAATTTTTGTATTGTGCTAGCCCCTTGACCTCTCTTGTTACTACTAATTACTATTCTAGTTAGATAGTGATATGACCTATAAGTAATGATAATTTTGCCTCTTTTTCCAACAATTATTATTTTTTGTTTCATATCTTACAGCACTAAGTAGAAAAACAATAACAATTTTAAATTATGGTTTTAAATCTCTAATTTAACTAAATGCTTCCAATGTTTACTATTAAGTACAATGTTCATGCTAAGAAAATGTTTTTTAGATTACCTAGAAAGTTTTTTTTCTATATGAGGAGGAAATATTATTTTTATCAAATCACTTTTCAGCATCTATTGAATTGATTGTATAATGTTTTCTTTTGACTTATAGATGTAAAGACTTTATTAATGATAATAAGAGCTAATGCTTATGTAGCTACATAAATGAAGTTGGACCTCTGTCTTACACTATACACAAAAATCAACTCAGAATATATTAAAGACTTAATATAAAATCAAAAACTTTGACACTTTTAAAAGAAAAGTTTGCTGACATTGGCCTTGACAATGATTTCATGGACTTGACACCAAAAGCACAGGCAATAAAAGGAAAAATAAACAAGTGGGACTCTATCAAACTAAAGAGCTTCTCCACAGCAAAGGGATCAACAGAATGAAAAGGCAACCTATGGAATGTGAGAAAATATTTGCCAAACCAGATATCTGATAATGAGTTAATATCCAAAATATATAAATAACTCATACAACTCAATAGCAAGAAAACAAATAACCCAATTTAAAAATCGACAAAAGACCTGGATAGACTTTGCTGTAAAGAAGACATACAAATGGCTGACAAGTATATAAAAAGGTGCTCAACATCAATCAATAATCATCAGGGAAAAGCAAATCAAAACCACAATGAGGTATCACTTCACATATGTTGGGATGCCTATTATAAACACACACACACACACACACACACACACACACACACACACAAGATAACAAGTGTTGGTGAAGATGTCGAGAAATTGAAACCCTTGTATGCTGTTGGCAGAAATGTAAAATTTATGCATATTATTAAGAAGGATTAGGCAAAAGTTTTCATATTTCCTTTCTTTGTTCTTTGCATATCTCCAGATAATCTAGGTTACTCTAACTTCGTACAAAAATTACAAATATTTTCATATTTGTAAGTACTTTGAAATAATTTAAATATTATTTATATCCGTAAGATTTTAAACTTTTGTAGATAAAAATTTGGAGCCCATAATCTTTTGAGACAAGTGATATTTGAATTCCTTTACACATTTTCTTGAATTACTATTATTCTTTTCAAATTTTCCATTACATTCAGTCTCAATCTTGGCAATTTATATTTTAAAAAGTGTGCCATTCTTATAGTTTAAAATTTCTTTTCTCTGATTTTTTCATACTGTTCATTTGAAATTTTTGCTCTTTTCCACATTTGAGAAGACTAAGGTTTGGATTTTATTAATTTATATATTTGTGTTAGAGCTTTAAACCCGTGACTTAATATTATTTTGACTAAAAATGTTCAAACTGAAGGCAGAAACACTATTGAGTAATACATGGCTAAGAAATGTACAGAATTTCAATTGTTCTAAAAATTTGATGACATTTTATAAGTGAGACAAGATGAGTAGCATCGTTTGGGAAATTACCTTTCCTGGAAAACAAATTATGCTTTAAAATAAAGTCCTTTTTTTAGGGCTGGGAGGAGAATACTAGAGAGAAAAGTATGCAAGTTTAATTGAATATGACAGAAATCACTTTTCAAATTGTTTTTATAAATTTGGTTTTCTTGGTGTTGGTGGTGTCCTTATGTAACAACTCACAAAAAAGGCAAATGGAGGTTTAATCTGGAACAGCTAGATAAATTCACCATGCTTGGCAGCATAAGAAACTTTCTTGGCTGTATTTGTCTCAACAACTTTACACTTAACCATGCTCTAGGCAAATAAGAAACACATAGAATTGAAAGTTGCCATTTTTAATATTTTTAGTTAAATAATCCTTCAATGAATTTTTCTACTGTGTATTAATGTATGTATCTGGATTTAGAGATATGAGTATGAAAGTATGAATCTAAACAAATATGTATGAATTTTATATTTGAATTCTTATCTATACTAACACATTAATCTGATGTAGGGAATTGACCTATTTCCTCAACACTGTGATGGTAGACTAAAAATAAATTACTCTGAAATCCTTACTACTTTGGTCTGGAGGAATTGTTCTGGGTTGCAAAATGCATGACTATGAAAGACACAAAGATAATAACCCAGAGCAAGTTAAGTTAAAATAAACAACACTCAGACAGGGTGCCTGGGTGGCTCAGTTTGTTGAGCATATGACTCTTGCTTTCAGCTCAGGTCATGATCTCAAAGTTCGTGGGATCAAGCCCCAGCTCTGTGCTGACAGCATGGAGGCTGCTTGGGATTGTCTCTCTTCCTTACTCTTTGGCCCTCCCCGCGTGCATGTGCACACACACTCTCTCTTTCTCTCAAAATTAAAAAAATAAAAAAATAAAAATAATCACTCAGACAACGTGTAAAATATACCTAAATTGTAATTAATCATTTTGTCTCTGGTTATGAATAATTAATTCCTTTTGGGATGATGGTATGAACTAGCATGTTGTCTTTATTTTTAATTTAGTCCTCAGTATTTACTCTTTTATATTAACCAGTACAAATTAATAGATACAATTACATTTGGGTATTATAATTTCTATGACATATTTCTTTATAGGCAATGTTAATATATATAACTATGTGATGATATTTTGGAAGGGATTTTCAATATAAATAAGCTGGCTTGGAAAAACTATAATCTTTTATAATCTATTATATTTTACACGATTGAATTTTGCGTTTTCAGCCTAGTCAATTGAATTTTTTACAGGTATAATTTCATTAAACAAGAAATTGATTAAATTTAAGCTTTATGGAAGGAAAATTGGAAATAAATTGAATGATATTAATTCTAACTGAAAATAGTCCACTGTTCTGAAATTAATTTATTTGGTGATGTCATTTCTGGGGATAGAAACTGTCATTGGTAAATGTGGTCATTATTATGGTATTTCATGTTGTGCTGATTGGTGGTGACATCTTTTCATAAGTAAATCACTAATAATAAAATGCTTGGGCTGGCTTTCAAGCGCAGTCCTAAGAATATAATACAGGGAAGCCAGTGTATGGCATATTTAATCCATATGAATGATTGCATTTATACCCAGAAAGCAATTATAGTCATTTGGAAAGTTAGAGCAATTACAAGCTAAATATGTGGGTATTGTATTCAGATCTAAAAAAATAAATTCGAGGACAGAGGAATGGCAGTAAATTTGACCAAAGTCATATGCTATCTCCTCTCTAAAGTCTACCATGGCATCCTCCCTCCTAGACCTTATTCACATTTTTATTGCATTGTCACTGTGTGTTTACCTGTATTTGTCTTTTCTACTTGCTTGATGAGCTTTTGAAAGGGAAAGATCTTGCCTTAATTATAGTGGTACCATATGTCATCATCTAGAACATTGAATTGTTCCAGAACCCAGGCAATGACAGATAATAAATGTGTTTTTTAAATGGTGTGCTTTAAACTGCATCATGGAATGAATTGGGAATAAGGGTGAAATAATATGAACACAATTATTAAAAAAGTAAAATAGATGAAGAGAATTTCAAATTCCATTGAAGAATGTAACAACTTTAGGATTGTTTAAAACACAGGTCCTGTGAAATATCAGGTCCTTTGAGATTTTGTCCTTCCTCTCAAATTTATATCAAAAGACGACTGACACATTGAAGAGCAAATTTACTTGCAATACATTTTATCAAGTGTAGGACACACACTCTCAGTAACTGCTGTGTGGACCCACTTGGAACCCCAGAGTTAGTGTGCAGATTATTTTAAAATTTTTTAACGTTTATTCATCTTTGAGACAGAGAGAGACAGAGCATGAATGAGGGAGGGCCAGAGAGAGAGGGAGACACACAATTTGAAAGAGGCTCCAGGCTCTGAGCTGTCAGCACAGAGCCCGACGCAGGGCCGAACTCACGGACAGCGAGATCATGACCTGAGCTGAAGTCGGATGCTTAGCCGGCTGAGCCACCCAGGTGCCCCTAGTGTGCAGATTATTTTAAACTGAAAACATTTGATAATCAACAGATGCAGAAAGAAGCTTTCTCATTATTTTCCTTATCTGACTAAAAGCAGAAATCTATTGGAAACGAAGCTGCCATAAAATTCCCTCTTTGGGGTGGGACTACTGCCAGGAGAGAGACCAATAATAAACCTATCATAAATCCCCCTTTGGGGGGAGTTTCATGGCCATGAAGAAGTCAGAAAGACCACTTGCACCTGCATAACAATATCACAAACTTTCTTATCTCCCATTTGTTGTCCTAAAAATTAATTTTTCTTTCCTAAAGAAACCTTATTTGTTTTTCCCATAGAAGCCTTTTGTCCCCACCATCATTCCTCTAAGTTAGGTAAAGAGCCTCTAACTTTAACCATTTAGCAAGCTAGCTACTTCTTTTGTTAGCTGCTATATGCATATGAATTAACTATCTTTCATTGGTTTAATTAGTAAGCCCCAAACACTAAACTTAAGAAGGTGGAGTAGAACATCACTGGTATGTAGGATATTTGAGTATTCAGATATTCATTTGGTGATAGTGAGACAATACACAGAGGAAACTGAAATTGCCATTGAGATATGATAAAATCTAAATCACATAAATTTCTCATTTACTAAAATATTTAAGTAAAACAACCCTATGTGGGAGAGCCTGATTTTGATCATAGTTTTGAGGACATAGTTAACTGCAGTGTGAATATGATTAAGAATAAATCCATACCCCAACTGACACCTGAGAGGTTGCCTTTTATTTGGGTTTCTTTTGTTTGTTTGTTTCCAGTATTTTTTAAAAAATCTTGTTAGTTAAAATATAGTATAACATTAGTTTCAGGAGAATTTAGGGATTCATCACTTTACATATAACACCCAGTGCTCATCACAACAGATGCCATACTTAATACCAATCACCATTTAACACATCCCCCTGCCCACCTCCCATCCCCAAACCCTCAGTTTCTTCTCTATATTAAGAGTCTGTTTTATGGTTTGCCTCTCTCTATTTTTTCCACAATATTCATCTGTTTCATATCTTAAATTTCATGTTAGTGAAATCATCTGGTATTTGTCTTTCTCTAACTGACTTATTTTGCTTAGCATAATACACTCTGGGTCCAAACCTATCATTGCAGGGGTGCCTGGGTGGCTCAGTCAGTTGAGCATCTGACTTCTGCTCAGGACATGATCTCACAGTTCATGGTTTCAAGCCCCACGTTGGGCTCTGTGCTGGCAGCTCAGAGCCTGGAGCCTGCTTTGGATTCTGTCTCCCTTTCTCTCTGCCCCTCCCCTGCTTGTGCTCTGTCTCTCTGTCTCAAAAATAACATAAAAATTAATTTAAAAAACAAAAAGCTGTAAAAAAAACACATGTCATTGCAAATGGCAAGGTTTCATTCTTTTTCATGGCTAAGTAATATTCCATCACACACACACACACACACACACACACACACACACACACACACATCACCTTTCTTTTTTAATTAATTTATTTAATGTTTATTTGCTTTTGAAAGAGAGAGAGACAAGTGTGAGTGGCAGAGGGGCAGAGAGAGAGGGAGACACAGAGTCCGGAGCAGGCTCCAGGCTCTGAGCTGTCAGCACAGAGCCCGAATTGGGCTTGAACCCATGAACTGTGAGATCATGACCCGAGCAAAGTCGGATGCATAACCGACTGAGCCACCCAGGTACCCCTAAATTAATTTATTTTTTAATTTAAATCCAAGTTAGTTAACATGTAGTGTAATAATGATTTCAGGAATAGAATTTAGTGATTCATCAATTACATATAACACCTATTGTCATCCCAACAAGTGCCCTCCTTAATGCCCATTTTCCATTTAGCCCAACCCTCTACCCAACACTCCACCAGCAACCCTCAGTTTGTTCTCTGTATTTGAGAGTCTCTTATGGTTTGTGTCCCTCTCTTTTTTTATCTTATTTTTGCTTCCCTTCCCCTATGTTCATCTGTTTTGTTTCGTAAATCCACATATAAGTGAAATTATATGATATTTGTCTTTCTCTGACTGACTTATTTTGTTTATCATAATACACTCTAGTTCCATCTACATTACAAATGGCAGGATTTCAGTCTTTCTGATTTCTGAGTAATATTCCATTGTTTATATATATACCACATCTTCTTTATGCATTCCTCAGTCGATAGACATTTGGGCTTTCCATACTTTGGCCATTGTCCATAGTGCTGCTATAAACAATGGGGGGTGTGCCCCTCCGAATCAGCATTTTTGTATCCTTTGGATAAATACCTGGTAGTGCGATTGCTGGGTCTTAGGGTAGTTCTATTTTTATTTTTTGAGGAAACTCCATACTGTTTTCCAGAGTGGTCGTACCAGTTTGCATTCCCACCAGCAGTGCAAAACGGTTCCTCTTTCTCCACACCCTCTCCAACATCTATTGTTGCCTGAGTTGTTCATTTTAGCCATTCTGACAGGTATGAGGTGATATCCCATTGTGGTTTTTATTTGTATTTCCCTGATGATGAGTGTTGTTCAGCATCCTTTCATGTGTCTGTTAGCTATCTGGATGTCTTCTTGGAAAAGGTGTCTTCTGCCCATTTTTTCACTGGATTATTATTTTTTTTTGAGAAGTTAAACTTTCACTCTTCACAATGACATGATACTCTATGTAGAAAACCCAAGACTCTACCCAAAAACTGCTAGAACTGATACATGAATTCAGCAAAGTTGCAGGATATAAATCATCTTATGGAAATCAGTTGCATTTGTATACACCAATAATGAAGCAGCAGAAAGAGGAATCAGGGAATTGATCCAAATTACAATTGCACCAAAGCCCATAAAATACCTAGGAATAAACCTAACCAAAGAGGTGAAAGATCTATACACTGAAGACTATAGAACACTTATGAAAGAAATTAAGGAAGACACAAAGAAATGGAAAGACATTCCATGCTCATGGAGATTGGAAGAGCAAATATTGTTAAAATGTTCGTACTTCCCAAAGCAATCTACATATTCAATGCAATTCAATCAAAATAACAGCAGCATTCTTCACAGAGCTAGAACAAACAAGCCTTTTACTAGGTTTTAAGCCCAGTGTCAAATGACTTGAATTTTGGGACATCGTTGTATAAGTCAGACCATGTTATTAAAGACAGTAGCTCCTAGAGGAAGAGAAATAGGCACTTGGGGGGGAATGTGAACAACTTAGAACCAATTGTATTTTGTTTAGTAAATATTGCTTTTATTGTTCTATTGCATTTAAAAATGATCTTATATGTGGAAGTTTTTACTACTAAATTGAAGTTCACTACTAAATAGAAAGATACTCAGTAAGTAGAATAATCCCTGGATCTCTTCATGATCTTGCTAAAAGTATTATAACTGCTATTGTCTTTTCTACACTGATTCTAATATTACATATTGGGACATTGTTAGGTTTAATTACTGTCCACAGAATAATTGAAGATGAAGAAATACTAATTACATGAATAAACTTCATAGTTTTTTAGTTACTATTTATTGTATAACGTTTGATATAATGTGTCAGATGACACTAGTTCAAGTTTAAAAGTTGACTGAGTTTATTCTGAGATTTAATTCATTTTTGTCAGTAAACAGAGAACTTTGGCCTTCCAGCAAAATTTCATCCAAGTAGCTTGCCAGAAGAATGTAATTTGATAAGCAACTCTAAGACACGAGAAGACAAGTTTAAAAAAGTATAGCATCGATATAAATGTTCTTAGGCTGATGATACCCTGAGGCTAGGAAACCATTTCTGCCATCTTGATTCCTTTCTCTTCTTTATCTGGCATTTTATGACTCACTTATATTTATTTGAATTGGATTTAGGTCCTCTAATGGTTTCACAAATCTGAAGTTACTATTTAAAAAAGCCTCTTTTCGCTTATCTCTATGAAAGATTGTACTCCAAGAACAATTAGGTTGAGGAAAATCTATTTAAAGGTATTCAGAATTTTAAAATCAGACAACAAAAACTTTACCTGAAGCCTTACTACCTTTTTAATGTAATCCTTTAATCAACCCAGGAACAATTATATATTTAATTCTGTGCAACATTCCAGGGTAGTTTAATACTTTAATTAGGAATTTACACATGGAAAAATTACAGAAGTAATTAAGGATATTCAGATTAATTAAAAGCGTTAAGAAGTATTAAATGTGAAAGAACAGATTTTTAATTAAATCTTTCAGGTTTTTTTTTTCTTTTCAAGATATTCCGTAATGAAAAAAAAGGTAGTAACAGTTTTATTTGAATCAGTTATGCTAGAAATAGCACATTTTTAAGTGAGCTGGCTGTCATCTTTTGTATTCACTTAAAGTTTTTTATTCCTCACTTACTAAAAATGTTTTAGTGAGATGAGCCTTCATTGCTATTAATGAATAGTTCACTAGCAATGAAAGAAGTCAAAGGCCCAAAGGTTTAGCTTAAAAATCTCCCAAGGAGAATACCTGTAGGAAATATGGTACTGAATAAATTGACCATAGAGTGTACTTTTTGTAGGAAAATTGGGGAATCCCATCTATGCAGCAGTGCAAGGAAGATAGGAGAGTGGAGTGCTAAGCTTTGGAAGTAGCTGCTACTTCAATGCTAATAGAATAGCCATAGTAGTAAGTCAAAGTAAGTTTAGATGAAGGAGGGAAAAGTTCATTCTCCTCTGAGCAAGATGAGGCTGAAGGAAAAGGAGGATATCTGTGGGCCTATTGAAGTAAATGACTCTTTAAGATTACAGTCCACACAGCTTCCTCAACTGCAGGTGGAGGTAATGAGAGGTGCAGGTGCAGGTGAGGGAGCTGTGAGCCAAATTTAAAGTGCCAACAACTTTTTTCCTTCCATAAGTAAACTGAAATTTGGAGTAGGCTGCCTTTACAAACATAAAAAAACAAAAGTAAAAGCAAAATCGTCTTCATTTGGAGAAGGAATCTAAAAGGCTTTGGAAGATGAACATGGTCCCATGAAAAGAACTACTCTGTCCCATCTATTGCTCTTAGAAAAAAAAGGTAATTATTAAAGTTAGTGACTCATAACCAACTATTCTCTCATTGTGATATTTAACAAATTTTATTAATATGCTTAAAATGCATGAGATTTAATTGTTGCCTGATATTCCACCCTAGTAATATACCATAATTAACTTAGCCATTTTGCCATTGTTGGAGATTTAGGTTCTTCCACATATCACAGACGATGGAGTTTTGTTTACCCATCTTTGTTCACATCTCTGTTAATTTCCTTAAGGTTGATTTCTAAACCTTTAGTTGCTAGGCAAGGGCAGGGAATATTTTAAAATTCATGAGGGGTTTGCTAATTTACATTTGCACCAACATAGCATAAAAATGCTCATCACTTTGAACAAAATACTGTATGTCACACCTTTTAATCATTATTAATTTGATAGGCAAAGAGTCATTTCTGTTTGTATTTATTTGATGATTGAGAAGGTAACAGAAAGAATATAAATATAATAGGATAAAGTGTAGAACAAGTTGCATACTTTATTTTAGCTCTATTTATTCATCATTGATTTATCATGTATGTATTGAATTTCTATGGTACTTCTTTAGATCTTGAATCATAATATGTAAATCATACTAACTTAGAGTCTTTAAGAAACTCATAATCTATTTGTAGAAACAAGTATGTAAACAAATAACTATAGCACATTGGTATACCTCCCAAAAATATGTAGAGAGTTCTTTGAGAACACAGAGAAAGAAAACAATAACTGAGAACAGATAATGAAAAGATTAGGCTGCATAGAAATAGTAGCACTCGAGTTTAGTCTTGGAAGCTGAGATTGCTGATGTCCAATTGTAAGAAGGAAAGGATGTTCCAGAACAAAAAAGAGAATGTATAAATTCAGGAAGCATGAAGGAAATGGTGTGTTCAGAGAACTCCAAAGAGGTCAGTATGAGTAGAATATGGAGTTCATTTTGGTGAGTAAAGATCATGGATTTTAAAAAGTGAGTTATGATCCGATAGTGTCTTTTAAACTCTGACCCTCAACATAACATTTTAACTAGGGCAAGTGTTTTTGCTATATATTTCCATAGCATCATGAGCATCTATTCTTATAACAGTTAACATAGTTTTTAATTTTCTTTTAATGCTTATTTATTTTTGAGAGACAGAGCATGCACAGGGAAGGAGCAGAGAGAGAGGGAGACACAGAATCTGAAGCAGGCTCCAGGCTCTGAGCTGTCAGTGCAGAGCCGGACATGGGGCTCAAACTCACCAACCACAAGACCATGACCTGAGCCGAAGTTGGATGCTTAACTGACTGAGCCACCCAGGTCCCCCTAACAGTTACCATATTTTAATTACGTTGTAGTTTCACTGTTTTTAGACTCTAACATCCATGAGGGCAAAGAGTCTGTCAGACTCACCATCAAATCTCCAGTTCATAGCACAGTGCCTATTGAATAAATGAATGAATGAATGGATGGACTTCATAATGTAGGCATCAAGCATTTATTGAAGCAAGGACTTATTAAAGCAAATGAAAAACTACATATAAAATTAATTATAAATAAATATGTAAATATATTCATATAATATTATGGTGGGTTAAAGAGCAGCTGCCAAAAAGATATATCTAAGTCCTAACCACACCTGTCAGGTATCCAAAAATGTGACCTTATTTAGAAATAAGGTCTTTTAGGTCAGGTTAAATTAAGGATCTCAAGATGAGATTATACTAGATTTAAGGTGGGTTTTAATCCAAGGACAGGGGTCATTATGGAGAAAGGAGAGGGAAATTTGAGACACAGGCACATAAGGGAGATAGCCATTTGAAGATGGAGGCCGAGATTGGAGTTATGCTGCCAATAACCAAGGAATGCTTGAAACCATCAGAGGATGGAAGAGGCAAGGAAATATTCTTCCCTAGAGCCTTCATAGGGAGCATGACCCTGCCAACACATTGATTTTAGTATTCTGACCTCTAGAACTATAGGGGAACAAACTGCTGTTTTAAGTCACCCAGTTTGTGGTAATTTGTCACAGTAGCCCCAGAAAATGAATACAGATATATAATACGTAATATGATATGTATTCAACTATATATGTTTAATAACTGGCAGAAAAGTGAAGAATAGAATAAAAAAGTAAAGGCTAAAGATAGAATAAAATTAAGGAGGGTTTTTAATTGTTAATGTACCAGGTAGGAAATGATAGGAGACAGAAAAGTCTTTAGCAAGGGAATATGTCTTATACATTCAGAAGTTAAAACTTATATATTGGATTTGGTGTGGGGAGAGTAAGTAACTGAGAGAAGATGAAGATGAGTCCCAAATTTCTCATCCAAGAAATTGGTTGACTGATAATTAACAGAAGTGAAATGCAAGAAGAATTATGGATTTGGTAAATCTGCACCTCAGAAACAGATATTCTTTGTTATGTGTGGCCAGGTAAATATCTTCTCCCTTAGTTTAGCGGCCAGATATTTATGCAGAGATTTCATAATATCCTGGAACTAATAAGTCTCCTGCTTTTTGCCTAGGGACTCTGTCTAGATGTTGGAGAGCATGTTTAAGAGTCAGCCAGGAAGTTGACAACTGTGCTTTATCTCTCACTTCCTACTTGTACAGAATCTCAGTGTCTGCCTGAGGTGAAGGCTTAGCACTTTCTCGGGTCTTTCTGGAGTATTCACATAACCATGATATGCTCGCAGTCCTACATGTAAGCACGGCCTTCTAGAGTTCCGGGAATATGTGTGATCTTTACAAGGACTTGTATAGACAACTCATTCCTCAGCTTTTCCTTTTAAGGTTTTTGATTAGCCTGTTCTGTGTCCCAACTGTCATCCACTGCTTCAGGCAGCCATGAATTTAATCAATTGCTTATAATTATTTTTTACAAACTCCCCTTGGGAAAAGAATTTTTACTCCTGGTGACCCCCATGTCAGGTCAAATAAGCAGTCTTAAAGCTAGGGTGTTCCAGGGAAACACCAAACAGGTCAAATAAATATGAATTCTTTTGGAATGAGGCTCTGAAGGAGCTCCAACTCCATCTGCACCTTCTGATGACTGCAAGTCTGTGAGTTTTCCTGGTGACTGCATGGTCATTGTGAATTGTTAGTTCTCAAAGCTAGTGAAAATCTGGAGGTGGGTATTAGAATAGGGCAAGTTAAAATGCCACAAAACTTGCTGCTTTTACTGAGATTCATCTTTTTTACTTAAGTAAACTCTGAATTGCTGCAAGCTTTTGGGGAATTTCCAGATTTCTGAAAAAGTTGCTTCTGATAATTGCTGCCAGTTTTTCCAATCCTTTTAGGGAAGAGAGAATTTTAGAAGGTCCTTATTCTGCCATTTTTGCTGGTGTTACTCTATGCCAGTTCTCATCTCACATTGACATTTGATTAGACTTTTATATTAATTGCAATAGATCCAATTATTAATTTTATTTTTATTATTGCAAGTATACTTTGGTAATATGGTGCTAAGTAATATGGCCAGATTTTCAAGGGCTAAGTCTCTTTAGTGGAAAAGGGTTTGGATTATAAAGATCTCTTTAGTCTTCTTCAGCAGTGACCTTGCCCCCAATTCAGACCCTCATTATGTATATATGTCAAAATCAATCTTTAAAAATGCTTTTTATTACAACCTCTGAAAGTTTCTTGATTGTATATAGTAGCACTTGAGTGACATTTTATCTATTGTTCTTATTAAGTATATCAAAGAAGTCCTCACAGTGGTTTTTCTTTTGAACAAAAAAAATCCAATCTTTCTCATTCCCTCTAAATGAATTCCATCACTGGATAAAAGAATTACTAAGATTGCTAGCTGGGCAAAATCATAGAGTTACTATAATAAGAAATAATAAAATAGAAAAATGCCTCATATCAACATCATAGAAAAAGACAAGTTAGAATTACTCATTTTTTAACATAGCTGTATCTTCTGTATTAAGCATTACAGTTCTACAGCAAATAATAGATTTTCCTATGTGTTTTCATCTCTTCAGAAAAAAGAAATAAATAGGTTAGTCAATATCATGTGGCTAAAATTAAGGCAAACAATTGACTTTTAATTATTTGTATGTGGATAATCCATACAAGGCTTTTCTCACTTGTATTTCTCTATATCTCTCATTGTTCTCTTGACTTACTAATACTAAGGAGAAAAACTCTGGATGGAATGTCTGAATATGATATTCAAATATCCTAATTGATTTAGGATTAACTGTTACTCTATAATACTATGCTATTTACCTCTCATTGGAATATGTACATTATGTAAAGACAAAAAGTTGTTTCAAGAATAGCATTTTATTGTTACATTTATATATTTATACTTAACATCACTCAGTTTTAAAATCACAGATATTTTCCCATGAAAAGGACTGTGGAGATGAACTTCATATATCTCTCATCCTGTCTCCATCAGTCAATGCTTCAGTCTTCAACATTTTCTCTGGGCTTTCCATCTACCTGGTTGCTTTAATATAAACCTGACTCTCCCCAGAAAATACCACTTCTCTCACATCTCAATTAAGTGTGAAATGTTTGTACTAACACGTCTTATATATTTTGGGGTTAGGAGTTAGTGTTCTGCTTCTACCACTTTGAAATAAGTATTACCTTCTTATTTTACTTTCTTGTTAATTATCCTACCTTCTTATTGAAACAAATAAAAGTCACACAAAACCATTTCATTGAGGATGCATCCTTCTCAAAGATCTGGATTTTTGCTGGGGTTTCCAGTTCAGCAGTGCCTTACTTTGTATAAGTCTTAAATCTAATTTCTGATTTTTGTTGGGATTGGCCATTTATCCCTGAAGCTTTCTTTTCTTGGTATGGGCAGCCCATATTTCACTTACCACATCTGTTTCAACTCCTTATTTAATTTTTGTGACCCTTGGGCATTTCTCTTTCTTAAAAGATCAGCAATGTACTTAAAAGTACATTTTTAATATTTTAAGCAACATCTATGTGTTTTGCACTGGAATTTTGTTGTTGTTGTTCAGAATATCTAGTTCACTGTTCTGTGGCATAAATAAGAAATTTTATTTGTATTTTTAAATTTAATGCCCTTATGTACTATTTGGATTTTTTTCTTGTGCCCATGTTTATTTTATAATACATATATACATGCATGAACACATGTATACATTATTACATAAATGAAAATCAACCCAATTTATTCCACAAAGATTTAATGATTCTGATACTGAAATCTTGATTTAATGCTATGCCTGTTGCAAATGAAAGTATGTATGTTCACACACACGCACATATCTTAAGAGAAACTCAGATTATTTATTGGTGAAATACTAGGTACATGCCCCTTAAATCAGGAAGAAAGATGTTTGCTATTATACTTATTTATAATGTTTCAAGACTTACACAGATGATGTAAATGTTATATCAGAATTTTAAGTTTAGCTTTCAAAATAAACCTTGATTCAATTGATTTAATTCATCTTTGCTATTTGTTTAACATTGTCATTGTTATGCTTTGATGCTCCCAACATCTCAGACCTCTTATATATTTCTCTGTCTTAGCAATTAACTCTAATATGCATCATATGGTCATTTTCTACTCTGTTGGCATGATGGAGGAAAGCCTCAGTGGCCTGACATTGAGGGTCATTATCTAGAAATTGATGCTTGAATGACTCAATGACATTATACAAAAATATTTCCACATCAAGTAAGACATAGAGGATGATTTGTTAATTTGATTTTACCTCAAGAATGATGCTTTTCAGTATATATGCTATTTGATTTTTAATTTATAAACTTAAAACTTCTAAGTTTGTTTCTATGGTGAGAACTATCATGTTGGCACTGTTGTTGGGAAAGCATATTGCAAAGTGATGTGTTATTTTATTAAAATATATGCTATTAAAATTTTTTATTAAAATTCTTGCTACCTTATTTCATGTTCCTGGTGACCAGACCTACCACTTCTTTATAACCCATGTTCTAGATCCATTCTTTGCTCTGGATATTGTAGTTTTTCTATACCTTATGTGAAATTTTAGTTGTACATTTTTAAAGGATATGAAGAACTGGTGATTTTTCCAGAGAATAATAGAAATAATTGGTGTAATAGGTGATATATTATTTTAGGAATGTTAAAGAAATTAAGGTTGTTTAGCTTACACAATGAAGGATTAAGAACTGGTTAGATTGTAATTCCCGATATCATAAAAAGCTTCTAAGAAAAGAATATTGAAAAATAATGTGCATGTGTTATCAAACAAGGAGAGATTCACTTAAGTGGAAGTAGGAAATGTGATTTTTAGATAAACAGAGAAGATTGATGAAATACTGAAAGGCATTATATGCTTCTTGAGATCTTTAAAACAGTAGACAATCATCCATCCTGAATGGTTTAGCCTAAAGGAAGTGGGATTAGTCAGATAATGCCATAGTTTATATCTCTCATTTTATGAATTCCTACATGACTGATCTCATCCGTAGGTAATAGTAGCAGTTGGAAAAGGCCCCTTTTGGCATCCACTAATATTTGTTAGCTTGGGATGAGATGTTTTCACCCTCTCTAAGCCCGAGTAATTTTAATTCACTAAGAATGAAGGAACATATCTTCTTCATTGGAAGAAGTGTAATTTCATCCTCCTTTTTTTCCCTTTGGGTCTTATTTCTAACAGTTTCAATATTAAACAAGATTAGCAATGAAACAACTCTCTGATCTTTGTTGGACATTTTACCTACATTGATATCACCAATGATGAATACATGAAAAAAATCTACACCACAAGCTTATAGAATTCTGCTATGTCCAGACTATGCCCCAGCTATTGGACGATAAAAACCATTGTTCACTAATACACAGAATAGGATGCAGACTAAAATGTCTATATGCCAAATTGGTTATATTTCAAAAGTATATTCCATGCAATGCAATATTCTTGCCCCTGCCACTACCTCACATCCACTTAGTGCCATATCTGTGAAAAGCTTTATGTTAAAACATTTCCATACTGAGACAAGCTAACCTAACACTATGGGCAAAGACTGGTTACAGTACACATTTTTATTATGCCATAAAATATTGCTCATAGAGCATGACAACTTCTCTGACAAACTATAGTATTGTTTTTGGTTTGTTGTTGTTGCTATTTTTTTGTTTTGTTTTTGTTTCTGGCATTTTGTTTTTAAATATTTTTGGTATTCCTGACCAGTAGCAATTCATATTGTTCATAACTTGAGTTTTTAATGCACATATCTCAATATAGTGTTTAAAATACCATTCCTGGGACACTTGGGTAGCTCAGTCAGTTAAGCATAGGACTCTGGATTTTGGCTTAGGTCATGATCTCATGGTTTGTGAGATTGAGCCCCGTGTTGGGTTCTGCACTGACAGTGTGGATCCTGCTTGGGATTCTGTCTCGCTCTCTGCCCCTCCCCTGCTCTCTCTAAGTAAATAAATATTTAAGAAATAATAAAATAAAGTAAAATGAAATGAAATGAAATGAAATAATAAAATAAAATAAAATGAAATACCGCTCTTAAAAGGTGCACTGACATATTAAGGCATGCCAACCTAGATTTTCTACAGAAGGTGAAATTAATATGTTTTAACTGTGCAAAACAAGGAAAGGATGATATTGATGATTTTGATTGAGTAAAATATTGAGCTGGTAAAATTTAAAGGATCTGTGATTGGAGTAGATGGGAAAGTGGTATTTAATAAAAATATTTTTAACTTTGCCATCCCCAAATCTTCCCAGAATGCACTGGGTCTGGCATATTAAAGTCAATATGATAATTTGATAAATGTGAAGGACTAAAGGTCCTATATCAATGTACTAAGAATAACAAGCTTTGACGTTATAGGTGTTTCTCTCCTTATGAACAAACATTCTGAAATAAGAGTTTATAAAATATATAAGCTGGGGAGTAAATACATAAAGATTTGCTGTAAAGCTCCTTTCAGTAGTGAAATGAAGTTATATAAGGCATTGCTTAGAGATATGCTTATGTGAAGCAGTTAACATTAATAGTTTATTAAAGATTCTTCTGATATGAAAATGAGTTGCCAACAACATTCTAAAGTAGGTCAATAGAAAATGGGATTTCTTTTTTTTTTTTTTTCAAAAAAGCAGGTGTTTCAGAACGTATATGTGGTGTGTAGAAGGTTGTATTTTATTCAACAGCTACACATATCGAGAATTTAGAATCATGTGAAATGGTGTTGTAGGAACTTCATTACCTTGCTACTAATCATAGGAGGCAGGAAATAAGCCTTTTCAGAATGACATAACAAGTGGGGGAAGCAATAAGGTAAGAATGAGTAAGAGGAGCAACTAAGGATCAGAAGTTTTTGCTCTTTTCAAATTGTGCCTGTTGAAATATTAACAGATGGAACGTTGATAATTGAAACTTCGATATCCCACTTCCTGTCTCTGTTTCCTACATCTTTTTCTCACTGTAGCAAGGATAATCTTTTCAAACATTGCTTTTATCAGATTACATTTGCGTAAACATCTACAGATGAACTTCACACTAAATTCCTCAGATTTGACTTAAATTTCCCCTCTATATCATATCTGTTACTTCAATTTATTTTGATACCACATACAAGGAAGATAAATATATTGTACCCTCCCACATAAATCTCCCTATTACATCACTATGTTATTATCTGCCCTCACTGCATTTGCTGTGAACATTTGTCATTACTTTTGGGTACTTACCTGAATTCCCAGGTCGATGAATTTCTTGCTTTATGAATTTTGGCAGGAGAGAGAGCACACCTCACACTATAGAAACTGAGAAAGTTTGCCTCCTCCTCCAACCGACCTTTTAGCTAGGGGATATGCATATGATAGGTTTGTCACCCACCATAGTTTTGAATTTGATGTTATTCCCACTGTTTTTGTCATTCGTCAATAGAGTGCATTCACCATTATACCCTAGCTCATTTTTTCCTGCTCATTACCCAAGCCTGTTTTTTTAAATTTTTGTTGTGATTTCATGAGATATCAAATAGATTCAATAAAATATGTTTTTCCTAAATTATCCTAAAACAGTTTTGGTTGCCTGCAATTAAAAACCTTAACTAAATCGTTTTGTGTACTTGGTCTTGTGGGTTTGTATTTTTTTGTTTTTGAGGTTTCAGTTTAAACCTTTATTAAGATACGTTGGATAGCTTTCCCCTTTCAAAGTGTGTACTTTTTTTTTTTTAACAAAGGAAAATATCTACAGTCCAGAAAGGTAATGTCCTAATTGCAGGGATTCAGGCATTTATATGTAAGTTTGTGGAGGAATTAATTTGAAGCAGAGGGACATCCCCACATTACTTTCAAATCACAATTAAGAAGTGACTTACTTCCTACACAGCCGCTTTCAGGCACAGCAGATGTCATGGCATCCACAATGTTTCACAATTCTTGAGATTGATTGTACAGACTTTCCCTTCAACGTGTATCTCTTATTTTTTTATTATAAGTGGATTATGTCCTGAAAAGAAGTTTAAAACCAGATGAAGCTTACCTTTTCAATCAATGTATTTGAGGATATTTTCCTTATTACATTTTCTTATGAACAATTTTCCTTATTACATTTTCTTATGAATATTCTAAGATTGCGATCATGCTATACATTCAATTTTGCATATTGTTCTTTCTTTACTTAGCACTATGTACAAAAGATTTTTCATCAAAAGTTACAAGTAGAAAGACAGAACCAAAATTAGTAATAAGCCACTCTGTTTTTGTTCACTACAACCACTCTTGAATGGAACACTAAGGCTTTATTTGCTCTGTAAGAGAGCAAACTAACTCTGTAATAGTTATCTAAGAAGAGCAAATAGAAAACTGGGTTGGAATAATGTTTCATACTGATTATGATTTGGGGTGATGGTGGGGAGGTCCGGAGCTGATGGCCAAGAAAGAATTCTTGAAGACATCTTTGGTGCAAAAAGGTAATTTTATTAAAACATGGGGATAGGACCCAGGGGCAGGAAGAGCTGCATTGGAGTTGTGACAGGTAACTCATTATATACCCTTAGGTTGGGAGGGAGTCAGGGATAGAGTAAGTCTCTAAGGTATTTTGGAAACAAGGTTTCCAGGACCTTGAGGGGCTAGCTGTTGCTAGGGAAACACCACTTATTATCATTTAATAAAACCGCAGTCATGAGACCCTTCAGATGTATATGGTGGGGGGCATAAGCTTGGAGTATGATTGCTGGCATTTATCTTGGGACAGGTGAGATAAAGGAAGTAGACTTACAGGATCCTCGAGGTTGGATAATGTTAAGCCAAGATTCCCTTTTGCCCCTAGTAATGTGTCATCATGGAGGCAGCTGAGCTCCTAGAGGGAAGTCGCTCTGTGGGTTTCAAGGACTTGTCAATGGGCTGTAGGCAGTAAAGGAACTTAATTTTTCATTTGCCTTACTTTCCCACATCACCATGGCAAGCACTTAAACCCCTTTCTATTGTGATTGGGTAGCCATGAGTGCCCAAGGAATATCATACGTATTCCACCTGGGGTGGGTGTGTGTGTCAGCCTATATTTTGCCCTCAGCTTGCTCCACACTCCCTCATCAATACAACCAGTGACACAAGAGAAGTTCAGAGAGAAGCATGACTGACTGTCTTTTGTTCCAGGGACTCTTGGACAATCCTACAAAATCAAGGCCTTTCTTGGCTGTTTTCCACAAGACAGTGAATTCTTCATCTGGGAGCATAAGGATTTGAAAATATACCAGGCTGGAATAGTATAGCAAGGTTTAGGCCTTTTCATACCTAAGACATAACTTATTTATGTTATAAACAAGAACTGGAAGAGATCATGGGGTATTTTGTAGTCTTTATGGTTTATATTATACTGTCAGGAAGGAAGGATCTCCTTTGCGCTTCAAGGTCCTAGCTGTACTAAGAATCAAATTGATGTCAGACAGATTAACAGGAAAAAAATCAAATCTAGTTCCAAAGAAATTCCAAAGACAATCAGGCAAAATGAGGTGTATATGTCATCCTGAACTAAGGAGAAGGGGGTAGGGGTCTGGGACTTCAAAGGGAAAGAATACAATTCACAGGAAGATGAAAAAGAGTAAATGTATGGTAAACAAATGTTTGCTGGGCAATTCAAAAACAATGAAACATAGAGGACTTTGACAAACATGCCTTGCTAGGTTCCTTCCTCTTTACCATACCTAGTTCATATTATAATGTAGTTATCTATGATGATAGCTCTCTTCATGGAGCAGGCCCTCCATCCAAATCCTTTTTAGGCATTTGAGGGGGAGGGAAAGAGCTTTTCTTCAATCTTCTAGGTTTTGATTTCTTTTAACTTAAAATAATCTGCATGTCAAAGTGACTCATCTTGGGAAGGTCTGCCCTTGGCCCCTAAAGTACCATGAGAACTTTTACATACATGTTAATTTGTAAACATCTCTGTAATTGTAGGAAACCAATGTATCAATGCCCTAATTAAGGCAATGTATCAATGCCTTAATTAAGGAAAAAATATAATTGTCTCCACTGACGTCAATTTAGGCTCTAAAAAAGGGAGGTAGGTTTTATAGAGGGAGAGGAGCAGAGACCAGGCCATGTCCATAATGACGGAGCATGGACAAACTTTTAGGCTAAGACAGAAGACTGTTTTCATTCTCTATTTAGATATCTGAAACCGTTAAACACATATTGTAGAGAAAACTCATCATTAAAGGGCTGAGAAATCATATCTAATTCTTGCTAAATATTATCCTATAGAAAATAAAAGAGCTTTGTGTAAATCTCTTCTGACCAATGTCTATCTCTGAAATTCTCATTCACTGCTTTATAAAATTATCTGTTTATTAGGGCCAGCTGTAGAGGGAGGGAAAAAAAAGCCTTTTCTGCTAACGTTTTGGTCAAAATTTCTTCTAAAACACCTTAAACATTTACCTCAAAAAGCTTGGGATATTTTTTCTTTTCTTTATTAACTTTGTTGAGGAATAACTGACAAATATAATTGTATACATTTAAAGTATACAATGTGATGATTTGGTATATGTATGCATTGTAAAATGATTACCAACATCAAGATAATTAACATGTCCATCACCTCACATGGTTAACTTTGTGTGTGTGTGTGTGTGTGTGTGTGTGTGTGCACGTGTGTGCGTGGCGAAAATGTTGAGGATTTACTCTCAGCAAGTTTCATACTGTGTCATTCACTATAGCCACCATGCTCTACAGTAGATCCTCAGAACGTACTCTTCATATAACTGAAAATCTGTAGCCTTTCTAAATATCCTTAATTTCTGTTTAAAAATCTACTATAGATGTATCACTCTCATAATTATGCTTCTTTAAACTATTTAGAATATTCCCTTTATTTAAATAGTAATTCCGCTTTATTTGGAATAGTAATTCCACTTTTTTAAATGTGTTAAATGGTGAAGTAACATTTAGTGAACTCCAATTAAATATCTGGGACTAGAAATAATACTATCTCATTTAATTCCAAAAACCAGTTATAATTCTCTTTATTCTATAAATGAAGAGATTGAGATTCAGGGGCAAAGTAACTTGCCCTGAGTCATACAGCAGATAAGTGTTGGAGCTAGGATTTTCACTCAAACCTGTCTTACTCTGACATCTATATTCTTTTATTAAATCATGCAATCTCCTGTGGAAAATAGTTTTATTTTTCTCATGGTCCTATTAAAAGACCTGTTTTATAATTTTAAATATTGTCTCTCGCTCTATAAAGCAAGAACCTAAACAGTAACACTTTAGTGGAAAGTCCTTGTTTAAGGTTGTTCTATGGCAATGTCTCTCTCCTGTGATTATTTAAGTTTCCCCCTCCCCGCCCCAATTCTGTGTCTTCCTTTTGATCCAGTGATTATAACTGGATGCAGTATTCCAAGTACAGATGTTCTCTAGTTTTGCAACACAGGATATGTGTTGGTCTCCTCTGTATATGAAATAGTCAACAATAACTTTCAAATCCTCATTCTGGAGTTTGATGGATATTTCAGAGCCAGTCATTTAAATGTGGTTTAGATTAATTTTTCCTAAATGCATATGAACCATTTAGAGTATAAAGGAAGTTGAGCAATTTTATAAAACCTGCACCATAGTATTCATCTGCCAAGTGGCTTAGTCATGTTAAATAGATACTTTTGTATTAAACTGAACTGTGATTTTTAACTTAGTTGTTAAGACAGTACACGTAAACACATTTATAAAAGCAAACAAAAAGACGATGTTTACAGTATCACAACATTTCATCAATTGATATATTTATACAGTAAGCATTCTTAATTCTACAGAAATACTTTTTGTGAGCCAAACAAATCTGGAGTCACATAGCATTAGAAGAGCACAATTCTGTTCCTGTTTGTGAGAAAATATTAAAGTAGAACACTGAGTTTGCTGGTCAGTGACAACGTTAAGATCTTCCCTTGAAAATTTTCCCTCTTTTTTTGATGCAAGATCCAGTTATCATTTACTCTTTAGTGTAGCAAAAAACTAGATTCAACTAAAGAGTTAGAGGGGGAAATTGATGTCTAGGTAGATATTTAATCAGCTGAATCAAATCCTTTGCACAGCTATATCTGCATTAGATGATAATAAAACAGCCTCCAAATGTTATTAAAATCAGAAAGCTAAAGTTTTTAAGGTGAACATATTTCTTGCTTTTAGAATGCTTCACTGGTATATGATATGTATTCTTTTCCTTTTTCTTTTTTTAATGTTCAGCCATTTAGTTTGAGAGAGAGAGAGAAAGCAGGAGCCAAGGAGGGACAGAGAAAGAGAGAGAGGGAGATCAAGACCTGAGCTGAAGTCTGAAGCTTAACTGACTAAGCCACCCAGGCAACCCTGTATTCTATTCTTATATATTTCTAATTAATCTAGATTTTTATTTATTTTATTTTATTTTTTTAACGTTTATTTATTTTTGAAACAGAAAGAGACAGAGCATGAATGGGGTAGGGTCAGAGAGAGAGGGAGACACAGAATCTGAAACAGGCTCCAGGCTCTGAGCGGTCGGCACAGAGCCCGACGCGGGACTCGAACTCACGGACCGCGAGACCATGACCTAGGCTGAAGTTGGACGCTTAACCGACTGAGCCACCCAGGCACCCCTAATTAATCTAGATTTTTAAGATGGATTTAAAAAATTATAGACTTTTTCTTATCTTACTTTTTAAGATATCCTAAGGGTCTAACCCAAAATATGAGCACAAGGGATCTACACAGTTATAGGACTGCATTCAATTAAAATATTAGGAAAAGTACTGATTTTCACAATGACAGCTTGTGTTATTTAGAATTTTATAGCTTACAAAACAGTTTCACAAACTGTTAAATCATTTGATCTTTAAAAAACTGGCTTATGAATTAAGTGGGGGTAGGGATATCTTCTATTTTCTGGTTGAGAAAACAGATTCGTCATACTCAAATAAATTATCCAAAGGTACAAACCCCATAGGAACAAGCCCTAAAAATGAAGAATCTTCTAATTCTTAGTTCTCCAACACACATTATTACTTGGCTTACATATGTAGTTTCCATGATAATGTATTCTTTTTCTTTTTCAGTTCTGGTGGTAATGTTATTTTATTTTGGCAACACAAAAACAGGCATAAAATACGTATAGGTTCGGTTGCTCAGTGCTGTATTAACTTCAACCAGTTTGTACCCAAATATACTTTCTACTATCTCTAGAAGAACAAATGCAGCTTTTTGTATGTTGAAGTCATTCCTTGTAAACATCCTTCCCATGTTTTTTTATTATATAAGGATAGCCAAAACATGGCAGATAACATATTATATAACATAAAATATAAACAATATATAATATATATTAGACATATATGAGTTTTTCTCCTGTACAGAATTAAGTCCCTGTACTTATGTTTTGTCTAATTGCTCATTTATCTCTTATACTTTGTCACGAGTCTTCCCAATTAGTCTGTGAGGCATCAGTGGTATTTATTCTTCTCCTTCCATTTTTGCCACTATCAAAATTGCCCAAACCCATATCAACTTATGCCTGGATATCTGCAATAAACCAGCTAGCTGAGGTCCCAGAATTCAAGTTAAATGGCCATATCCACCAACCATCCTCCACCCCAATGTGTTTTTGCATATCACTGACAAATAAAGATAATGGTCTTCCCCAATACTGCAGTTACATCTAATTTTTGAAATTGTTTCCAAGTTTACTTATTTTTTTAAATTTCAAGTGATTTATTCCTTAAACATTTACCAACTATTTTAAAAGTTATGTACCAAATATTTTTATTTTTTCATTGTATTTGATTTTATTTAAATTCCAGTCAGTTAACATACAGGGCAGTACTGGTTTCAGGAGTAGAACCCAGTGATTCATCACTTATATATAACACCCACTGCTAATCCCAACAGGCGCCCTCTTCAATGCCCATCACCCATTTATCCCACCCACTGCCCACCTCCCCTCCAACAACCCTCGGTTTGTTCTCTGTATTTAAGGGTCTCTTCTGGTTTGCCTCCTTCTCTGCTTTTATCTTGTTTTTTTCTTCCCTTCCCTTGTGTTCATCTGTTTTATTTATTAAATTCCACATATGAGTAAAATCACATGATATTTATGTCTTACTCTGAATGACTTATTTCGCTTACATTATATGCTCTAGTTCCATCCACATTGTTGCCAATTCCAAGATTTCATTCTTTTTTATTTGATTCTTTTTGATACGGATTTGGGCAAGATTTCATTCTTTTTTGATATTCCATTGTATACCACATCTTCTTTATCCTCAGTTGATGGACATTGGGCTCTTTCCATAATTTGGTCATTGTTGATAGTGCTGCTATAACATTGGGATGCAAGTGCCCCTTTGAATCAGCATTTTTGTATCCTTTGGGTAAATACCTAGTAGTGCAATTGCTGGGGCCTAGGGTAGTTCTAACTTTAAGTTTTTGAGGAACTTCCATATTGTTCTCCACAGTGACTGCACCAGTCTGCATTCCCATCAACAGTGCAAAAGTGTTCCCCTTTTTTTGTATCTTCACCAACATTTGTTGTTTCCTGAGTTGTTCATTTTAGCCATTCTGACAGGAGTGAGGCGGTATCTCACTGTGGTTTTAATATATATTTGTCTGATGATGAGTGACATTGAGCATCTTTTCATGTGTCATTAGCCATCAGGATGTCCTCATTGGAAAAGTGTCTAGTTCATGTTTTCTGCCAATTTCTTCACTGGATTATTTGTTTTTTGGGTATTGAGTTTGATAAGTTCTTTATAGATTTTGGATATGTAATTTGCAAATATCTTCTCACATGCCATCAGTTGCTTTTTAGTTTTGTTGATTGTTTATTTTGATGAGGTCCCAAAAGTTTAGTTTTGCTTTTGCTTGACTCTGGAGTCATGTCTAGTAGGAAGTTGCTGTGACCTAGGTCAAAGAGGTTGCTGTGTGTTTTCTCCTTTAGGATTTTGATGGTTTCCTATCTTACATTTAGGTCTTTCACTGATTTTGAATTTAGTTTTGTGTGTGGTGTAAGAAACTGATCCAGGTTCATTCTTCTGCATGTCACTGTCCAGTTTTCCCAACACCATTTGCTGAAGGGAGTGTCTTTTTTTTCTGTTGGATATTATTTCTTGTTTTGTTGAAGATTGTTTGGTCATACATTTGCAGGTCTATTTCTGGGTTTTCTATTCTGTTCCATTAATCTATGTTGTTTGTTTTTGTGTCAGTACTATACTGTCTTGATGATTACAACTTTGTAATATAGCTTGAAGTCTGGAATTGTGATGCCTCTAGCTTTGGTTTTCTTTTTCAACATTGCTTTGGCTATTCAGGGTCTTTTCTGGCTCCAAAGAATTTTTATAATTTTTGTTATAGCTTTGAGAAGAATGCTGGTGTTATTTTGATAGGGATTGCATTGAATATATAGATTTCTTTGGGTAGTATCCATATTTAACAATATTTGTTCTTCCAATCCATGAGGATGGAATGTTTTCCCATTTCTTTTTGTCTTCCTTAATTTCTTTCAAAAGCTTTCTATACTTTTCAGCATAGACATCTTTTACCTCTTTGGCTAGGTTTATTCCTAGGTATCTTATGGTATTTGGTGTAATTATAAATGGTATTGATTTCTTGATTTTTCTTTATGCTGCTTCATTATTGGTGTATAGAAATATGACTGATTTCTATACATTGATTTTATATCCTGCAACTTTGCTGAATTCATGTGCCAGTTCTAGCAGTTTTTTGGTGGGGTCTTTTGGGATTTCCAGGTAGAGTTTCATGTTAATTGTGAAGCGTGAAAGTTTGACTTCTTCTTTGCCAATTTGTATGCCTTTTATTTCTCTTTGTGGTTTCATGGCTAAGGCTAGGACTTCTAATAGTATTTTGAATGACACTGGTGAAATTTGATGTCCCTTTTGTGTTCCTGACCTTGGGGTGAAAGCTCTCAGTTTTTCCCCATTGATGATGATATTAGCTATGGGTCTCTCATATATGGCCTTCGTGATGTTGAGGTATGCTCCTTCTATCCCTACTTTCTTGAGGGTTTTTATCAATTAAGGATACTATATTTTGTCAAATGCTTTTTATGCATCTGTTGAGAGGATCGTGTTGTTCTTATTCTTTTAATAATGTTATGTATCACATTGATTGATTTGTGGATATTGAACCATGCCTGGCAGCCCAGGAATAAATCCCACTTGATCATGGTGAATAATTTTTTTAATGTATTGTTGGATTTGATTTGCTAGTATCTTGTTGGGTATTTTTGCATCCATGTTCATCAGCGAAATTGGTCTGTAGTGCTCCATTTAAGTGGGGTCTTTGTCTGGTTTTGGAATCAAGGTAATGCTGGCCTCTTAGAAGGAGTTTGGAAGTTATCCTTCCATTTCTATTTTTTTGAACAGCATCAAAGGAATAGTTATTAATTCTTCTTTAAATGTTTGGTAGAATTCTCCTGGGAAGCCATTTGCCCCTGGATTCTTGTTTTTTGGAAGATTTTTGATTACTGTTTCAGTTTCGTTAATGGGTTTGGGTTTGTTCAAATTTTCTATTTCTTTCTGTTTCCATTTTTAGTTCATATGTTTCTAGGAATTTATCCATTTCTTCCAGATTGCCCAATTTGTTGGCATATAATTGCTCATAATATTTTCTTATTATTGTTTTAATTTTTCCAGTGTTGGTTATGATCTTTCACCTTCCATTGTTGATTTTATTTATTTGGGTCCATTCTTTTTTCTTTTTAATAAATCTGTCTAGGAGTTTATCAGTTTGTTTATTCTTTCAAAGAATTAGCTCCTAGTTTCATTGATCTGATCTACTGTTTTTTTCTAATTTTGGTATCATTGATTTCTTCTCTAAACTTTATTATTTCCCTTCTTCTGGTTTTGGGCTTTTTTGCTGTTCTTTCTCCAGCTGTTTTGGGTGTACAGTTAGGTTGTGCATTTGAGACATTTCTTCCTTCTTTAGGAAGGCCTGGATTGCTATATACTTACCTCATATGACTGACCTTGTTGCATCCCAAAGGGTTTGGACTGTCATGTTTTCATTTTCATTGGCTTCTGTGTACCTTTTAATTTCCTCTTTAATTTCTTGGTTAACTGGTTATTCTTTAGTAGGATGTTCTTTAACCTCAAGTATTTGTTGTTTTCCCAAATTTTTTCTTGTGGTTGTTTTTAAGTTTCATAGCATTGTGTTCTAAATATATGCATGAAATGATCTCAATCCTTTTGTACTTGTTGAGTGCTGATTTGTGACGAAGTATGTGATCTACTCTGGAGAATGTTAAATGTGCACTCAAGAAGAATGTGTATTCTGCTGCTTTAGGATGAAATGTTCTGAATATATCTGTTAAGTCAATCTGGTCCAGTTTGTCATTCAAAGCCATTGTTTCCTGGTTGGTTTTCTGCTTTGATGACCTGTCCATTGCTATAAATGAGGTGTTAAAGTCTCCTACTATTATTATATTATTATCAATAAGTTTCTTTATGTTTATTAGTATTTTATTTATATATTTCTGTGCTTCCAATTTAGGGGCATACATATTTATAATTATTAGATCTTTGTGGTTGATAGACCCCTTAATTATTTTTTTTGAATTGTATACTTTTTATTCTTTTTTTTCAATATATGACATTTATTGTCAAATTGGTTTCCATACAACACCCAGTGCTCATCCCAAAAAGACCCCTTAATTATAATATGATGTCCTTCATCTCTTATCACAGTCTTTGTTCTAAGTCTAGTTTGTCTGATATAAGTATGGCTACTCCAGCTTTCCTTTGACATCTATGTGCATGATAAATGATTCTCCATCCCCTCACTTTCAATCTGCAGGTGTCTTTAGATCTAAAATGAGTCTCTTGTATGCAGCATATAGATAGATTTGATTTTTTATCTACTCTGATACCCAGTAGTTTTTGATTGGAGCATTTAGTCCATTTACATTCAGATAGATTATTGAAAGATATGAATTTAGTGCCATTTTGTTACTCATAGCATTGGTTTTCTGGTCATGTTCTCTGGTTCTTTTTTGTACCCGTTGCTTTTGGTTGTTTTGTTTTGTTTTGTTTTCTCCACTCAAAGAGTCCCTCTTAAAAATTCTTGCAGGGCTGGTTTGGTGGTATGAACTCCTTTAGTTTTTGTTTGTCTGGGAAACTCTTTATCTCTTCATCTATTTTGAATGACGGCCTTGCTGGATAAGGAATTCTTGGTTGCATATTTTTCACATTCAGCATGTTAAATATATCCTGCCCCTCTTTTCTTGCTTGCTGTGTTTCTGTTGATAGATCTGCTGCAAACCTTATCTATCTTCCCTTGTAGTTTAAGGAAATTTTTTCTCTTGCTGCTATCATGATTCTTTCCTTGTCTGTGTTTTGTGACTTTTACTATGATATGCCTTGGTGATGGGCAGCTTTTGTTGAATCTAATGGGAATTCTCTGTTCTTGGATTTTGATGTCTTATCCTTCCCTCTATTAGGGAAGTTTTCAGCTATAATATGATCATATAAACCTTCTACCTCTTTTTCTATCTCTTTTTATCTTTTGGTGCTCCTATGATATGAATGTTATTCCCCTTAAAAAGTCACTGAGTTTTCTAATTCTACCCTTGTGATCCATTACCTTTGTTTCCCTCTTCTTTTCAGCTTCATTATTTTCCATAATTTTATGTTCTATATCACTAATTTGTTCCTCTGCTTCATCCATCCTCACTGTCATGGCAGCCTATTGAGATTACATCTCAATTACATTTTTAATTTTGGCCTGACTAGATTTTAATTCTTTTATCTTTGCAGAAAGAGATTCTCTGGTGTGTCTATGCTTTTTTCATCCCCAGCTAGTATTCTTATACTCTTGGTTAAAATTCTAGTTCAGACATTTTGCTTGTATCTGTGTTGATTAAATCCATGGCCGTCATTTCTTCCTGTTCTTTCTTTTGGGGATAATTCCTCTGTCTTGTCATTTTGGAGGAAGAAAAAATTAATAAAATAAAATTAAAAATTAAAATTAAAAATTAAAAACAAAACAAAACCAAATAAAGGAATCTAGTTCCTAGGTGTGCTTCAGTTTGCTTGTAAAGAGAAGCTTGACAAAAAAAAGAGAAGAAAATATTTAAAAATTATTGTAAATAATAAAATAGAATTAAAAACAAAATAAGGAAGATTAAATAGAATAAAAAACTTTCTCTCTGTATCCAAGAAGGAAAGAAAAAGGAAAGAAATAAAGAAAAAAGCAAACAAATAAAAACAGAAACAAAGAAAATGAACAAACAAATGAATAAGCAAACAAAATGAAACCTGAATGAAGCTAGTTCCATTTACTTTAAAACTGAAATTTTGCAGCACACTATGGTCCATAGACTAAACAAGTAGAAAGGATTTGTGCTGGTCTTCTGGGGAATGTGCCTGAAAGGAGCTAGTGGGCAGGGCTTGGTGTAAAAGCTCTGTTCCCTATTTGATGGCACTGCTTAGCTCACTGGGGTTGATTGATGTGGGTGTGCTAGGGTAGTGCTAGGGTAGTGCTTCACTACCACTCTCTAGTCTCTAGTGTGGGAAGTTTATGCCCTCACAGACACAATCAACCCCCCCTTTTGTCTCAGGCTTCATTGCTCCCTTCCTCTACCCTATGTTTTTACAAGCTGTCTCTATACCTGCTAGGAAATGCCTCCCTCAAGAGTTTTATCTCTGATGGAGCTGTTTTTCAAAACCTCATACTTCAGAGACCTTGGAGGCTTGGGCCTGTGTTAATTCTCTGGGGGAGGGTCTCCCCAAGCAATGGCCAGGTACAGACTTGTCCCAGAAAACGTTGGTGTGATTGAGCAGAGGCTCAAAGTTTATAGTGAATCACAACACATAGCCAGCTCCAGGTTTTGCTGCACTCAGCTGGCATCTTGTCCCAATATCAGTAAACATGGCAGCTCTCTAGGGTTGGTGGGACTATTGCCCAAGGGAAAGCCATATCTCTTGTACCAAATTTAGTCCAACGGAGGAACTGCTTCTCCCTGTATGTCACTCAGACCCCCGAGACTGCATTGCCTGCTCCCTGCTTCCTTGCCAAGCACCATCAGGCACTGAGTTCTGAAATGTCAAACTCTGTATTCCACTGTTTATAGAAAACTGGTGGTATAGAAACCCTGTCCTTTTTCCTTGTCAATGATTTTATGGAACAGATTTCTTGTCCAGTCCCCTGCAAATGTTTTCACTCTTTCTCTCTGTATCTCCAGCTACTTTCAGGAGAAGTGCCTTTCTTGCACAATCCTGATGTCCTGCACACTATCCTTCTTTCTCTTTCTCTCTCTGTCTCTCTGTGAAAAGGGCTCCCTATCATCCAGGACACCATGGCTTTTCTCTTCCCCAATTCACCTCTCTGCATGGCATACCTTCCAATTTCTCTTCCTCAAGTTATGCAGATTGCTGCATTAATCTTCATATCATTTTCCTAGGTGTTCAAAATTGTTTGATGCTGATCTAGCTGTGTTTTAAGGATGAAACAAGATCAGAGTCCCCATACTACTCTGCACTAATGTGTTTTTTCTGCTGTTTTGCTCCTTATTTTCTTTTTTAAAAAAAATTTTAATGTTTATTTCTGAGAGAGAGAGAGAGATGAAGCATGAGTGGGGAAGGGGCAGAGAGAGAGAATGGGGGAGACACAGAATCTGAAGCAAGCTCCAGGCTCTGAGCTGTCAGCACAGAGCCTGATGCAGGGCTCAAACTCATGAACCATGAGATTATGACCTGAGCCAAAGTCAGATGCTTAACTGACTGAGCGCCCCCCCCCCCGCCACCTTATTTTCAATAAGAACAAAACTTAAAGGGTAAATTCATAGAGTGGCAAAAATCCTAACTGATTACAATTTGTTACTCTGATTTCAGACAGAACCAAATTCAAGGAATTCAAGGTTAATGAAGGGTTTTTTTTCTATTTTTCACCACATCCCATATATTTAATAGCTCAATTCAAATATTGAGTACATTTCTCATGGTCATGAAATTATTTCTTTCACCAAACCTCCCATTTCACATGCTGAAAATTTAACCCTTTGTTTTTCAAGTGTTGGGGAGAAACAATTTTTTCTACCCTTCAAGGGGCTTCCAACTGGTCTAAGAATCAAAATAACAGAGACAGATTAACAGAAGGAAATAAAATTTAATTATATATGTACAGGGAATCCACATAGACATGAGATTCTAATGACAGGCAAAATATGGTATATGTCATTCTGAACTAAGGAGTAAGAGGAAATGGTCTGGGACTTCAAAGAGAAGGAAAGCAATTCAAAGGAAGATGAAAAGGAGTAAATGTTTACTCCATCATTTCCTCACCATTTCTGATTACACCCAGTTAACTCAATAAATGTGTACTAGTTTTTGGGTCTAGAGGTAGCATTTGGAGTAAGTCAGCTGATGAAAGTCAGCTGAAGTCTCTGAGACAGCTCTACACAACAGACCATAAACTAGCCCAGAGTGGATGAAGATGGTGTACCTCTGGGAACCTCTCATTTGAGTATTGTTCTTCTCTAACCTTTCTGAAGGCCTTGCCTGAAGATGTGTAAAATTATTAACCCTTAATTTGCTTCCTTAGCAAGGACTCTTCTTTCTTCCCCATTATGTCTCAGGAGGAATAGGTGACTGGAATAAAGCTGGTTTGAATTTTTAATATTATCTGGTGAGCCTGTGTCTGTATATAAGAGTCCACTTATTGTATTTTATATCCCCTTGAAACTAGAAAATTAGTGATTCATCAGATTAATATCCCCATTGGAGTGTGATTGTTCTCATGAAAGTCATCACCAGACTGTCTTCCTGCCAAATCTGCAGAATTATCTTAACTGTTCTCATTCTCCTTGATCTCTCTGTTGTATTTGACACTAATAACAAATTACCCCATGAAATATTTTTTCCCTTTGGTCTTTACACAGTACTTATTTTACTCCTGTTTCTCCAATCACTGTGGGAAAAAAATAGAAGAAAAAGCAAGGGAGTGAAAGAAAGCTCAAAAGAGAGAGAAAAGAGATAAAGAAGAGACCAAAGAAGAGGAAGAGGGAGACGACATGAAAGTAGAGAAGAAGGAAAGGGGTTTATTCATGATAAAGATTATCACATAATACCACCTTCAACATTTGCCTCATGTGTTACTCAGTAGCAACCAAGATTTATGTTGCATAGGTTTAGGCAAATAAATGCAAGCTACCATTTCAGCACTTACTATGTGCCTGCTACTGAGAAGAAAATTAACATATTGTTTAATCCTCACAACATACTTCAAAGAAGGTAACACTATTTCTATCTCAAATGTGAAGAAAATTGAAACAGAAAGATTAGGTAAATTGCTCATATGCCTACATTTACTAAGTGAGAAAGCCAAGGTTTGGCCCTAGTTTTATCTATCTCTAAAACTTATGGTCTATTATTTATATTACACTGTCTAAAGCATCCAGGAACTTATTATGAATCTTAAACATTAAAAAAATTAAGTTTATTTATTTATTTTGAGAGAAAGAGAGAGTGCACAGAGGAGGGGCAGAGAGAGAGGGAGAGAGAGAATCCCAAGCAGGTTCCATGCTATTAGCACAGAGCCTGATATGGGGCTCAATCCCATGAACCATGAGATCATGACCTGAGCCAAAATCAAGAGTTGAACGCTTAACTGACTGAGCCACCCAGGCGCCCCTGAATTTTAAACATTTAAAAGAGGGAATGTTTCGGGGTGCCTGGGTGGCGCAGTCGGTTAAGCGTCCGAATTCAGCCAGGTCACGATCTCGCGGTCCGTGAGTTCGAGCCCCGCGTCAGGCTCTGGGCTGATGGCTCAGAGCCTGGAGCCTGTTTCCGATTCTGTGTCTCCCTCTCTCTCTGCCCCTCCCCCGTTCATGCTCTGTCTCTCTCTGTTCCAAAAATAAATAAACGTTGAAAAAAAAATTTAAAAAAAAAAGAGGGAATGTTTCAATGGTTTACTTACATTTCTAGAGATGTATAATTAAAAAATAAATTCATAGGGTGCCTGGGTGGCTCAGTTGGTTAAGCGTTCAACTCTTGATTTTGGCTTAGGTCCTGATCTCACAACTGCCTCGGGCTCTGTGCTGACAGTGAGGAGCCTGCTTGCGATTCTCTCCCTCTGTGCCTCCCCCGCATGAACTCAGTCTCTACCTCTCTCTCTCTCTCTCAAAATAAATAAATAAAACATTAAAAAAAATAAACCATTCTCTGACTTTCTATTTTGGAAACTACTAATTTGTCATGTGGTTTGATCTGTATCTTAGATCACTTTAAATCTCTAGTGAGAAGTCTCCTTAGATCACACCTTATTGTTTAAGATCATTTTTTTCCAGATGGTACAAAATAGCAAACTCTGGTTCTTCACTATAATTAATTAGGGATTCCAGGGCACAATGGGGCATTTTACTTCAAAAAAAATTTGTATTGAAACAGCTGCCTCTCTTATTACCAGGAGATCTGTACCCTTTCAGCTGCCAGTGCTGACATTTGTTTCCCCATTTCTCTACAAAATTAGCATCTCTAAGAATTCTAAAGGGTCTGTTCATGATTAACTTGCAGTTGTATTTTAATAGAACATTTTGTGCATTTCATATCATAAAAAAATTATCTAAAACTGAAAGGCTGATAAATTCCAGGACTTCATTTTGGTCAATGATTCAAACTTTTGGAGGAAAAAAAAAGAGAATTTCTCCTTTTTTGTGTGTGTGGCCAAGTCAAAGTTAAGAAGTAAGCCTTGGAAATCTATAATATTTATTAATGTAAAAATGTATAAAAACAAACAATAGCTGTGAATAAAGAAGAAAACTAGCAAAGCTATGAAGCATAGTTCTCTTCCTTATGAAGTCTATCCTGTATACATTTGTCAGTATGAATTCTAAAGGCAGAATCCTAAAGATGTCCTTTACCTGATATCCCCATGAACAGTACTGGTAATAAGGGACTTTGCTAATGTAATTAAGGTTGCTAATCAGCTGAATTTAAAATGGGAATAATATCATGAATCTTAGAATATACAGATGGACCCTTAAAAGCAGAAGAACAAGACAAAAATTCAGTCAGAAATATGGGGCAGAAGTTGAAGTCAGAGAAGATTTAAAGTGTAGGAAAGACTTGACCTACCGTTGCTGGAGGACAGCCATATGGAAAGCAATAGAAAATCCTTATTCAGCAAGTAAATAACTAGGTTTGACCTGCATTGATTTCTTGTCATTCAGCATTCACCTTTGTGTATATGTACAAATACTAACTAGAAAACCTTTAAGAAAACATCCTAATCTTAGAGTCCTGGAAATACTATAACATAAAGATGCATGCCAAAAAGAAAAAAAAAAAAAGTTCATCCAATCCTAGGTGATACTGTGATTCAGCACAATGTCTTCCCAGTTCCCTTCCAATTTTTGTTTTTCCAGTCCTCATTTAGGTAACCCTATTTTTGCTTTTTGCTTTTTGTCTCAATTTAGGGCTTCCGAATCCTTATGCTGCAGCTTGGTAAGAAATCTGTCACTAGAGTTGTTCTGAATTTTTTTTTTTGCTTATATAGTTGCTCATGGTATCACATGTTTCTTATTAATAATCCTTAAATAAAACTATTTTTCCTTGCCTAATCCCCCCTTCCTGTTAAATGACAACAAATTTATTCATTTTTGTGGGCACCTTTAAAAGAGGGATTGTATCTCATTTACTTTATGAATAAATATTTGTTGAATTTTAAAAAGTATAATGTCTGATAATGCCTTAATGGATTACCTTACCAGGATTATTTTATTTTAACAAGTCAGAATGTCAATACTGTATTTGTTGCATAGTTCCCATTTTTTAAACAAGTTAAGATTTCAAAAGAAATTAAGTAGAAGGGAATCCTAGAAGAAATGAAGGAAATGCTTCTCAGTAAAATTGCAGTGATAGCACCAAAGTTCTCCATATTTCCACTGGGAAGACTAGAAGATGTAAAAAAAGGGTGGAAACCTGCCAATTGATGTACCACAAACTTTGAGGATTTCCTGTTAGCTTAAATAAGAAGAGGCCAAGTGAAGGAAAGATTAGAGCCCTGAACAGAAAAATGCCTCCTGTGAAAAAATAATGTCTGAGAAGTAAATTGAGGTAACTTGAATAGTGCTTCTTAAAGTTTAAAGGAGGCTGAATTAATTGCTAGAGAGGGCCAAAGAACTTTAAAGGGCATATCACATTAATACTGCCTGACCTCTGTTCATGCACAGCATCTACACCTATAATTAGACCTGTGGAGAAGTGAGAGTAACTTAACTGATAGTGAAGGCTACTAGAAGCCAAAGGTCAATGCTACAGGCAGCTCACTAAGAAGGAAGCTGAGGATTGCCATTGTTCTTGGTACAGGGAAACTGACTATTGTGGGCTTGCTTCTAGGCTTGTTTGCACTATTTGCTCTCACAAATGAAGAAATAACACAGTGGCAAAGTTTCCTACTTGGTCTATTTAGAACTCTGAATCCTTTCTCAATCCCTCTAGACTATGAAGTCACTAACAATATAAATTTACGATAAATTATAAAATGTCCCCCTTCTTTGCATCTCGATCTCAAAGATTCATGCAAAGATCTATGCCAATTTCTTATAGAACCTACCTCTACTTAACTATGGCAAAGTAATGAGCAACCATAGATACTCTGATATGAGAATTTTTAAAAAGGGAGAACAATCACCCAATGTGTGAAGATATACTTCAATTCAAACAAAGGAAATTATCAAGAATCATAAGAGATACCTCACTGGAAACACAGGTATTCTAAGTAACAGAAGAATACTAGGGAGGTTTTATGATATTTTTCAACAAGATTTAAGAATATGATTGGTCCAAAAATAAATCAAACAATGCTAGAGCAAGTAATCATGAGAGATGCATTGGAGTTAAATACACACACAGATTTTTTTTATTGTAGGATTATTAAACTTAAAACTTTAATGAAAGTGCCATATAATAAGGTAATAATTGAATTTTAAAAGTAGCACACGGATTCAAGAAATTCATCCGGAACTCTGAAGAAATGGCAAATTGGTGAAAAAGAGTAAGAAAAAATATGGCAGATGTTGTGGACAAATTCAAGGAATCCAATACACACAAAATAGAAATTTTAGAAGAAGAGAATAGACATGATGTAACAGAAGCAAAAATCAAAGAACAGTGGAGAGAAAATTTCCTGAGCTGAACTAATATTTGACACTTTTGTTTAAAAGAGATGACTAGGAGTGCCTGGATGGCAGTTAAGTGTCCGATTTCTGCTCAGGTCATAATCTCGTGGTTTGTGAGTTCAAGCCCTTGCTTGAGATTCTCCCTTTCCCCCTCTCTTCCCCTACTTGTGTGCACACACTCTCTCACTCTCTCTCTCTCTTTCTCTCTCTCTCTCAAAAATAGACATTAAAAAGAATAAGAGATGGCCTAATAGTCAAATTTATTGTGGGATGGGAGGAAAGAAAAGAAAGGGGGACAGAGAGGTAAAACAGACTTAACACCTAGAAATATTTTGAATCTCCAGAAAAATTTTGAATTTCTAAAGGCATTGATCACACTAAGCCAGAAAAATAAATAAAATTTAAAAATAAATGTTAATGTTCAATACTCAAGAGCTGTAATGCACCAAGTGAAATATAATTTTAAATGTATTTTTAAATAAGTGGAACTATAAGAAAAATCAAGAAAACCACCATATTTATAGAAACGCATTTTAAATTGCCCTGAAACTATTTTACAGATCACATAAACAGAATAAATTAAAAAATAATAAGTTGGGGTATAGAGGAATTCAATGTTATAACTAATACGTGGTCTTGTCAAAAAGATGGCCCAGAAGCCATTTTTCTAGAATTCAAATGAAGTGAAAGAAAAACAAAATAGTAGAGGAGATGCCTCACATCCAAGGAGCCAACTACAACATAAACTCTGAGAGATCTCTGTGAAATATCTTGAAGTGGGAAGAGACTGAAGGACCTCATAAAGGGCCAGATCACAATTATGATTTGATAGTGTCAATAATAGAGTCTGAGTTGGGGAACGGCGTGCCATTGGAAATCTGGATACCACTCACTAGATACCACACTGTGCTCTAGATACACTCTACACAACAACCAATGGTAGCAGTGCTAGACTTGGTAGAGAGAGTATACATCAAGCATAAAGCAGAGGGAGTTTTGTCTGAGCTGAATTTATTCACTCATTCATTGTTCATTTAGTGAATAATTATTGAATATCAGTGTTTACTGGACATTGTGCTAGATGATGGGGGCAAGGCAGTGAAAAAGACAGATAAAATCCTTTATGATTTTTATTTACTTGGCTGGGGAAACAAACAGGTAAACAAATATAGAAATAAGATAATTTTTACAAGTTACATGTGCTACAAAAGAAACAAGTCAAGGCAATGTGATTCAGTGTGTAGTTGTTGGGGGTAGAGTTACTTAAATTGAGTGTTCAAAGAATGATTTCCTCTCTGAAGAGGTGGCATTTAAACTGAGACTTGAACATTTACAGTGAAACATTTAAACTGAGACTTTAAAATGAGCTATAGAAGAGCAGAAGAAAAGATGTTTTCAGCTGAAGCAGCAACAAAGACTTGGGCAAGGGAGGGTTGTACCCTTTATATAGATGGGAAAAAAACACAAAACTAAATATTGTAAGATATCAATTATTCTCTAGTTTATGGATAATTGCTATGAAAATAATGTGAATAACAATGATTATTTTGGAGGGTGAAGAGGGTGTGAGAATGTGATGTTAACATGCATGTAAAAGAATAAACTTTTGGAATAGCTGAGAAGATACACTACAATGCTTAAAAAAGTATAATAGCTTATTACTAATGCAAGAATATAGTTTAATGGGAAAAAATAGTTCCCAATGACCTCCAATGTAGGTACAAACACTAATTTATACAGGTGGCATTATATTATATTAGGAAAGGAAAAGATAAGCCAATAAACAGTGCTAGAGCAATTGGTTATTTACCAAATTTTACATAGTTACTTATCACCAGTCACCAAAATACAGATTAAAGACAAATGTTTAATAAGTAATCTTAAAAAGAAAATATAAGGAACTAGTTGTGCAATATTGGAGTGAGGAACACCTCTTAATGCGACAACAAAGGAAATCTTAAAGGAAATTAGCAGATTGCATGTGGTGATGAATGATTATTTGCCTTTTAAAATGTTGTGTATCTTCTAAATTATGTATACTGAGAAACTTTTAACTTTAGAATCAGAAAAATAATACTAGAAAAAACATTCAAAACGATTACCTCAAAAGAAAACTGAGGGATTGTTTTACAAAAGAGGCATATCTGGTACTTCTAAAATCATGCCCTGAGGAGAGTCACATTCTCTGTATATTTGGTTAACTCAGCATTACTCTTAAGAAATATAGGTAACAACTGCTATTGGAATGTTTCTTATTCTTTAATTTTCAGGAAACAGATTGTCCAAAATAATTTTAGCCTTTTAGTCTCTTGCTTTAAAAATACAGTCAAATATTGATCTTACCACAGAGATCTGATAGGAGATGAACTTGGGATCTTCCCCCTGGACAATAGAGACCATTTGGTCCAACAGAGTACCAATTACAACACATATTTTATCATTGTTTTCCCAAGCCTCCCTTGGGAATTATGTCTGATAAAAAGTAAAAATTGCAACACTGTTTGATTCTTTGGTGCAGACGTTTTCCTTCTCTTTGTCCTGCAAAGTCACATAAAGTACATTTTCTCTCTTTGTCTCCATACTCCTGACACTTTCACTTTCATTAAATTCCAGAATAGCAACTTTCTTACCCAGACAAAATGGGCTCCCTGGGAATTACCAGCCTCATCGTTATTTAAATAAAATTACATATGTATGTCAATTCAATTGTCTTCAAGTATCAGTGTTATTTCTCAGTCAGCAAGTAACCAGGCTGTAGACTTTTTGCATTTTCATCTACTTTAAAGTGCAACTGCTCAGCTAATGAGATCACTATAGCCCAGCAGAAAGCTCAAGTTTGAAGTGAAGTTTTTTTTTAAGTTTATTTATTAATATTATTTGAGAGAAAGACAAAGAGAGAGGTGGAGAGACCCAAGCAGGCTCAGCGCTGCCAGCACAGAGCCCCATGCAGGGCTCAAACTCACAAACCCTGAGTTCATGACCTGAGCTGAAATCAAGAGTCAGAAGCTCAACAGACTGAGCCACCCAGGTGCCTTTGAAGTTATTTTTCTTTTCATTTCAGTCAAGATTTTTTGCTTGTTTGTAAGTTTTTCCCCTCTGTGCTGAAATGTTACTACTCATTGTGTTTGATCCAGTCCAGTGTTGAATCTGTAATTCCACTTCATGGCAAAATAATGTTTGTTTCTATCTTCATAATCTTCCAGAAGTAGCTATGAAGTAGCTATCTTCATGCCACTGAGAGCTAATTTGAAAACTGTTAGCAAAATATCCCAAATCACTGGAGGACCAGTGGAGCCATGGGAGAGGAGTCAGAGGCCCTTCTCCAGGACCCAGGTTTTCCTGGTGACTTAGCTCCAGGTAGCCCCACATTTGTTCCAGGTGGTCTCAAAGGGCGGGAGCTTTCATTCGGACTGTGAGCAGAGGCCTCAACAAAGGCCCTGGGCACCAAGCCTGGTCCATTGCTTTCTGAGCAAACCTCCCCAGAGCTCAGACCTGGTTGGGAACCCTGGCGGGAATGACACAGTGGTTGACTGCTTCTGGATGAAGCCTGCAGTGCGGACACTTGCTGGATCTGAGGCCTCTGCGCAGTGCCCAGTCTCTGAGTGACTGCCTGGATCTTGAACCTGTTATCAACGGGTGCCTTATGCAGACTGCTTGGAACCCCGAAACAGGTGTTGATCCTGCTCCTGCCTAAGGGGTTGTGGAGGAACCACTTTGTTGATAGATAGATAGATTTAAAATTATATTTAATGGTATATAATGATGAAACCTCCTAGGACCCTCTGGCCAACTTAGTAGTCTTTTAAGCTTTAGCAAGCACCTTTAGCCCACATGGTTGATTAACCTTTCTTTTTATATTTATAGATCCTGCATTCTTTCCTAGAAAGAACAGAGCACCTCTGTACAACCCTCAGGCACTAAGGAACCAGATCACCTTGCTCCAAGCACTGAGATAATATCTGTAGCTGGCACCATTGAGTCTGCACATAATCAAGAAATGTTAGGTATTCCCATACTCCCTTTATTGATTAACTACCCTAAATGCCTTTAAAAACCCTTGGGCCAGTGGTGCCTGGGTGGCTCAGTCAGTTAAGCGTCTGACTCGGTTTCAGCTCAGGTCAAAACCTCAAGGATCCTGGATTCCAGCCCTGCATCAGGCTCTGTGCGGACAGCATGGAGCCTGCTTGGATTCTTTCTCTCCCTCTTCCCTCCCATTCCCCACCTGCTCGCTATCTCTTTATCTTAAAAATAAATAAATAAATAAATAAACATTTAAAAAGAAAAACCCATGGGCCAGGCAGAAACCTTGGAGTTGGCCTTTGGACAAGAGTCACCTTCTCCCCAGGTGGCCAACCTCCTGAATAAAACTCATATTCCTTTCCAACCAAAACTTATCTCTTGAGTATTGGTCTTTGGAGTGATGGGCAGCTGAACTCGGGTTTTGGTAACAATGATCTCATATATTATTAATATAACATATTATTACATAATATATATTCAAAATTCTGAATAAAAATTCAGGGAACCTGGAAATTTCTGAACAACAAAAATAAATTTAAGTGGAAAAAGACTAGTTCTTCAAATATTTTAAAATGTCAATCACATGTTCCTGATAATTATTAGCAAGGTTAAAGAAAAAGTGACTATTGAAATCATTAAAAATTTTTTTTAATGTTGAATCTCAGCTGGTCCACCTGAGACCTCCTGAGCACCAACCCTAGTCTCTCACGCGGTCCCATTTCTGCTCCAACAAGATGAAAGAAACTATCATGAACTAAGAGAAACTCGCCAACTGCAAGCACAAGTACACATTGGTGGGAAAGGAACTGCTTGCTGAAAGAAGGTGGTTCATAGAACAGCTACAGCAGATGATAAAAAACTTCAGTTCTCCTTAAATAAGTTAGGGGTAAACAATATCTCTGGTATTGAAGAAGTGAATATGTGCACAAACCAAGGAACAGTGGTCCACTTTAACAACCCTAAAGTTTAGGCGTCCCTGGCAGCGAACACTTTCACCATTACAGGCCAGCTGAGACAAAGCAGCTGACAGAAATGCTACCCAGTATCTTAAACCAACTTGGTGCAGACAGTCTGAAAAGTTTAAGAAAGCTGGCTGAAGCTCTGCCCAATCTGTGGATGGAAAGGCACCACTTTCTAACGGAGAGGATGGTGATGATGAAGTTCCAGATCTTGAGAATTTGGGTGAAGCTTCCAAGAATGAAGCAAACTGAATTGAGTCAACTTCTCAAGATGATAAAACTTGAAGAAGTTACTGGGAGCTGCTATTTTATATTATGACTGCTTTTTAAAAATTTTGTTCATGAATCTGATAAAATCTAGATCTCTAATATTTTAAGCCCAAGCCCCTTGGACACTGCAGCTCTTTTCAGTTTTGCTTATATACAATTCATTCTTTGCAGCTAATTAAGCTGAAGAAGCCTGGGAATAAAGTTTGAAACAAGATTAATAAAGTTCTTTGCCTAGTAAAAAAAAATTTAATGTTTATATTTATTTTTGAGACAGAGCATGAGCAGAGGAGGGGCAGAGAGAGAGGGAGACACAGAGCCCTACGCAAGGTCAAACTTGTCAACCACGAGATCATGACCTGAACTGAAGTCAGATGCTCAACTGACTGAGCCACCCAGGCGCCCCTGAAATCATTTTAAACATTGCCTCTCCCTTTCCATACCCTACTAGATTGAGGAGAGTCTGTTTTATCTTCCACTGTAATTTTTTCTACTTTCTTGTTCTCCCTTCAAGTGTGGTATCTTCTGTTATACAGATCACAGAAAATACAGTAAAAGCTTGTTTGCAAAGTATAATTCATTCAGGAAATATGCTTGTAATCCAAAGGACTTGTATATCTAAGCGAATTTTCCCATAAGAAATAATAGAAACTCAGATGATTTGCTCCACAACCCAAAAATATTCATATAAAATGATTACCATACTGTAATATAATACAAAATAATAAAGAAAATGTAAAATGTTAAAAAAAAGATAAATAACTTGCATTTACCTTTGAAAACCTTCGTGGCTGGTGTGAGGGAGACAAGAGAAGGGGGTTATTGTGTAGGACGACTTTTACTATCACTAACGGATCACTGCTATCTATTAGCTCAATGGAATCTTTTTCTTTTCATGCCACTTTAAAAAGGAACTTATCCAATGACACATGCTTTTGCTTCCTTTTGAGGATTTTGCAGAAGTGTGACATTGCATTGTCATTAAACAGATTCATCGCTCGCAGTGCTACAGCCTTATTTGGGTGGTGCTTTTCTACAAATTTTGTACTGTTTCCCACATTTTACACATCTCCCTAATCTCATTTGGAGTGAGGGATTCCTCAACCTTTCCTCCTCCTCCTCTGCACACAAGATCTCCTCCATAGCCTCTTGCTGTTGCTCGCGATGCAGATCCATAAGTTTGTCAGTGGTCAGCTCCTGGCCATGTTCCTCCACCAGCTCTTGAATCTTATCCTCTTTCCAGTCCCATGGTCTTCCCCAAGGTTATGATTTCACTGACAACTGGCAACTCCTGTTACTGAGCAGGCCCCTCTAAGTCATGTCCGAGAATGCAATCAGGCCTCAGTTTTCTCCAAGCAGATGACGGTTCTCTTGGTGATCCCATCCCAGGCTTTATTGATGATCTTGAGGAAGTTCACGATGTGGAAATGATTTTTCCAAAACTCTTGGAGGGTAAGATTTGTTCCTTCAGTCACCTTGAAGCATTGCTGAAATAGTGCTCTGGTGTAAAGCTTTTTAAAATTCAAAATGACCGGCTGATCCATGGATTGGAGGACTGGAGTGGTGTTGGGAGGAAGGAACCTGACCTTAATGAACTCAAATTCCATCCTCAAAGCCTGGAGTATGAGCAGGAGCATTATCCATAACCAGCAAGGCTTTGAGGGGCAGATTCTTTCCTAAAAGGTATTTCTTTACTGCAGGACTGAAGACCTCATTGATCCACTCAATGAATAAGATATCAGTGACCCAAGCTTGCTGTTGGACCTCCACATAACATTTAACTGACTCTTCTGCACCTTGCATTTCTTGAAGGCTCATGAATTCTTGGAATGATACAGGAGCAGGGGCTTGCCTTTGAAATCCCTGCCTGCGGGGCACCTGGGTGGCGCAGTCGGTTAAGCGTCTGACTTCAGCCAGGTCACGATCTCGCGGTCTGTGAGTTCGAGCTCCGCGTCAGGCTCTGGCCTGATGGCTCAGAGCCTGGAGCCTGCTTCCGATTCTGTGTCTCCTTCTCTCTCTGCCCCTCCCCCGTTCATGCTCTCTCTCTCTCTCTGTCCCAAAAATAAATAAAAGTTGAAAAAAAAATTTGAAATCCCTGCCTGCATTAGCACAAGAGGGTGAGACGGTCTTTCGTGGGCTTGTGACATTTCGTGGGCATTGTGTTCTCTTCTTCTGTAATGTATGTCCTCTTAGGCATCTTTTTTCCAAAAAAGCCCCATCTCATCACAGTTAAAGACTTGCTCTGGCAGGTAAAACTCGGAAATGATGATATTCTGGAACTCAGCGAATGCCTCAGCTGTCTTAGCATGCGAAATCGCAGCTTGTCCGTGTCTCACAACACTATGGATGCCACCTCTCCTCTTAAAGTTATCAAGCCATCCCCTTCTTGCCTTGAAAACTTCTTCATTTTCTGTTGACATACTTGGCAGTTTACTTACAAAGTTGGTGTACAAGGCATTTGCCTTCTTGCAGATAAAGTTCTTGGTCACAGTATCACCTGCTAGTTGCTTCTCATTTATCCAAACCAAAAGCAACTTTTCTACATCGTCCAGAAGACATGGTGGTTGCTTTGATATTCTTGTGACTCCTTTTGCTGCATCTAGCACCCTTATTTCTTCTTTCTTCTTTAATAGTGTGCAAATGGTCAACATAGACTTCTTACAAAATCTTGTAATTTCGGCCACTCGTATACCTCATTCATATTTCTCAATGATTTCCCTCTTAACTTCCACCATAATCATCTCCTTCTTACTGCTTTTCTTTTCAACCTTTTTCTGCAGGGGGCTATTGTATATGCTCACACAAATGTTTTTCTTTTTTCCATAAAGATGGTATTACTTTATTTCTTTAGGTTTTTAAAAAATACTTTAAAATTGTTTTCAATGTTTTCCTTAATTTTTGTTCTATTTCTCCCTAAATGTCTTACGTTTTAGTTGTATCTTATTCCTTAAAACATTATTTTTTATACTATGGAAAAATGTTATGTTTAGTTTTTTAAATATATGAAATTTATTGTGAAATTGGTTTCCATACAACACCCAGTGCTCGTCCCAAAAGATGCCCTCTTCAATACCCACCACCCACCCTCCCCTCCCTCCCACCCCCCATCAACTCTCAGTTTGTTCTCAGTTTTTAAGACTCTCTTATGCTTTGGCTCTCTCCCATTCTAACCTCTCTCTTTTTTTTTTTTTCCTTCCCCTCCCCCATGGGTTCCTGTTTAGTTTCTCAGGATCCACATAAGAGTGAAAACATATGGTATCTGACTTTCTCTGTATGGCTTATTTCACTTAGCATAACACTCTCCAGTTCCATCCACATTGCTACTAAGGGCCATATTTCATTATTTCTCATTGCCACATAGTACTCCATTGTGTATATAAACCACAATTTCTTTATCCATTCATCAGTTGATGGACATTTAGGCTCTTTCCACAATTTGGCTATTGTTGAGAGTGCTGCTATAAACATTGGGGTACAAGTGCCCCTATGCATCAGTACTCCTGTATCCCTTGGGTAAATTCCTAGCAGTGCTACTGCTGGGTCATAGGGTAGGTCTATTTTTAACTTTTTGAAGAACCTCCACACTGTTTTCCAGAGTGGCTGCACCAGTTGGCATTCCCACCAACAGTGCAAGAGGGTTCCTGTTTCTCCACATCTTCTCCAGCATCTATAGTCTCCTGATTTGTTCATTTTGGCCACTCTGACTGGCATGAGGTGATATCTGAGTGTGGTTTTGATTTGTATTTCCCTGATGAGGAACGACGTTGAGTATCTTTTCATGTGCCTGTTGGCCATCCGGATGTCTTCTTTAGAGAAGTGTCTATTCATGTTTTCTGCCCACTTCTTCACTGGATTGTTTTTCGGGTGTGAAGTTTGGTGAACTCTTTATAGATTTTGGATACTAGCCCTTTGTCCGATATGTCATTTGCAAATATCTTTTCCCATTCTGTTTGTTGCCTTTTAGTTTTGTTGATTGTTTCCTTTGCTGTGCAGAAGCTTTATCCAATGGAAAAAAGACAGTCTCTTTAACAAATGGTGCTGGGAGAACTGGACAGCAACATGCAGAAGGTTGAAACTAGACAACTTTCTCACACCATTCACAAAAATAAACTCAAAATGGATAAAGGACCTGAATGTGAGGCAGGAAACCATCAAAACCCTAGAGGAGAAAACAGGAAAAGACCTCTCTGACCTCAGCCGTAGCAATTTCTTACTTGACACATCCCCAAAGGCAAGGGAATTAAAAGCAACAATGAACTATTGGGACCTCACACAGATGTTGACTACAGTACAGTATTAATAAACTTTTGTCATATACTGTATTTAAGTAACTGGCAATAAGGCAGCAGAGGAAAGGGTCTATATCTGCAGGCAGCTTTACCTAGAATGAAGCAAAGCATTCTTAACCTTACTTTTGTATGGAAAAGCAAAGTACTGTTGCTTTGAAGTGACAAAAATACACTAGTGCCAGTTGTGGACACTTTCCAATGTTCTGAAAAATCACTGATTTCTACCAAACACTAAGGCCTGAGACTGAGCACCTGAGCATGGGAGATGAATACCCAGAATCCCTCAGCAAGAGAGAGATAGAAGCACTATGTAAAAGTGGCTTAGCTGTGATCATGCAATGTTTGGCATCACTTACTCCTCATACTGCAAGACATTGCTTGTTTATCAAGTTAAAATTTATTAGAAATATATGCTCATCTTGCAGAACACTTGCAGAACAAGTTACTCGCAATCCAAGGTTTTACTGTACTTGCAAGATTTGCCTTGCCTTGGGCAATATGTTACTTGAGGTTGAAATAGGAAGCTAATCTTGGATAAATGTCTGAGTTCTCTTTGGCTTATCCCATATAATTGGAATATTTAAGTCTGGTCCCCATCTCTTGGTCCTAACATTTCTAATAGTTCAAGGAAACTATGTATTCAAAATTAAGTGACTTGAGAAAGAAGGACTAATTGTGTTTTAAATGTAAGGAGCCTAAACATGTCAAAGATAGTACCTGAGAGTTTGTCTGGGATGGGGAAGATGGCAGAGACTCTGGATGGACCTCCTTCCCTGTGTTTCGGTGAAGGTAGGGCCAACTTTATCTCTAGACTGCTATAAATGGCACATTGTATGTATTAAGTACTCAATATGTTTTAGCTGCTAATATTTCTGCTGCTGTTGCTATGCAACTTATAGCAAAAGATTGTGTCAATAATGCTGATCTGTATTTTATAAATGATCTTTAATGTGCAATAATGTATTCCCAAGGCTTAGTGTAGCCTGACACATAGTTCGTGCTCAATGTAAATTGAATAAATGAATGTGTTCTTTGTTAACATGAGAAACGATAGGGAAATGTTGAAAATTCAATGGAAACTAGTCTCCACTTCTGGAGAATCAATTCACAGAGTTACAAAGTCATTATGTTTTTTTCTTCTCTCTGGGGAAACATTGAACCTTCTCAAAACTCCCTCTATAATTATTTCCTGGGTGAAGGCCAAGATATAATTTATAATACTATAACATTCTTATAAGGACTTGGTAGAAGGACAAACTAAATAGTCATTAATGGTGAATATTAGGGTCTTTTTCACAGTAAAATGATAAATTTTTATTTATTTATGAGATATGAATATACAGTGGGGAATCAAGGCATGAAATGATGGTTAAAAATACTATATGTATGTCAACGAAATTTTTAACATGTGAAAGTAGTTGTGTTATGGGATTAGAACACACAAAGCTACCTAAGACATTGCTTTTGTTATTGGCTAGTGTATAAAATAAACATATAACAATTTAAAAGCAAAGATTCTACTGGAATGAGGTTTGAAAATATATATACATACATGTAGGTATGTGTATAAAACAAACATATATCATTGATTAACCAAACATTTATCTCTGTGCTCTAGAACCAGACTACATACAATTCAAAATCAAATGAGTGCCAGAGAAGTAAATAGACAATTGCAGTAGAGTCTGATAATCTGTTAGGATATCGCATTCTATGGGAACACAGAGGTGTACAGGACCCCAGTTTCTAAGCGGTGTATTTCAAAAGCTGAAGTTTCAAGGCTGAGTAAGAGTTAGCTAGAATAAAAAGCAGGGAGACTAGGGAAGGTACTACAGATAAAAGAAACATATTGTGTGAGGTTGTGAAGATATGCTTTGTTAAACTGCATGTACATAGGTAAACATGACTCGAATGAGGGTGGGTATAGGTAAGAGATAAAAATAAGGGAGGCAGTGCAGTGCCAGATAACAAAGAATTTTGTATTCTAAGGAGTTTGCATTTTTAATCCACATATTGTAGCTTTTTTGAATAGCTGATGTAATGCAAATTCACCATAAACATTCAAATAATACAGATATATAGAACATATGAAGTAAGTACATCCAATTTTGTAACTATGTTCATACAGCTGGTGAAAATATCTTTTAAAGATATTTAAACTAGTTTTATTAAAATTAAAACAGTGGTTTTTACTTTTTATATAAAAACAATACATAACAGAAAAAGATTTAAAGAAAAAGTAAAAAATTCATCCTACTGTCCAAACCTCTACCTCTAATTCCACTTGGCAGAGTCAAAATTATGAATAATTTCTGGCTTTTAATACTTTTGAACTTTCCATTTTAACTTCAAATGATATACTTATAAATCCCTACTAAAAAGAGTGAAGTATAATGTTGTAATAAATGGAGAATATTGTCAGATTACCTATCCCCCCCACACACAAAAAAAGTCAGCCAAGATAGCTTCACATGGTAAATTCTATTAACACTATAAGCAAAAGATAATTCCAGTATTATTCAACTGCCCCCAAAAATAAAGTGAGAAGAAAAGTTTCCACATTCTTTTCTTCCTCTTCTTTTAAACAACACATGTTAATACCTGAAAACTAACAAGGAGAGCTTGGTAACGAAAACAATAGCTTTGTCTGACTCACAAATATTGAAGCAAAAGCATTAACTAAAAATCAAATTAAGTCAATTATGAGTTAGTCATCAAACCCAGGGTTCATTTTAAAAATGCAAGGATGGTTCAGTATAAGAAAATAGTTAAAATAATTTGCTGTTAACAGTACACAGGGAACAGTAATTATAAAAGTGTGGCTAGAGCCTAGGGTTCATTGGGAGGTGGTACATGATGAGGTTGGCAAAATAGATTGGAAACCTATGAAAGAATGAAAGAATTTATACATAGTGAATGCCAAAAATATCTGTGATTTTAACAGGAGAGTTAAAGAATACTTTTATTTCATTTTTTATATTCGAAGGGAGTAATATTCTATTTCATTTGAGAAAGTAATTACTCCCATAATTCACTTTTTATAAGCATCAAAACATTATTAGTGGCATATGTATATCTATATATCTATATTGATATGTATATCAGAAGTGTAGAGAATAAAAATATATATTGTATCTAGGATGCATTTTTTACACATTAAATTACATCACTAATCATTTGTTTTTGGATTAATATACTTCATAACAAATGCAAATATTAATAAATAAATATAGTCCAATATATAAAATTAACATGTAATAATAACAAACAGTTTTTGTGTTTCCTGTGTACTAGGAAAAAATATACACATGGATATACATACTTATAGATGTTGAAATATATATATATGATATATATATCATATATATATATAATAAAACCTCACAATAACAACCTGTGTTACTTGCATTACCTTCATATTGAAAATAAAGGAACAACGGCTCACAGGAATCTATCTGATACTAAAATCTTTGTGCTTAATCTACCACATCCTGCTTTCTTCACATAGTACCTTGTGAAAAGACAATGTATAAGAACTTTCTAGTGAGTCAGAATCTTTGAGCAAGGGTGAGAGATTGCAAAATGCAACCCATTCATTGCAAAATGAATTCCATATGCAAAAGAATTTTATTGCAAAATGAAACCCATATGCAAATAATCTATGCATTTAAAAAAATCAGTCCCATCTATAAAATAAATAGTTCAGCTTAAGCCACAGACAAAATAGAAAATAAGGAAATAACTTTAGATTTTTATATGTAAAGTAGATCATTTGTTTTGAGTTAGCCTTTATACTTGAAGTTGTCATAGCATGAGAAAATTTGGAATGTGAAGTTATGTGTTTTTTTTCCAATAACTGTACAAGCTTCCTTCTTATGTTTGGAAACTTCTACAGGTGCCTTATGAGCTTAACCTTACCATATGAGCTGGACAGGAATTAAAGAATATAAACTGGACAATGTAGTTGAGGTAGCTTCGAGTAGACTATTCAGTATTACATTGTAGCACTAGTTTCAGGCAATGGTGAATATGAGAGCTGGGATTACATCTACTTCATTTGGGAGGCTTGGAAATAAATAACCAACTAAACCTTATACTTCTAATAATCCTTGCCTCTGCATAATTAATTTTAGTTTCAATGGAGAAACTGAGACAGCCTATCAGACCCAAATATTGACTAACACTGGAACCTTAAGGTAAGAAGCACTGTCAACTTAAATGTGCTAATAAAAAGCAGCACCCTTACATAAATTAATAACTATTCATAGAATCAAGGTAGAACTACTTAATTAGCTTTTGGATTTAAAGATTAAACTGAGGGGCGTTTGGGGGTGGTTCAGTCGGTTCAGTGTCCAACTTCAGTTAAGGTCATGATCTCGCGGTTTGTGGGTCTGTGCTGACAGCTCAGAGCCTGCAGCCTGCTTCAGATTCTGTGTCTCCCACTCTCTGTCCCTCCCCGACTCATACTCTGTCTGTCTGCCTCTCTGTCTCCAAAAAATAAATTAGAAAAGAACATTAAAATTTTTAAAATAAAAATAAAAACACTTAAAAAATAAAGAGTAAACTGAAAAATAATTCATGGGTTTTAAAAGTGTGTTTGATGCTAGCTGAGAATAGCATCTATTTTAAACTAATGATATACCTTACGTCCATGTGTGCATACATGTGCGTGCCTGTGTATTTGTGTATGTGTGCGTGTATCTTTTGGGAAAGTTATGTTTTAAAGGAGAAGTGACAAGATCCCTCTCCAAATTCCATGTGTTGAATCCCAAGAGTCATTCTCTACTCACTATCTGATGAGATTTGACAGTACAAAATTCAGTTGCAAAGCCACATATAATGCAAGCAGGCTGTAGCCTTGCACTATCTTGCTGGAGGCTAATCACTTTATAATGAGTTTAGTGAAAAGTACCTGTGCAATAAGTTGTAGTTGACAGCAGCCCAAGGGGACCTCTAAGTGCTAAAAATTAGCAGCTGAGGGATGTTGGATTGCATCCTTTTGAAGATAGAAAACAGATTCCTTTCTAAAATACAAGCAATTTAAACTCAACACAAATCAAACAGATGGTAAAAGAAATATCTTGTTGCTATGGGCTTTATCCTGTTTTTGTTCTCACTGTTTTATGAAGTGAAAGAAGAAAAAAAGTCAGGTTTCTAGTGTTTTAGTTTGAGGAAACAATATCTTAACAGCACAGAGAAAATGATTTTTTTCACTGCAATATTTTTATTTGACAGTTCGTGGAAAAATTTACACCAAGCTATATTTAAAGAAAATGGTGAACATGCATTGAACAGTCAGCTTACTTTTAAATGATTCACTTTCATTGTAAATTTTGGATATTAAATAATCAATCTGGACTGGAGAAATTATAATAAAACACAATCACTACTATTTATAAGACTGTTGCAGAGCTGGATTGCTATAAAGACGACTATGCATCAGAGGAAATACAACTTTGATTAGACTGTATTGATACCATTGGTAAACCTCAAAACTCATGCTAATTTTGCCTGCAAGAAAGATGCAGCATAAGACATAAAGAAAAAAAGGTTATGGCATTGCTTGGTAGTAAGAAATCTGTAAAATAATGTTTTGGCTTTCCAACTTGGCACTAGAAATGACAGAACAAAACATAAGAGAGATACATTTGACACAGTGCCATGAAATGCATTTGCTACAGTGCCATGAAAAACATTTCTGAACTTTAGTATATTTCCTTGAATCAAAGGGCACCCAGTGTATTAAGGTTTTAGAGAGGTCAAAATAACCAACGGTATGACAGTTGCTATTGACAGCTGCAGTCTAAACTACTTGTGCATCTATAGTAAATACTTGTATTGAAATGATATATTGAATTAAGTATGATACAAAGGTCCACAAATGTGCTAGGTAGTAAATGTTAATTTTACAATAGGATTTGACAGCACTACCCTTAGTTGCTGAAAGGTAACTGGGGGAAACACTAAGCAGTGGTACAAACACTGCTAACGCCTTCACAGAATCTTTGTAGTTTCATTAGAGGTTTCAGGCTAGGGTAAGAAGTTAAATAAGACAGCAGAGAAGAGCACTTCTGCAAAGCAGAGGCGTATAAGAAGATTTTGACCAGATTGTGAGAGACCTTATATGTGAAACTGAAGAATTACAGGTTTATTTGTTAGGCAATTAGGGGCCACTGAAGGACTTAAAGAGAGGGTAACGTGTACAAAATAGTGTTTTATGAAGTTTACTGGCTAGTAAATGGGGAAAGACTGAAGGCAAAAAAACTAGTTAAGAGATCATGTGATCATGACAACTATCCAAGGAGGCAGTGGTGAGGGTCTGAACAAGGCTGTGACAAGGGGAATAAAGGAGGACTTGGTGACTGATGGAATGCGAAGGAGAGATGGTGCAAATCAACATTTATGATAAGCAAAGTCATGAATTTCATAGCCAGATTATCGTTGAGCCTCTCGAGAAAGAAAAGAATCCAGAATGATTTGAATATATAGGCCTGAGGACAGACAGAAGGGATAATTTCATAAAGAAATACTTGTGTCCAGGAGGGAAACTGATTTTGAAGAAACAATTCAACTCATTATATTTTCCAGTTATTTTGAGTGTCATTATGCAACAGTTTTGTGGAATGTCTTTGGTATTGTGTTGATACTTTTATAATATTAAGTGTGGTTCAGCTGATGGTTTATTTTATGTTCTTGTTGTATATATGACATATTTGAATTTATTTGTCATGTGGCACTTTAATCATATAGATGCAGCCTCAGTTGTTAAGTCTGATCTTGATAACAACCCACTTAAATTAGGAAAAATATAATAATTTAGAAGACAATAAATGATAAATATGGTATATTGTCAAAGCTTAATGTCTGTCCTTAGTAAACCTGATTTGCACATTTCTGTAATAAAATGGAGGCAAACCAAACCACAATGATTACAAACTGATGTTAGTAACACACAGTATTTTATTGTATTGAGATTTTTTTTGAAATATAAGGCTGAAGCTGTTACAGAAATCATCGGCTCTGTGTTTAAAAAAAGTAAAGAAAAATTTTAGAAAATAAGAAATCATTCACATGTGCTAACGTATTTTTATTGACAGAAATACAGATTTAACTCAACACACCTGACATATATACTCATCTCCTGAGATTCATGTTTCAATTTTCTTCAACCTCTTCTTATTAGGTAGCAGCAGGCCATGAGCAAACCCCTGGAATTGCAGTAAGGATAGTAAGTGTTTTTATGTCAAAAGTTCAAGCAGACCTGTTTCCATTTAAAACAAAGTAAAAACATTATGGCTCATGTTAGTTTCTCTTAGAACATTGGGAAATATGTTTCTAACTCCATTTTATTACCTTGCTACTTCTCTTTAACTCTATCCATGAACTGAAAACATAATCCTTTTTTAGTATATGTGCTGCCACAGCGAGCACTGAAAACATAATCTTAAGTCCCCTTATAGGAGTTTCAGTTTCCAAAAACTGATATATCTTTACAGCTAAATACCTGGACACTGTTTCTGTCTCAAACTGGCTTTTCAATAAAGGTCTTATTTTATTTTAAAGGTGAAGAAGTAACCATAGCATATCTCCAATAAAAGTGTACTTTCTATTTCTTGATGGAGGTTGGTAAACCCACGTTTTTTTTCTGTCTTCTTATCTAAACCTTTTCTCATTAAAGAATCAGATCAAGTCAGGTATAATAAGGCATAAATATGAAATATTATAAAATATATGTTATTACAATTGTTAAAATGTAATAATGGCAACTATTATGACCAATTGTGGTCCAGGCACTGTGATAAATAATTTTATGCATGATTTCTTTTGACACAACAATCCTACCGATTATATATAGGTAATCCTTGCTAGCCAAGAATTCAAGGTTTCTTGAGAATCAAACATAACAAAAATGCAAAAATATTCACTAATTAACTGTACAAAATTAACACCCACTTAATTATCCTTCTATGAAAAATAGTAGCATCCCTCTCTTTCCATTATATCCTAGTCATAATCCATTATATTAATGCAGACACATTCAAATTTATCACAATGTAAAACTTAAGGGGCACCTGGGTGGCTCAGTCAATTAGGCATCCGACTTAGGCTCAGGTTGTGACCTCATGGTTCATGAGCTCGATCCCCACATCAGGCTTTGTGCTGACAGCTCAGAGGCTGGAGCCTGCTTTGGATTCTCTGTCTCCCTCTCTTGCTGCCCCTCCCCCACTCACACTCTGTCAAAAATGAATAAGCGTTAAAAAAATAAAATTTAAATTGTACAAAAGATGCAAAATTTCATGAAGTGAATGAAAATGATATTGGCAGTTACTTGTAAAATCAATGACAAGTGGGAATCTTGCAGAGATATACCAGTTAACTGTTGATTAAGGGAACATTGACCAGAACAATGAAGATAGAGTCCTATGGAAAACTGATAAAATGCTTGAATATTTTTTTCAGAATGACCCTATTAATGAGTACACAGAAAAAGTTTTTTTTTTAATATATGAAATTTATTGACAAATTGGTTTCCATACAACACCCAGTGCTCATCCCAAAAGGTGCCCTCCTCAATACCCATCACCCACCCTCTCCTCCCTCCCACCCCCCATCAACCCTCAGTTTGTTCTCAGTTTTTAAGTCTCTTATGCTTTGGCTCTCTCCCACTCTAACCTCTTTTTTTTTCCTTCCCCTCCCCCATGGGTTCCTGTTAAGTTTCTCAGGATCCACATAAGAGTGAAACCATATGGTATCCGTCTTTCTCTGTATGGCTTATTTCACTTAGCATAACACTCTCCAGTTCCATCCACGTTGCTACAAAAGGCCATATTTCATTTTTTCTCATTGCCACGTAATATTCCATTGTGTATATAAACCACAATTTCTTTATCCATTCATCAGTTGATGGACATTTAGGCTCTTTCCATAATTTGGCTATTGTTGAGAGTGCTGCTATGAACATTGGGGTACAAGTGGCCCTATGCATCAGTACTACTGTATCCCTTGGATAAATTCCTAGCAGTGCTATTGCTGGGTCATAGGGTAGGTCTATTTTTAATTTTCTGAGGAACCTCCACACTGCTTTCCAGAGCGGCTGCACCAATTTGCATTCCCACCAACCGTGCAAGAGGGTTCCCATTTCTCCACATCCTCTCCAGCATCTATAGTCTCCTGATTTGTTCATTTTGGCCACTCTGACTGGCGTGAGGTGATACCTGAGTGTGGTCTTGATTTGTATTTCCCTGATAAGGAGCGACGCTGAACATCTTTTCATGTGCCTGTTGGCCATCCGGATGTCTTCTTTAGAGAAGTGTCTATTCATGTTTTCTGCCCATTACAGAAAAAGTTTTTAAAAGTTCAGGGTATAATATGTTACTCTGACCTATTGGGACCTCATCAAGATAAAAAGCTTCTGCACAGACAAGAAAACTAAAAGGCAGCCAATAGAATGGGAGAAGATATTTGCAATGACATATAGTATTCAAAATCTATAAAGAACTTATCAAACTCAACACCCAAAAAACAAATAATTCAGTGAAGAAATGGGCAAAAGACATGAATAGATACTTTTCCAGAGAAGACATCCAGGTGGCTAACAGACACATAAAAAGATGCTCAACGTCACTCCTCATCAGAGAAATATAAATCAAAACCACAGTGAGGTACCACCTCACACCTATTAGAATAGCTAAAATGAACAACCCAGGAAACAACAAATGGTGAAGATACGGAAAAGGGGAACACTTTTGCACCATCGGTGGGAATGCAGACTGGTACAGCCACTGTGGAGAACAGTATGGAGGTTCCTCACAAAATTAAAAATACAACTACCCTATGACCTAGCAGCTGCTATGTTAGGTATTTATCCAAAGGATACAAAAATGCTGGCTCGAAGGGACACATGCACCCCAATGTTTATAGCAGTACTATCAACAATAGCCAAATTATGGAAAGATCCCAAATGCCAATCAACTGATGAATGGATAAAGAAGATGTGATATATATATATTTATATACATATACATATACACAAGTAATATATAATATTACTTGGTGATCAAAAAGAATGAAATCTTGCCATTTGTAACAATGTGGGTGGGACTGGAGTGTATTATGCTAAGTGAAATAAATCAGTCAGAAAAAGATAAATAATATATGATTTCACTCATATGTGGAAATTAAGAGACACAGCAGATGAACACAGGGAAAGGGAAGGAAAAATAAGATAAAAACAGAGATGGCAGCAAACCATAAGAAACTCTTAAATACAGACAACAAACTGAAGGTTGCTGGAAGGGAGGTGGGCAGGGGGATGGACTAAATGGGTGATAGGCACTAAGGAAGGCACTTGCTGGGATGAGCACTGGTGTCATATGTAAGTTATGAATCACTGGGTTCTACTCCTGAAACCAAGACAACACAATATGTTGACTAACTTGAATTTAAATTTAAAAAAATCAGGGTATAATATGTTACTATACAATTTTTCAGAAAAATTGCATGTACGTACAAGAAAAGTAAAAATCAGCATCAAATAAATCTTTGTTCTGAGAAGTACTACCCAGTTCTAATTATAAATGCAACTTTGTTAAATTTAAGGTAAATGCTTTATATAATTTCGATTACTTTTTCAAGGTTAGTCCCAAGCAAACATTTTATTCACAATTTGCAATGTATTTTTGGTCTTCTTTTAAAGTGCATTCACTTGAGTGGATTTTTCTGGTGCTAATTACTCTTGGACAATGAGGACTTCCTGCATTATTATCTCTATGTTTATATGAGGAAACTGAATTTTCAGAAAATATATACCTTGCTGTAGCATTCAGAGTCCAAAAAAGGGACAAAAACCACACTAGTTATTTGAGCAGAGTCAGTTGAATATAAGGAATAATAACAGGTATAAAAAGTAAAAAGATAATACTAAATTATTGTGGACTTAGCAACTACAGGAAACAGCTACCACATGTAGAAGAGGTTGGGATTATTAAATCTACAAACCTAGAGGAAGGGCCCCATGGTGCTGATTCTCAGACCTCTGAAGAATATGCAGTGTACTGGTTACTTGGGGGAAAGGGAAGCAGATGGGATGAGGCTGATTCTGTAAGTATTGGAAAAATGGCATATCTGTGACTATGGAAAAGACCTGCTGCTTCTGAGGTGCAGAAGCTTGCTGGGGAGAGGTGTGAGACTCAAAGGAACAGGAATCAACATGAAACCAACAGAAATTAAGCAGGAGGGAGCATGTCACTTCTTTTTCTGTCAGCCTTGTAGTCTCCCAGTCATGCCCATATTGGCAAAACTCAACATATAAACAGCTAGCAAAGCAGAAATGTGTGCAGAGTCCTGGTGTGAGCATTACAGAGTACAGAAGGGTGATTTAAAGCTGAGAGATAATAGCTTAATTACTGCCCCAGCCCCCTTTTTAGTTACTGGGCATCTATAAATACGCTTGTACACATATTTAAACTTATATACACTGAAAAAAAAACAGCTCTTTCTAGCACTAACATGATGCAACTAATTTTTATAAAATCAAAGATGATTTCATATTCCCCTTGTTGAGGAAACAAGAAGTAACAGCAGCCATTGCATCCAACTTTGGGAGACAGTCACTCTATCGATCTCTGACACACTTGCTTAAGAGAATACAGCTGATGACGGTAGACGCAGGATTTGGCCAAAACTGTCCCGAAATCTGAAGCTCTTTACAATGCACCAAGCTATCAGTGCTAACTATGTCAGATCAGTATAGACACTCCTTCAGAGCAATATGAGGTGGTTACACCTGAACAACATGAAGACTTATAGCTGATTTAAAAACAATAATCTAGAGAAAGTAAGCAGAATAATCTAATTGTGATGGAGTCTTATTAGTAAATCTGGTAACAATTAAATTGTGAGAAATAAACATCATAACAAATGGTCCTACCTTATCTTAAGAGTTGGAATAGCCCTCACTTTTAAAGATCTTTATCACATTACCCATATATTTAACCTAGTTATTGCTTCTGATGGTTCATCTTGACCTTGTCTACTAAATTAGCCATAATATTGGGGAACAGGAGAGTAAGAGTGAGAGTGAGGAAGAGAAAGATTCATTTTTGAACATTCACATACAGGAGAATCAGATTAGTGTACAGCTTCTGTTATTCAGAACCATGATGATACACTTGTTGCAAAACTTGTGAAGAAATTTAAAAATTTTATGTTTCCTATATGATAATAAAAAACATTATGGCCCACTGCTACTGATGAGATTTTCCACCTATAGCCAGCTGTGTGCAAATGAGAGATTTTAACGCATACTGTTCAGCCTATTTTTCTTTTTCTTTCTTTTTTTTCTACTTTTGTTTTTCATTTGTAAGCAGACAAGAAGCAAAAAAAATCACAACTCAACCACTCTGCTGAGAAATTATTATTTATATATTTTTCTGGAGATGAAAAAGTATACACATTTTTTCTAGTGATAATGAAATACAGTAAGAGGATCATATATGTTGAAAAGTTAGGCTTCTCTTTTTATAAAATCCAATACTGTATTATTTTGCAGAAAGTAAAATTTAAAGGTCAAGACAAATGTTTGAAGAAAGTGAGGAAAGGAGCATAAGGTAAAAAAAAAAAAAACACAAGGCAAAGTTAAAGTCACTGCATGTGTATTGGTTGGTCAGCTGGGTTTTGCTGTAATAAACATGTATGAAATCCTATGTCAATGATATAAGTTGTAGGGCTTTCTGCTGTTAGGCTTTCCTACTTGGGATTATTATTAACCTTGCCTCACATTGTCTTTTAAGAATGTTTCTTTGTGATTACATGTTTTATTGCTTTTAGATATTTCTAATTCATTTGAAGGAATTTGTCTGGCATTAGAACAGCTTTATCCACATGTTTATGTCTTTATTGTGGCTGCATACTTTTTACTGTTTTATCTTCTGTTATAATGAAGCAATAGTTTATGTTATATTTCCTACAAAAAGTACCTGTCACATAGTAGTTGCTTATTGAATAATGTGCAAATACATGAAAGAGTGAATGAATGGCAAAGGACAGGGTAGACTAAACCTCCGTGAAAACAAGACGGTTTCATTTATTCACGTATCCTGAGTTCACCAGTGTCTATACCATAGTAGATACTTAGTAAATGAATGAAGATGAGGAGGGGATTTAAGGGATAGCCAGCAAGTTGTATTAGAAAGAAAACTGATTTGGAAGTAGGGCAGTTCTGGGTTTAAAAAAAAATAGTTCTACTAAACTGTGTAATTTTAAATAATTTATTTTATTTACTTGAGCTTTAACTTCTTTCCATTAATGACAATATTTTAGTCTTCATAGAATTATTATGAGGGTTAAATGGTAATAAATGTAAAATACCTAATAGCATTCTATACAGAGTGGAGTTTCTCATGGAATTGAATGATGAGGACCTAACAAATAGCTAACAGACAGGAGTTCAGCTACATTACTGGATAACTGAAGGAAAGGTTGTGACTTTCAATATGACAAGTTTCCATAACATTATCAAGCAGAAACAGAGTCAGTGGGCATAACTGATGTTCTTGGAAGGATTTGGGCAAGAAAAGAAGATTGTATATAGACTATATCATAGTTCTTAGATAATATTGAGGCATTTTTATGGTAATTCATTGGTTTCAGTATTTCTTTTCTTTGGCACACTGAAGACCTATAGAAGCAGTGTGGCAAATGTGTTTGGCTTGCAATGCAGTTATGACTAGGTAAAGGTCATGTGGAGGCATCAATAGTACAGGCAGCTTTTAAAACCTATGTTAAAATATACACAGAATATTATAGAAAGTTCATCAAGAAAGGAGAAAAAAATTTTTTCCTACAAGTCCAGAACTCTAGTGAAATAACTGCTTTTGAGATATTCCAATCCAGTTTTCATAATCATATATATCTGCTCAATAGCAAACAACTGTGTGCATAATATTACATATATTTTTCATTTAACATTTTCCTTTGTTGTTAGTTATAATATTATTTTAATGATTATATAACATGTGTGAAATATCGTTTACTTAACCATTCCTATAATATTGAAGATTTTTGTTGATTACTTTTTTCATAAACATAAATTAAAATACAATGATCATCTTGGTGTATTTGTGCATCATTTCCCCATGGTAAATTTCTGAAAATGTGATTATTGGATAAAAGCATTTTAATATTTTATGTCTCCTGCCAAATGTGTTTCCAAAAAGATTCCCAACTAACAAAATATGGCAATGCTTAAAAGTCCTATATTCTTTTCTCTCTATAGATGTTTCATGTCTCTCTCTAGTTAAGATATTTTGGGTTTGTGCACTTGCTCATTGGTAGCTTCCAAAGTATTCTGCCTCTCTTTTGTGGAAATCAATTTTTGGTGTGCTTTCTAGGGTTCATCTTCTTTTAATTATCTGTTTTGTAAGTATCAGCCTAGTAACCTTTCCTCTTATTCCTTTATATAAGTGTTCAGTTTGAACAGTACCTAATTTATGCTACCTTAGAAGTTGAGCTTGAAACGTTAAATTTCTTATTAAACAATATGAAGATGACACCTTGAATTCTATAAATTGAGATAGATCTTATTGATTCAATTTTATTCTGTTTATCCTTCTAAAGAAAAAATATAAACTGGGATCAATGGTACCTAAACAAAGATAAATATTTTTTTCCAATAGTGAAATTAATAGGTTTTTGAGGATTCCACCTGCAACTGAGACTTCATCAGCAACTTAGCTTTAACCAAAATGAACCACATTCAGGTAAAAAGATGGTGGATTAGTTCCTAATAGTTAACTTCTCCTTTTATTTCCCTTGCCTCCAGAGACAAGTCTAGTAGGAAGTTGCTATGGCCGAAGTCAAAGAGATTGCTGCCTGTTTTCTCCTGTAGGATTTTGATGGTTTCCTGCCTCACATTGAGGTCTTTAAGTGATTTCGAATTTATTTTTGTGTATGGTGTAGGAAAGTGGTCCAGTGTCATTCTTCTGCATGTCACTGTTCAGTTTTCCCAGCACCATTTGCTAGAAAGACTGCCTTTTTTCCTTTGGATACTCCTTCCTGCTTTGTCAAAGATTAGTTGGCTATACATTTGTGGGTCCATTTCTGGGTTTTCTCTTCTGTTTCATTGATCTATGTGCCTGTTTTGTGCCAATACCATAATGTCTTGATGATTACAACATTGTTACACAGCTTGAAGTCTGGAATTGTGATGCCTCCAGCTTTGGTTTTCTTTTTCAACATTGCTTTGGCTAGTTGGGGTCTTTTCTGGTTCCATACAACTTTTAGAATTGTTTGTTTTAGCTCTGTGAAGAATGCTGGTGTTATTTTGATAAGGATTGCATTGAATGTAGAGATTGCTTTGAGTGGTATAGACATTTTAACAACATTTGTTCTTCCAATCTATGAGCATAGAATGTTATTCCATTTCTTTGTGTCTTCCTCAGTTTCTTTCATAAGCTTTCTGTAATTTTCAGTGTACAGATCTTTTACCTCTTTGATTAGGTTTATTCCTAGGTATCTTATGTTTTTTGGTGCAGTTGTAAATGGGATCAATCGCTTGATTTCTCTATAAGCTGTTTCATTATTGGTATATAGAAATGCAACTGATTTCTATATATTAATTTTATATCTTGTGACTTTGCCGAATTCATGTATCAGTTCTAGCAGTTTTTGGTGGAGACTTTAGGGTTTTCCACATACATTATCATATCTTCTGTGAATAGTGAAAGTTTGACTTCTTTGCCAATTTGAATGACTTTTATTTCTTTTTGTTATCTGATTACTGAGGCTAGGACTTTAAGGTAAAAAAAAGCTTCTGCACAGGCAAGGAAACAATCAAGAAAACTAAAAGGTATCCACAAAATGGGAGAAGATATCTGCAAATGACATATAGATAAAAGGTTAGTATCCAAAATCTATAAAGAACTTATCAAACTCAACACCCAAAAAACAAATAATCCAGGGAAGAAATGGGCAGAAGACATCAATAGACACTTTTCCAAAGAAGACATCTAGATGGCTAACAGACACATGAAAAGATGCTCAACATTACTCATCATAAGAGAAATATAAAACCACACTGAAGTACCACATCACACCTATTAGAATTGCTAAAATGAACAACTCAGGAAACAACAAATGTTGGTGAAGATACAGAAAAGGGGGAACATTTTTGCACTGGTGGTGGGAATGCAGACTGGTGCTGTCACTGTGGAGAACAGTATGGAGGTTCCTCAAAAAATTAAAAATAGAACTACCCTATGACCTAGCAGTTGCTGTATTAGGTATTTACACAAAGGATACAAAAATGCTGATTCAAAGGGGCACATGCACCCCAATGTTTATAACAGTACTATCAACAATAGCCAAATTATGGAAAGATCCCAAATGTCCATCAACAGATGAATGGCTAAAGAAAATGTAGTGTATATATACAATGGAATATTATTTGGTGATCAAAAAGAATGAAATCTTGCCATCTGCAACAATGTGGGTGGAACTAGAGTGTATTATGCTATGCAAAATAAGTCAGTCAGAGAAAGACAAATAATAGATGATTTTACTCATATGTGGAATTTAAGAAACAAAAAACAGATGAACATAGGGGAAGGGAGGGGAAAAATAAGATAAAAACAGAGAGGGACACAAACCATAAGAAACTCTTGAATTCAGAGAGCAGACTGGGGGTTGCTGGAGGGTGGGTTAGTGAGGGTATAGGCTAGGTGGGTGATGGGCATTGGGGAGGGCACTTGTTAGGATGGGTACTGGGTGTCATATGCAAGTGATGAATCAATAGGTTCTACTCCTGAAGGAATTCTACACTGAAGGTTCTACACTGTATTTTAGCTAACTTGAATTTAAATAAATAAATTAAAAAACATCATGGTTATAATCTTCTAAAATAGAATGCAGGAAAATTTAAATGTGTCTATTATTTTAGTTTACAAGTAGGTCAGGGTGTTTTAGAGATTGTGGGTATTGAAAAGGAGTAAGCACCTCTTCAGTCAACTTTGCAGCCCTGGGAGAATAATAGGAAATAAAACTTGGGAGGCCAGGATGAATGAGATCGGTAATAGATAACAAGGATAAATGGTAAATAAAGAGTATACTGTCAGGTATTAAGGGTAAATCCAGTCATCACAAATGCACATTGGCACTGAGTCAATGTATAGTGTGAGCTATAGGTTACTTTAAATGGTCCAAGCCAAGATGAATGAATACAGAAACAAAGGAAGATGCAAGAGTAAAGAAAAGATGGTAAGAACAATAGTATGCAAGAACAAAGAACCGAAAGGATTTTATTTAAAAAGAGTCCATTATTTCAGTTGCTTTTTACTCCCAATCACAGTTTTGTAATGTCCTTACTCCCAGGCCACTAAGATACTACATGATTTCTGACATATTTTAGTTCTTATTTTGTGTAATTATAAGGTTTAGTTTCCACCCCCCCCCCAAAAACATTTATAAGGACAAAATGAAGATTTCCATTGATAAATGTGTTTTATTATTTTTTTTTAATTTTTTAATGTTTATTTTTGAGAGAGAGACAGAGTGTGAGTGGGGAGGGGCAGAGAGAGAGGGAGACACAGATCCAAAGCAGGCTCCAGCCTCTGAGCTGTCAGCACAGAGCCCGACAGGGGGCTCGAACTTGTCAACCATGAGATCATGACCTGAGCCGAAGTAGGACGCTCAACTGACAAAGCCACCCAGGCTCCCCTTGATAGATGTGTTTTGAATACAGTAGCCCATGAGCTTATTAAATTAGCAGTTTAAAAAATAAATTTGAAAAGGATTGTGAAAATTTGACTTGGCATTCTTGATAATTTAGAGCTTATTTTAGTAAGGTAATTTTGTTCTTAACAGCTTTGCTGAGTAATTGTTTACACTGGTTATTCATGTTTGATAAAATAATATTAATTTGGAAAATGATGATGGGGAGTTAAATGGCTCATCTAAGAAATTGTTTATAAACTCCAATCACTGTTTAACAATAATTGAGACATTACTAATAATTATGTGTATACATACTTTATGTTTGTAGATTAGGACTTGAATTTTACTGAACAGTGATTTAGCAGAATATAAAACAAAGTGTGGTCCTAATCTAAAAGATAAGATGCATCGAAAAAAGGTGATGGGAGGCAAGCGACAATCTAAAAAAGTCTTTATTGCCTCCTCCAAGTCACTGGGCAAACTCTGGCATTTCGATGGTGGACCCTGAGGATTGGAAACCCTAAGTTCTGACAATAACTTGTCAAGTAATTTTAGATTTTTGTTTACTCATCTTTGAAATGTGGGAAGTAACATGTGCCATAACTCCTTCACAGTACTGTTATGAGTATCAAATGAATAATGGATGTGAAGACACTTTGACAATTTCAAAGTAGTATATTTCTGTAAGGTATTATTGCTCCCCAAATCTGGCACACTAATATATTTGATATAAGTTACCATGACACAGGATAGTACATTCAGATATCAAGAAAACACAAATCAATTAATGCAAAAGCTATAAGGATCCCATAAGAAATTATTTTTAAATCATGAAAAATGCATAACTTGATATTTTTGTCAAGATTAAGATAGAAAATGACAACTGAATAACTTGCATGAGACAAAACACCTTTCACAGAATGAGCAGAGATATATTTCAAAAATTTATTTTCACATAATTTTGATATATGCATACTATAAATTGCATTTTACAAATTTTAGTATTCATGGTAAAAATATACATTTTAAAATAATAAAATACCTTTTGTTTTAAGCTAAGACAGCCTTTATAATTTTGTTAAGATCATCTTAACCACATGAAACATACTGACATTAACTTAACGCTAACTGAATTTGCATCCTATAATCTAGACTAATGAGAACTCTAGCTAGACTAGGACTTTTACCAAAAAAAAGAATATGGAGTGATTGCCATTTTCAATAAAAAGGGGTGATCTATTTTTAGTTTCAGTAGGTCGAAACAATTTAACTTCAAGGAAAAGTTATCAAAATTAAAGAAAGCTATTGCACATTTACTTGTGAATATTTAATTGGTGCACAGAGAACTGGCACAATTTCAAGCTGTTAATCACAGATTTCTAAATGCATATTAGCTAATGGATGTGTAAAATTATGCTTATCTTGTCTTAGATAAATGCTTAATTAAAAATCCTTTGGCAGGGGGTGGGGGAAGGAATCTTCACAGCATTAAAGAAAAAACATTATGTGGAGCTGTATGTAACTTTAGAGAGAGAAATTAGGATTTTTTTTCACAATAGAAAACTTCGATGGATATTTCATATCTAGAATTTTCAGACCAGATAAGAATTTTTGGTGTTTAAAATAAGGTTTTTGTAGCATACAGGGTACTATAGCTAATTCTTAGAGAGGGATTTTGTTTATTCAGATTTATACGTGAGCTTACAAAAGCATAAGGCAATTAAATATATTTCTCCTATGGTGATTTACCACATTCTCAGTAGAACTCATAAGCATGAGGCAAACTTCAAGATACTGTGGGACTTAGATTAATTAAAACAAAACCCTCAAAAGTATTTCTATTCAAAATTACACTACATGTTCAAATCTTAACTAAGATGTATAAATATAAACTTAGAAAAAATAGGGTTGCTATAGGATTTAAATTTGACATTTTGTTTAGGTGGGCTTAAGTGAGGAAACCTACAATAACTTCTTGTGTGGCATAGACAAGAATTTTAAACAAATCCAGTATATCTGTTCTATGCTCTATTAGACCCACAACAAGCTCAGGTTTTAATAATACAGAACATCCAATTCCATCAAAGCTACTGAAGGTTTGTTAAACTTGCCTTATTAGAAATATATATATTCCACTTTAAGGAAACTTAAAGTACACAAATCCAGTTTTAAAACAGATACATTAGTGGTGGTTATTTTGTAAAGAGAATTGCCCTATTACAAAAGATTTGCAACAGCTTTAAAATAATCCCATTTCCTTGCTTATTGCATTCAAATGCTTTATATTTGGTAAAATTCACTTACACACAGTATTTAGGAAGACATTTATGGGATAAAGCAAGTCACCCGTGCATTAACTTGGACTATAAAAGCTATGAAGGACAATCACATGTAGATGCTCCATCTTCTTCTGTAGATAGTTTTAAAGTGTGTAAATTCATTGCACTTAATTTAAATGATGGTCTGCTACTAGGTGGCTACTGAAACACTAGAACAATCTCTAAAGAAACATAAGTCAAATTACTTGGTGTCCTGGCAACATTCTATTTCTTAACCTGAGTAGCAGGGACACGGGAGCTCAGTTATGCGATAATTCATTGAACTGTACAATATTTTGTGTACTTTTTTTATGTCTTTTTTACTTCATTTAAAAAATAAGATACTTATTAAGATTGTAATTATGTAAATTGCAATTTATAATTGTGAGACCCTTTCAGGGATTGTTCTCAATTTTACCTTATAGAAATTAGTCTTTAAAAAAATATATAAGCAAAAAACAAATCCTGTTTTTATAGAATGGGTCAGGAATATTCATTTAGCTAAATGATTTTCCATATAAACAAGAGTTATAGTTTTCTGCCAAGAAAATGTACTCTAAAAGTTGGAAAGAAGCTCAAGGACTCTTATATTTCCCTTTGGGCTGAATTTAGGTCAGTAGAAAGTGGGGGAAGGGAAAAGAGGGAGAAGAGGAGGCTGAGAAGAAAATTTTTATTTTATGAAGAGAGAAAACTCAAAGCAGATTTCCTCCAACCATAATTTGAGTAAGGACAGAAAGAGAGTTGGTGAAATTACTAAACAAGAAACTCAGAACTTAATGGCATCTTATGTATTAGAATATTTTCAAATTGATGAAGTGCACCTAGATACTGAGTATTGTGATGTGTCATTTGCAATTCATAAAACATTTCCACTCACTTGAGAAATTATAAAAAAATTATGAGTTTGATGTACTTTGTTCTGCTGGCCATTATGAGGTATTCTTTCTCTCCAAGAGCAAATTGGAGAGCCTTTTGAATTCAAATGACCTGTGTTTAAACGCTAGTAAGTTTCCTTACCAACTGTTGATATGCTCATGTCTAGGAGCATGTAAAACTGGAATAGCAGCCCCTAGGGTTGTTGCAAAAGAATCTGGTAAACATTAGCTCTTAAACAAATGTTATCTGATTGCCTCTTTTTCAAAAGAGAGTGAGGAGACTTCTGGTGCTGGCTGAGGTGAAATAAGCCTGCTACAACCTAACTTTCCAGCCGATTATAACTAAAAACTCTGGACAGAACACAAAAAACAAAGATATGAGGTCTCTGAAATGTAAATACTAACAGGCAGATTGGGGTAAGATGTCAAAATCTGAAGACAAACCAATGGTGAGAAATTCCTTTTTTGTTTCTTTTCTCCTTTTTAACTCCAGGCTTTGATCAGCAGACAAAGTCATATAGGGGAATTGTGTGGTGGGTACAGGCAACTGAAATTTCAAAAGACATCTCTCTTTCTGACCACCATACCATGAAAAAGGACCCCTTCAAGCCACAGAGTAGAGGGAAAATCCCATTTTCTTCTTCTTTCTCTGGTACCCATCGTGAGGCCAGCACCAGCTGCTGAACACTGTTCCTGCAACAGAGGCAGAGGTATCTGAAACTCCAAGAATAACCCATCTCTCTGGATAAAGGGACCACAAAACCTCTCTTCTGCATGTGGAGGGCATCCCCATGATTTTTTTCTCTTTGTTCTCTTGATGCTTCTCCCTCAGATCACGTAACTATGAATCTACACAGGTGGCTAAAACTGAGAGAACTCTGTTCTTCTACTCAGAGGGACAGATTTAAAGGGTCCCTGGGATTCACAGAATGTGGAGAGTTCACAGAGTTGAAGTGGATCCCCTAAATTTGTGAATGAACTGACACAAATTCCAGGCTCAACCTTAAGCTGCAGATGTGTGGAACACACCCAAAGAATCATAGCAAAGTCTTTGACATTGGATGTGTAATGTAAACCACCACCTAGGTCCCAGATTAACCCTACCAGTGGCTTATATAAGGGATAAACCCAAAGAACATAGCAAAAGATATTGCTTGCTAAAACAAAAACAAATAAAATTTCTCTAGAGGAATTTAATGTGACCCAGAGTCCCACAACTTGCTAATTTAAATGCCTATGATAAAATTTTTTTTAAAAATATTAGATTAAAAAACGGGGGGGGGGGATAAAGCAAACAAAACAATGAACAAATACCAACCCCAACATGTTGGAATTACCAGACAAGAACAGTAAAGCAGCTAATAAAATCATCCTCTATGATGTACATACCTCTGAAACTAATGTCAAGATAGAATTCTTAGCAGAAAACATAAATTGAAAAAAGAACCAACTGTAAATTTTAGAACTGATTGATACAATACCTTAAATAAAAATACTGGCTGGATGAGCTCCTTATCAGAATGGAATTGATAAAGAGTTAGCAAATAGAACACAGATCAAGATAAATTATCTAATTTGAAGAACAGAAATAAAAAGAATGAAAAAAATGAACAGTTCCTCTGAAAAATATCAAATAGTCTGACATTTTGTCACTGAAGTCTCTAAAGGAAGGAGAAACATATTGGTACAAAATATTTGTAAAAATAATGTCTGAAAATTTCTCAAATTTAGTGGAAGACATAAATTGACAGGATTTGGTCACTGAACTATAAAAGGATAAATTTTTGAAATTCCAAGACACACCATGGGGCCCCTGGGTGGCTCAGTCAGTTAAGGGTCCGGCTTCAGGTCATGATCTCATGGTTCGTAGGTTTGAGCCCCATGTCGGGCTCTATGCTGACAGCTCAGAGCCTGGAGACTGTTCGGATTCTGTGTCTCCCTCCTCTCTCTGCCCCTACCCTGCACATGCTCTGTCTCTGTCTCTCAGAAATGAATAAACGTTAAAAAAATTAAAAACAAAAACAAAACAAACAAAAAAAGACACACCATAATCAAATGACTGAAAACTATACCTTAAAGGCCAGAAAGAGAGAGATTGAAGCATACTAATGTAATATTCTTTCACTACATATGAAGTGATCTAAAAGTAAACATCCGTTTCCTATAACTGTGATATTTTGGCATTATTTTAAAATTATATGGGTCTAAAGACATCTCAGCTTGAGTCTATGTGGTAATCAGAAATATGTGATGAAATATGAGGCAGACTTGACAGAATTTATTGGCATGACAACTGAGAAATCTTTCTGGGACAGAACTTACTGTAAGGCAAAAGAGAACCCAGCATGAAATTGGCATTGCAATAAAGATTTGGTCATCTTAGGGAAGAGCAGTGCACACCGAGTGCAGGGCAGTCTTGACTTCATCATTCCCTGTTCTAGATCTTATTCATTTTTAAGCAAATATTTAATGAACATCATGATAAATGAAACAGATATAGTTACTTTCCTTATGATGCTTTCACATTTACTTTGGACTGTGTCAGAGTCCTCTGTAATAATTATAATGAAAATTTGAAATTGTTGTCCGCTAAAATCTCTGTTAAAAAAAGAGAGCAATTGTCCCTGCCTCCATATAATTTACACTCTACTTCTAAAAGATGACATATGGGACTGGGGGAAGCTTTCTGCCATACTTCACCACAAAATAATGGTCAACTTTGGCATGCTGAGAATGCCAGTGAATTGGTGGTAGTGACTCTAGCAGGGACCTGGTTCCTGACTAAGCAATGGCAGGGTTAGCAAGATACTGGAGCATCAGTGAGAACTATCAAGAGTCTGTTTTGCTTTAGTGAGAGATAGAGAAGCTAGCAGACACTTTTGAGCCTGTTAGTCCAGCAGGATCAGATTTTTTTCTGTAACTACATGGGATACATTTCCCAAGAATTCCCAGAAATATTTAAGGGACTCTACAGAAGGCTGAGGTCCTGAAAGCAGGTGGAGACAAAAGCCAGTGGAATTTTAATTCTTACTAATAGGTTACCTCATCTATTCTCAGAAACTGGTGAAGTCTGTGAAAACTCAAAATATATTTGAATGTCTGTGGGTATGTCTGATTTTTGCATAGATGAGATTTCGGAGCAGGCATCCAGACATAATGAATTCCAGATGCAAGTCACACTTACATTATATAAGCTAAACTTTATTTTTCATGATAGAAATATAAACATAATACTGACTGTTCTGTTATTTCCTTTTTCATGCATGAATTGAATTTATCTATTTTAATTGGGCATACACATATGCTTATTTAGAGTGTCTTAATTTATTCTTGTAATCTATTAACCTTGATTCTTTTTCTTCAGATATGTCAAAGATTTTGGATGAGAGATCACTATGGAATGGATCTCTATGCCTTCACTAATGACATGAGAACATAGCTGGGTTTTCTATCAAAATGTGGGACTTGGCTTTAATGATAGTATGAATAAGGAAACCATAGTTGGAGCCAACATTCCAAGTTAACTCTCAGTTCTACTTCCCAAGGCCAGGTCCCAAATACATTCTCTGGTTGCGATTTAAAGCAATAATTGTCAAAATTTGTTGTTGTTCTCTGTGTCTCACAGAATGGGTAAATATTGCATACCAAACACATTTCCATAGACAGATTCTGATTTCAGTTATGGGTGATGAAATACATAAAATGGCCTGTCAGTCATGTGCTATTTCTAGTGTGTGTTCTAGCTCTTTCTCTTCCACTCAGGAAAGCATGAGGGAATACGCAATAAAGAAGATAGCATACCCTTTAATACTGAATAGACTATATAAGGTAAAACATTTGTAAACTTTGTATTTTAACTTTGCTCAATACAAATTACTTGTAACACACAACTATGCCATGGTGTAGAGGTTGAGAAATGAAATGCTAATCTAAATTATATGTCCTATGCCCTCTAGCTGTTATAGGGAATGGCAGTGCCAAAACTTGCATTCACGCTTTACTTGAAAAATTCACACAACTCATGAGACTCTTACAAAATTTAAACATAGCTAGTTATTAAAGATATATTAACAATGGTCTATCAGGAAAGAACTGACTTTCATTCATCCTATAATAGTAAAACTCCAATTAAAATTAATTTTTCTACCAACATATAAGAAACAAAGTTCTTTTTGTATTATCAATTGGCTGTGGTTTTGTTTCCCTTGGCACAATTTATAGACTAAATTTTCATTGTTATTTCTACAATTAGATTATTAGCTTTTTTGATATCTAATACATATTCATAGAAGTGCCTAAATCACACATGTACAGCTCAATTAATGATCACAAAGTGAGACTATGCATGTAATTACCATCCAGTAATAAGAAATAGAACATTATCAGCCTCTCAATCCTCCCATACTCTCTCCCAATCTTTATCACTCTCTTCTATAAGAATTCAAAGTATCAATTCATGTCTTTGAATAAAAGCTGAATTTCATTAAAAGAAATACTCTTTCAAAAAATTATGTATTGTACTTTATAAGCCACTGATAAAAATCCAAAAATCTTTTATGATTGGCTTTAGGGAACCCTAAGATACCCATTCTTCGATTATTTCTTAGAGAAGAAGGTAAAATAAAAAATTCTTTCAATACCAACAAACTTCATTTTTTCTGGATACCAAGCTTCCAGACTTGTTACCTTCAAAGCTTTGCCTGTCTCTCTTGGGGGCAAAATGCCAAGTAAACTTACATATTCACTTGAAGATATTTTCTACTTTGGGACATACTCAAGAGAAAAACAACATAGATAACTATTCAATTCCCTCATCCTATGCTTCCTTACTTACCTCTCCTGGAGAAGTATGACGCAGCACTATATTGATAAGGTAAGGACAGCTTTGAGGAATGAGGCTAATGAATCCAACACCTCAAATATCAATAGTCCATATTTTCTTTTTGTCCCTTAGAGCCCATTGTCCTCTGCATTTAGGAAAACTGTGTGACCAAAATAGTTGAAGCACCCAATAGGAGAAAATTTCAGATAAATCAATCACAACCCACAATTGACATTAGAGCTAAAGAGACAAGCCTGCCAGAAATATTTTCCATATGGAGTGCTGTGCCACTGACCATTGTTTTGTTCTCAGTGTTTCTGTCTTGTTCTCAGTACAGATCTGACTGGTGGCATTTGAAGAAAATGCCAACTGCTTCCTTTCCTCCTTCTCTGACATGTATACTGGTTACTCACCAGACGCTCACTGAATTATATGGCCCCTCTTGGAAATGTTGAAGCCCTCAGAGTGCCATTAACCATGATCTATGGAGGCTCTTGTCGGAATTAGACAAAAAATAAAATTATAGTGGTGTGCTGGTGCCATTCTAGTTAAAAGTCTGTCATCTTTGCCATTATAAACGTCTATTTCCTGTACTTTATAACTCAACGGAGAAAATTTGCCTTACAGTCAATAGAGTAGCTGAGAAAGTGTCAGTCTTTCAAAGATTTTGTTTTAAACCTGATAGATACTAAATAAAATCTATTTGGCTATTATGCTATAGTAAAACATTGTGTGTGTGCGTGCGTGTGTGTGTGTGTGTGTGTGTACACAGAAGGATGTGATTTTATCTTATAAGACCTACTTTGAAAATAATGAATATTTTTAAAGACATGAAAGTTTAGGAAGTAAAGGAAAAATGACAGAGTAAAATGCTATCTAAATCAGTTATAGCTTTATAATCATCATCACGTTTCTGAGCTTGCCTTTTACCCAACTGTCCTCATTACTAATCTCAGATAAGCTAATCATGATTACTATATTTTCAAAACTTTATATTGTTTTTTAGGTTAGTAAAAGAGAGAAATGGATTCTAATTTGACTACATTCTCAATGGTAGTGAAGTTTTTCCAAGATCTAGAAAATAGTTTGATACTTCTCTGGTTATGTGGTCATAATCTTTTTATTATTATTTTTTCTTTGAATAGACTTCATGGGTTGAAAGCCTGTTGTCTGCAAGCCATGAGCTACAAAAGTCCCCAAAGATTTTTACAGTGGGTTGGCTGCTTATTAAGTAGGGTTTACACTGCCAAGTCACTCAGAAACCAGGAATAATGGCTGTTAATTATGAGAGCATACTTTTTGCAACATGCTTGCTAAGCACTTTATATTTTCATCATCACAATAACCCTTTAAGCTTGGTATTTTTATCTCATTTATGTAAAAAGAACCAAGACCTAGAGAAATTAAGGACTACACAGGGCTATACAGCTGCTGGCAAGTACATGAATGGAGATTGGTATCAGATTCACTGTGGCTCCCATACCTGTCAGATTTTCCTCCATGGTAATTTGGAATCAAAGTTCAATTCCTTGGGAAGGAAGGAAGAAAACATTGGCTGAATACCTACTCTGCACCAAAAAACTTTAAGGTATAATAGTAAATTTAATGTTTTATGAAAAGTTGCAAATTAGATATTATTTACAGTTCACAGATAAACTAAGGCTGAGAATGATTAATTGAGGTCATTAAATAATTTGCTTGAGGCATCTAGTTGTAGAGTCAGGCTTGTGTATATCTAACTACAAAACTAATGCCTTTTGTTTCACAGTTAACACTGGACTTTGATTTCTTAAATGTAATGCTGTAATTACAGTCATGTATCACCTTTCCATTCAATTCATGAATATTTAACAAACACATACTCTATATATATAAAGCACCGTGTTAGACACCAAGTTGTTTTGAGGATACTTGTTCGTTGCTTACTGCCAGATCTATCTTAGTACTCTCATGTTTTTTTCTTCCCACTTTCAGCTTTCCTTTCAACCATGCATAAACCAGTATTTCACAACAAGCAATTCATGAATCACTTATTTTTTTAAAAAGTGCTCTGAGTAACAAAGGGTCCTATAACCAAATAAGTTTGAGAAATGCTACATAGTATACCACATTCTTAGAGATTCACAATGAACATTAGCATAATAAAAACTTTGAGCGATCTTGTAGGAATGAAATCTGTTTAAAACAGAAGATAACCCTGTATAGCTACTTTTTCCCATGTAAGGCCCGTTATCCCACAAAATTAGTGATTCAGACAGCATGCTTTAAGAAATGCTAGCCTAGCTCATTAAATGGTACTGCTTATCCCAAAACTAAACTGCTTGCCAAAACATTTGCAGTAATATGTAACTCATTTTTAATAATGTAATTATTCAGGTATTTGTAATGTCATCACTTTATAATGCCGCCAAGTTAATGAAAGAGAAATCAAATAAGGAATTTGATTAATTCTATACATACTGGGTTTTGTGTAAGTACTGTTTTTCTTGAAGGACACATAGATTATGCTAAAGAGAACACATTTTAATAATTTTCTATATATACACTGTGTGCTTTTTAAAATTGAATAAACAGGCTTACTATGCTTAACATTATTGAATTTATTATTACTGATGTTGATCACCTTTTATATACCTGTTGACCATTTTTATGTATGCCTTCTTTGGAAAAACATCTATTCAAGTCTTTTGCCCATTTGGTGAGTTATTTAGTTGTTTTTGTTTTGTTTTGCTATTGAGTTGTGCGAATGAGTTCCTTAATCACTAATTATCAAGGAAATTCAAATAAAAACTACAAGGCAATTCCACCTTACACCTATTAGGATGACTGTTACCTAAAAGACAAAAGATAACAAATGTTGATGACAGGATGTGGAGAAAAGGGAACCCTTGGGCACTGTTGGTAGGGATGTAACTTGGTACAGCCATTATGGAAAACAGTATGGAGATTCCTTCAAAAATTAAAAATAGAACTACCATGTGATCCAGCAATTTCACTTCTAGGAAAATATATCCAAAGGAAATGAAATAAATATCTCAAAGAGGTATCTCCACTATCATGTTCATTGCAGCATTATTCACGATAACTAAGATATGGTAACATATCTTATAACCGTAAGTGTCCATTGTTGAATAAATGAATAAAGAAAATGTGGGATATATACACAATGGAATGTTATTCAGCCATAAAAAAAAGAAGGAAATCTTGCCTTTTGTGACAAAATGGATGAACCTGGAGAACATCATGCTAAGTGAAATATGCCAAAGACAATTATGGTATGATTTCACTTTAATGTGGAATCTAAAAAGGTAGAACTCATAGAAGCAGAAAGTAGCATGGTGATTGCCAGAGTCTGGGAATGGGGAAAATAGATATTGGTCAAAGGATACAAGCTTTCAATTATGAGTTCTGAGGATCTAATGTATAACATGGTGACGGTGATGTTATGATTTATAATAAGAAGTATATACTTGATCTTTGTCCCTGTTTATAACACAGAGCTTCTAAAACCCTTGGAATAGTCTGGGTGGTGAGAGAGAAAAAGAGCATTTATTTTGAGGCACCTGGGTGGTTCAGTCAGTTAAGCTTCCAACTTTGGCTCAGGTCATGATCTCACAGTTCATGAGTTCGAGCCTTGTGTCGGCCTCTGTGCTGACAGCTCAGAGCCTGGAGCCTGCTTCGAATTCTTTGTCTTGCTGTCTTTCTGTACCTCCCCTGTTCATGCTCTTTCTCCCTCTCTCTCAAAAATAAATAAACATTAAAAAATTAAAAAGTAAAAAAGAATATTTATTTAATAATAAATTGCTCATTGTGAAACACTGGTTTATGGTGATATAGGTTTTTGTTATGTTAATGACATATGTTATGTTAATGAGGTGGCATTTGGAATGCCTCTAGGTCATCTAAAGATGGGGGTTGGTTGCCAAGGGAACCAACCTTGTGATTGGAGGGTTGGAACTTTCAGTCCCACCCCTTGGTCCCCAGGGAAGAGAGAGGTGCTGGAGGTTTAACTGATAGCCAATGGACCAAGATTTAATAATCATGCCTATGTAATGATGCCTCCATAAACACCCCAAAGAACTGGGTTTGGAGAACTTCCAGGTTTGTGAACACACGGAGGTGCTGGAAGAGTAAAGTGCCTGGAGAGGGCATGGAAACTCTGTACCTTTTTCTCATGCCTTGCCCTGTGTATCTTTTCCATCTGGCTGTTCCTGAGTTATATTTTTGCAATAAATCAGTGACTAGTAAGTATGTTTTCCGAGTTCTGTGAGGTGCTCTAGCAACCTAATCAAACCCAAGGAGGAAGTTATTGGAACTTCCAATCTATAACTGGTCAGTCAGAAAGAGAGGTGATGACCTGGACTTGGATTTGACATCTGGAGTTGGGCAGAGGGTGGGGGGAATCTTGTAAAGCTGACTCCTTAACATATGGGATATGGTATAATATCCAGTTAGGTAGTGTAAGGACTGAGTTAAATTGTAGGATACTCAGCTGGTATCAAAGGATTGCTTGCTGGTCTGAGGAGCCCCCTTACCCCGACACATATCCACACATTAGAATCAATGACCAGAATCTTTAGTGACTATACTTAAGTATATCATTCTGTATACTTGAAATTTGCTGAGCGTGTAGATCTTAAGTGTTGTCACCACACACACACACACACACATACAAAAAGAGGTAACTCTGTGAGATGATGGATATGTTAATTAGCTTTACTTTGGTGATCATTGAACTTTGTGTATGTATATTAAATTACCACATTATACCCTCTAAACATATATATGTAATTTTTATTTGCCCATAATACTTGAGTAAATCTGGAAAATATTAAATGAACCTATTAAATTATACCAAAATTTTACTGAATATAGTTATTACAAAAAAATAATATTGATTCTTTAGATATAAGCAAAAATTATTATTTATATCTAGCTGTTTCCATAAATTATATGAAATAGCTACTTAGGATAATTGCATTCTTGCTTTAAATCAGTACATCAGATACTTATCTTAATTCATAGCTTAAAAAGTGAATACATATAACAAACTTACTGAGAAATAGTTTCCCAATCTCCTGGGGAACCACTTTCTACAAGCTTTCTTCTACAATGACTAGAAAAAATTAGCCCAACTGATTAGGTGAAATGAAGTAAATATTTAATATCTAATTATAGACCAAAATCTGAACAATTTCCACATAATACCAATGTAATCAGCTAATGCAGTGGTCTTGAGGGGTGGGTGAATAGGAAATGTGGTTGGCTAATTAAGTTGCTTGATACTAGGCTAACATAGCTAACGTTTTAATTTTTCAATTTTCTTCAACATTTATTTATTTTTGAGAGACAGAGACAGCATGAGCAGGGGAGGGGCAGAGAGAGAGGGAGACACAGAATCTGAAGCAGGGTCCAGGCTCTGAGCTGTCAGCACAGAGCCCAATGTGGGGCTGGAACTTGCGAAACATGAGATCATGACCTGAGCTGAAGTTGGACTAAGCCACCCAGGCACCCCACATTTTCACTTTTCAAATGATCATACTGGCCTAATAGAGTAATAGTAAAATAAAATCAATGTATTTTGGAATATTAGTGAAGAACATAAGAAAATGAAACCCAAGAAAGTTTATAATATTAGAATGTGTAATATCATGGCTGATATTGTACACTGTATACTGTATAATATTATGGCTGATATTGTAGACTAACAGATGCTGTTTAATGTTATACCATGATCTATATCGGGAAATGAACTAAAACTTTATCTTGTAATTCTGACTACAAAAGAAGCTATCGTGCTTTTTGATTATTGTTTTTGTTTTATCTATGTCTGACCTTGAAAATGTAGGTCAGTTTTGTAGATGAGGAAAACTGTTGAAATTTACTCTTCTTTCTGTCTGCGTTACATGAGAGTTATTCTCATGAGGAAAAGTAATGTACACCCTGACAGAATCCCACTTTTTCCAAAGAAGACCAAGGAGTTATCTGTATATTAAAGCAATAAAAAGAATCATAGTATATAGCTTAATTTAAAAAACTGCATGTGAGATATGTAAAACTTTCTGTCTTTTAAACTTTAGGGTAAGCAAGGTTACAAGCAAGATAATTAGTTGCTATTTTAATGTTCCTGAGGAAACTCATAGAACATTTCCTTAAACAAACCTAACAAAAGTATTAATGATGAAGGAAACTTCTCACTTAAAACTTTCTACTTTGTCAAGCATATGCTTTTAAGAGACTAGGTGTGTGTTAAAAATTTTAAGAATTCTTAACTTCAAGTAAAATTATTCAGAATACCTTTGAAACACATATGGTTACTATAATATTCTGTGTTTTGAATAATTTAGATATGCAGCTCACCCAATGACCTTAAAAAACAAATGATTTGCATGGAGCTTGCATTTTTAGTTGCCCTATAACTGAATTGTACATAATGAGATTATCTACCTGTTTTTTAAAACTAATATAATGCAGTTGGAGAAGGGAAGGGAACTAACATTTTATTTTGAGTTTAGTGACGAGCCAAGGGAAGAGATACAGCTTATTAGTTATGAATGACTAGAAACAACTGGTCACTCAAAGCCAAGAGGGTAAATATTAGAAATAGCTATCAGTAGGTAGAAATATTGCCAAGAGAAGCTATATAAAGGCAACCAAAAAAAACCCCAAAAAACCCCAAAAACACCTGAGGGAGTTAACAATGATGAGAGCTCAGTGGAGATTGCATGTTGATGATTAATTGGATTCATGCCATGCTCTTACTTTCTGCATTCACCTTCACACTCCACAATTTCTCAGGCTTCAATTGGGAGCACAGCCTATCTAGAGATAACCAAAGATGCCACAAGAGGTCACTAGGCTAGGAGTGGTAGGTTTAGTGCATTGAGGCCTCTGAGCTGGGAACTATAAATTACTGCTACATTAAGGACATTATATATGGTCCACTATCTCATTAGTCATCTATCCGACTACACTAGGCAAACATTTTATTATTATCCCATTCTATAGAACAGGTAAACTTTTACTAGGTAACATTTCACACTGACTCACCCATGAGAAGGTAGTATACTTTGGAGCATCACGTTTCTAAACAGTTGGCTTTCTTCTGCCACTTATTGCAGCCAAGGGTGGTTTGATTTAAAAAAAAAAAACTTTCTGAAACTCAGGTTCTTAATCTGTAAAATAGAGATATATAATAAAGCCTACACCACAGAATTATCAGGAATAAAAGAAATGATGCATGTAACATACTAAATGTAGCACCTTGCTCATAATAAGTGCTCAATACCTGAAAATAATATATTTTATATTTTTACCAAAACTTGTATGTGAAATATTATTTCTAAACTAATTTCCATAAAATATACAAGCTTCAGTAGAGAGCAATATACTAGATCATTTGAGCATATGCATATAGATAATTATAGATCATAATTTCAATAAATGACTATTTTTATAATTTCAGCATTAACTCAGCATGACTTTCTTATATAGTTCCTGTAGTTCTGTTGAGAAGTAGAGTAGCATACTAGTTAAAATATGGCCCAGAGTTAGAAAGCCAGTTTAAACAATCTAGGATCTATCATTTATTAGCTGGATGACTTTGGACAATTATTTAAACTTTTTGTGCTTTAATTTACTCATTTAAACAATGAATATATTATTATTATTATTACTACCTGAGACAATATGTATAATGTTTATTGCTCAATTACTCAATAAGTAGTAGCTATTGTTATTCTTCCCTCAACAAAGTCTATCTGTATTAGTGTCATATTGCTACCATACCAAATAACCACAAATTGGGTGACTTAAAGTAACACAAGTTTATTTACTTATAATTCTATAGTCTGACATGGGTCTCATTGGGCTAAAATCAAGGCATTGATAAGGCTATGTTCTCTTCTGAAGATTCTAAGGGAGAATTCTCTTCCAATTTCATTCAGATTATTGGTAAATGCAGTTCATTGTGGTTATAAGACTGAGTATTCTGTTTCTTCACTGGCTATCAGCCTAGAGACATTCCTGCTTCCATAGATGAATTGTGGATTCATCCCTCCATCCTCAAGGTCAGCAATAGTGGACTAAATCTTTCTTATACTTTGAATCTCTCCTGCCATCCTTCCATCACATCTCTGATTAACTCATCAGCCTCCCTTTTCCACTTTTAATGGCCACTGTGATTACATTGGGCCCACCTGTATTATCCAAGATATCTTCCCTATATTTTAAGGCTCTTCACCTAAACTCCATTTTTCAGAGTTCCACTTGCCATGTGAGATAAAATATTTACAGGTCTGGAAGTTAAGACACAGACATACTTGGGGTGAGGGGGGCATTATTCTGCCAACACACTAAGGCTATGTTTTCCAGGTCTCTCTGAAGTGTGTACTTGTAATAGCCAATTCAGAATTTTATGCACATGCAGGCAGGACTTAGAAATAAAACTTTGTGGTTATTTTGAAGAGGTAAAAGTATGCCTCACTTATTTAAGACAATTATAAAAGGTGTTGATTCCTTACTTTAGAATAATCATATAGTGAATATATAAATATTGAGAGCTTTTGACATATTGAGAGAATTTGTTTTCTTAAATTTATAATTATTACACTTCTCAAAAAGTTATCATATAATGAAGGAATGCCTATAATCTACTATTAATTGGCAAACTGAGTCCAGTGTAATTGAGATAAAAGCAATAAATTTCTTTACACTATGGGCAAAATTCTCTAAATTTATAATTGTAACAAGAAACTTATTTCATCTCTTTCATAGTTAATTTTCTACAGATTTCTACATTCAAACATTTATTATTGTAGGTATAACTCTCACAAATGTATTTAAGATGAACTTAGAGTAAATGTACACAGTTTTGCAAATGAATAATTCATTTAATCATCAATTCCATTTAGACAGTAGCTATCATTTGTCAGACTTACTATAAGTGATGGGAATTTAACAAAAAACAGATATGGTGTGCTCTTTTTCCTGTGAAAGTTTCCTCAGTATGGGACACAGATGAATGAAGAGATCATTTAGATTCAATGTGTTACAGATGCTGGTAGAGTTATACACTAAAAGCAGTAGGAACATGAGGGCTAGTCCAGCTTCTGAGTAGTAGATCACAAATTTTTTAAATGGCAGAGGTGAAGCATGGTGTTATAAACAATAGTTAGATTTTTAGGTTGGCTGTTTACATAATAAAATAGCCATGGGTAATTCTATTTGTATTAAAAAATTGGAGAGTATAGATAGATGGTGGAGTAAGAAGACCCTAGGCTCACTTCATCTCATGGATAAAACGAGATAACACTCATATCAACATAAATAACCCAGAAAATGACCAAAGACTTGCAGAATAAACTCCCCAGCTAAATGTAGAGAAGAGACCACATTGAAGAGGGTCGGAGAAGGAGACATGGTCAGGAAGAGATAAAGAGCTTCCCAAACAAAAGTTAAAGAAATTTATGACCACTAAACCAGCCCTACCAGAAATGTAAAAGGGGATTCTTTGAGTGGAAAGGAAACACCATAAGCAAGAATAAGGAAAGTAGGAAGCACAAAAAGAGTAAAAATAAGCATATTTGTAAAAATCGCCCAAGGGACTCACAAAATAAAACCGTATACCTAAAATGTGGGAGGAGAAGAATAAAGAATGGGTTCTAACTTAAGTGGCCATCAATTTATTTTTTTTTTATTTTTTAATTTTTTTTTCAACGTTTATTTATTTTTGGGACAGAGAGAGACAGAGCATGAACGGGGGAGGGGCAGAGAGAGAGGGAGACACAGAATCGGAAACAGGCTCCAGGCTCTGAGCCATCAGCCCAGAGCCCGACGCGGGGCTCGAACTCACAGACCGCGAGATCGTGACCTGGCTGAAATCCGAGGCTTAACCGACTGCGCCACCCAGGAGCCCCAGTGGCCATCAATTTAATATAGATTGCTATATACAACAAATGTAATATACAAACCAAATGGTAATCCAAAAATAAAAACCAGTGATATGCAGAAATAACCCAGAGTCCAAGTATATCACTAAGAAAGGCAACTAATCATGAGAGAAGAGAGTAAGAGAAGAAAGGAATGGAATTAAACTATGAAAACAACTACAAAACACGTAACAGAATGGCAATAAATACATTCTTATCAAAATTACCTTGACTATAAAAGGACTAAATGCTCCAATAAAAAGACATGGTGTGATGGAATGGATAAAATAAAAATGAGACCCATCTATATGCTGCCTACAAGAAACTCATTTCGAACTTAAAGATTGAAAGTGAAGGGATGGAGAATCATTAATCATGCAAATGATGCCAAAAGAAAGTCTGGGTACCGATACTTGCATTGGACAAAATAGATATTAAAAAAAAGACTGTAAAAAGAGACAAAGAATGACACTATATAATAATAAAGGGGACAATCCAACAAGAAGATGTAACAATTGTAAATATTTATACACCCAACATAAAGCACCCAAATACATAAAATAGTTAATAGCAAACATAAAGGAAGTAATACAATAAGAGACGCTAACACCCTACGTACAAAGATAGATCACCCAAACAGAAAACCAACAAGTAAACAGAAGCTTTATATGACAAATTGGACCACATAGATCTAGTAGATATATTCAAAACATTCCATTCTAAAACAACAGAATACACATTCTTTTCAAGTGCACATGGAACATTCTCCAGAATAGGTCACGTATTAGGCTACAAAACAAGTCTTAACAAATTAAAAAAGATCAAATTCATCCAATTCATGCTTTCTGATCACAATGCTATAAAACTAGAAATCAACTACAGAAAAAAATCTAGAAAAGCACAAATACATGAGATTATATAATATGCTACTAAACAATGAATGAGTCAAGCAAGAAATCAAAGAGGTAATAAAAAAATTTATGAAGACAAATGAAAATGAAAATATAAAGGTCCAGGGGCACCTGGGTGGTTCAGTCGGTTGGGCGTCCGACTTCGGCTGAAGTCACGATCTCACGGTTCGTGAGTTCGAGCCCCGCATGGGGGTCTGTGCTGACAGCTCAGAGCCTGGAGTCTGTTTTGGATTCTGTGTCTCCCTCTCTCTCTGCCTCTCTCTCTCTCTCTCTTTCAAAAATAAAATAATAAAACATTTAAAAAAATTAGAAAAAATAAAGGTCCAAAATCTTTGTAATGCAGCAAAAGCTGTTCTAAGAGGGAAGTTTATAGCAATATAGATCTACTTTAGGAAGCAAGAAAAAGCTCAAATAAACAACCTAAGCTTACACATAAAGAGGCTAGGAAAAAAAGAACAAACAAAATCCAAAACTAGTAGAAGGAAGGAAATAATAAAGATTAAATCAGAAATTAAGAAAATAGAAATTAAAAAAACCCCAGTATAACAGATCAATAAAACCAGGAGCTCATTCTTTGAAAAGATCAACAAATGGATAAAACTTTAGCCAGACTCATCAGAGAGAGAGAGAGAGAGAGAGAGAGAGAACTCTAAATCAGAAATGAAAGAGAACAACACTACAGAAATACAAAGGACTATAAGAGAATATTATAAAAAATTGTATGCCAGCAAATTAGACAACCTAGAAGAAATGGATAAATTCCCAGAAACATATAACCTCCAAAAATTTAATTAGGAAGAAATAGAAAATTTAAACAGATTGATTACCAGCAATAAATTGAAACAATATTTAAAAAACGCCCAAAAAACACAAGTCCAGGACCAGCTGGCTTTGCATGTGAATTCTACCAAACATTTAAAGAATTGATACTTAATCATCTCATACTTTTTTCAAAAATAGGAGAAGAGGGAAAGCTTTCAAATTCATTCTATGAGGCCTGCATTTCCCTGATACCAAAACACTACACACACACACACACACACACACACACACACACACACACAGAGGACACCAGACCAAATCTCTGATGAACATGATATGCACATTCTGATACACAAAATTCTCAACAAAATATTAGCAAACCAAATCCAGCAATACATTAAATAAATCATTCACCACAGTCAAATGAAACTTATTCCTGGTATGCAAGGGTGGTTCAATATTCAGGAATTAACGAATGTGTTGCATCATACCAACAAGAGAAAAGATAAAAACTATATAATCATTTCAATAGATGCAGAAAAAGCATTTGACAAAGTACAACATACATTCAATATGAAAACCCCCAACAAAGTAGGTTTAGAGGAATATACCTCAACATAATAAAGGCCATCTATGAAAAACCCACCACTAATATCATACTCAATGCTGAGAAACTGATAACTTCTCCCCTAAAGTCAGTAACAAGACAAAGGTGTCCATTCTCACTCCTTTCATTCGACAGCACTGGTCGTCCTAGCTACAGCAATCAGACAAGAAAAAGGGATAAAAGGCATCCAAATTAGCAAGGAAGAAGTAAAACTTTCACTATTTGCAGATGACATGATGCTATATATAGAAAACCCTAAAGACTACCAAAAAAATGACTAGAACTGATACATGAATTCAGGAAGGTCATAGGATACAAAATCAATGCACAGAAATTTGTTGCATTTCTATACACTAGTAACGAAGCAACAGAATGAGAAATTAATAAAACAGTTGTTTTCACAAGTCCACCAAAAAGAAAAAAAAAATACCTAGGACTAAACTTAACCAAAGAGGTGGAACACCTGTATCTAAAACTATAAAACATTGATGAAAGCAATTAAAGATGACATGAACAAGGGTAAATATATTCCATGCTTATGGATTGGAAGAACAAATTTTGTTAAAATGTCCATACTACTCAAAGCAACCTGCAGATTTGATGCAATCTCCATCAAAATACCAAAAGCATTTTTTCACAGAACTAGAGAAAGTAATTCTAAAATTTGTATTGAACCATTAAAGACCCCAAATAGCCAAAACAATGTTGAAAAAGAAAAACAAAGCTGGAGTTATCACAATTCTATATTTCAATATATACTACAAAGTTGTAGTAATCAAAACAGTATGGTACTGACACAAAATAGACACATGGATCAATAGAACAAGATAGAAAGCCCAGGAACAAACCACAATTATATGGCCAATTATTCTTTGACAAAAGAAGCAAGAATATGCAAAAAGGAAAAGTCTCTTCAACAAATAATGTTAGGAAAACTGGAAAGCTACTTGCCAAAGAAGGAAATTAGACCACTTTCTTACACCATATACAAAAATAAACTCAAAATGGATTAAAGACCTAAGTATAGGACCTGAAACTACAAAAATCCTACAAGAGAGCACAGGCAGTAATTTCTCTGATGCTGGCTGTAGCACCATTTTTCCAGATATGTCTCCTGAGGCAAGGGAAATAAAAGCAAAAATAAGCTATTGAGATTACATCAAAATAAAAAGCTTCTGCACAGCAAAGGAAACAATCAATAAAACTAAAAGACAACATAATGAATTGGAGGAGATATTTGCAAATTATATATGGAAGTTCTTCAAAAACTAAAAATACAACTACCTCATGATCCAGCAATCTCAATACTGAATATTTACCCAAAGAATAAAAAACAGTAATTTGAAAGGGTATATGCACCCCTATGTTTATTGCAGAATTATTTGCAAAAGCCAACTTATGGAAGCATTCTACATGCCTATTGATAGATGAAGGGATAAAGAAGATGTGATATATATCATATATATCATATATATAATTCAACCCTAAGAAAATTGAAATCTTGCCATTTGCACCAACATGGATGGAGCTAGAGAGTACAATGGTAAATGAAATAAATCAGTCAAAGAAAGACAAATACCATATGATTTTGCTCATATGTGGAATTTAAGAAATAAAACAAATGATGGAAAAAAAAGAGAGGCAAACCAAGAAACAGACTGTTAAATATAGAGAACAAACTGATGGTTACCAGAGTACAGGTGCATGGGTGAATTAGATGATAGGGCTTAAGAGTACACTTATCATGATGAACAGTGTGTAATGTATAGAATTGTTGAATCACTATATTGTACACCTGAAACAAATATAACACTATATGGTAACTATACTGGAATTAAAATACAAAACTTAATAAAATTTTAAAAATTGGATAGTACATGTATGATTCATATATAAAGAAGGAATATTCAGTGGTTTGATACATTATTCTCCATTATTTGAACGAAAGAGAACTAGTACCATGTCAAAAAAAAATCCCCTATTATTCTCCTATGTGTTGCATTAAATAATAACACAGTTAAATTACTGAAGATAAAGATGAAATTAAACTTATGTGTTTCAAGGATTCAGGGGGAAAATTATGTACATATTTCTGTGGAGCATATCATGAAAACCATAAGAACTGTACTTAGTAAAACTGAACTGTAGTTTTCAAAATGTTATATTAATGAAATAAACACACCTGAGTTAAGAGATTAAAAAGTACATTTCATCAGCAAGTCTTTGATTTATGGACAGAACGTGTTAAATTATATTGACACAGTTTCCTATTATACTTTCTGCAACAGCACTTTTAATTTTAATCTCTTATAATAATAACTCAACAGAGGAGTTTGTTTGCAAACATTTTGGTTGTTGCTGCTATTGTAGAAGGTTAAAACTCTTTTACTGTTAATATCTTCATTGTTTTAAAAATCAGACTGCTGTAGGATGAGAAGAAAAGACATTTTTTAATGGAGCATGGCTTCTTGGTCAATGATTGTATCAAATCATAACACCAAGAGTGTATTCACTGGCTGAAAGTAGTCATTTTTTGGCCAGGTTAACATCTTGAAATTATTCTTACAAAAGTGACTGTATAAATTTCCATTCCATTTTAGTACTTTACGTGAACATGAAAGCCTAATGCAAAGCCTAACTGTTAAAACAGAACACGGTAATACTCTGCATATTACAGGGATTAAAACAAATTTGGGTGAAGGTTTTCAAGCATTAATTTTAAATATTTTTTGTGAATGTTATCTATAAAACCATACTTTCCAAATCCCTCCTGGGTGATTATCAGTGAATTGTTTAAATTTCCATTGTACTCTCCTTTCAGATCAGCTAACTGTCCGTTCAGTATTTTTTTAGGCTGAGCCCCTGGGCCAATATCACATTATAATTCATTTAACTATCCCTGGCACATTTAGAGCCATACTTTCACTGCAGCTCAATGAAGCCTTCTGCCGTATGTGATGACCAAGTTAAATTATGGTAATAAATGAACAATAGAATAGAATTAGCTGGTAGTAGAACCATTTATGAACACTAGTAAGTTCAGATAGTCAGAAATATTATTTGATTTCATGCTTTCATGTATTTTTACTAACACATTGTTTTTGTCACTTTGTGTTATTTGTTACTAGATAAATGTTTTTTTTAAGAGCAGTAAGGCCAAACCTAAGGACAATCTTTCATGCATGTGTGCATCCATCCAAAATTTATTGAGCACTCACTGTGTGTCAGACGGTGTATTAAGGATGGGTGGATACAAAAATATTAACAGATGGTCATGATTCAAGCCAGTAGTATTACAATGGTGAGATGAACCACTTTCTATAACAATACAAAGGAGAAAATAAAATTATATTGGCTGAGGGGCAAGCAGGAGGTACATATACATTTGGAAAGCTACATTGGGCCATATTGGGAAGGGCTTTGTTAATTGAACTAAGGAGGTTGAAATCATGCCATAGAAAATACGTATCTGCACTGAAAGTAACAGTTAGATAGGGCTCCATTGTTAATGCTAACAGGATACAAAATGACAGTGCTTACAAATATATAGTTTATTGCAGAAATATGACAATATAGAAATCACAGTAAAGTTAATAAACGAATTACAATCAAAGGCTGTCTCACAGCATTAGGTCTGGGAAGGATGGACACAAGTTTCAATTCACAGCATTAGGTCTGGAAAGGATGGACACAATTTTCAGACCTATTCTTGCTATGTAATCAGCCCCAATGACAAGGACCCTGGGGTCCTCACTGAGACCAGGTGCAAGTTATCAATTTCACTGTTAATAATAAACAATGTTGAAAAGTAGAGACAAATCTTCCTGAAACTCCTTGGACCCACAATGACAAACAAACAAACAAACAAACAAAAACCATGCCTTGACCAGAGATCAGTGTCAAGCAGGTATATTTCTTATTTCAGTAAAATAGCCCAGGCTAATTTTAAGCCTGCTAGAGTTAACACTCAAAGCATAGTATTTAATGGAGAATTCTGGGCATAGGATGAAAACAATAATCATCATAGATATTCTTTGATTGTGCACTGTATTTTCAATTTAAATTAAAATGATGGGTGGAGGATTTCCCAGGGACCTTTTTTTTTCATGGTGAATATAAATTTCTAGGAGTGACAAAAAGAAAAATTTATTTTGAGTGTTTTTGATTCAAATCAAATTTTAAACCTGTATTTTGATGAACACATAGTCACTTTTAAATTCACTTTAAAATTTAAATTGCTTCAGCATTTTAGAATTAAACATGTTTAGCTACAATTAAAAGGAATGCATATTTTTTTGAATAGTAAAATGCAAAACAATGCCTTCTTCATCTGAATGTCACTATTTCTGTTCTATTCTCATTGTTCTTTGAATAAATCCAAATGTTCTTAATATGACCTTCAAGATCCAGCATGCTGTTACCCTGACTTATCTATATCAGTATCATTATACCCAATGACTCCTTTTATAACTTTTTGTTGTCTGTGGTTCTGTTTGAAGCCCCCACACAATTTTGCAAAGAAAGCACCTAGAGTAAATGCCTTTATTTTGATACTGATCTTAGGGAAAAACATTCACTCTTTCAATTAAGTATGATGTTAACTATGTTTTTTCTTAAGATGGCCTTTATCAGGTTGAGGAAATCTCATTCTATTCCTAGCTTCAATGTTTTGATCATGAAAGGATATTAGATTGCATCAAGTGTTCTTTCTGCATCTATTAAGATGATCATGTGGTATTTTTCCTTTAGTCTATTAATATGGTGTTTACACTAATAAATTTTTAGGTTGAGCCAATCTTGCATTTTCCTATGATAAATCCCAATGATCTTGGTATATAATTACACTCATATATTGCTGGATTCAGTTTGCTAATATTTTGTTGAGAACTTTTGCATCTGTACTCATAAGATATATTGATCTGTACTTTTCTTTTTATGCGATGTCTTTGGCTTTCTATCAGGATAACACTGGCCTTTTTGAAAGAATTGAGGAGTGCACTCTCCTTTAATTTTTTGTAAGATCTTGTGAACGATTGGTGTTAATTTTTCAAATATTTGTCAAAATTTACCAGTGAACCCATTAGGGCCCAGGATTTTCTTTGCTATAAGATTTTTTTCATTTTTGTTTTTGTTTTTTTTTTTTTTTACTTACTAATTCTATCTCCTTGCTTGTTATAGGTGTAAATTCAGATTTTCTATTTCTTCTTATGTCACTCTCAGTTGCTCATGTCTTTTTAGGAAGATGTCTGTTTTATCCTAGTTATCTAATTATTTGGCATTTAATTTTTCATAATATCCTTTTAGAATAACTTTTTCTGTAAGGTCTGCAGTGATGTTCTTTCATTCATGCTTTAATTTAAGTAATTTGTAATTACCCCTTTTCTTTCTTGTTCATTATAGCTAAAGATTTATCAATTTTGTTGCTTTCTTCAAAAACCCAACTTTTCTTTTAATTGATAAATATTTATATTTTTTATATTTCATTAGTATCAGATATTTATTATATTCCTCCTATTTTCTTGGCTTTTGTTTGCTCTTTTGTTTTTAGTTTCTTAACAAGTACACTTAAATTATTGACTTGACATCTTTAATTTTTCCTAACATTAGTGTTTACAGTTATAAATTTCCTTCTAAGCATTGCTTTTGCAGTATACTGTAAGTTTTGGTATGTTGTGTTTCAATCTTCATTTATCACATAGTGTTTTCTATTTCCATTGGTATTCTTCTTTGATTCATTGATTATTAAAGAATGTGCTGTTTAATTCCCACATATTTGTGAATTCCAAAGTTTCCTTTTATTAGTGGTTTCTATTTTCATTCTATATGACCAGAGAATATACTTTGTATGATCTCATTCTTTTAAATTTGTTGAGATTTATTTTATGAGCTAAACTGTGGTCCATCCAGGAAAATGTTGCATGTGCACTTAAGAAAATGTGTATTCTGGTGATATTAAATGGGATATTCTAAAAATGTTTTTTGCACTCGGTGGTTTGTAATGTTGTTCAAGTCTTCTATTTCCTTGTCAATATTCTGCCTTGTTGTTTTATCCGTTATTTAAAGTGAGGTGTTGAAGTCCTTAACTATTATTTCTGAATTGTCTATTTATTAATTCAATTCTGTCAGATTTGTTTAATGTATTTTGAAGCTCTGTTAAGTGTACATAAGTTTTTAATTGTTATGTCTTCCCAATGGATTTATTCTTTTATCATAAAAAATATGTGTTTCTAGTACCAATTATTATCTTCTTATATTTTTGTCATTTATTAAGTATAGCAACTCCAGGTTTCTCACAATAGAATTTTCATCTTACTTATTTTATTTTCATCTTTTTACTTTTAATCTACTTGTGTCTTTAAATCTAAAGTGTTTCTGTTTAGGAGAAGCTAAGATGGCTGCATATTAGGAGGACCGTAGGTTTGTCTCCTCCCTGAAACACAACTAGAAAAGTATCAAATCACTTTGAATACCCAAAAAATTTACCTGAGGACTGACAGAACAAAATCTACAACTAGAAAGAGAAAAGAGGCCACATTGAATAAGGTAGGAAGTGGGGGAGAACTGACTTACATGTGCTGTAGAGCAGAAGGAGCCCTGGTCACACAGAAAGCAAGAGAGGGAGGAGCATACAAGGAGTGACACAGGGATAACGCTTCCACAAAGCCATTGGTAGGGAAAAGGAGAAGGGCTGATTTTCATGAGTTTTTCCAACCAGTGCGACTCAAAGACTGGAGTTTTAAAGGTCCATGGGCTTGGCTGAGATAGAAATATGAGGGCACTCCCCTACTCCTGGAAAGAAGTCAGGGAAACAACCTAGGGGCAGATTGCATGAACTGAGAAACACCTAAGGCTCACAGGGGAGAGATTATTAACTCTTCTTGGAGTGCATCTGTGAGAGATAGCATTGGCAAAGCTGCCTCTCTGGAGACAAAGAAGCTGGCAGGTGCCATTTACTTCCCCATCCCTTGGCATAGACACAGAACCACATGTTGAGGGTGGCTCACCCTCAAAATGGCAGCCTAGCTTGCTTGCTCCAAATCCCATGCCCCTGTGCTCTGGAATGGCTGCCCTTCTCAATCAAACCTTGCATCAGTCCCAGTGCAGTGAGACCTTTCCCCAGAAGATCGGCACAGCCTCCTGCCACAGCATATCCCTAAATATTTGGGTTTTAAAAGTCATCAGGCTTACCTGGGATAGAGCCCAACATGTGCTGTGCTGCTCCAGGCAGGCAAACTACCCAGAGACAGTGTGAAAATGGTGATCTGAAAGATATCTGGGACACACAGGGGATTATTTGCTCTTCTGGGAGTGCTTCTCTGAGAGCAGCAAGTGCAGAGACCCATCTCTGAGGACAAAGGAGTTGGCAGGTACCATGTCCCTCCCCCACCTCTCAGCATAAACCGTCTTCAGTAAACAGCACAGCACAGACACAGGCTGCCTAAAATGCATACACCAAGTCCCTCCCCGCTGCACTCTGCAAGTGTGCCTTAGTCCAAACAGAATGGGACCCTTCCCCAGAAGATAAGTAGAAACCCACACACACACACCACTTCGCCCAAACAGAAAGTTCTGCAAAGCTTTGGTTCTAGTGGAAGTAGCATCAGGTCTTACTTAATAAGCAGACAGATGCATACCTACTTAAAACTTGCCTACTCTGGCCAAGGACCAAACAATCCCCACTGCAAGCAAGAAGAGCCTCAGCAGAGGACTGGCCTAAAGGATACAGCAGCAAAACACAGTAGCAGAGAGCACACAGCACACACCAGAGACACTTCCTGAAGTGCCAGTCCTGGACACTGTATGATCTCTTCTTCATAAGGTCATTACCCTCAGGATCAAGAAACATAACAGGCTTTTCTAACACATACAAGAAGACAGAGACTTAGATAAAATGCCAAGACAGAGAAACTCATCCCAAAAGAAAGAACAAGAAAAGGCCATGGCCAGAGATCAAATCAAAACAGATATAAATATTGTGCCTGTTGGAAAATTTAAAGTAACAATAATAAGGATATTCACTGGGCCTGAGAAAAGAGTGGAAGACTTCAGGGAGTCCCTTACCAAAGATATAAAAGAGTTAAAAAATCAGAAATGAAAAATGCAATAACTGAGATTTGAAACAGACTGGATGCAAAGAACACAAGGATGGAAGAAGCAGGGGAAAAAAATAAGTGATCTAGAAGATAAAATAATGGAAAATAATGATGCTGAACAAAAGAGAGAAAGAAGAATTTTGGAACATGAAAGCAGTCTTAGGGAACTCAGTGACTCCATCAAATGTAACAGCATGTGTATCATAGGATTACCAGAAGAAAATGAGTAAAGGAGGCAGAAAGTTTATTTAAGGAAATAGTAGCTAAAAACTTTCCTAATCTGGGGAAGAAAACAGACATTCAAATCCAGGAGGCACAGAGACCTCTCATAAAAATCAACAAAAGCAGGGCAACACCAAGACATATTGTAGTTAAATTTGCAAAATACAGTGATCAAGAAAAATGTTAAAAGTAGCAAGACAAAATAAGTCCCTAACTTACAAGGGAAGACCAATAACGCTATCTGCAGATCTCTCCACAGAAACTTGGCAGGCAAGAAGGGAGTGGCATGATGTATTTAATGTGCTGAATAGGAAAAATCTGCAGCCAAGAATAATCTAACTAGCAAGGCAATCATTCAGAATAGGTGAGATAAAGATTTTCCCAGAAAAATATAAACTAAAGGAATTTGTGAGCACTAAATCAGCTGTGCAAGAAATATTAAAGGAGACTCTTTTGTGAAAGAAAACAACAAAAGTGACAAAGACTAGATAGGAACAGAGAATATCTCCGGAAACAACAACTAAACATTAAACATTAAAATGGCACTAAATACATTTCTATCAATAATTTCTCTGAACATAAATGGAATAAATGCTCCCATTAAAAGACATAGAGTGTTGGGGCGCCTAGGTGGCTCAGTTGGTTAAGCGTCTGACTTCAGCTCAGGTCATGATCTTGCAGTCTGTGACTTCAAGCCCCATGTCGGACTCTGTGCTTACAGCTTGGAGCCTGGAGCCTGCTTTGGATTCTGTGTCTCCCTCTCTCTCTTCCCCCCCCCCCCAACTCACACTCTGTCTCTCAAAAAAAAAACATTAAAAAAAAGACATAGGGTGTCAAAATGGATTAAAAAACAAGACCTATCTATAGACCTATCTATATGCTGGCTGCAAGAGACTCATTTTAGAACTAAAGACACCTGAAGATTGAAAATGAGGGAATGGAGAAACATTTATCATGCAAATGGATGTCAAAAGAAAGATGGAAGAACAATACTTATATCAGACAAACTAGATTTATTATTTTTTTTAACGTTTATTTGTTTTTGAAACAGAGAGAGACAGAGCAGGAACGGGAGAGGGTCAGAGAGAGAGGGAGACAGAGAATCTGAAACAGGCTCCAGGCTCTGAGCAGTCAGCACAGAGCCCGATGCAGGGCTCAAACTCACAGACTGCGAGATCATGACCTGAGCCAAAGTCGGAGGCTTAACCAACTGAGCCACCCAGGCGACCCTATTTTATTTTATTTTATTAAGAGAGACAGTGCAAGCATGGAAGGGGGGCAGAGAGAGAGAATCCCAAACAGGCTTCATGTCCAGTGCAGAGCCCAATACAGGGCTCAATCCCACAAGATCCTAACCTGAGCTGAAACCAAGAGTCGAATGCTCAATTGACTGAGCTACCCAGGTGCCCACAGACAAACTAGATTTTAAACCAAAGACTGTAACAAGAGATGAAAACGGATACTATATCATAATAAAGGGGTCTATCCAATAAGAACAACTGTAAATATTTATGTCTTCAACTTGGAAGCACCCAAGTATATAAAACAATTAATAGTAAACATAAAATAACTCATCAATAATACAATAATAGTAGGGGACTTTAACACACCATTTACATCAATGGACTGATCATCTAAGCAGAAAGTCAACAAGGAAACAATGGCTTTGAATGACACACTGGACTGGATGTACTTAACAGATATATTGAGAACACTTCATCCTAAAGCAGCAGAATACACATTCTTTTCAAGTGCACATGGGACATTCTCCAGAATAGATCACCATGCAAGGTCAGAAATCAAGCCTCAACAAGTACAAAAAGACTGAGATCATGGATGCATATTTTCTGACCAAGATGCTATGAAACTTGAAGTCAACCACAAGAAAGTTTGGAAAGACCACAAATACGTGGAGGGTGAACAACATGCTGCTGAAGAAATGAATGGATCTACAAGGAAATCAAAAAGGAAATTTAAAAATTCATGGAAGCAAATGAAAATGAAAACATGATATTCCAAAATTTTGGGATGCAGCAAAAGCAATCATAAGAGGAAAGTATATAGCAATACAGGCCTACTTCAAGAAGGAAGAAAAATCTCAAAGAAACAGCTTAACCTTACATGTAAAGTAGCTAGGAAAAGAGCAACAAAAGAAGCCTAAAGCCGGCAGAGGGAGGGAAATAATAAAGATCGGAACACAAACAAATAATATAGAAACTGAAAAAACAATAGAACAGATCAATGAAACCAGGAGCTGATTCTTTGAAAGAATTAATAAAATTGAAAAACCCCTAGCCAGACTTATCTAAAAGATAAGAGAAAGAATCCAAATACATAAAATCACAATGAGAGAGGAGAAATAACAACCAACACTACAGAAATACAAACAATTATAAGAGAATATTATGAAAATTATGTGCTAACAAATTGGACAACCTGGAAGAAATGGATAAATTCCTAGAAACATATAAACTATGAAAACTTAAATGGGAAGAAATAGAAAACTTGAGCAGAACAACAACCAGAAAAGAAAATTAATAAGTAATCAAAAATCTGCCAACAAACAAATTTCCAGGGCCATTGGACTTCACAGGTGTATTCTACCAAAACATTTTAAAAAGGGTATTCTTCTCAAACTATTCTAAAAAAAAGAAATGGAAGTAAAGCTTCCAAATTCATTCTATGAGGCCAGCATTAATCTGATACCAACATGAGACAAAGCCTCCACTAAAAAGAGATATACAGGCCAATATTCCTAATGAACATGAATGCATATATTCTTAGTAAAATACAAGAGAATAAAATCCAACAATACATTAAAAGAATCATTCACTACAATCAAGTGGGATTTATTCCTGGGATGCAAGGGTGGTTCAATATTCACAAATCAATGTGATACACCACGTTAACAAAAGAAAGGTAAGAGCCATATGATCCTTTCAATAGATGCAGAAAAAAAAATTTGACAAAGTACAAAATCCATTTATGGTAAAAAAGAAACCTCAACAAAGTAGGGTTACAGGGAACATACCTCAACATGATAAAGGCCATACATGAAAAACCCACAGCTAATATCATCCTCAATGGGGAAAAACAGCTTTTCCTTTATGGTCAGGAACAACACAGAGATGTCCACTTTTACTACTGTTATCAACCATAGTACTGAATGTCCTAACTTCAGCAATCAGACAAAAAATGTATCTAAATCAGGAAGGAAAGAGTCAAACTTTCACTATTTGCAGGTGACAGAACACTCTATGTAGAAAACCCAAAGACTCCATCCAAATGTTGCTAAAACTGATACATGAATTCAGTAAAGTCTCAGGATACAAAATCAACATACAGAACTCTGCTGCATTTCTATACACCAATAATGAAGCAGCAGAAAGAGAAATTAAGGAATCATCCCCATTTAAAATTACACCAAAAACCGTAAGACACCTAGGAATAAACCTCAGCAAAGAGGTAAAATATCTATACTCTCAAAACAATAAAACACTGATGGAAACAATTGAAGAGGACACAAAGAAGTAGAAAAATATTCCATGCTTACGGATTAGAAGAACAAATATTGTTAAAATATCTATACTACACAGGCAATCTATATATTTAATGCAATCCCTATTTAACTACACCAGCATTTTTCACAAAGCTAGAATAAACAATTCTAAAATTTGTATGGAACCACAAAAGACCCCAAATAGCCAAGGCAATATTGAAAAAGAAAAGCAAAACTGGAGGCCTCACAATTCTCGGCTTCAAGTTATATTACACAGCTATAACCATCAAGACAGTATGGTACTGGCACAAAAACAGACACATATATCAATAGAACAGAATAGAAAACCCAAAAATAAACTCACAGTTGTATGGCCAATTAATCTTTGACAAAGCAAGAGAGAATATTCAATGGGAAAAAAATTATTCAAAAAATGGTGTTGGGAATACTGTACAGCTATATGCAAAAGAATGAAACTGAAACAGTTTCTTACACCATACACAAAAAGTAAATACAAAATGGATGAAAGACCTAAATGTGAGACAGGAAACCATCAAAATTCTAGAGAAGAACACAGGTAGTAAGTAACCTCTTTGACATTAACTATAGCAACTTCTTATTAGATACATCTCCTGAGGAAAGAGAAACAAATTAAAATAAACTATTAAGACTTCATCAAAATAAAAAGTTTCTGTGTAGCAAAGGAAACAATTAACAAAACTAAAAGGCAACTTGAATAATGGAAGAAGATACTTGAAAATGACATATGAAAGGGTTAGTATCAAAAATCTATAAAGAACTTATAAAACTCAACACCCAAAAACCAATTAATCCAATGAAAAATAGGCAGAAGATATGAATAGACATTTTTCCAAGGAAGACATACAGATGGTCAACAGACACATGAAAGGATACTCAACATCACTCATAATCAGGGAAATACAAATCAAAACTACAATGAGATATACCTAACACATGTCAGAATGCCTAAAATTAACACAGGAAACAACAGGTGTTGGCAAGGATGTGGAGAAAGGAAACCTTCTTACACTGTTGGTGGGAATGCAAACTGGTGCAGCCAGTCTGGAAAACAGTATGGACGTTCTTCAAACAGTTAAAAATAGAACTACCCTATGATCCAGCATTTTTATTACTAGGTGTTTACCCAAAGAATAAAAAAAATACTAATTCAAAGGGATACATGCAGCCCAATTTTAATGGCATCATTATCAAAAATAACCAAATTATGGCAATTTGACTGATGAATGAATAAACATTCATTGACTGATCAATGAATAAAGAAGAAGTGATATATATATATACAGACACACACAATGGAATGTTACTCAGCCATAAAAAGAATGAAATCTTTCCATTTGCAATGATGTGGCTGGAGCTAGAGTGTATTATGTTAAGAGATAAAGTCAGTCAAAGAAAGGCAAATACCATATGATTTGACTCATATGTGGAATTTAGGAAACAAAACAAATGAACATAGGGGAAAAAAGAGAGAGGCAAACCAAGAAGCTGACTCTCAACTGCACAAAACAAACTGTTGCTGGAGGTGAGGTTGGCAGGGGGATGGCTTCAATAGGTGATGGGTATTAAGGAGGACACTTGTGATGAACACTGGGTGTTGTATGTAAGGGATGAATTACTAAATCCTATACCTGAAAGTAATATTGTACTGTATGTTAACTTCCTGGAACTTAAATTAAATCTTGAAAGAAAAATAGTGTTTTTGTTTTAGACAGCATATAGTTGAATTAGGATTGTGTCTATTCTTCCAGTCTCTGTCTTTTGCTTGCAGTGTTTAGCTCATTTGCATTTAATGTAATTACTGATAAGATTGATTTCTGCCAGTTTTCTATTTGTTTTCTATACTTCCTATATCTTTCTGTTCTTTTATTTCTCCATTGCTGAACTCTTTTGTGTTAAATATAAATAATCTAGTATACCATTGAAACTCCTTTATTTTTTTTTACCATATTTTGTATAGTTACTTTCTTAGTGGTTTCCCTAGAATTATAACTAACATCTTAACTTAAAATAATGAAGATTGAAAAAAAACAATTAAATTTGGATCAATACTGATTTAATTTCAATAGTATAAATAGCTTTATTATAATGTATGGTATTGTACAATACCCTTCTTTATGATAGTATTACAATATAAATTAAATTTTAATACATTTTAAACCTATCAACACAGATTTTCAATTATTATTTTATGTATTTGTCATTTGAGGTAGATTTTAGACTTTTAAAGAAAGATATATTAATAATGTTGTTTATGTGTTCCAGGAGTTAGCAATGTACTTACATATACTGGTGCTTTTTATTTCTTTGGGGTTGAATTACTGTCCAGACTCTTTTCTTATTACCCTGAACGACTCCCTTTAGTATTTCTATAGGGCAGGTGTGTGACTAATAAATTCTTTCAGTTTTGATGTATCAAGGAATATCTTAATTTCTCTTTGATTTTTGATGGCTAATTATCTGGATATAAAATTCATGGGTGACATTCAGTTTTTCAGCACTTTGAGTATGTCATTTTACTGCCTCTGATCTCCCTATTATCTGATGAGAAATCTGCTAAGTTTAATTAATATCTCTTGTACATGGTGAGTTGCTTTTTCTCTTGCTGCTTTAGATTCCTTTTTTGTCTTTGTCTCAATGGTTTTATCATCATGTGTCCAAGTGTATATCTCTTTGGATTTATCCTGCTTGGAGTTCATTGAACTTATTGAATTTGTAGATTATTTTTTCATCAAATTTGGAAACCTTACAGCCATTATTTATTCAACTATTCCTTGTGCCTCTTCCTCTCTCTCCTTTCCCTATCTAAGATTCCCATTATGCCTTATTGATATTCTTGATGATATCCTAAAAGTTTCTTCAGCTCTGTTTGTTTTCCTCCATTCTATTCTTTCTTTTCCTTAGACTTTCACTTGACCTATCTCAAACTCAGAATTTCTTATGCCTGCTCATATCTGATGTTGAGTCCCTTTATAGCATTTATTTTAGTTATTGCACTTTCTAATGCCAGAATTTTATTTATTTTTTGTATACTTTCCATGTCTTTATTGACATGCTCTATTTGGTGAAACATCATTCTCAAAAATATCTCTTATTTATCTAAACATTGTTTTCTTTAGTTTTTGAACACATTTAGAGCAACTGATTTAAAGTCTTTGCCTAGAAATTTCAAATTCTGTCCTTCCTCAGTGACAATTTATGTTCATTTCCTTTTCCTTATTATGAGCCATACTTTCCTATTTCTTTGTATGTATATTTTAAACACAATAATGTAGCCAACCTATAAATCATTTGTTGTTCCTCTCCTGTTTATTTGTTCTGTGATGTCCTTGAATGATTCTGTAAAGTCTGTATTCATTAAATCTTTGCACATTTAGCTTAGTGCTCAACTAATGATTGGACAGAGATATACTTAAATTTTTTGAATCAATAATTCTTCCATCCTTACCAAGAGCCTTTGTATGTATGTTGACCTTCATTTCCTGCTTGTATAGATCTTCAAGATCAGTCAGAGATAAGAGATTAAGTCCTTCTCAGGTCTTTCTTGGGTATGCAAACAGCTCAGCAAAGCATTTGGTCTTCTAGATTCCCAGGAATATATCAGAATTTTAAAAAATCTTTATGAATTTCTGATTCTCTAGCCTTTTCTTTTAATTCTTTGGTTAGCCTCTAGTTTGCCCAACTAGTATTGTTATTTCAGCCAACTGAAATGTTAAACAGTTGCTACTAATTTTTTCCCACGTCCTAAGTATGTTCATGAAGTCTAAGCCAGGCCAAATAAAACAAGTGCTGAGAATAGAGCTTTGGGGGAGCTGCCAAACAGGTTGAATAGTAATAATTCTCTGTGGATGGGAATTTTTGAAAGCTCTAAGCCTGTTATGTCCATTAATGTGCTGGTTTTCACAGCTAACCTCAGTGTGATGCTGTAAGTTTTCAAGTCTATCACAGAACTAGGGAGAGGGGGATAGAAATAGGGTAAATTAAAATGTAAAAAAAAAAACCTCACTTTTCTTACTGAGATTTAGCCATATATTTGAATAAATGATCTTCACATTTTCCCAAGATTTTGGATAATTTCTAGATATTTGAAAAAGTTTATTTTAACAGTTTTTGCTCTGATTTTGTTGCTTTTATTAAGGAGTGGATTTTTTTTTGAGGTCATTACTTTACTCTTCTGGAAGTTCTTGTTGCATTAAATATAAGTTTATAATCCAATGTCTGTAGTAACAACACTGTCCCAAACACATAGAGCAAAATGTGGCAGAAACTAAGGGAGAAGTAAATGATTTAACAATCATACTCAGAGACCTCAATGACCCACTCTTATTAGTGGATAGAACTTATCGACAGAAAGTCAGCAAGGTCATAGGAAAGTTAACATTATAAAACAACTTGATATACTAGTTTGCTACTATATTACCCCATTTATGTGAAATGGCCAAGAAAGGCAAGTCTATAAAAACAAAAAGTAAATTAGTTGTTGCCTACATCTGGTAGTAACAAACATGGATTGACTGGAAAGAGTGATGATGGATCTTTTGTGGGTGATGGAAATATTTTACAACTGGATTTTAGTAATATTTGTATAATTCTCTTAATATGCTAAAAATCATTGAATTGCACACTTAAAATGAGAAAATTGCATGGTATGTAAATTTTACTTCAATGAAGTTAAAAAAAAAAAGTCCATGTCAATAACAGCATAGATTTCTAGTATTTTAGTGAAATACAGCCTTGAGATAATCAATCTGTTAAATCAGGAAAACAAAGCAAAACTAAACAACAATGACAAAATATATTTTAAAAAATACATGCTTTTAATTATATCTATTTGTGTAATTTTGACACATTCTCATTTCATAATTCCATACCTCTTGAACTAAAGTCCTACATTAATTATTGATAACTATTACTTAAATATTATAGAACACTCATTCTGATAAAATTAGAAAAATAGTGAAACTATTGAAAAACAAAAGTGACTTTCATGGTTTATTGTTTCATTCAGATATTGTTCTAAAATGCTTCAAAACTACCAATGACTTTTTACATATATCTTTATGTGAGTCATGAATGTGATGATGGATTATTGACATACTTCCATGTCAATGTGAGGAATTTTTAATGACCATAATACAGAAGATAAACTTGTAAACACTCTAGAATTAATGACTGTAACCACAAAATGAAATGTATGACAGGTGAATCAATCATTCAAAACATGATATTCATTATTTTTTTGTTTATAATGAAAGTCAATAAAAACAGAATTTTTCATTTGAAAAAATTATAGTGGTCTGTTTCTTAAAAGTAGATTTAATTAGCAATGGTTTTAATTAACTATAATAACTTAAAATTTTAAATTATATTTACTCTAGTATATTTACTAGAGTATATTTACTCTAAGTAAAATATAGAGTAAAATAACTCTATATTTTAGAGTATTTCTAAGTACTCCAACTTAATTACAATGATTATGATTTGAGTGTCTACCATGTGCTTGGTGTTGCACATCAGAAATATATATGTATAAAAATGCTATACAAATATTTGTATAAATATAGATAGATGTAAATACATATGCATGCATGTGTGTATGAAGTATTTACTATTCACAAGTCTGTGAGATACATACTATTATTATCCTCATTGTAACAATGAGGAAACTGAAAATCTGAAAAATTATTAATTCTGAAAGAAATATTGAGTTTCTTGAACTTGAATATTTAGAATAATTCTGTGAACTATAATTTATCTAATAAATCTGGATCTGTTCATTCCAGGAGGCAGAATTGACCTATCAAGTTAGAAGTTAAGATAGTGGTTTCTCCTAGAGGTATAGGAGGTAGAAGGGAGCCTACAAGAAGATTTCTGAGTGCTAGGGTTCTGTTTCTTTATCAGAGTACTAGTTACATATGTATGTCAGGTTGTGAAAATAATTCAAACTATAAAGATATGATGTATGGCTTTATATATATAATATATGTTATGCTATATTATATATATTAAAATTTAAAAGTTAAAAAAAACCTTTGCACTTTATTTTCAATGATATTTTACAGGAATATTTGCAGGTGAGCAAAGCATTTTATTTCTAATTGTGAAAATTTAAATATCTAGAAAAGAATGCCTTTTAAGTGTTAAGCCACCAATTCTAAAACCATATAGCATAACAGGAAGTTTTTTTTTTTAATTTTTTTTAACGTTTATTTGTTTTTGAGACAGAGAGAGACAGAGCATGAACAGGGGAGGAGCAGAGAGAGAGGGAGACACAGAATCTGAAACAGGCTCCAGGCTCTGAGCTGTCAGCACAGAGCCCGACGTGGGGCTCGAACTCACGGACCGCGAGATCATGACCTGAGCCGAAGTAGGCCGCTTAACCCACTGAGCCACCCAGGTGCCCCTGCATAACAGGAAGTTTTAATTATTAATTCATCTTGTTTTTTTAAAATGTTTAAATGTTTATTTATTGTTGAAAGAGAGAGAGAGAGAGAGATCGTGAGTGGGGGAAGGGAAGAAAGAAAGGGAGACACAGAATGTGAAGCAGGCTCCAGGCTCTGAGCTGTCTGCACAGAGCCTGATGTGGGGCTAGAACCCACAAACTGCGAGATCATGACCTGAGCCGAAGTCAGATGCTCAACTGACTGAGCCACCCAGGCACCCATTATCTTGTTTTAAAGTTGTTTTCTTTTCCTATGAAATTTGATATATTCTGTTTCAATCTGGTTTGGTCTTGGCGGAGTTAAAGATAAGAGTCCTTGGGCTGTACTCCCACCGAAAGTCTCTAACTCACACATTTTAAGCAAATATCTTTGGTATTCAACTAAAATAACACAACAAATTCTGTATGAAGATCAAGTTTGATTTCAGAAAACCAAGATTACACAATCTTTTCTGGCATACTTGTAGTTGAAAGACCAAAACGTGGCCTGAATGATAAATGTGTAAGGTAGATTAGCAGTTGAATAAACTCATATCAAAGATATTAAATAATCAACCAGTGTTAACTTGGAAAATTTTCTCTAGCAGACTAACTTGAGACTCTATCCTTAACACTTTCTGATCCAACATAGTCAATAAGGACATTTGTGGAGCTTTGGAAGTTATCTTTATCAAATATTCAAATAATCCAAAGCTGGGAAAGAAATGTAACATGGTGGATTCCAGTTGAAATTGAAAATTATCTTGACAGTAAAACACGCAGGGTAATCCACTGATATGAATTTAGATTTAATCAATCATACACAGGGTTGAGAAGTTCATGTGAAACAAACAAATTTGCAGTTACAGTAAAGCTGCTAAAATAAATGTAATCTTGGAAAATTATTATATATATCAGTCAGCATTTCCAAAAAATGTGGTATGTTAATAATTTCCTAATGAAAAAATGGTAATTGAAAAATACTGGGTTTAACAATCAGTTTTCTTACTGCAATACTTCTCAGACCCTTTAATGAACAGTAAAAAAATTCTTTTTGCTGTGGAACATTTGAGTAACTGGTGTTTAAGAGAAAGTTCTTGTGAAAAACTGACAGATCAAGAATGCACTATAATACATTCCCAGACTCAATCCCAGGATAAGACAAGGGAATAACAGCAACAATGACTTTAAGGACTGAAGTTGGGATTTGCTACTATGAACTTAACTATTTCTTATCTCTGCTTCCCTCTACTTGGCTTCCTTTCACAGACAGGTCCTCTCCATATTACAGGGAAGATAGCCTCCAATAGCCTCATATTCATATCTTCCCAACTGTGTAACCACAGCAGAAAGAAGCTTCTCTATTTTGGAGTCATATTATAAATTCTAGAGAAGGACACTGGGTAACAGGGCCAACTCCTAGACCAATTGCTGTTATCTGTGAGGTGAAATATGTTGATTAGCTAGGCTTTAGTGAGAGGTCTATACCTGAGGCAAAGAACCCTTCATACAATAAATGATAGTTCTAGAAGACATACATGGAATGGAGAAGAGGTTTTTTAAAAATATTATTAGAGAAACTAAAACAATATACTACTATAAGACTTCCATGTTATATACAATAAAATAAATATTTAAAATAATGCTGATATTTATATATGTAATACAGACTTAATGAAGAAAACTTGGAAAATAGAGAAAAAAAGTGTAAGGGAGATAATAAGAAGTAGCTTTAAAATCTTCAATCAACAGAACCACTATTAATATTTAGGGAGTTTAATCACAGTGATAAAGAATTTTAGGGGCACCTGGGTGACTAGGTCTACTAAGCATCAGACTCTTGATTTCAGCTGAAGTCATCATCTCATGGTTTGTGAGATAGAGCCCCGTGTCAGACTCCGTGCAGACAGCACATCTGCTTGGGATTCTTTCCCTCCCTCTCCCTCTGCCCCTGCCCTTCTCTCTCTCTCTCTCTCTCTCTCTCTCTCTCTCTCTCTCTCTCCCTCTAAAAATAAATAAACTTTTAATTAAAAATAACATTAAGGAGACCTGGGTGGCCTAGTTGGTTAAGCGTCTGTTGATTTCAGCTCAGGTCATGATTTTATGGTTCATGATACCTGGCCCTGTGTTAAGCTCTACACTGACAGCATGGAGCCTGTTTGGGATTGTCCTTCTCTCTCTGCCTCTCCCCTGCTCACTCTCTGTCTCTCTCTCTCAAAATAAATAAACATTTTTTACAAAGAGGAGAAAAAGGAATTTTATACACCAAATTTTGTTTCTACCCTGGTTTTACCAAGCGTTATGTAGTTATGTGACTTTAGGTAAATTTGTTAATCTCTGCATTTCAATTTCTCCTCTGCTCCACAGGAAGAAGAATACTCGGTCTGTGGTTGTTGTGATTGCATAAAATAATTTCTCTAAAGTCCCTAGCACTGTATCTGATAATATTAATTACTAAATGTATGGCAGTTCGTTAGTTATTTTTACTCTTGTTATTTGGACATAGTTCGCATGTTTCTCTTATAAACTTTGTATGTGATTGCTCAAAAAAAGCCAACTTTGACTAGGAAATTTATAATGGAAGAGATTACCAAGGCACCAATTCTGACATTGACAGAGTATCTATAAAGTTCGTATACAATGTTAGATTAAGTAGAACTACTTGAGTCCATCAAGATGAATTAGCTACAAGTATATACACCCAGGTAGATGGGTGATTTTTTTTTGTTTTTAACAATATAACAGTATTGATTTGACATTAGATATATTTTTTTTAATTCCAGTAGAGTTGACGTACAGTGTTATATAGTTTCAGGTGTACAATATAAAGATTCAACTATTCTATATATCACCCAGTGCTCATCACAAATTCTCTCCTTTTTTAAAATTTAAATACAAGTTAACATATAGTATAGTATTGGTTTCAGGACTAGAATTAAGTGATTCATCATATACATATGACACCCAGTGCTCATCCCAACAAGTGGCCTCCTTAATGCCCAACACCCATTTAGCCCATCCTCCCACCCACCTCCCCTGTAGCAACCTTGTTTGTTCTAAGAATTTCTTATGGTTTGCCTCCCTCTGTTTTTTTTCCCCTTCCTTTCCATACATTTAAATTCCACATATGAGTGAAATCATATGATATTTTTCTTTCTTGGACTAACTTATTTCATTTAGCATACTATACTCTAGTTGCATCCACATTGTTACAAATGGCAAGATTTCATTCTTTTTGATCTTCGAGTAATATTCCATTCTGTGTGTGTGTGTGTGTGTGTGTGTGTGTGTGTGTGTGTGTGTGTTTATATATCACATCTTCTTTATCCATTCACAAGTTGATGGACATTAAGGCTTTTTCCATAATTTAGACAAACTGAGAGGGGTTGAGTGAGTGTGGTATTGGGTTTGCACAAGAGGAAAACCTCTCTAGACCATGGACGGGAGCAAGAATTATTGAGTGTCACAGTTTTTTTTTTTCAAAAAGCATTTGGAACTCAAACTCTGAGGTTTTGGAAGTGTGTGAGATTTTCCTGGAGTGGAGCTGTGGCGCCTGCTCCTGGGGAGAAGGATGGAGCTGGCCTGGGAGTGCACAGCATGATGTAAGGATCTCTAGGATGCACTGGGAGAGAACATTCCCCTACCTGGAGTACTTCTGGAAGAGGGTATATTGCCTCTCCAAGGATAAAAAACCCTGCAGGTGCCAGCCAAAGGCCTTTCTTTGGCAAGGGGCAGAGGTGCACCCAGAGGGAATATAGTCTTATTGTTGCTTTTGGCGGTGCTACACTGTAGATTCTACATACAGTGCAGGCATGGGACTGTTTTTCTGGGACAAAGGACATCTGACACAGCATAGAGAGGCTCTACTCCAGAGGAGCAGATGGGTCTTCATGGTGTCGAGTTCTTTAAGACTTCTAGTTTTGAATCCCAGCTGTGCACTAAAGAGGAAACACAGCAGAGCTATGGTGCAGGGCAAGCACTAACCTTGTTATGCTTTGAGGGCTACATGAACAATGGGGCTGTGTGAGATTCCTGGTCTGGAAATGAGAGATTGGAATGTAACCATTTTCCCCCCAACACCAACACAGTGGGACTTCAGAGAGCAGCACAGTGGCCCCCAGTGGAGGTGGGACCTGTTTACACCAAACCTCGCCCCTCTGTGCCTGGAAACTGATTATTTACTGGGGCAATACTGTGAGTTAACACAGTGGTCCTCTCTTCCAGAAAACCAGCACAGGCAACACTGACTCCACATGCACCAAGTTTATTAAAGATCAAGTGTTGCAAAACTATACCTGTAGTTCTTATGGAAATAAGACCAGGCTTATTTTTTTCTGTTTCCTTTTTTTCCTTTCTTCTTTTTTCTTTTGGAATCAGGGTCATAGTTTCTTCTTTGTTGCATTTCCTTCTCTTTCTCTTTTTTTGGATAAGACTTCCATTTTTCTTTTATTTTTCTTTCTTTTTTTCCTTTCTTTTTCTTTGAAATCAGCTTTATAGTTTTTTAATTCTCTGTTTTTCCTTTTATTCCTTTTCCTTTTCACTTTTTTAGGGGATCAAGCTTCCCCCCCTTTTTTCCAGGCTTTTCTCTCAAACAAATCAAAGCACAGCTAGTTAAAGGTCCATTACTCCCCAATGCAAGCAAGGAGGAGCTTTGCAGAGGACTGATCAGTGGGAGAGAGAAGCCAACATACAACAGCAGAGTACAAGCAGCATACATCAGAAACACTTCTTGAAGTGCCAGGCCCTGACAGTGTATGACCCCTTTTTAATATAGCAGCACACTCAGGTGCAGGAAACATAACAAGCTTTTAAAACACTCAAAAGGCAGAAACTTAGCCAAAATGACAATACAAAGGAATTCTCCCCAAAAGAAAGGTTAAGAAGAAATCACAGCCAGGGACTTGCTCAAAACAGATATAAGCAATAGATCTGAACAAGAATTGAGAACAACAGTCATAAGACTACTAGCTGGGCCTTAAAAAAGCTGCAGAGATCAAAGACCTAAAAACTAGTCAGCCTGAAATAAAAAATGCTATAACTGAGATGCAAAGCTGACTGGATACAGTTACTTGAGGATTGAAGAAACAGAGAAGAGAATGGGTGATATGGAAGATAAAGTCATGTAAAATAATGAAGCTGAAAAGAAGAGGGAAAGGAAACTATTAAATTATGAGGAGAGACATAAGGAACTTAGTGATTCCATAAAATGAAACATTATCCATATCATAGGAGTTCCAGAAGAAGGGCAGGAAAAGGAGGCAGAAGATTTATTTGAAAAAAATTATAGTTGAGAACTACCCTAATCTGGGTAAGGAAATGGACATTCAAGTCTAAGAGGCACAGAGAACTCTCCTCAAATCAAAAATAGGTGAACACGACAACATATCATAGTGTAACTTGCAAAATACAAAGGTAAAGAGAGAATTCTGAAAATAGCTAGGGACAAAAGGCCCTTAAACTACAAGGGTGCACAAATAAGGTTAGCACCAGACCGGTCCACTGAAATTTGGCAAGCCAGTAGGGAATAGCAGGAAATATTCAATGTGCTGAATGGGAAACATATGCAGCCAAGAGTTCTTTACCCAGCAAGGTTTTCATTCAGAATATAAGGAGATTAAAGAATTTACCAGACAAACAAAAACTAAAGGAGTTCATGACCACTAAACCACCCCACAAGAAATATTAAGGAGGACTCTGAGAGGAGAAAAAAAGATGAAAGCAACAAAGACTACAAAGGACCAGAGAACATTATCACAAACACCAACTTTTCAGGTAACACAATGGCACTAAATTCATATCTTTCTATAATCACTTTGAATGTAAATGGACTAAATGCTCCAATCAAAATACATAGGGTATTATAGTGGACAAAAAAAAAAAAAAAGATTCATGTGTATTTGGCTAAAAGAGATTCATTTTAGATCTAAAGGCACCAGCAGATTGAAAGTGAGGGAATGGAGAACCATCTATTATGCTAATGGATGTCAAAAGAAAGCCAGAGTAGCCATACTTCTATCAGACAAATTAGATTAAAAAAAACTGTAACAAGAGATGAAGAAGGGCATTATATCATAATTAAGGGGTCTATCCACTAAGAAGATCTAATAATTGTAAATAATTTATGCCCTTAACTTGGAACACCAATATATATATCAGTTAATCACAAACATGAAGAAACTCATTGACAATAATACAATAATGGTAGGGGACTTTAATATCCTTATTCACAGCAATGGACAAATTAACCGGAAAATCAACAAGGAAACAATAGCATTGAATAACACATTGGGCTGGGTGGACTTAACAGATATATTCAGAACATTTCACCCTAAAACAGCAGAATACTCATTCTTCTAGAGTGCACATGGAACATTCTCCAGAGTAGATCACATACTTGGTCACAAATCAGCCCTCAACAGGTACAAAAAGTCAAGATCATACCATACATATTTTCAGATCACAACGTTATGAAACTTGAAATCAACCACAAGTAAATATTTGGAAAACCCTCAAATATATGGAGATTAAAGAACATCCTACTAAAGAATGAATTGGTTAACCATGAAATTGAAGAAGAAATTAAAAAATACATGGAAGCCAATGAAAATGAAAACACGACAGTCCAAACCCTTTGGGATGCAGCAAAGGCAGTCCTAAGAGGAAAGTATATTGTAATTCAGGCCTATCTCAAGAAACAAGAAAGGTCTTAAACACACAGACTTACCTTGCATCTAAAGGAACCAGAAAAGAAAACATCAAATAAAGCCTAAACCAAGCAGAAGGTAAATAATAAAGATTAGAGAAGAAATAAATGTTATAAAAACAAACAAACAAAAAATATGGTAGAACAGATCAATGAGACTAAAAGCTGGTCCTGTGAAAGAATTAACAAAATTGATAAACCACTAACCATACTTATCCAAAAGAAATTACAAAAGACCCAAATAGGTAAAATCACAAATGAAAGAGAAGAGTCACAATCAACACCACAGAAATACAAACAATTATAAGTGAATACTATGAAAAACTATGTGCCAACAAACTGGGCATTCTGGAAGAGAGGGAAAAACTCCTAGACATATACAAACTAACAAAACTGAAATAGGAAGAAATAGAAAATTTGAACAGACTCACAACCAGCAAATAAGTTGAATCAGTTATCAAAAATTTCCCAACAAACATGAGTCCAGGGCCCCATGTCTTCCCAGGAGAATTCTACCAGACATTTAAAAAAGAGTTAATACCTGTTCTTCTCAAACTGTTCTAAAATATAGAAATGGAAGGAAAGCTTTCAAATTCATTCTGTGAAGCTAGCATTACAGCAGACATAGACCCCACTTAAAGTCTTGGTTTTAGAGACAATTTGGTTTTGTTAATTCTGTTACATTTATTTATTTATTTATTTATTTATCTACTTATTTAGTTATTTGTTTAGTTATTTGTAATTGACACACAATGTTACATTAGTTTCAGGTAAACAAATTTGTGATTTGATTTGACAAGTTTATACATTATGTTATATTCACCACAAATGTAGCTACAATCTGTCCTGTTACATTGCTATTACAATATCATTGACTGTATTCCTTATGCTTTTTTTTATTCCACTGAATTACTCATTCCATAACTGGAGGCCTTTATCTCCCTCTCCTCTCACCCATTTTCCCTTTCCCTACACCCCTGGCAATTATCTGTTTGTTCTCTGTGTTTATAGTTCTGATTCTACTTTTTGTTTGTGTTTTTTTTATTCCATTTGTGATTGGAATAAAATGGTATTTGTCTTTCTCAGTCTGACTTATTTCACTTAGCATAATACCTTCTAGGTCCATCCATGTTGTTGACATGGCATGATGTCACCCTTTTTATGGCTGTGTAATATTCCATTTTGTCTATGTGAGTGTGTGTGTGTGTGTGTATGTGCATTTTCCTTATCCATTTGTCTATTGATGGATACTTAGGTTGTTTCCATGTCTTGGCTATTGTTAATGCTGTAATAAACATACAGGTACATATAACTTTTCAAGTTAGTGTTGTTGCTATCCCTGGGTAATGCTAGTGGAATTATTGGATAATATAGTATTATTTTAAATTTTTTAAGAACTTCCATATTGTTTTCCACAGTGGCTGTACTAAATTATATTCCTACCAACAGTGCACATGGGTTCCTTTTTCTCCACATCCTTGCCAACACTTGTTTCTTATGATTTTCTTCTTACAAATTTTTATTTAAATTCTAATTAGGTAACATATATTGTAATATTGGTTTCAAGAATAGAATTTAATGATTCATTACTTACATATAACACCTAGTGCTCATCATAACAATACCTCTCACCCATTTAGCCCATCCCTCACCCACCTCCATCAACCCTCAGTTTGTTCTCTATCATTAAGAGTCTCTTATGGTTTGCTTCCCTCTCTCTTTTTTTCCCATTCCCATATGTTCATCTGTTTTGTTTCCTAAATTCAATATATGAGTGAAACCATATGATACTTGTTTTTCTCTGACTCATTTATTTCACTTAGCATAATATACTCTAGCTCCATCGATCTCATTACAAATGTCAAGATTTCATTCTTTTTGATGGCTGAGTAGTATTCATTCCATTATGTGTATGTACATCTTCTTTATCCATTCATCAGTCAATGGACACTTGGGCTTTTGGGTTTCTTGTCTTCTTGATTTTAGCCATTGGTTTTAGAGAGAATTTGAACACATAATGAATATAGTGCTGAGAAAAATTAGTGAAAGATATGGACCTAGTCTTCAGCAAAATGACAATCCGGTAAAATGTAAGAATAATATTACATGTTCATTAATTTTGAAAGTTACTTGATTTTCCCTACCAAAAATGATGTAGTCTTATGATTTTGTTAAACTAGTTAAGGAAAGTGAAATATACTTTTACCATGTGTATTTCTATGAAAAACAGGACTTCCAATAAGAAATTGTTTGCCATCAAAGGCTCTAAATTACTTCAATTTATTTTCCTTCACCTGGTTTACAAAAAAAAAAGGAAGAAAATTCAGGAAAACACTAAAGACAGACAACACTCCCCCCATTTATCACAAATAGCATAGTCTATATGTATGCCAGGTTTTCTTAAATTTAACTGATCCTTAGGTATCATTTTTTTTTGACAGGGGCACACTTTACTGGGGAGAGAGTACTGCATGTGACCAACAGATAAAGGCAGCCTATTGGGTATCCTGTACATATGCTCAAAAAGGTACAAAGGAGATTTTGCTAATAAAGAGCAACTAGAACATGGATTCCTCTAGGCAGCTTCCCCAATCTCATCCATCTAAGGGGTGGGGACACTCCCAGCCATTTCCCTGAAGTTAACTGTGGTCTGCTAGAGATAGAGCCCCTCAGGGATGCCTTCTTGTGGTTTATAAAGAACGTTTTCTTTAGATTTTTTTAAGTCTTCATTTGTTAGCTTCATTCTATGCTCTCTCAAGGCCATCAGACGAGCTTCTATATAAATTGCCTTGACGTTGGCAACAAGAGAGGTCATCATTAGCCATGATCAACTTGTCCAGGGTTATGTCATTGGCCAGTGTCAGCCTGCTTGTTTGGATCTGAAAGAAGCACTTCTTAGTCTTTTCATTGGGCAAGGGGGAACTCCATCTTCCTGCCAATGAAGCCTGATCTGACTAGTGCTGGATCCAAAGTTTCTATTCAGTTTGCGGCCATGATAACTTTCATGTCACCCCTTATATCAAATCCATCCAACTGTTTCAATGGTTCCAACATGGTTCATTGAATTTCTCTCTCACGACTGGAATTTGAGTCTTATCTTTTTGTCCCAATGGCATCAATTTCATCAATAAACACAATGGATGGTGCATGTTCTTCTGCAACTCAAAACAATTCCTGAATGAGTTTGGACCCATCACCTAGGTACTTCTGGATAAGTTCAGTGTCAACCACTCTCAAGAATGTGGCTGAGGTTTGGTTTGCTACTGCTTTAGCTAATAAGGTTTTGCTTGTGCCTGGCAGATCATCTAGAATGACCCCCTTTGGGGGCTTCATATCCATCTCTTCATAATATTCAAGATGAGTGAGAGGAAGCTCCACAGATTCCTTAATTTCCTGGATTTGGTTGTCCAACCCCCCAAAATCAGCATAGGTTTCCTGGGGGGACTTTCCTACCTTCATCCCTGTAACCAAGGGATCTGTGTCATCCATGAGCACCTCTATGTGTTGAGGTTAAGCAGGACTGAGCAGCTTGGTTCCAGCAGACCTTTGTCTACAATGGAAAAAATGCTGATGTAGTGTTCTGAGCCTACAGATATAGACACAATGGCATAGTTGTCGTCAATGATATTTTCAAATGTTCCTACCTTTGGGGTCCCCCTCAATCATCAACCATTGATCTTTCCTCCTCTCGCTTTTCTTCTAAAAGCTTCATTTGTTCCTGATTTCTAATGAATTCTTCCTCCATGAGAAGATAATCTTTAATTCTCTCTAATTTCAATAATTTTAACCAGCACTGAGTATGAGGTGTCACCAGGGGCAACTTGCTGGCAGCATCTGGTCCCTTTTTCTTCTTTTACTGCACTGTAGTTGGTACAGGAAGTTTGTATTTTTTTCCTGTCCTTGTCATCCTTCTTGCCACCTCCAGGGGGTCATCACCACCACTCTCACTGACCCATCTTGGTTTGGCCATCTAACCCAAGTATCATTTTTAAAAACATTTTCTGATAGCTTGATCATGTTTTATAATGGTAGTCTTATGACTTCCAATAAATTTCTTTTTCATTAAAAAATCTAGGGGCGCCTGGGTGGCGCAGTCGGTTAAGTGTCCGACTTCAGCCAGGTCACGATCTCATGGTCCGTGAGTTCGAGCCCCGCGTCAGGCTCTGGGCTGATGGCTCAGAGCCTGGAGCCTGTTTCCGATTCTGTGTCTCCCTCTCTCTCTGCCCCTCCCCCGTTCATGCTCTGTCTCTCTCTGTCCCAAAAATAAATAAACGTTGAAAAAAAAATTAAAAAAAAATCTAATGATAATAATTACAGTTGTTTTTCAGATAAACTTTACCTAAAGTACACCCTTCATGTTATTTATATGGAAATGCCTATTTAATTACACAAGAATTATGTAATATATACTTCTTTCTTCAGTTAGTCAACTAAGGTTAAGGTCACTATGTACAGATTACTCTGTAATGCATAATGCATAAAACATTCAAACAGTATAAAGAATGTTGAATTCTTACCATAACTCCACCCTTTAATAGTAACAGAAAATCCCTATTAAGTATTAGGTATGTATCCTCCTGGAATTTTCTTTCATATATAAACATATATGTACATGTTTTATGTAGGTAAAATTATGCCACACATGGCTTTCCTTCAATTTACTTGTTTTATGTTATATATTTATTCTTATTAAGTAAATAATTCATATATACTATAAAGACATAAATAAAATCTGCTAAGTAAATTTGGAAGTTGTACCATAATCTTAAGATCAACTTTTAACAGCTTAGTATACATCTTTCCATAAATATATGCGTATATATGTATATTTTTTCTTTTATAATATCATATTTATCTCATTGTGGACATCTTTTCATTTCAGTAAATGTAGATTTCCTTTTTTTTTTAGGTTTATAGTGTTCTGTTTACCTATATGCTAAATTACATTTATTGAATTCCCTATTTACAAATATTTAGACTGCTATCAATGTTTGCTATTACAAATGAAGATGCATTTGACCTCTGGATAAATAAGGATACAAGGATTTTAATCGCAGTGTTTGTAGTTGTGTGTGGGTGTGTGTGTGTGTGTCTGTGCATGTGTATGTGTATAATCCTTTCACAGTTTTATGAGTGCCAAGGGGATCGAATTGGACAACACCAACTCTGTAGGCCAAAGCCTTGGCTATTTGCCATATGACAATGCTTCTTTTATATGTGACCATATGTACTTAGTAAATTGTGAGCAGAGCTTAGTATAGCAAAATTTAGATATTTATAAGTCCTATGAAATAATTTATAAACAAAAGAAAAGGAAAAGACAGCATTAGATATTTGAGATTTTTCACATGCTTAAAACTTTGTAATATTTCTGTAAGCAAACATAAGAAGTTTGCCCTTCAGTGACCACATTAATAAAATAAAGCTTTCATTGGATGTCTTCTTAACCATGCTGCTTATAAAGATTTCTAGGGCACTGAAAAAAGAGGAAATACTGAGAAAATTGTGTCCCATTTGTTGGACATGGAAAAACATCTTTTTGTCAGCCCTTCATAAGACTGAATTTAAATATGCAGTGTATGCATGTGCACTTGAACATATGAAAGAGTTAAAAAAATTGTGCCAGCAGATATATGATTATTACTTAATTTAATCCTGAGTATATAGGAAAATAACTTATTTGGGGAAAATCTATTTGATTAATGCCATCTCTTCAAGTTTTGAATCTGACTCACTTTCTTATAAACATGACCTATTAGCAAATTTGTGGCTTGGCAAAAAAAAAAAAAAAAAAATAGAAGAGTCTTACTACAATTCTGGCCAATGATTCCTCCAAAACAATGAGTATTTCCATAGGAGAAATTCCTAGGAGTAAACATTTTTGAACCCAGGAATCTGTACTTAATTAACCTCAGCACTCTTACTTGGATATGGACCACCTTTACTGTGCACTTATAAATACACTTTAATTTCTCATTTGAGCTTGGCTTACGATATTTTAATTCCCAGATCCCCACAGCATACAGCTATGGTAAGCATTCAGTAGATATATATGAGTTGCTTTGAAACTTGCTAAGTTATCTATTGATATAACATATACTTTTGTTAATTAAATGATGTCTTTGCACATGAAGAAAGTGACTATATTTGCATGATTTTGTTTGATCCAGAACCTAGAATGGTTTCCTTATTAAAACATGTTATGACACTGTTGTTGAGATAATATATTTCGTGGCTTAGTTACCCATATGGTAAAATCAGTGTCTAACTCATATCATTTGAGCTAAGAGAGAATATTGTCAGCTGGATCAAACACTAAAACCACATGTGTTCCATATAACTTCCCAATGCCTCTGACTATATACCTCATTGTTTGTACTACCAGAAAGGTAACTGAGAAAACTCATGTGGACCCATAGTCTAGAACTTAAAGGGTAACTTTCCAGTTAAGCAAAACTAGAGAAAATACAATATTTGGAGAAAATAACTGGAGAAGGGATACTCCTTTGTGATTTGAAATGCACAATATTATCAAATTTGTTATAACACTGAAATTTAACTGAATTAACTCATTTATAGTGAAGAGTAAATGATGAACTACTAAAAAGAAACACAATGGCGGGTCCCTAGGTGGCTCAGTTGGTTAAGCATCTGATTCTTGATTTCCGCTCAGGTTGTGATCTCAGGGTTCATGGGATCAAGCCCAGCCTTGGACTCTGTGCTGACAGGGTGGGGCCTGCTTGAGATTCTCTTTCTCTCCCTCTCTCTCTGTCCCTCCCCTGCTTGCATGCACAAGTGCACAGGTGTGCTCTCTTGCTCTATCTCAAAATAAATAAATAAACATTAAAAAAAAAAGAAATATAATGGTCCTATGCACATAGGCCAGGTAGAGATAATACAACTTGAAAGTATTTTGGAGGATTGGATTTTCTGTTTTTTTTTATTTATGTGTACAATCCTCATCTCTCATAGGTGTGAAGGCCTAATGTGACACATGCAAAAGTGTGACTATAAAAGGAAGAGTTTTGTTTCTTAAACATACAAACAGGATTATTTGCATATCCTCAGTTGTTCTGATTTCCTCTTCAGAAGATGCATTGTTGCCAACATAGGCAGTTAGCCAGAGAACAGATAATGTGAGGAATAAAAACAGCTACCCCTCAATTATTTATTTTAATTTGCATTTATAAGCCCAACCATATTACTGTCTCTTAATTTATATTTCAGTTGTACAGAGTTCTATAGGAGCCTGTGAAAGTGGACATAATAGCATCCTCTCCAGCCAATTCATTTATTTCTCAGAGAAGTAATGTGACCCTATTCATCCAGGTCCTTTTGCTTCTGATGTTCCGGCCTCTCAGAGGGCCACATGGTAACGCAATTCAGCTACCAATTCTGACAACTCTTCCCTAGCACTTTCCTTTTCCCAGAATGATTGTACTTTAGTGCAAGAGTGAGCCAGAAGCACAGTGCTTTCCGTTTAGGAATTGTCACTTTTAGTACATTTTAACCTTTTCTGCATGCATTAAAGCACTAATGAGGTACTCAGCAGAGGTGTAGTAAGTAAAATTGAAGTCAGGTTTTTCTTTTTTTTCAGAGTACCATTTATGTTCACTATAGGTTAAATGAAAGATAATATGTTAATATTTAATTCCTCATAACATAAATAGGATATAAGAAAGAAATGCTAATTAAAAGAAGGATCTTTAAAGAAGAGGGACATATATGTCTTTATGAATAAATTTTGGGGGGAATAGGAGTTACCTAAGCAGTTTTGTGTAAGACAACCTAATCATTAAAACATTCAGCTGCATTGAAATATTAATGAATACCTTTAAGCATACAAAATACATTATGGTTCTATCCAGTGGGGAACTGTAGAAAATGTCAGGAAGTCAACCTTCTCTTATAAATGTTCTTAGAATAGTCTATAACCACACTGTCAAATTTACAATCACTTCCACCTGTGTTCCTGACCTCATCCCAGGTAATTTTCCCCAGGACTTCTGTCCATTGATTATCCCCTGTCCATTCTCCCCCTCAATTTCCCCTTCTTTATAGGATACATTCCTATAGCCTATATTCACATGGTCAAGCATTTCCTATTTAAACAATAACATGAAATAAATCCCTCCCTCAAAGAAGTCATCTTGTCTTGCTATTTTCACTTCCCTATTTTCTTGTCTAATCTTTAAAAGTCTATCTTCTCTCTCAGTTTCTATTTCTTCATCTTGCACTCTTCCCCAGGCCACTGTACTCTGGCTTCTACCTTTACCACTCTGTTCAATCTTATTTCATTAATAATAGGAATAACTTTCTCATGTAAGATCTTTATCTTAATAAACTTCTAGAAAACATGTGATAGCACAGATTGTCCCTATTTATCTGAAACTCTTCTTTAACAATTTCCACAGTATCTTTTGGTTCTTACCCTATTTCTCGGACCATTCCTGCTTAATCATATTCAGTAATTGTCTCTCCCCAGCACATTCCATCTTTATCCTTAACCTATCACCTTATGCTTTACTGAAATCATAAAAGCCATCAGCAGAGAACTGCAACATTTACCCACAACCAAATCTACAAACTCACCTGCATCAGTATTCCTATTTCTAGCTTCCTTTTCATATCATGAAAAAGTTGACCTTTTCCTATTGAAAGCCAGTCACTTCTTTTTATTCTTTTTTCCCCTAGTTTTCTTTTTTTTAATTTATTTTTTAAATTTATATCCAAGTTAGTTAGCATATAGTGCAACAATGATTTCAGGAGTAGATTCCTTAATGCCCCTTACCCATTTAGCCTACGCCCACTTCTACAGCCCCTGCAGTAACCCTCTGTTTTTTCTCCATATTTAAGAGTCTCTTATATTTTGTCCCCTTCCCTGCTTTTATATTATTTTTGCTTCTCTTCCCTTATGTTCATCTGTTTTGTATCTTAAAGTCCTCATGTGAGTCAAGTCATATGATATTTGTCTTTCTCTGACTAATTTTGCTTAGCATAATACCCTCTAATTCCATCCACATAGTTGTGAATGGCAAGATTTCATTCTTTTTGATAGCCTAGTAATACTCCATTGTGTGTGTATACATATATATATATCTCACATCTTCTTTATCCATTCATCCATTGATGGACATTTGGGCTCTTCCCATACTTTGGCTATTGTTGACAGTGCTGCTATAAACATTGGAGTGCATGTGTCCCTTTGAAACAGCACACCTGTATTCCTTGGATAAATACCTAGTAGTGCAATTGCTGGGTCATAGGGTAGTTCTATTTTTAGTGTTTTGAGGACCCTCCACACTGTTTTCCAGAGTGGCTGCACCAGCTTGCATTCCCACGAACAATGCAAAAGAGAATCTCTTTCTCAGCATCCTCACCAACATCTGTTGTTGCCTGGGTTGTTAATGTTAGCCATTCTGACAGATGTCAGGTGGTATCTCACTGTGGTTTTGATTTGTATTTCCCTGATGATGAGTGATGTGGAGCATTTTTTCATGTGTCAGTTGGCCATCTGGATGTCTTCTTTGGAGAAGTGTCTATTCATGTCTTTTGCCCATTTCTTCACTTGATTATTTGTTTTTTGGGTACTGAGTTTGTTAAGTTCTTTGTAGATTTTGGATACTAACCCTTTATCCGATATGTCGTTTGCAAATATCTTCTCCCGTTCTGTCGGTTGCCTTTTAGTTTTGCTGATGGTTTCCTTCACTGCGCAGAAGGTTTTTATTTTGATGAGGTCCCAGTAGTTCATTTTTGCTTTTCTTTCCCTCGCCTCTGGAGACGTGTTTATTAAGAAGTTGCTGCGGGAAAGATCAAAGAGGTTTTTGCCAGCTTTCTCCTGGAGGATTTTGATGGCTTCCTGTCTTACATTGAGGTCTTTCATCCATTTTGAGTTTATTTTTGTGTATGGCATAAGAAAGTGGTCCAGGTTCATTCTTTTGCATGTCGCTGTCCAGTTTTCCCAGCACCACTTGCTGAAGAGACTCTTTATTCCATTGGATATTCTTTCCTGCTTTGTCAAAGATTAGTTGGCCATACGTTTGTGGGTCCATTTCTGGGTTTTCTATTCTGTTCCATTGATCTGAGGTCTGTTCTTGTGACAGTACCTTACTGTCTTTATGATTACAGCTTTGTAGTATAGCTTGAAGTCTGGGATTGTGATGACTCCTGCTTTGGTTTTCTTTTTCAAGATTGCTTTGGCTATGCCGGGTCTTTCCTGGTTCCATACAAATTTTAGGATTCTTTGTTCTAGCTCTGCGAAGAATTCTGGTGTTATTTTGATAGGGATTGCATTGAATATGTAGATTGCTTTGGGTAGTATCAACATTTTAACAATATTTGTTCTTCCTATCCAGGAGCATGGAATCTTTTTCCATTTTTTTTTTTGTGTCTTCAATTTCTTTCAAAAGCTTTCTATAGTTTTCAGTATAGATTTTTCACCTCTTTGGTTAGATTTATCCCTAGGTATTTTATGGGTTTTGGTACAACTGTAAATGGGATAGATTCCTTGATTTCTCTTTCTGTCGCTTCATTGCTGGTGTATAGGAATGCAACCAATTTTTGTGCGTTGATTTTATATCCTGCAAATCTGCTGAAATCATGAATCAATTCTAGCACTGTCTTGGTAGAATCTTTTGGGTTTTCCATATAGAGTATCATGTCATCTGCAAAGAGTGAAAGATTGACCTCCTCCTGGCCGATTTGGATGCCCTTTATTTCTTCGTGTTGTCTGATTGCATAGGCTAAGACTTTTAATACTATGTTGAATAACAGTGGCAAGAATGGACATCCCTGTCTTGTTCCTGACCTTAGGGGGAAAGCTCTGTTTTTCTCCATTGAGGATGACATTAGTGTTGGGTCGTTCATATATGGCTTTTTGATCTCGAGGTATGCTTCTTCTATCCCTACTTTCTTGAGGGTTTTTATCAAGAAAGGATGCTGTATTTTGTCAAATGCTTTCTCAGCATCTATTGAGAGGATCATATGGTTCTTGTCCTTTCTTTTATTGATGTGATAAATCACGTTAATTGTTTTGTGTATATTGAACCAGCCCTGCATCCCACGTATAAATCTCACTTGGTCATGGTGAATAATTTTTTTAATGTATTGTTGGATCTGGTTGGCTAATATCTTGTTGAGGATTTTTGCATCCATATTCATCAGGGAAATTTGTCTATAGTTCTCCTTTTTAGTGGGGTCTCTGTCTAGTTTTGGAATCAAGGTAATGCTGGCTTCATAGAAAGAGTTTGGAAGTTTTCCTTCCATTTATATTTTTTGGAACAGCTTCAAGAGAATAGGTGTTAACTCTTCCTTAAATGTTTGGTAGAATTCCCCCTGGAAAGCCACCAGGCCATGGACTCTTTTCTTTTTTAATTTTTTTTAATGTTTATTTATTTTTGACAGAGAGAGAGAGAGAGAGACAGAGAGAGAGAGAGAGAGACATAGCATGAGTGGAGGAGGGGCAGAGAGAGAGGGAGACACAGAATCTGAAGCAGTCTCCAGGCTCTGAGATGTCAACACAGAGTCCGATATGGGGCTCGAACCCACGAACTGAGAGATCATGACCTGAACCGAAGTCAGATGCTCAACCGACTGAGCCACCCAGGTGCCCCATGGACTCTTTTTTTTTTTTGGCAGAGTTTTGATTACTAATTCAAGTTCCTTACTGGTTATGGGTCTCTTCAAATTTTCTATTTCTTCCTCTTTCAATTTTGGTAGTGTATATGTTTCTAGGAATTTGTCCATTTCTTCCAGATTGCCCATTTTATTGGCATATAATTGCTCATAATATTCTCTTATTATTGTTTTTATTTCTGCTGTGTGGGTTGTGATCTCTCCTCTTTCACTCCTGATTTTATTATATGGGTCCTTTCCTTTTTCTTTTTGATCAAACTGGCTAGTGGTTGATCAATTTTGTTAATTCTTTCAAAGAACCAGCTTCTGGTTTCATTAATCTGTTCTACAGGTTTTTTTTTTTTTTTTTGGTTTTGATAGCATTAATTTCTGCTCTAATCTTTATTATTTCCTGTCTTCTGCTGGTTTTGGGCTTTATTTGCGGTTCTTTTTCCAGCTCCTTAAGGTGTAAGGTTAGGTTGTGTCTCTGAGATCTTTCTTCCTTCTTTAGGAAGACCTGGGTTGCAATACACTCTCCTCTTATGACTGCCTTTGCTGTGTCCCAGAGGTTTTGGGTTGTGGTGTTATCATTTTCATTGACTTCTATATACTTTTTAATTTCCTCTTAACTTCTTGATTAGCCCATTCATTCTTTAGTAGTATGTTCTTCAGTCTCCAAGTATTTGCTACCTTTCCAAATTTTTTCTTGTGGGTGATTTCGAGTTTCATAGCATTGTGGTCTGAAAATATGCACGGTATGATCTCGATCTTTTTGTACTCACTTAGGGCTGATTTCTGTCCCAGTATGTGGTCTATTCTGGAGAATGTTCCATGTGCACTGGAGAAGAATATATATTCTGCTGCTTTAGGATGAAATGTTCTGAATATATCTGTTAAGTCCATCTGGTCCAGTGTGTGTGTCAAAGCCATTGTTTCCTTGTTGATTTTTTGATTAGATGATCTGTCCACTGCTGTGAGTGGGGTGTTGAAGTCTCCTACTCTTATGGTATTACTATCGATGAGTTTCTTTATGTTTGTGATTAATTGATTTGTATATTTGGGTGCCTCCACATTTGGCACATAAATGTTTGTAATTGTTAGGTCTTTTTGGTGGACATACCTCTTGATTATGATATAATGCCCTTCTGCATCACTTGATACAGTCTTTATTTTAAAGTCTAGATTGTCTGATATAAGTATGGCTACTCCGGCTTTCTTTTGTTGACCATTAGCATGATAGATGGTTCTCCATCCCCTTATTTTCAATCTGAAGGTATCTTTAGGTCTAAAGTGGGTCTCTTGTAAACAGCATATAGATGGATCTTGTTTTCTTGTCCATTCTGTTACCCTATGTCTTTTGACTGTAGCATTGAGTCCATTGACATTTAGAGTACTGAAAGATATGAATTTATTGCCATTATGTTGCTTGTAGAGTTGGAGTTTCTGGTGGTGTTCTCTGGTCCTTTCTAATCTTTGCTCTTGTTTTTGCTTTTGGTATTTATTTATTTCTCCATATATGCTTATAGTCCATATATATACTTTATATTCCATACACTAAGTATAAGTATAGTCCATAAACAGAAATATATATATTTTTTTCATCTTTTCTCCCTTCTGAGAGCCCCCCTTAAAATTTCTTGCAGGGCTGGTTTAGTGGTCACAAACTCCTTTAATTTTTGTTTTTCTCGGAACCTTTTTTATCTCTCCTTCTATTTTCAATGACAGCCTTACTGGATAAAGAATTCTTCGCTGCATATTTTTCTGATTCAGCACATTGAATATATCCTGCCACTCCTTTCGGGCCTGCCAAGTTTCTGTGGATAGGTCTTCTGCAAACCTGATCTGTCTTCCCTTGTATGCTGGGACTTTTTCCCTTGCTGCTTTCATGATTCTCTCCTTGTCTGAATATTTTGTGAATTTGACTATGATATGCCTTGTTGATAGTCAGTTTCTATTGAATCTCATGGCGGTCCTCTGTGCTTCCTGGATTTTGATGTCTGTGTCTTTCCCTATATTAGGAAAGTTTTCCACTATGATTTGCTCACATAATCCTTCTACCCCTATTTCTCTCTCTTCCTCTTCTGGGACCCCTATGATTCTGTTGTTGTTCCTTTTTAATGAGTCACTGATTTCTCTAATTCTTAAATCATGCTGTTTTGCCTTAATCTCCCTCTTTTTTTCTGCTTCATTATTCTCTATAAGTTTGTCCTCTATGTCGCTGATTCTCTGTTTTGCCTCATTGATCCTTGCTGCTGCTACATCCATCCATGATTGCAGCTCAGCTATAACATTTTTAATTTCATTCAATTTTTTACTTCCTTTATCTCTGCAGAAACGGATTCTAATCTATTTTCGACTCCAGCTAGTATGCTTATTATCGTGATTCTAAATTCTGGTTCAGATATCTTGCTTGTATCTGTGTTGATTAAATCCCTGGCTGTCATTTCTTCATGCTCTTTCTTTTTGGGTGAATTCCTTCATTTTTTCATTTTGAAGGGAGAAAAGGAATTAATGAGATAGAAAAATTAAAATTAAAAAATAATAAAATTAAAAAATTAAACACACACACACACACAAACTCTAATAAATGATGCTAGATCCTAGGTGTGTTTTGGTCTGGGTATTGAAAGTGGTTTGACAGATTAGAGAAAAAAAGGGGGGAAAAGAAGGAAATCATTTGAGAATTTGAAAAACTGAATACACTGAAATAGACTAAAATGAGATGATGGGAGTAAAATAGAATTTGGAAAGATTTACACAAAAGTAAAGAGTATAGTACAAAAAATTAAAGAAAAATATTTTTAATAAAAATCAAAAATAAAAATGAATTTTTTCTCTTTCTGTATTTAAGAAAAAGAAAGGAAACAAAAAAAAAGAAAATAAAGAAATCATTTGAAAATTTGAATAAGTGAATACAGTATAGTAGACTAAAATAAAATAATGAAGGTAAAATAGAATTTGAAAAAATTTACATAAAAGCAAGAAATATAGTAAAAAAATAAAGAAAAATATTTTTAATAGAAATTGAAAGTAAAAATGAAGTTGTTCTCTTTCTGCATTCAAGGAAAAAAAAGAAATAAAAAAGAGAAAAAAGAAAAAGAAAAAGAAAAAAAAAGGAAATAGTCTGAAAATTCGTAAAAGTGTATACACTGAAGTAGACTAAAATAAAATGATGGAAGTAAAATAGAATTTGAAAAAATTTACACAAAAAATATAGTACAAAATTAAAGAAAAATATTTTTAATAAAAATTGAAAATAAAAATGAATTTTTTCTCTTTCTGTATCCAAGAAAAAGAAAAGAAGTGAAAAAGGAAAAAAAAAGAAAATTGAATAGATGGACCTGCTAACAGATTGATATAGAACTGAAATTACTTCATTTTCCCCTAGAAGTCAGACTATGTAGTGCTTTATAGTCCATAAACTAAGTAGGTGGTGAGGCTTGTGTTCTTGAAGAGTGAGGTTGGCCCAGTTGGCAGGGCTCAGTGCAACAGCTCCGTTATCCACTAGATGGCACTGCTAGCCTATTGGGGTGGAGTGTTGTGGCGCTCCCAGGTGCCTATGCGCATGCCTGGGAGCTGTGAAAATGGCGTGACCCAGCTATCCAGTCTCTAGTATGGGAACTCTGTTCTCTCCAATCAGCAATCACGCACCCATCCTTTGTCTTCAGCTTTTGTCCACTCCCCACTTCTTCACTGTCCGTGACCAAGCCCCAGGTTGTACCTCTATCCCGAGTTTTGTCTCAGATGCAGCTGTTTTCCCCGGGACCGCCTTTCTGAAGGACTGCGGCTTTGACCCGTTCTGCCCCTCTATGGGAGGGTCTCACCAAATAATGGCCAAATGCCGGCTGCACCCAGGAATGCCTGCTGGACTCTGGTGCTGCTGGTGCCCCGAGACTGTGGCCACGTGCCTGCCCACCCCAGAAAAAGTTTGTGAGATAGTGTAGCAGCAGCTTTTCAGGGATTATGGAAAATCACAACACACATCTGGCCCCAGGCTTCACTCTTAATGACCTTGTTCCAGCACCAGCAAATGTGGCCATTTTCTGAGGTCTGCTGGGACCAGGTGGCTTCAACAGCCTCTACCAAATGTCCTTCCAGCAGTGGAACCGCTTTTCCCTGTGTGGCCCGAGAACCTCCCGGACCCCACTCTGTTCCTGGGCATTTGCCCTTCCCACCAGAGCACCACCAGGTATCGAGCTGCGGAGTTGCAGACTTTGCGCTCCCCTTGTTTACAGTCTTAATGAAATTTAAACGCTCTCCTTTCTCCTTTCTCCCTTCTCCCTTTTTAGTTTAGTTCCTGAGGCTGTTTCTAATTTTTCACTTTCTCTCCAGCTGCTTTTGGGGAGGGGTGCTTTTCCCATATTCTACCCACCACCCCTCTCCCCCCCATCCCCGGCCCCAGTCTCTGTCCTCTCTCCACCTGCAAAAGCAGCTCCCTGCCTGCCAGCTTCTCTCTCCCCAAGTTCACCTCTCTGCGTTGTACCTGCTGAATTCTGTGGTTCAGGTTATGCAGATTGTTGTGTTAATCCTTCAATCAGTTTTCTAGGTGTGTAGGATGGTTTATTGTTGGTCTGGCTGTATTTCATGGACACGAGACACACAAAAAACTTCCATGCTGTTCTGCCATCTTGGCTCCTCTCTCTTATTCCTCATTTTAATGGAAATATTGCTAACATTTCACTGCCATGTGTTATACTATGTTTGTTACCATTTTTTAAACTGTGTTTTGAAGTACAATTTACATATTATAAAATTTGCATATTTCAATTGTATAATTCAATGTTATTTAGTAAATTTACTAAATTGTGCAACATCACCCCAATCCAATTTTAAAATGTTTCTATCACCCCACAAAGATCTCTCATGCACATTCTCAGTCACTCACTGTTCCCACTCTTAATGCAATGTGTCAGGTGTCAGTATCTTTCATTCCTTTTTGTTGTCAAATAGTAAAATATTATTCTATTGTATGAATTTACCATCTTTTGTTTATGGTAGTTACCCATTATCGATTTAAACTTGTTCATCTCTACTGTTAATTTAAGTGTGATTGTTCCTCCATTTCCCCCCTCCTCCGCCCCCCCAAAAAGTGCTTTTATTATAGCACAGGGAAAAGATCCATGAGCAAAAAGAGCTGCACTGGCATTGCAAGGAGTAACTGATTATATATTTTTTAGTTAGTTGGAGGTTTGGGATAACTTTAAGTCTCTCAGGAATTTGTGTATGTTAAAAGCAAGGTCTCCAGGACCTTGGAGGTTTAGCTATTGTTAAGATAAGGTTTCTTTTAGTCTTTAATGAAACATCAACAGTAAGGCAGCCATGAGCTCCTTGAGGAATGTCACACTCTGCATGTCTCAGGGATTTATCAGTGGGCTGCAGGTTGTAAGGAAACTTAATTTGAGCTACATTTTTCTTGCCTTTGTTTTCCTCATCATTTCCCCCCTGAACAACTTTGACCTTTAAATCTTTAAGGTTGCTGAAGGTGGAAGGGCTTATCTTCTGTAACTTCTTCCTGCTGAATAGGGGCATAGAGATGTCCTTATCTTTGGGTCAACATTGGTCCTTGGGGATGTAGCAATTATTAAAGGCAGAGACAGCCAAATCCAAGGTAGACAGCATATATGAATTTCCTGGAATAGAAAAGATCATCTGTCAGCTGAAAGTTATGGCAGCGAAGGAGTCTCAGCACCAGGGGGAGAGACACTGGAGAAAACAGTAAAACATGATTAAAATTATTATGAGAAAAAGAAGCCCAATAAAAGACCTTTGATAGTTACCAAAATGAATGGACATTGTTAATTAACATTGTAAAATTCTGACAAAATATTCTACTTTTTTTGTGTGTCAGGAACCTTTGAATTAGCAAGAATGCATCTGTTTCTTATGCATATGACTTGTCCATACAAATCTTTTAACCTAGCTCATTCAATAGAGGTCTACATTTCTTCCATCATTATTAACTTACTTATGCTTTTATTTGTGATTCAATATCTGTAATTTTTCACAGAAAATTATTCAATTGGGGCACCTGGGTGGCTCAGTCGGTTAAGCATCTGACTTCTGCTCAGCTCATGATCTCACGGTTTGTGGGTTCAAGCCCCATGTCGGGCCCTGTGCTGACAACTTGTAGCCTGGAGCCTGCTTCGGATTCTGTCTCCTTCTCTCTCTGCCCTCCCCCACTTGTGCTCTGTCTCTCTCTGTCTCTCAAAAATATAAGTAAACATTAAAAGATTTTTTAATAAAAAAATAAAAATAAGAAAAGAATGGAACGCCTGGGTTGCTCAGTCGGTTAAGCGTCCGACTTTGGCTCAGGTCATGATCTCACGGTTTGTGGGTCCAAGCCCCACATGGGGTTCTGTGCTGAAGCTCAGAGCCTGCTTCGGATTCTGTGTCTTCTTCTCTCTCTGCCCCTCCCCCACTTGTGCTCTGTCTCTCAAAAATAAATAAAGGTAAAAAAAAAGAATTTTTTAAAAAAAATATTCAATTAGTTTAGTTTTTTTGTCATAGAGTTGCAATGGTAATATTATAATTTGTTTTAATTTTTATTTATTTATTTTGAGAGAGAGAGAGAGAGCACATGAACTGGGAAGGGCCAGAGAGAAAGGAAGAGACAGAATCCCAAGCAGGCTCTGCACTGTCAGCACAGAACCCAATGCAGGGCTCAATCTCATGGAACTGTGAGATCATGACCTGAGCCGAAGTCAGATGCTAACTGAGCCACCCAGGTGCTCCTATAATTTTTATATTTAAAATCATTCTGTAAGTTATATAATGCTCATTGTAAAACAAATACAAAATTATATAAAGACAGCAGTCATCTGGATTTTGAACACCTAGTTATAACAAATATTAATTTTTTTCAAACATTAACATTTTTATAAATATTCTTCCTCTCTATGATGATACATAAACCCCAAAACAAAACCTCACAAAGACACATAAACAGAACTTCAAATAAATGAGCTCAAAAGCATGCTGTACTTCTTAAACCTGATTTTAGCATGCAACAGTATCTTTGCAAGTCTATAAAAATATCTTTGAACATCTTTGCAAGTTTATAAAGATCTACAACATTTTTTTTCAATTTCTGTACAGTAGTCTATCATTTCCATATGCATATGCATATATCTTAATTTCCTTTACCAGCATCTCTTTTTGGATATTGTTTCTTATATTTAATCTTTAAAAAGTAACAATAAACAGCTTTATGCATACCTATTTTCTTACTCTTAAAAGACTAAATTTTAATATTAGGGCTTAAAAAACAAATATTATGCATATTTTACATTTTTATATATGATTGCCATACTGCCTTCCAGAACTGTTTTGCCAACTTACATTCCTGCTGACATGGTACAAATGAATTTCTCTTCATTATTGACTTAATTATATCTTTTCAATATTTTTTAAGTTAATCAATATTTTAGATAAATTATGTTTGTACTAGTATATACTTGATTATTAGTAAGTCCAAATATATTTCATAATTTAATAATGGTCTATATTCTTTTCATGAATTTTCTATTCACATCCTTTATTTTTATTAATTCTATTTAAAATTTTTTTGCTATTTGTTAAAAATATTTTCCTCAGGTCATCATTTGTCATTCAAAAATTACATAGTGTTGAACAGATCAAGTTTATTTTATTTTTTAAAGGTTTTCATTTTTTAGAGTAATTTTTGGTTTGTAGCAACATTGACTAAAAGGCATAGAGATTTTGCATATATCTCCTGCCCACACACATGAATAACCTCTGCCATTATCAACATCCCCTATGAGAATGGTGCGTTTGTTACAATTGATGAACCTGTATTAACATGTCTTTATCATCAAAAGACAATAGATTACGTTAGGGTTCACTTTTGGTATACATTCTATGAGTATGGACAAATGTATGACATGTATGTACAATTATAGTATCATACAGAGTAGTTTCACTGCCCTAAATATCCTCTATGCTCTGTGCATTCATCCCTGTCTCTCCTTACACTCTGGCAATCACTGAAGTTTTTACTGCCACCATAGTTTTGCCTTTTCCAGAATGTCATATACTTGGAATCATACAATATGCAACTTTTTCAGAGTGGCTTCTTACACTTAATGATACGCATTTAACTTTACTCCAAGTATTTTTAAGACTTGATAGCTCATTTATTTCTAGTGCTGAATAATATTTCATTGTCTGGATGTACCACAGTTTGTTCATTCACCTACTGAATAATATCTTGGTTTCTTCCAAGTATTGGAAATTGTGAATAAAACTGCTTTAAACATTTATATACAAATTTTTGTGTGGATATGAGTTTTCAACTGGATAAATTCATAAGAAAGATAGCAAGAGAAGAAGAAAGGAGCTACAAAACAGGCAGAAAAAATTAAGATGGCATTAATAAGTCCTTACCTATCATTTGTTACTTTAAATCTAAATAGATTAAATGCTCATATCAAAAGGCATAGAGTAGCTGAATGTTTTTTTCTTTCGCACACCTTTTAAGTAGCAGTTGATATAGTATGAGAAGGAAGAAATTTATGAATGCCTTTATTGGCACCATTGTTCATTAATGTCATCTCTGTAAGACCTGATTCACATAGAATAGGTATGTGTTATGAAGTTTGTGTCCCCTTATTCCTTATAGGCCTTGCTTGTGTCTCAGGCACAGAAGTTGATTAAACTGGGAATAGTCTGTGGAGGAAAAATGTTTAGCAATGAATTGGTAATGGAATCTGTTCTAGTCATGGAATTTTTTACAGGTTCTCTTGGGAAAGTTAATACGACAATAGCACATTATATCTGCAGTAGTTTTATTTCACTGCTGAATGAGTTGCACTGTATTTATTTTTTCCATGCCTGAAAATTTAACTATTATTAAGTTCTTTGCTGTCAAGAGCTATGACAAAACATTAATAATATTTCATACTCTAAATGTTTTGTTCACTAAAAATGTACATGAAGAAAACAAAAAACATTGGTTCTGAAATGTTATTTTGGTCATATGTCTAATGCCAGTGAAGTGGTATGAAAACTATAGACACAACAGAGAAAATACTGTCAATGTAATTGCTCTCCTTTCATTTACCATCTTGTTTTCTTTGCTGGATCTAGTTTACTCATCATTTTTACTTTAATTGTTTTTATACCTCACTTGCATACTCTAATAGTTACAGAGGAAATAAAAGAATTAAATATTTCTAGGAGGCTTTAATTTGGGAGTATTTCCACACAAATTGCTTCTTGACAGTTCTAGAAAACAGTGGAATCTTCAATTGATCTAGTTTATCTTTTTCTCTAAATTCTAATTATTAATGCCACATGTCAAAAGGTTAAAAAACTCTAGGTTGAGCATACCTTTGGGTATGTAGGGGAGGAAAAAATCATTTTTCCTCTACTTATCTTTTATCTCTGGCTGGGGCCCTGTAAATTAGAGTAACAAAAGAAAGATTAACAAGAGAAAAACAGAAGTTTATTAATGTGTTCATCCTGTATATGCATGGAATACCTCAAATGGGGTGGTTAGAACTTGGGCTATTCAACATCTACACAAAAGAACAATAAATTTTTAGAGACATGACAAGAGAAAGTAAAAGGACACTGAGTCTCAAGGGGCAGCAAATTATGGGAAGGCAAATAAGTGGGGAAATTTAGCAAGGTTTGTTATATAGATTCCTCTGGTACTGCCTCTGGGTTGATAAGGTCCACAATTGTCTCCAATTATTAATTTCTGCTCTTCTTAGTAGAGAGGGAGAGCACTTTTACAAATTCATGTCCTACTTTTAGGCATATAGGAAGAGTGTAGAGAGCTTTTCTTTTATATGCTTCTTCTCAATTGTCTTCACCTAAAATAATCCTTATACCAAAATGGTACATTTTAGAGTGGCATATTCTGCTACTCTTTATTCATCTCCATCAAAGAGAATTTGGGTGACATGAGAGGATCTTATCTCAAAGGAGCTGCCTCTCTGCTGAAGATATGTGTGTGTGTGTGTGTGTGTGTGTGTATACATATATGTATATAACTTCCAGATATAATTATTTGCCATACATGATGCTGTATAGTGGATATAGGATAGGACTTCTTGGTTTTCCAAGGAAGAACATAACTCTAGATTGGATTTAAAGTTGTTACTTGAAAGCAAATGGTATGATGGTCATTATACAGAGTACAGAAGCAGATTTTGCAGGGAATATGATGAGTCAGATTCACATATATTCACATTTTTAGTTGAGTTTAGTATGGGGCATTCAAGTGGAGATATCAAGTATGCAACTGGAATTTGGAGTTCTAGGAGAAAACGTTAGAGATGCAACATTGGAAAGGATTAGTTTATACATAGAAATTGAAGCCATGAGTATGAATGACATTTTCCAGGAAGACAATGTAGTATAGCAGGATTCTCTCACAGAGAGACGGGACACTGAGTCTCTTCCTTCTAGGAAGCAGCTTTATTTGTGCTGGCATGGGCTCAGTAGGCTAAGACCCCAAAAAGGCTGAGCCCAGAGCACAGTGAAGGGTAGCCGTTTATGAAATTTCTACTTCTTTGTTTCCCATATATGGTGAAACATATAGTCTGATTGGACACAGCCCAAGTTACAGAGTTGTGTTAGAGTTATGCATACGTGTATAGGAGTTGATTGGGCCACATTGCACGTTGCTTTCCTTTGATCTGAGAAGGCCTCCACCACATTCCTTAGGGAGGGGCTCCACCATGTTCACTCACCCCTTTGATGCTCGGACTCCCCTATTTTGGGTCAAAGAGAATCATCTTGGTTTAGAGGTTAATATTTTCATGACATCATCACATGCATGGCCATTTTCCTTTCAACCATTGCCTCAATAAGGCTGGAGACAGACCGTATGACCAGGGGAGTGAGGCAAGGTAGGATTAAGCAAGCTCCCCAAATCAAGAGAATAATATCTATGAGGGTTTTGAATCCCCAAGAGTTGAAAACCATCCTCCAAATAATTCCTTGGGGTTCCAACCTTCCCAGTTCTGGACTGGGACATGAGTAACCTTTTTTTTTATTTGCTCTGTGATTTCATCTATGACTTTTTCTTCATCATCTATCTGTAGGCAGCTGTTGCTTAGGTTAAACTTTACACAAATTCCTCCCTCAGAAACAAGCAAGTAATCTAAGGCCAAGGGATTCTGATAGAGAGCATTGCACATTTTGGTTTGTTGCTTGGCTAGTAAGTTAAGAGCCCTGGCAATTTTATTGGTTATAATTTCCACAACTGTTTGCAGTCTGATTATGCGGTTTAGCATGCAAATGAGAGTGTGGTAGCCCCAGAACCCTTGCTTTGCCCAGGTGGCAGGGCCATAATATTGGATTATATGGGAGGCCATTCTTTATTTTTCCAATTGCCAATATGTAGGGCATGTCATTTCCTTTGAGTCTCCCTGTTCCCATACACTTGGACTCCCAAATGTTTCCCTATGGCAAGTGAGGGAAGGAAGAAAGACAGATGAATAGTTCCCAGCACACATGACTCTGACCAGCCTGAGGGAAGTACTGCATAGGCTGCCCTTCCACATATCCAGTACAGTCCATCTGGGGCCTGCCATTCGATGGCTGCATCAACATTGTCTCAGGCCCCTTGGAGATGAAAGAAGTTAGACAAGGGGTGGGAATCTGCCTCTAGGTGATCTGGGGACCCCCACCATTGGGTTTCCTGGGCAGTTGAGTTATAAAATCTTTGGCCTAGGCATGTTAAACTTCCAACAGGGATGGTGAACTTTATTCCCCACTGAGCAAGTCAGTTTTCCCCAATAAGTGAAGTTTTGAGGAGCCAAACCCTGGTAGTAGGACTGGGGTATTCTGTTCGATTATAAGGTTCGCAGGGATCTAATTCTCTAGCCTCCTATGGCCATTTATCCTCCATGTTGGTTCCCCCACATACATAACAAGAAGAGACCTTTAGAGTTTGGGCTATAATCTCTGCTAGGGCTAGAAACAGATTTTTCATCTATGGCTATACATACATTAAGGAATATAGACACCAGCTGGTTTGGATTGGTAATTTGAATTTTGTTAATTAGTTGGCCCATGCCAGTGGGCCAGTGACTCTGGACTTTTAGCCATTCCTCCATTGGGGAGTACTGTGGGCCAAAACAAGTGTATTGACTCTCTTGTTGGCAGATAGGATAGGTGGTCTTATTGTGTATGCAGGTCCCCAGGATCTTTCCTTGGCATGAGATGCGGGTATACCCAAGTAAGGTCCAAGCGACTCCCTGGCCTGACCTGGTCATGCAAACACATGGGTCACATTATGAGGACTCGACGTCTACAGAAGGGGTCTATATTAGAAGCAACCAATACCAACGAAGCAGCTTATCCACAAAAGGAAGGTGTGTGCTAACAGAAACCTCTCACCACACTTCCAGCTGGCCGGGGCAGCCTCTGCCAATCCTATGGCAAAAAGTAGAGCAAGAATCACACTAACAGTGATAAACTGTAAGTTTACAGTGCATCAGAGTAAGTAAGGAAAGAGATATAGAAAATAAGGACAGTCTATATGTTCCACTGGACCATCGATTCTTCAAGCTTCTGCCGTGCATAGATTGGTCAGTTTCCAGAGGGACTAAAGCAGGGCTACAGTCTCCCAGAACCTCTGGAGTTGTAGATTGCTCCTTCCATATGATCAGCTTGCACAGCGTTGATGGATCAGGAATGCACTCCCAGTTTCAAGATGCCAGCTTCACTCTGCTGTGGTGAGTCCAGGGACCCACTTTGGCTACCTTTACTGCAGTAGGGGTGGACAAAATGACAGTGAATGGGTCCCTCCAATGGTGTTTCAGGAGATGGACCTTCCACTCCTTCAACTATATAGTATGTCATGGTTTAAAGTATGTCATGGTTTAAAGTCTGTGGTCAGACTCACAGGTAATCGCTCCCTAACCCAATGGTGAAAAGTGGTTAGGGTAGAGCCAAGGTCACATCTGTTGCCTTAGGGTTAAATTGTGTGTCTCATTTAGATCCCCCTTTATGCCCTTGATAATGGGGAGGCACCCATAAAGGATTTCATAAGGGAAGAACCCTGTCTGCTTCAGCCTCCCACTTGCAGCTGCAGTCTGCCTCCCTGAAGGTCCCTTATCTCTTTCTCCCTGCCTAATGTTAAGCCTTTCCCTATTCATTCCTCCTCCTGGAATAGGGCCCCTAACTGCCATTAAGGAACAGGGACAATGACTGTTCTGGCTTTTTCATGCTAAGGGATAGTGTGGGGGTACAGCAGTTAAAATCTACCCAAGGGTTGGTTGAGTGGTCCACGGTATGGTTCTACAGGAAGGCTGGCAAGCATGAGGTGGCACAAACATCAGCAGACACAAAGAGGAAAACACAAACTAAGGATTATATTGACCAAAAAGATGGCATCTTAAGATAATGTTCCCAGTTCCCAGACCAGTCAAATGATCCAGGAGATTGTCCAATTATGCCTGAATGTCACCTATCAGTTTTAAGACTCTGTGAGAATTACCAGTTATATTGAAACAACATGTCAGGGAATCTCTCATAACCCAGATGATGGAGGAGGAGTAAATAATCAATGCTGGTTCTATTCTCCAAGAGTCCAGCCCTAACTTTATTTATTTTTTTTTGTTATTTAAAACATCTAATGTTTATGAGGTGTTATTTAGAGTTTTGCTGGGTATAAGCAGAAGTTTGCTTTACTTCGAGATGTCAAACTTTTTCGAGAGCTGGGAGTCCTACCAGAGAAAGAGTCAAGGTAGCTATTTACCATTATTAACTTGCAAATTTTTAGGTAAACTGAACCTGGGTATTATTTTATAAAGCAGAACTTTTATTACTTCTTGTGCATTTTCCTCTTTTTTTTATAGGGGAAGGCCTCTACCCAGCTAGTAAAAGTATCAACCCATACCAACAGATGTTGGAATTTCTTTGACCTTGGCATATGAGTGAAACCTAATTGTCAGTCTTCCCTGGATAGCCTCCAGTTCCTTGATTGCCTGGGAGAGCAAGTCTGTGGTTGAGAGGATTGTTTCTAAGACATACTTCACGGGCTGATATTACTTGCTGAACTGTCCTTGACAAATTTTCCCAGTAAACATCCTTTCAGTAATTTAATAAGTTTTATCCCTTCCTAAATGAAAGGCCTGATGCAGTGCTTTAATGATATTTTAGCTCTGTGAGCTAGGTAATAGTAACTGCCCCTGCTCTGTTTGTAACCATCCCGAGGGCTGGAGAAAGTGTCCATGAGTCAGACCCCAGTTTATTTTCTTGGGACAGAATGTGGGATTGAGTCTCCCTTAATAATTGATACAGCAGGCAAGCTATTTTCATGAATCCTGGTATCTACAGCCTACAATATCCAGTAATTCCCCAAAACTTACACAATTGTTTATCTGGCCTGGAGTGAGTAGCACTATAGTCTCTAATTTAGTTATATTGTCCCTTCTTAGCAAGGGAGTAAGGCTCTCTTGTATTATCAAGAACAAATAAGAAAAAATTAGTTTTCCCCATGTGCATCCCAGGGGCTGAGAGAAAAATTTAGTTGTAAGTTTTCTGGAGATGCCTCTAATCATTATGCTGCATTTGGATGGTTGGCTTGGAGTGGAAAGGAGGACAGAAAAGGTGGCTACAGTATCAAGAAGGAAATCAACCGGCCTTTTAGTAACCTGTGTTTCCCAGAGTTACCAGAAGCTCTAGGCTTCCAATAGACAGTTGTTTCCAGCGAGCCACCCTGAAGTGCTCCAGGCCCCATCAGTCCCTTTCAGGGACATTGGTCATCTGAGCCCATGCAGATAGAGGTCCTGAGGGCATTCAGACTTCCAGTGATTGTCTCCACATAACAGGCATGGCTTACAGGGCTTTGAGTTCTGTTGTCTCTTCTGAGGGCAATCTCGTTTCCAGGGCCCTGTCTGGCTACATAGGTGGCATTTTGGGCCAGGACCTCGGGAAGTCTGGTCTGACATAGTGCATTGGCCATGACTAAGGCTTCAGATTTTAAGCCTACTTTCCTTTTTTTTTTTTTTTTTATTTCTGTTGTAATATACCCGATTGGCAGCTTGTAAGAGCTCCTCATGGTCCTTCCCAGGCCAACAGCCAATGTTTGCATTTCCTCTGAATATCTATGGCTGATTGGGTGACAATTTGTCCGTTAAAGTCATCTCAGCCTTAAGGGTATCAGGGGAGATAGCTATATATTTAATGAGAGCCTCCCTCAACCTCTCCAGGAAGGCCATCGGGCTCTCATTCTGTGTTTGTAAAATAGTGGCTAATTTAGCATAATTTAAAGGTTTAACCTTAAACCTCCTTAATTTCTCTAAAGCACAAGCTTGGAAGTGGTGGCAATACCATTTCTTAATGGGATGGTCATAGTCCCAATTAGGATCTTGGAATGGAATTACCTGGGCCCCAGTAAGAAAGTGGAAATTCCCTAAAAGACCTCCAGCCCCATGATAATTAATCAGTTGTTTTTTTCTCAGAGTTTATGGATCAAAATCATCCCAATTTTTCAGAATGCACCCCAAAGGAGTATTGGCCTTGGTTGGGGAATTACACATCTACAGGAAAAAAAGAGGGAAGAGGTGTCCCTTATCTTAATTTGCTATAGCTGGCCAGGAGAAACCTCATCTCCAGACCCTAATAGTTAGCCAGGAGAAGCCTCATCTCCTGGCCCTGCAATTTGGCTGGCAGCCAAAAGCTTTGTAAGTCTCACCATGTGCTGGGAGTAGTCGTTCTTATCCAGGCTTGACCCTCCCTCTGAGAGCTGACCTTGTCTTCCTTGATTTCTCCTATCCCTCCGTTTTCCACCTGCTGGACTTTGGGGGTATCTACTGTGACCAAGTAAGACTTCCCTGGTTGTAGAAGGATGCACTAATTTTATTTTGGCCCAACAGTAATTGTCTTTACAAATATGTTTTAAAAGGCTGGTGAAAACCATTTTTGTAAGGATAAAATTGGTTGTCAAGGGGGTTAAAAGGGCCAAAGTCGATGTCTATTCCCTTGCTTTTTTCAGCAGTACCCATATAAATAAGTTCCAGCCATGTGAATATCCATTTTAGAGTATCTAGGTTGTTACAAATTGGCATATACTGGGCTAAGCATAGCAAAATGGCTCCTATGCATTTCAGTAAAATCCTTTTATATATCATAATCATCTATCCTTTATATGGCAAAGACATCCATTACTTTTCTAAACAGAAACAACACAAATGTGGAGCATTTGGAGGCTGGCATCAAGGACATCATCACCAACTCCCCAGCCTTTGGATCAAAGGATGGGCAATTTCAACCAAGTGTTGTGTAAAAAACTTCAAAAGGGTGTGCCATCCTGCTGTCTTGCCCTTTTGGTAAAATCATATTTTTTCCCATCTTTTTAGGCAGACAAAAGGGAAAAAAAACCCTTTGTTTACCTCTTTTTTTAAATCAAAAGCATACTAACAATTCAAGAAAACTTTGCCTTTTTAACAGAGAGTAGAGCAGAATTTTAATCTTATACCAGTGTACTTTTAAAATCCATTCATTTTAACCTTAGTCCATCCTGACCACAAAATTCTTTTCCAAAGATTTCCCTTCACAAACCTTCTACAACTTTCCTTTCCTTTCAGATTTTGACCTAAGCCCCTTTTCTCTAAACAACCAGTCTCATTTGGGACAAAATTACTTTCTATCACCTTCAACAAAAAGTATTCCCATTCCTTATATCTTTCTTACATATCTCCTACTTTTCTACATATAGAGTTACTTTCCTTATTTTTATCAGTCTTAATTACATTTAGCAGAATTTTAACTCTTAGAAACCTTCGTCTCCAGTGAAAACTAAGTAGTAACCAATTGTGAACTGTTACATAAGAATATATTTTAGATGGCAAACTTATGAATCCATTAGTATAAAGTATGTTTTTATTAAAAGATCTAAATATCCTTAGTTGCTTTTTTTTTGCCATAAGAAGCCAAAAGCATAAACTTATATTTAGTAATTAATGTTTTAGTATTCCATTCTATTTGGAAAAGACCTAGATGTCCAATGAATTCAATTCCATTTATTATACAAGCAAACCTAAAGTTTTAGGCTATCAAAGACTGAAAGCCATCTTAACAATTAGCCTTGAGAACTTTGAGACAGGCAAAATTAATCATTATTTTAAGTCATCTTTTTGCTAACAAATTGCAACAGAGACAACATGAACTTTTTTGTCCTTAGCAAACGCAGGTAGAATAAGTTTCATATTTAATGCTGATAACTCTAAAGACATGTGTATCTTAATTAAACCAATAAACTTAAATTAGTAAATACAAATATGTTCCACCCACGCCCACTTAAAAGTCAATCAATTTGTTCCCCATTATTAGTTTTTACCTGGAACACTAGTGGGGAATCTGAAGTGGGCAGTCCAAGGGGGTGCTCTTCACTCTTTGACTTTGAGGGTGGGAGGAGAGCAGATGGTGCCTGAGGCACTGAGGTATAGGAACCAGTTATGCAGGCCACACCCAAAGTGGTGCAGAAACAGATGGGGAGGGGAAGACAGAAGAGGTGAGGGGCCACCAGCAGGCCTGGAGGCAGATAAAAGGCCAGAGGGCAGAGAAAGAAGTCTCCTGGTCCTAAAGCCTGTCCGGTAGGACAGATTAGTAGATGAAGATTTTTCTACCAAGTAGAATTAGGCACCATGTCGGGCTAGAGAAGACAGGGAATTTCCTAAAACAAAAAAAGTTTTAGCAGCTGCTTGGGAATATACCTTAAAGTCTCCAGTGGGAGGTAGACTAACTAGAGACAGTTGGCTCTAATCATCATAGTCATTGACCCAGGAAATGAATGAGGGAGGAGCCCCCACATACATTTAGAGTAACCAGAACCTTTCCACTGTCCATCTCATTCACACACAGTCACACAGAGACACCAACCCGCTGCCCAGTGCCCAGTGCCTTAGAGTTGCAGTTTCATTCTTTATTCCTTAAAAAAAAAAATTGTTAATGTTTATTTATTTTTGAGAGAGAGACAGCACGAATGGGGGAGGGGCAGAGAGAGAGGGAGACACAGAATCCAAAGCAGGCTCTAGGTGTCAGCACAGAGCCTGATGTGGGGCTCAAACCCATGAACTGCAAGATCATGACCTGAGCTGAAGTCGAACACTTAACTGACTGAGCCACCCAGGCACCCCTCATTCCTTATTCCTTATGGAACTACTTGGGCAACTCTGGGAAGTAATCAGGTTCCCCTTCTTCCTTTTAGGGGCAGGTCTATCAAAATGAACCCAGGTTCTTACCATTCTGATGGGCAGTGCTCCCTGAGCTGGCTCCTGGGCCTCACTGGGTTCTGTTGTGCATCCAGTGCCCTCACCCCTGCATGCCAGGAGGGGCTAGTCTCCTACAGATCAAGCGGTCTGCTGGCGCCAGGCAAGGTCACTTCTCCTGGTGTTCTAAGGTTTGCACCCCAATGACAAAGGAGGTGGAAATGCACCATCTCCAAATCCCAGAAGCAAGCCCCCAAGAAATGTAGCAGGAGTCTCACACAGACAGATGGGACATTGAGTCTCTTCTTGCTATAAAACAGCTTTATTCATGCCAGCATGGGCTCATGGGTTAAGACCCCAAAAAGGCAGAGCCCCAAGTGCAGTAAGGTGTAGCCTTTTGTACAATTTGTATTTCTTTGTCTCCCATATATGGTGACACATAGTATGAACAGACACAGTCCAAGTTACAGAGTCATGTCAGAGTGATGCATACATGTATAGGAGTTGATTGGGCCACGTTGCACTTTGCTTTCCTTTGTTCTGAGAAGGCTTCCACCACATTCCTTAAGGAGGGACTCCACCACAGTAGATGTCCAAGATGGTACATGAGCAAAATCCACAATTACTGGTTAGTTGTTATTTAGTAATTCAATTAAAAATAGCTAATAATGGGGCATCTGGGTGGCTCAGTCAGTTAAGGCATCCAACTCTTGATTTTGGCTCAGGTCATGATCTCACAGCTACTGAGTATTAGCCATGCATGGAGCTCTGTGCTGACAGCATGGAGCCTGCTTGGGATTCTCTCTGTCTCTCTCTCCCTCTCTCAAAACAAAAAAATAAATATTTGTTTAAATAGCTAACATTTCAGGGCACCTGGATGGCTCAGTTGGTTAAGCATCTGACTTTGGCTCAGGTCATGAGTTCATGGTTTGTGAGTTCAAGCCCTGCACCAGGCTCTGAGCTGAAAGCATGGAGACTCCTTGGATTATCTGTCTCCCTCTCTCTGCCCCTTCCCTGCTCGAACATGGCCATGCTCTCTCTCTCTCTTCTCAAAAATAAATAAATAAATGAACAAATAAATAAATAAATAAACATTAAAAATAGCTAATATTTATTGAATGAAAATTATGTCCAAATTTTGATGCTAAATATTTAATTTCCATAATAATGTGAAATAAACACTATTTTTTTTTATTTTACAGATGAAGTAATAGTCTCAGAGAGGTTAAGTGACTTGACTAAATCACATACCTAGTAAGTGATAGAAACAATCATTTGACTTAGCCCATGCTTTTGACCATTGTCTTGTGCTTTGCAAATATTTATTGAACAGCAAAACATAATACAAGGCACTTGAAATACCGAAGTGAGAAAGACAGATAATCCTGCTTTCATGGGATTTACTTCCTTGTGGTGAAACAGGCCTTAAACTTGTAAACCCAAAAATAAAAACACGAGCCAAAATTGTGTTAAGAGCCATGAAGGAAATAATTGGTATAATATATATAACAGTGTGTATAGACATGGGGAGCAATAGAATCAATAAGTCAGTTGGGAAAGACAACTTTGATAATATTTAATCTGAGACTTGAAAGAATGAGAAGAAGCCAGGGAAAAGCTTCATAAGGTTAGAGAACAGCAAAATGACCTTGAGATGAAAACAAGATGAACAAAAGGAAGAGAAGCATCAGATGAGACTAGAGAAGTAGGCAGGAGTTAAACCGCATAAAGTCTTCCAGGCTGCAAGGAGTAGTTTAGATTTTATTCTAAGAATAATGGCTCTGTCTCTTGCCTTCTCTTTCTTTCCCATTGCTCATTTGTTTTGTTTCTTAAATTCTACATATCAATGAAATCACATGCTATTTGTCTTTCTCTGATTTATTTCACTCAGCATTATACTCTTTAGTTCCATCCATGTCATTGAAAATTGCAAAATTTCATTCTTTTTATGGCTGAATACTAGATATATATCATATCTTCTTTATCCATTCATCTATTGATGGACACTTAGGCTGCTTCCATAATTTGGCAATTGTAAATAATGCTGCTATAAACATAAGGGTGCGTGTATCCCTTTGAATTAGTGTTTTTGTAATTCTGGGGTAAATACCCAGTAGTGCAATTACTGAATCATAAGGTAGTGTAGTTCTAGCCAAGAAACAGACTCTTGACTTTTGAGAACAAAATGATGGTTACCAGAGTAAAGATAAGTGGAGGGATGGGTGAAATAGATGAAAGGGATTAAGGAGTGCACTTATTGTGATGAGCACTGGGAGATGTATGGAATTGTTGAATCACTATGTTTTATACTGAAACACTGTATGCTAACTATCCTGGACTTAAAATTTTTAAAAAGAACAAGTGTTTGCAAAAAAACAATAACAAAATTTTGTCTTCAGCTATGTAAAAAAATAGAAATTGGGAAAGCATTGAAGGCTTTTAAGGAGAAAAATCCAACGATCTAATTTATACATAAAAACATCACCTTAGTTGCTCTCTAAAGAATAGATTGCAAGGAAATAAGAGTGGAAGAAACAGGAAGATCAGGAGGAAGCTATTATAGTAGTCCATGCAAACGATGATGATGTCTTATTCTCATGTAGTATTAGTGGAGATGAAAGGTAGACTGGTTTGAGATATGTTCTGGATATAGATAGTATAGAACTTGCTGAGGAAAGGGATGAATAAAAGTTATTTGAGATTTTGAGTTGGAGCAACTATGAAGATGATAATTCCATTTACTGAGATGGGGAATACTGAGAAAAGAGCAGGTTGGTGATTAGGAAATCAATAAAGTTGTTTTGGCAATATCTTGTCCATTAGTTGTCCAAGTGGAGAGATCAAGTACAAAGTTGTATATATGTCTATAGCTCTGGTGTAAATTCTAGATTATAGTTTTGAATTTACAAGTTATCAATGGATAAACCAATGGATGAGTAAGGTTACTTAAAAAGAGGAGAGGTTTAAGATGAGGAAAGAAAAGAAAAGAAAAGGAAAGAAAAGAAAAGAAAAGAAAAGAAAAGAAAAGAAAAGAAAGAAAAGAAAAGAAAAGAAAAGAAAAGGAAGGAAAAAAGAAAAGAAAAGGGAGTTTGAAGTCCCTGGAATTCAAGATTAAGGTTCACCATTGTTGTGGGATTGGGTACTTAAGGAAGAGCTAGCAAAGTGAAAAGAAATAACTAGTGTAATAAAAATATTTGACAATTTAACCATTCCATTAGAATACTTGTCTCTATTGGCTTTAGTGACAATATACATTCCTTATTTTCTTTCATTACACAAAAGAAGTGACTGGCCTTCCAAAACCCTCTTTGACCTTGGCCACAACAAATTCTTACTCAACACATCTCCAAAGGCAAGCGAAACAAAAGCAAAAATGAACTATTGGGACCTCATCAAAATAAAAAGCTTCTGCACAGAGAAGGAAACAATCAAAAAAAACTAAAAATCAAGGACTTTAAGAGACAAAACAGATGAACATAAGGGAAGGGAAACAAAAATCATAAAAACACGGAGCAGGAGAAAGCAGAAAAGACTCATAAATATGGAGAGCAAAGAGTTACTGGAGGGGTTGTGGGAGGGGGGATGGGCTAAATCAGTAAGGGGTACTAAGGAATCTACTCCTGAAATCATTGTTGCACTATATGCTAACTAATTTGGATGTAAATTTAAATAAATAAAAAATAAAACAAGTTAAAAAATAAAAATAAAAACAGAAACTAAAAAGAAAATGAGGAATAAGATATGGATGGCAGCTATCAAAACTTTGCTCAGCATATCACTCTAGGCCTAGGTGCACAGTAATAAAATATTTAAAAGATATAAATGTTGGGAAGCAAAAACACACACACATATTTTATTGGCAGTAACAACATTAATATAAACATAAATTATCTTGGAATCATTGTAACTGAAAATGTAGGGTACCTATATTTGCATGAACTTAAAAATAGTTTTAATAATGAAATAGATAAAAAGAGATGTAAATTTATTGAGAGAAAAGTGGTAAGAGTGAATGTTTTAGGTACACAATTCTCAAAATTATGCACATAATAAAATTCTAGTCAAAATATCTTCCCTTCCTCCTTCCTTCTTAAAAAAAAGATGGCAAAGCAATGCCATCATTTAGATGGAGGAATCAGTAAGCAAAAAAGCAGAATTATGACCAATTTTACCATCAGTTAATAAAATTCAGCTACAATAATTAAAATAAAATGATATAAATATAGAATGATAATGATGAGGTTTTGGGGTGATGTTGGCGGGTCCAGAGCCTATGGCCAAGAAAGAATTCTTGAAGACGTCTTTGGTGCAAAAAGGTGATTTTATTAAAGCACCAGACAGGACCCATGGGCAGAAAGAGCTGCACTGGGGCTGTGAAGAGTGACTGATTATATACTATGGAGGTGGTGAAGGTAAAGTCAAAAGGAAAGCCTCCAGAAAGACTTTGATATGCTAAAGAGAACTCATAATATGCCAGGGGCCATGCTATTGTTATGCTCAGGTTGTTTTCCCTCTAGTAAGGCATTAACATTAGGTCTGTAGGGGGTTCCTGGAGATACATTTTACTGGTATTTTCCTTAAGTACTTGTCAATGAGCTGAAGATTATAAAGAAATTTAGTTTTACCTGCCATTTCCTCCTTGCCTTTGTTCCCCACATCACTATGGAGGGGAAGGTGATATTAAGGCTCCAGGAAACTGAGTCCATAGATTTTTCAAGATTAGGCTATTGAGAAGATTGCCTTTTTCTTGTAATTTACTAAGGTATTTGTAAACTGATGGAGACTCATGTCCTGCATGACTGTGATCTCTATCCGTCAACCATTTTTTCCCCCTCTCCTTTGTTCTTGGGCAGCCAGGAGTGCCTGAGGAATATCACATACATCCCACCTGGGGTTGGGGGGCGGGTTGTTCTAGCTTGTGCTTGGCCCTCAACTTGCCTTATGGTCCCTCATCAATAACAACATTGAAAATGTTGATATATTTGGCTACATGCAAATTTTAATGTTTATTTATTTTTGAGAGAGAGAGACAGAGTGCAAGCAGGGGAGGGGCAGAGAGAGAGGAAAACACAGAATCCAAAGAAGTCTCCAGGCTCCAGCTGTCAATACAGAGCCTGATGTGGGGCTCAAACTCACAAACTGTGAGATCATGACCTGAGCCGAAGTCGGATGCTTAAGCAACCGAGCTACCCAGGAGTCCCTTTGACTACATTCAAATTAGAACATGGTGTATTTTAAAATAAACACCTGCCATTAGCAAAAAATAAAGTTAATGAACTAAATGGGGAAATAGTTTGCATTGTGTGTATATGATGGAAAATAAGTTAATATGTTTAATATAAATAAATTTCTTATACTAAGTAAGAGAAAAACATTCCTAAATAGGGCAAAATGGGCTAGAGACATGAAAATATAATTCCTAAAATAAGAGACCATTCAACATACTTGAAATATTACACTTTACAGGGCATCTGGGTGGCTCAGTCTGTTGAGCTTCTGACTCTTGATTTCAGTTCAGGTCGTGATCTCATGGCTTATGAGTTTGAGTCCTGCATGGGGCTGTGTGCTGACAGCAAGAAGCCTGCTTGGAATTCTCTCTCTGCCTCTCTCTCTGCCCCTCTTCTGCTCTCTCTCTCTCTCTCAAAATAAATAAATAAACTTAAAAAATAGTCTACTGTACAAAGTTGACAAGACATCAAAGAAATGCAACTATGAATATAAAATACAATTTTCTCTATTGCATTGACAGAGGTTTTTTTTTAACACATAATGTTAATGTTGGCAAGAACGAAGATAAATGGAGGATAAATTGGTACTTTTTTGGAAATCAATCTGGAAGTATTTATAAGCCTTATAAAAGAGCTATGCAACATAAGTTAAATAATCTACAGCATTGTCATAATTATCCTGACATCATTATTATTGATGATCAAATAAGATTTAGTTTCAAAGGTAGAACATTAAATAATCAAACTTATTAATGAGAGATATGTATCAAGAAATAGTACACACTTCAAAGTCACTGGTTCTTAACATAAAAACAATGCCAATATAGGAAAGTTTCTTATTTGCAGACTAAGAGTATGATATCAGTATGAAAGAACATTGAAAAAAAATGAGATTGTTTTCTGTAATTTATTATTTTTTAAATGCTAGCCTTTTGGTTTTTCATTTTTAGACCTCAAAAAATGATTTTATTACTATAATAATCACGTTATTTAACATTCTACTCTTAAAAGTAAACAAAATGTCTTATAGCTCAGTCTATTGCTAGCTCCTAGTTAATGAAGTTGAAAATATGTTCAATTCACATCTAAATTAACAGAAAAGTTGTTCATTGGGAAGATGTATCAGATAAAAAATGACATTTTTTTAACACATAGCAATTTACTTTCTCTATTTTTTTGTTAGCTAATCATATGGTCAGAAAAATATATTTATTTTAGTTAATCTAGTTACATGCCTGGCATCAAAATGTCATGCCATCTGGGAAAGTAGAAAACAATTTTCTTTACTAAAATTTCTAGAGATGAATGTTTCATAGACTTTTTTGAGACTAGTTCCTCAGAATCCTTGGCCCTGTGTTGAATTCTTGATCTGGAAAAGATGGGAACTCAAGAATAATTCACCTACTAAAGATGAAAATGCAATCTCTGACCAGCCAGAGCCTTCTAAAGATGTATTTCTCAAATGAAACACTTAGCCATGTGTTAAGAAGATGGAAACCACATTCTTCATTCTTGAAACTCATCTGAAAGGGAAAACTATACCTAGGATAAATATCAAGGGGTCTTGGTATGACCAGAGAGCTGAAGCAGAGTGATAGCCATTGCACATGTTCAGGCATTGTGATGCAGTGCCTTTGTTATTCAGACCTTTTTTATTTATTTATTTTCATTTATTTATTTTTTAGAAAGAGAGCAGCAGCGAAGTAGGTTCAGAAGGGGAGGGAGAGACAATCTTAAACGGGCTCCATGACTAGTGCAGAGCCTGATGTGGGGCTCGATCCCACCACTGTGACCTCATGAACTGAGCCCAAGCCAAGAGTCAGACACTTAACCATTGAGCCACCCAGGCATCTCTGTTATTCAGACTGTGGTTAAAGTTCCCTCCTCTACCACTGTAAGACTCTGGGTAAATTATCTCTGATTCTCAATTTTCTTATATGCAACTTGAAGATAATATCCCTACTTTACGATGTTATAAAACTACTATAAAAATTTGAAAGATGTGTATATACACATATAAATATAGCCTAGGACAATGTGTGTTTGGGATATAGCTGATATTCAATGATTATTAAGTCCCTTCTACCCTAGTAGATAAAAATGGCCTTTCAAGGGCTCCTGGGTGGCTCAGTCAGTTAAGTGTCCAGCTTCGGCTCAGGTCACTATCTCATGGTTCATGAGTTCAAGCCTCATGTTGGGCTCTGTACTGGCAGCTCAGAGCCTAGAGCCTGCTTTGGATTATGTGCCTCCCTCTCTCTCTGCCCCTCCCCGGCTCACACTCTCTCAAAAATGAAGAAACATTTTTTTAAATGGCCTTCCATCAGGTATAAACAAGCAAAAACATTTCTTTGACAATTTTTTCCCCTGGAATTTGCTGAAAATCTTTTTAGTTGTCAAGATGAATGGAGGGGGCAGAGGGGCAGTGCTATTGTCATTTAGAGCCCAGAAGCCAGGGATGCTAAACACTACACTATATCAGAAAGAGCTGAAAAAAGAAGGAAGGGAGGGAGGGACAAAGATGGGAAGGAGAGAAGGAGGAAGGAAGGAAAAAGAAAAGAGAAGATAAAAGGAAACAAGAAAAATGGCATAAAAAAACAATTGTAAAGGAAATCATTCTCCTAAAATGCCAATTACATATCTGTAGAAAAACAATGTGGGCATAGTTGTTTAGCTCTGGTGCTTTTTTAGGGCAGTGGTCCCCAGAAAGTCTTCATTGTTTGTAAGAGTCTTCCAGGTATTACTTTCTTTGCTCTGAAAACTGGCCCAAAAGATCAAAGCAATATTTGGTCTATTAGCCTCACTTGCTGCCTTGAAATTTACCTTAATGTTTGCATTCAAGAAGTATTTGAAGAATAGTTGTGTTAAGGACATAAGGTCTAGCATTATTACTAGCTTCAGATACTTGCACTGCCACTTTACTATTTTTTTTGAAGTAAAGTGAATTCCTTAACTTCTCTGTGCTTCAGTATCCTCATCTGCAAAGTGGAGATTACAATAACACCTGCCTCATAAAGTTGTTGTAAGGCTTCAATGAGTTAATACATATAAAGCACTTAGAAGAAGGCTTGCTCACTGAATTTATTAATATTACTGCTACCAATGTATCAGCTGAATAACATCACTGGCAACTTACTCAGACCTTGACATACTCAGGATGCAAAATCTTGTACAAACTATGTGATATTCATGGAGTCAGTCAGAATTCTGGTAGAATCCAGGATCCATGTCTTATTAGTATGACTTTGAGCAAGTCATTAAACTTCTACAGTTTTTTCATCTGTGGTAAAAGGGCGAGGGAATAACTATAAATTCCTATTACAGTAAGCCTGTTGTGATGACTTAATGAAATATATACATAATGCTTAGTATTTTAACTTGCACATAGTAAGGCCTTGATAAATGAAAAAGATTTCTATGTGTAATCTTAATTCAATAATCCCGTTAATATAATAATACAAGTATGCCAGCATAATATGGACTTCACTGCAATAACTATAAAGTAGTACTATAATCTGTTAGGAAACCACAATTCTTGTTCTGATAATATGTCATATACCTTGATATACTTGGAAGGTCAATCAAAATGCCTACTACAGCATGCAAAGACTGACATCTGATTCCCTACTTTTGCCATTCTGCCTCATCTTCTTTATGCTCTAGTAACACTGGATTGTTTTTTCTATTTTTTGCATAATCTATGCTCATTTCTTCCCCAGTGTCTTTGTACTTGATGTTTCCTATGGAACATGTCCCCCCCCCCAATATTCTTATCACTGAATTATTAAGTCAATCTTTCTTAAAATTTCAAGACCTCAGGTCATCCCTGAATATTCTTTCTGTGTTACCAGACTCAACCCTCACACCATAACCACTATCATCTTACCCTGTTTTATTTTCCTTGCAGCACTCATCACAGAGACACATTTGCATTTAACTGTTTCATCTAACTAGATTTTAAGCTGAATGTAAGCAGAGGCCATGCCTCATTTTTTCAACAAAGTATCCCCAGAATCTCTATTTCTCTCCCTGTCTCCCTCTTTCCATCTCTCTTTCTTTCCAAATACATACTTTTTATTGCTATTGTTGCTGAATGAATGAGTGAATGCATTATAATAGTGCAGTCAAATGCCAGTAGTGGAAGGGCAAATAGAGTTGCCTTTATCCATCCCCAGTCCTTTTTAAAAAATTCTCTCTAAACACAAACTCAGTAATAAAATAGCATATTAAATTTGAATTTTATAAGGCTAATCTCGTACAATATTTAGTAATACTTCTCCATAAATTTAAAAACAAGGCCTACAACGGAACCCAATATGTACCTTTCAATCAAATATGATTCACATTGTCAAAAGGAAATTCATGTTGTATTTTTTTAATGAAGGATATACTTAGTCATGTTCTATCAAAAACTGCTTGGGTGGAATAATAGCTGCTTATTCTATAAACACTGATGGATATATCAGATAAAATTTCAGGTAAAATTAATGCTTTGAGTTTATTTTTTTAATTTGTTTTAGTGTTTATTTTTGAGAGAGTGTAAGCAGGAGAGGCGCAGAGAGAGACAGGGACAGAGTATTCTAAGCAGGCTCCATGCTGACAGCAGTGAACCCGATGTGGGGCTTGAACTCACTGTGAGATCATAACCCAAGCCAAAGTTGGAAGCTCACCCAGGCACTTTAAGTTTTAAAATCCTAGCTATTAATTAGGTTATCTTTCTGGACATATGAACCTTTTTGTATCTATTTGTAGAAGAGTAGGTATAAGTGTGTTCACCTGGATACATACTATGTATTTCAATGCATAATTCTAACATGCATTGTTTTTATAATTCCTCAGTATTTTAAAATTCATCTAAATTTAAGCTGCAAACAGCAGAAGCAATATTATCATTAGACACATTTCAGATATCCTATTTGTCCCATCCTCATGGTTAGCAATTGCCACTAATCCTACTCTAAAACAAACTCTGTTTTCCTATTGGTATTTCTAGAGAAATGCTACAAATTTTCCTTTAAATGTAAATTGTTTGGACATGTTGCCACAAATTGTTTGCAAACATGACTACCTTACATTTTAAAGACATTCTAGCATGAGTAGTATATTTTTGTAAGGTGAATTCCATTTTTTCTTGTTTATGTAACTCATAAAATTAGGTTTCCTATGGAACTAATTTATACTTTTAGCCTAGAAATGGTTTTGTCTTAGAACCAATGAAACTCAGTAGACTCATGGGTAGGTAAAGCTAGATGGGACCTTGGAGACCTATTTTCACTGCTAAACATATTAAATGATGGGACACTCAGTGGTACTTGTAGACATAAATTATGAACCCTCTACTAATGTTTTAAACTGATCCAATCACAAAGACAGCACTGTTATTTTAGAACAAAAGGATGGAATTTATGTTGAGAAAATAAGTTAAAAGTTAGATATAGATAAATATACAATATAGTCATCACTGGATTTTTTTTATAATAGTGGCATATGAAATTAACCTTAGGATAGTGACATATGAATTTAGCCTTGAGCAAATTATAGTACCTTTATTTGATTAATCATTATGCAACAAAATTATGATAACAATTAGCAAAATGCTAAAAATATAACTAATTCTTAATATGATATTTTTACTATGATATAAACATATGTATAGATATAATATACAAACCTAATGACTGATGTGTTAGGAAGCTGAGATTATTATGACTTGCTTCCTTCTATATTTTAAATTTCTCATTTATTTATTGAAGTATATTTAACATACAGTGTTTATATAAGTTTCAAGTGTAAAATACGATTCAACAATTCTATATATTACTCAGTGCTAAGTGTCCTTTTAATCCTCTTTATTTAATATTCACTCATCTCCCCACCCACCTCCCCTCTGACAACCACTACTTTGTTTTCTGTATTTGAGAGTCTGGTGTTTTTTTTTTTTTTGTCTCTTTTTTTCTTTGTTTTGTTTTGTTTCTTAAATATTGCATATGAATGAAAACATATGGTTATTGTCTTTCTCTGGCTGACTTATTTCACCTAGCATTATACCCTCTAGGTCCATCCATGTTGCTGCAAATGGCAAGATATTTCTTTTTATGGCTCAGTCATATTTCACTGCATATATCTATATCACATCTTCTTTATCCATGCATTTATGTATGGACACTTCAACTGCTTCCATACCTTGGCTATTGTTAATAATGCTGCAATAAACATAGGGATGCATATATCTTTTTGAATTAGTACTTTCATTTTCTTTGGGTAAATACCCGGTAGTGGAACTACTGGATCACATGATACTTCTGTTTTTAATTTTTTGAAGAACTTCCATACTGTTTTCCACAGAGGCTGCCCCAATTTGCATCCCCAACATGAAGATTCCTTTTTCTTCACATCCTCATTAACCTGTGTTATTTCTTGTCTTTCTGATATTAGCCATTCTGATAGGTGAGAGGTGGTATCTCATTGTAGTTTTGATTTGTATTTCCTTGATGATTAGTGATGTTGAGCATATTTTCATATATTTGTTAGCCATTTGTATGTTTTCTTTAGAAAATGTCTAGGTATTTTTTTGGTACTGAGTAGTATGAGTTCTTTATATATTGTTGTTATTAATCCCTTATCAAATATAAGATTTGTAAATATTTTCTCCCATTGGTTTTTCATTTTGTTGATCATTTCTTTTGCCATGCAGAAGTTTTTTGTTTAATATGGTTCCACACACAAATGGAATGAGAGAAGGGAATGTGACAAGATTACTGACAATGTTTATATCTGGGTGGTATTTTATGGTTGGATTACCTTTCCTTTTTATTTTATTTTTTTTACCTTTCCTTTTTAATGACTGATTTCTCTAAACAATAATTACATACTACTTTCATAAAAATAAGATCATTCATATTTCAAAGTATAATTTATGTTATTGATACTGATTGATTTTTAATAATATTTTTAAATTATGAAACAATGTTCAAGGTGCTTTCATACACATGCCATTTTGCCTCACACTTGTTGTATAAGTTGGTTTGGGCTAGAATAATTATTAGCCTCATTATGCAATGAAACATTTCCTAGGAAATTCATTCTAATTGTACTTTAATGCAAACCACAGTGTGACAAGAGAAAAGATAAATACATGGCAATTTGATTGACTTTTCTTCTTTGATCCTTGATATATTAGGGATGTTTTGTGATCAACAACAGCCTCTATGCAGTAATCAAGAGTTTTCACTCTGGCTGAATTCAGCTAACATTTGACCAAGGTACTCTTAAAAACTTGACAAGTAGGTTTAAATAAGTTTCCATGAATTCATCCAAATGTTAGTTGAAACTTGCACTATAATATAAATATGCACTTTCCCCATCATCTTGGTATATTGATTTAAGTACTTAATATATATGCATAATTAAAATTTCTAAGGCTTAATAAATTAAGTTAAAACCAAAATTATTTGAGGTAAATGTGATTTCCATCTCTCTTAATTTTAGTTCTATGTCAGGTCACAAATTCATTCACTAAATGCACAATGAGCAGAAAATTTCTCATTCACAGTGACTAAAACACACTATTTATATTAATGACTTAATAACATTTAAATAAGTTTTTTAATGCACCAGATGAAAGCCAAGTTCTGTTTTCAAAAGATGAGAAAAATTCAAAAATAGCATCAAAAATAAACAGAAAATTTGAAAATATGCTAAAGTCACACCAATATAAAAAATCTACTTTAATCTGAAATGTGAAAGGAAAACCACAACTAAATCATACAAGAACCCAAAGTCTAATGAGTAACCAGAATAAATCTCACAGTTAAGTGTTTAAACTCTTCTTTATAATCTATAACCTACTTTAATAGGTATTCTACATTTAAAATTATATAAAATATTAAACAATGTTTATTTCACAGTAGATACACACTATTATCTGTAGAAAAAGAGAATTTATCCTGATTCAGTATACATGTACTTTTTTTCAGTATCAAAGGAGGACTGATCTTTTCAAATTTTTGTGATAAAATTAAAAACGTTAAAGACTGAGGTTGGGGTCCAGACATACTGTGGGAAAAAGTGTTAACTCTTGTAATAAAAGGACCAAATTCAGGAACTTGACCTCCTTACAAGTGCATGATAACTCAAAGAGCTATCCTCCAGGGCTGCCTGGGTGGCTCAGCCTGTTAAGCATCCGACTTCGGCTCAGGTCATGATTGAATAGTTTGTGGGTTCGAGCCCCACGTTAAGCTATGTGCTGACAGCTCAGAGCCTGGAGCCTGCTTTGGATTCTGTGTCTCCTCCACTCTCTGCCTCTCCCATGTTTATGCTCTGTCTCTCAATAATAAATAAATTTATTTATTAATTTAATTAAAAAAAATTAAAAACAAAGAGCTATCTTACAAGCATTATTGATTATTGATGGGAAAGGCCTATTGAAATTCTTCCCCGAGAATTTAAAAGATTTCTACTGTAGATTTCCTCATGTTAATCTATAACAGTCTTGGACATACATGGCAAGTCCATACAAAGATAAAGTTTGCCAATACCACAACTATTGCCACTCTAACTCTATAGTGAAACCTGAGTGTCGATTTTAGGATAATATCAATCTATCTTGATTATAGTGAGGACAGAAGATTCAGTGCAATTAATCTAACACACTTTTGAATATGGTATGGAAAGTTCAGTAGTAAATATAAAAATAAATTTTAAAACCTCAAGTAAATGTAAAGACTAATAGAATTTAAAAAAAGAAAATATATACTTTTAAAAGAAAACTAGCAGGCTATAATAATTAGAGAAAAATAATTCATTTTCTTTCTTTATAAATGAATATTCAATTTTCCATTTCATTTCTGTATAACAATTTTATTCAATATGGTAAATATTGAGCAACTAACATAATCTAGATGCTGTTAGGTATTAGAAGTACATCTATAAATAAGAAATGTTATTCAAATGTTAAACATCAATGTCATCGTTACCCTTGATGTTATGCTTAAAAGGTTTTCTCTAAATTTATATAAACTTTATGTATATTTTATTTTTTCCTTTTTATTTTCCTTTTAGAAAATAAATTTTTAAAATGGTATAATATAGAACTATAAAAAAGGATTTATATCCTTTATATAAAAAAGAATTTCTTATCATTTTGCAATATATACATATATCAAATCATTATATTATACACCTGAAACTAATATAATGTATGTCAATTATACCTCAATTTTAAAAACAAAGAAAAAAAAGTAATTTTCCTTGTCCTTGAGAATTAAGTCCATTTGGGAAGGCAAACATGCCCTCAAATTATAATACAACAAAACAAACTCAAAGATTGGATAATATATAAGGTGACCTGATAGCACTGAAAATGATGTAGAGAGGAAATAGAAGACTTCAGAGATGACGTGATACTTGGTCTATATCTTGAAGCTTGAGGAATTTTCAAAGTACACAAGAAGATAATCCAGACAGAGCATTTTTTGAATTTGTATTTAAATGACTTTTATTAATCTTGGATATTTCTGTATGTTTATGAGTTCATTTTCTCTACCTTTTTGAAAAATTCATGTATAGAAAATACTTTTAAAGTATACATTATGTACTAAGAGCTAGAGATAAGGCAATAACTAAGACAAAGTCCTATACCTCGAAGATTAGAGTCTAGTCTGAGGTATTTGTTGCTTTATTCATATATAAGAACCCTGTATATACTAAGGAAAATAACTCTTTGTCATATCATGGGAAATTTTTCCCAAGTCTTCATTGGTTTTTCAGTTTTTTAATGATTTTTCTTTTGATGTCAAGGTATTCAAATGTTAAACATCAATGTCATCCTTACCCTTGATGTAAGTTACACTTAAAAAGTTTTTCCCTACTCCAAATTTATATGAACTTCATTTATATTTTATTTTTTCCTTTTTATTTTCTTTTTAGAAAACAATTTTTAAAATGGTATAATATAGAACTATAAAAAGGAAATAGAAAAAGTTAATATTCCATTAATCCCTGTGTTCTTTATTTTCCAATATCTAGAAATGAACTTTTATAGTTTGGGATTCATCTTTTGAGACACACACACACTACAGTTGCCTTTGTTTTGTTTTCATGCAAAATGGAGCCCTACAAACATTGTTTTTATTAGAAGTCAGAAACCCATGGGGATTAGGTAAAAAACTCACTCAGAAATAAGATAAACTTATAATTTTTGTAGCTGTGTATCTTAGGACAACAAAACGTCAGCCAGACGAGGGACTTCTTACTACCCTGCATGTCCTTGCTTTAAAACAGCACAGATTTGGCAAAATGTGTATAAAGCAGGATCCTTTCTCTGCATTATCTGTGTACCTGGCCTGTTTCCCAGAAATACTGACATGATCAAGATTGGCCTGCCATCTCCTGTTTCTATATCCAGTCATTCTGAGCTAAGAGGCCTCTTCCAATTAGTTTCTAAGGATATAGGTGTGGAGATAAAGAGTGAGTCTTATCCTTTACATTAAGTGAACCACATTTTGGAGGGCCTTTTTCTCAATCCAGCCTCTCCTGACTCAGACATTTCTGGCATATAAATGTCATTGGTCCCAGGTAGGGTGCACACACTATTTTTATATATTCTATAATATTTTGGTAATTTGAATAGGAATTTTGAGACTGGGCTGGGAGGAATTAAATGGTCTATTCTCAAATTTCCAAGCTGAATGGCAGGCTTTCATTTGAATTTTAGAATGTTAATCTATCATGACTAGTATATCACCTCTCTCTATTTTTATCTTCCTTCTTACTTTCAACCCAGACAAAAATTCATTCAACGAATACATTGCTTGGCTTGGAATTATTTTGATTTTTTTTTACATGTTGTCATATTAAACATGGAACTTCTAAGATTTCTAGTGATATTGAAATATATCACCTCCTTAATGACTACAATCTATTGTTTGTATTTTATTAGGATAGAATTTAACAATATCTATAAACTTAACATTTCTGTCTCTTCAGATATATGTATACATATGTGGAGTTCAGTCTTCCTATATGCTTATCTTTGTTAATATTATTTTAAAAAATTAAACCTTATTTTATCATTTATTTCATCAATATACTCAGTATCCTTGAAATTAACAACAAATCAAATGCTGAACTAAACCCAAATTAGATAATCTGACAACAAAGAACTACAGATCTTTGATTTATTAATTTTGTTTACACTAACATTTTGACTCTTTGCAAATACTCACAAATGTGTAAAGTAACCCAATGTAATGTTAAACAAACCCTTACATTTCACTGTGTTATATGCTTGTTATTTTAAAATGATTTTGGGTTTGTAATATAAGCTTTATTTTAAAAGTTAGGATCTGGAGATTAATTTAGTTGTATCAGAAGCTATTCAATATGTCAAAATGATCATTTGTTCCATTTTTATTCTCAAGTTTTTAGAATGCAAACTATTAATGCATGCAACGTTACATTTTTTGTCAATAAAATAGCTTTAGGTACCCTTATGGGCTGAAATGTATCCCCCACCCCAAATTCATATGCTGAAGAGCTAATATTTAATGTGACTGATTTAGAGAAGTATATTTAAATGAGATCATAAAGATGGGGCCCTAAACTAGTAAGACTGTTGTCCTTATAAGAAGTGAGAAAAACACCAGAGCACTCTCTCCACACATACACAGAAAAAGGCCATGTGAAGATGTAGCCAGAGGGTAACCATCTGAAAGTCAGGAAGAGTTTTCACAAGAAACTGATTTTGCCTGTGCTATGATCTTGGAATTCTAATGCCCAGAGCTGTGAGAAAATAAATTTTTGTTTTTTTAAGCCACCCAGTCTGTGGTATTCTGTTATAGCACCCTGAGCTAATAGAGGTACTAACAGTTGTAGTCATTTTATACAAATCAAAGACTTTGGTTGTTTCCTACACAATATGTGTTCTATGTGTAAAGTTATTTGTCATATAATTCTGTAAATTTCTGTATAAGAATATATGATGGTACTCCATTGATTTGCAGATTAATATAAATAAATCGTATGTTACCAGTTCAAATGTATGGAATAAAACAACATGATTTATGCAGTTTATGATTGAGAATGGTCTCCCTTTTCCTCCAGAATAGACATGGGATAAAAAAAATAAAATAATATTCTTGTAAGCATTTATACTAAGACAAACAATGGCAGATATAAATTGTAAGCAAAGCTGCAAATCAGTTTTTGGATAAACTTAATATTTTTCCAGTGACTCAAATTTCACAGATGCTTTAATTTCTGATTGTTAATAACTCAAACCAGACTACATATCTGGAGTTCATACTCCAGCCACTTATAATAGTATGGCAACCTTGGCTGATTTAGTCAAAATCTCTTTGCCTGATTTTCCTCATCTGTGTAATAGAGATTAATAATTCCTACCACATAGGGTTGTTATGAGAAGCAAATGAGCTAATACATGTAAAGCACTTAGAACGGTGCCTGCTATATATTTAACACTATTATTATTATTATTGCTGTTGTGATGATTATTTTTCAGATGATAATGAATTAATTGAAATAAGAATAAAGAATTATGTGAGAGGGTAACATAAAAACAGGTATAAACAAAGCAAGCTGGTATTGTGTTTTGTATGCATTGGCCATTCAATAAAGTCTGTGTAACTGAAAAATATCAGGAAATTGGAATGTGAGCATAAGGGGCCTAATAAGGGATATTTCTAGTCACATTAGAGGTAATCAAGTGTGGAGGAACTACTCTGATGAATATTAATCATGTGAAATCAGATTGATTTAAACATATTCGTGGTTCTCAATTCTTGCTACACAATGAATTAACTTGGGGAATCTTAAAAAATATTGGAGCCTGGGTCCTACCCTTAAATTTTCTGGTCATATTTGGGGCCTAAGCACTGGTGGTTTTGTTTTGTTTTGTTTTGTTTTGTTTCTGTTTTTGTTTAGTTCCCCCTGGTTGATTATAATAAGCAGCTAGGATAAAAATCCAGTTTTGGGTCAGTGGTTCTCAAAGTATGGTCTCAGACCAGCAGCAGCAGCAGCAGCATTACCTAGGAATTTATTAGAAATGCAAATTCCTAGGCCTCACCACAGAACTACTGAAACCGAAACTCTTGAGAATAGGGATCTGTGATTTACCAAGAGGTACAGGTGATATTGGTACACACTAACATTTGAGAACTACTATATTAGAGTATTGTGAAGTAAAGTACTTTGTTTTTTAAGAAGAAATTGGCTTAAAAACATGTGAATATAAGTATATACAGCCTTGATAAGAAAAGATAGATCCAGAAAAGAGTAAAATATCAGTAAAAATAGATTATTCAAAATACAATGAATAAACTTAATCTATCTACACTAATAAGCACCTATAGACCCCAGCAAACAAAAAACACCAATTATTTTCAAATGTATACATATGGAATGTAATTTTCAATAAATTTCAAAAAATCCATATCACACAGATCACATTCTCTGATAAATTAGAAATCAATAAGTAAAAGATAGCAACAATAGTAAAACTGTAACAAATAATACATTCCTTGCTTTAATATAAATTTAAATTGTTTATAAAATGTATTTTAGAACTGCATACAATGTTGATATATATGTTTATAGTTGTAAGTTATATATAATAAAATATAGTTATGTTTTGTTATATACATATGCTATAGATATGTTATATATATGTAACTATAAGAAATGCTTAACAATTAAGGTAACTGAGAGTTGAGAGTTCTAAAGGAGTTGAAGAGCAGGATTAAAATATTTTGTTAAATTTAAATTTATCAGAACATACTGAATATAGGAAGGTATTTGGTTTCAATGACATTTTTTCTTAGCATGCCAAAATGAAATATTATTGAGAATTAGCAAGGTGTAAATATTTTAGAAACAATGAATTATGGATACAGTTAGAAAAAAACACATGGCATATCATCTGCAACTTACTATAAATAAATGAAGATTTTGCTCTGCTAAAGGCTATAGCATTTTGGTATATGCTTTAAATCTCCACTAGTTTAATATTCAAAGTGTTCATATTTTCTGAATGGCAATTAGAAATGAGCAGCATTAGGGGCGCCTGGGTGGCGCATTCAGTTAAGCGTCCGACTTCAGCCAGGTCACGATCTCGCGGTCCGTGAGTTCGAGCCCCGCGTCGGGCTCTGGGCTGATGGCTCAGAGCCTGGAGCCTGTTTCCGATTCTGTGTCTCCCTCTCTCTCTGCCCCTCCCCCGTTCATGGTCTGTCTCTCTCTCTCTCCCAAAAATAAATAAACGTTGAAAAAAAAAATTTAAAAAAAAAAAAGAAATGAGCAGCATTCAAATGATAAGACTACAGCTAAAAACATTAATAATGAACATTAAAACTACAAATATTAATTAAAATTAATTGTGAGGTTTTTTTTTTAATTACAAGAACTGTATTTTCTTTTCATTTGGAATAAAACTGACTTACATCCTTTTCTATACACAAGAATAATGCTAAAAAGGTCAAATTCCCTTGGAGCTCTCTCCCAAGTCATGGACCAAATGGAAACAATAAAACTTTTGCAGCAATAATGAATTAATTAATTAATGAAGGTCAAATTCACAAATTCAACAAAGATTTAGTGAGCACTTACCCTATGCCAAGCACTCTTCTAGTCACTGTTGATACATTAGTAAACAAGCCAGATTAGCTTTCCAAAATTTTACATTTTAGTGGGGGAGAGAGGAATTATGCAAGCAATTAAATGAGTACCTTAATTATAGCATGTAGTAAAGTGCTCAGAAGGAGAGAAACAGGATTCTGTAACAAGAGGTTTAGGATCAGGTATTTTCTAGAGGACATTAGGGAAGTCCTCTCTGGATAGTTTGTATTTGAACTAAGACTTGAATAACCAGAAATCAGTCTTATAAAAGATCTCAGAAAAGTGTTTCAAGTTGGGGAAAGCACAATTTGCCAAGGCCATAAACTGGGTTAGTTTATTACATTTGAGGAACTGGCAAAGGTGTATGTGTCTGACACAGGGAGAAGGATACAAGTTGAAGTCTGCAGCACGACCCCTATAGGATTTCATAGGCTATGGTAAGGGGTTAGGATTTTATTCTAAGTGCAATAGAAAGCAGAGGAGCAACATTATCTGATTTATATTTGAAACATCATTCCACTGCTGTATGGAGACAAAGGAAATGGAGCAGACCAGCATACTAAGAGATCAGTTAGAAGGTTACTTCTGTAGTCCAGATGAGAAATGAGGGTATTTTCATCTTGGTGGTAGTTTATATAGAATTTAAGGTACAACAAAGCTTAAAAAATAAGTCTTGTATTTTTTTTCCAAAAGAGGAGACAAACACTCATATGACTAAGTGACCTTCCCAAAGTCAACCAGAAAGTTGGTGACAGGAAGTCTTAAGGCTCTTTTGACAATAACTCTGTATCCTACCTTCATATTCCCTTTACAAATCACAACTATTCCTATGGGAGTGAACACAAAATCTGAGTTCACTAGTATTTTGGCATATTGCTTTTAATAATGTACAGAAAAGAAAATGTTCTCTTACTAGATATATTTAATACATTCAATAATCTAGATTTAAGGAAAACAAAAGGGAATATAATTATGTATGAAAAAGTCAAATTTTGAATTTGAGCAGTTTCTGGATATTAATGCAGTGCTACCTGAAATATCAGCACCAATTAATTCAGAAATAATAGGCTTGATCCTGTCCACACTGAGGAGAGCCAGTATACTTGAAAATTAAATTTAACTTAAAAAATGCATTGAGTTTTTATTCTTAAATAATGCTTTTCCCCACTATCCATCCTGCAAAAATGGAATGTAACTTTTTTTATGACTTAGGAGAATAAGGCAATGTGAGAATGGAATAATATTTTGATACTATTATATGATATATCATTAAGCTACCATTTGTTTTACACGCAAATAATCTTTGCTGTAATCACCCAAGAGTATATAAGATAATTTTTCCAGAATATAATTGTTATTTTTAAAACTTCTGCATAAAAGTAGTTTAAAACAACTGTGATTAACATTTTCAAAGGAGAATCCCATTACCACTCTAAGATTCTGTAATTTGCTTATTTGTACCATGATAAGAAAGTAGTCAGTTAAATCTTAACAAATCTATCACCTTTAATAGATTCTTGAGAACTTCACCTCTTATTCTTACCAGGAAAACAAGAAGTGAGAATGAAAGAAAGTGATTTAGAGATTTCCTACTGTTATTCAGCTCAATCCCTTTTAGTAGCATGAGTAATCACCTATGTCCTCTAGCTGTGCAAGGCCTCTTACTGAAATAATTATTTCATGAGGTCAAGATTTGTTAATAACACCAAGAAAGATTTCTTCAAACATCTAAATTTTTCTAAAATAAAAATATGAATTGAAAGCAAAAGGTTATACAATGTTTACATAATAAACTGTGGTAGAACACACATTGGTTTTTGAAAAGAAAATTTTCCTATATCTTAGGTACATATATACTGAGGACATAATCAAGATAGCTCCATAGTTATCATAAGAACCTAAACCCTCCTCCCACAAGGACATACATTTTTTTTCTTTTTTAGCTCCCAGCTGATGAGTACTTGAATATTAATCTGGAAGAGGTTACCTAAATTAGAAGTAGCCCTTAATCTTTGCAATTGCTCTTTTGGTGATCTCTTCAGTTTAAAGATCAAAGAAAATAAGCTACTCATGATTTTATTTTTTTTTTTTATGTAAGTAAATCAATAATCAAAACATTATGGAAAGAAAATCTTACTCTCCTAAATTACATGATTTTTAAAAACCAAAATTTAAAAATTCTACTGTATGAGTAACTAGATGGAAAAGGTTAAGATATATGATTTAAATATAAGAAAAATATAGGTAGATATTTCATCTCTGCATTGGGAAAGACTTTCTAGGCAGAAAAACAGTAGATAAAATTAGAAAGAAATGGCTGATAAGAGTATAAATATTTATAATCTAGTATCACATCTATTAGTAATTCTACCCACTTCTAGGAATCCATCCTAAAGAAACAATTTGAAGTGCAACAAAGATTTAAGTATAAGGTGGCCAGTTGCAAAATCATTTATGATCATGAGCAGATGGACAATGCCCATAAATATGGGAACCTCATTTTTGGTTTGAAAATTCAAGGAAATGTTTATTTATATTAATAATGTTTACATGTTTGCTTTTAATATGAAAATCATGTCTTAGTAACCATCAATTAAAATGAACTCTCAATGTTTTAGATGCTTCCTTCTGGACTTTGTTTAGATTTACATTGTTTTTGACATGATTGAAATCAGACTATAAATAAAATATTTTTAACTTACAAAATAATTTTCTAATTTTAAAATATATTTACATTTATTAAAAAGAGACAAAAATAGTTTAGAGTTCCCATGTACAATACACCTTATTTCTCTTATTATTAGCATTTTATTTTAGTATTTTTTACAATTAATAGCCTATATTGATGCATTATTATTAACTGAATCACACTTTATTCATATTTCTTTAGTTTTTAGCTAATGGTCTTTTTCTCTTTTTTTATATTTTTATTTTATTTTTGAGAGAGAGACAGAGTGCAAGTGGGGGAGGGGCAGAGAGGGAGAGACAGATTCCGAAGCAGGCTGCAGGCTCTGAGCTGTCAGCACGGAGCCCAACGCAGGGCTCCAACCCATGAACACTGAGATCATTACCTGAGCTGAAGTCATTCACTCAACCAATTGAGCCACCCAGGATCCCCTGGTGTTTTTCTGTTTGAGATTCCATCCAGGATATTATATTCCATCTAGTTATCATGTTTTCTTTGACCCCTTACCTATGACATTTCATCAGACTTTGTTTTTGATGACCTCAACAGTTTTGAAGTATATTGGCCAGATATTTTGTAGAATATTTGTCAGTTGGGACATGTCTGATGTCTTTTTTTTTAACATTTATTCATTTTTGAGAGACAGAGTGTGAGTGGGGGAAAGGCAGAGAGAGAGAGGGAGACACAGTATCCAAAGCAGACTCCACGCTCTGAGCTGTCAACACAGAGCCCAGAACCCTACACAAGGCTCGAACTCACGGACTGTGAGATCATGACCTGAGCTGAAGTTGGATGCTTAACTGACTGAGCCACCCAGGTGCCATGTCTGATGTCTGCTTTCCTGGTTAATGTGGTTGGCTGAATAATGGCCCCCCAAATATCCATGCCCTAGTCCCTGGAACCTAATTTTAAGCTTAATTACAAAAAGAAATTTGCAGATGTGATTAAGTTAAGAATTTTGAGGTGGATAGATTATCTTCCTTGCCTGAGTGGGTCCTAAATGTAATCACAAACATCCTTATAGGAAGAAGGCAGAGGAAGATTTGACTATAGAAGGAGAGAAGGCAATGTGACAACAGAAACCAAAGGAATGCTGCCAGCCTCAAATAGCTAGGAAAGGTTAAGAAACAAATTCTCCCCTGGAACCTCCAGAAGGAACAAACTGTGACCACTGTCTCTTCAGATCCTACAGTTGCAGCAACAGAAAATACAAAGTCTCACAGTGGGTCATTGGGAATGATGATATGTTGGGCCACTCCAGCTTCATTACTGGACCCTAGGTATTCTTTTCACTGAGGACACAGTGCCACAGAGAGGTCTCTTGTTTAGTGTTTTTTGTTTTTTTGTTTTTTGGGATTTTTTTTGGTTTCTTGTTTTTTTTCAATATTCATTTACTTATTTATTTTTATTTATTTATTTTGAGAGCCAGAGAGTAGGGGAGAGACAGAGTGAGGGAGACAGAGAATCCCAAGCAGATTCCATGCTGTCAGCTCAGAACCCAATGTGGGGCTGGAACTCATTAACCAATGGGATCATGACCTGAGCCTAAATCAAGAGTCAGACATTTAACTGACTGAGCCACCCTGGTGCCCCAGTGTTATTTGTTTTTATTTGATACTAAATACCTTGTCATTTCAATAATGCTCTGTTATCCGAGACTAACTGCAGGCCCCAGAAATGAATTGAATTTTGACACTAACTGCAGTTAGTGCAGATGCCATCCAAACTTCCACCTTAATCCTATGAACATTTATACCTCTATAGTCTCTCAATCTAATTGTAGCCTATGTTAGGATTTATCCAATAGATTTTGGTACCATAGTGTATGAGGTTCCCATGCCACAGAGTCCCAAAAATAGCTCTTCTCGGCTGTGACCATTTAACCTACTAATGTGCATAATATTTGAGACCCTGGAAACATCCACCCAAAGGACCATTTGTTATTCTCCTTGCCTATCACCTCAGCAATTCCAGAATGGATTCTTGTAATTTTTGCCTTCCACCTTTTTAAACTGTTCTAAACTGGAGTAAATAAAGCATATTTATTGGGGTCTTTTGATGCAGGGAACTAGCAGGAGGTCTCATTGGTTCACCTAACCTTCCATAGTGCTGTGTTAAAATCTTTTTTTGAATGTCTTTTTTATTCATCCTATTTCTTAATAACCATCTAAAGCTTTCCACCCTGATGGAATGAGTCCCTTGACTGTCCCCTCTGCCTCTTCTCACTCTCTTGTTAATTAATCTAATGCTTTTATTAGCATCTGTAAGACCCATAAGGGAAAGCTGAGTCAGCAAATCCCAGAAGATTTATCTGACTTTTGCTCCATTTTGCAGCAGTAAGTTTATGTGGAATGCTCATGCAAAAGAAGCCCCCTTAACCACTGAATTTATCATGACCTGGACAAGCTTTCTGCTTCTAAAATATAATGGTGAGACAGGCATAGGATAGGCATTTGCATTTCAAAAGGAAGAAATGACGAGGGGGTTGCAGAGAAAGGGAGTCACTAGTGTCAATCAAGTCCAAAACCTAGCAGGGCAAATCCCATTCGATATTAAGGTTCAAAAATAATTCTCTTTGACTCAGTGCTCTGTCTTTTAGGCCCACTAGCACAGTGGTCCCAACCCCTCAGCTCCAAGTGTCAGCAGCCCCTGACCAATTCAGCCATACCACTTGCTGCGTGTTTAGCTCATGTATACCCATGTGCAATTGTTGTATACTGAACTGTGAGTCTTGCTTAAAAACCATACATACCCTTCCACTCTACAGCATTTAAAGCCTCTAAATTATTCACTCTCACAATCCATTTTAGTAAAGATTCTTCAGGGAACTGATGATACTGATCTGTAAAATGAGACCATTCCTTTACATGATACTCCCTGGTTTCAACAGTTTCTTGGTTTTGCCCCTGCCTCACATGGGCTACCTTCTTAATGACCAGAGTCTTAGAGGTACTATCTTTTGTCCTTGCATATTTTCTCCTTTTGTTGGTGGCTTCAAGGCTAGTGGCTGAAGCTCAGGTTGATTGAAAACTGAGTTTGGTTCAGCATCAGTGTTCAACACAGCACTCTTTTTTAATTTCATTTTAACTATTACAGATAACGATAACCAAAGGTTTCTATGTTTTACTTTTTTGTTATCAGTTTGTGTTTCCTTATGCAATGAGTAAGCCTACACCCTGGTGTAATGGTTAATTTTATGTGTCAACTTGACTGGACTAAGGGATTCCCAGATAGCTGGTAAAACATTATTTCTGGGTGAGTCTTTGAGGGTGTTTCTGGAAAGAGATTTGCATTTGATTAAGTAGAGTAAATAAAGAGATCTGCCCTCATCAGTGTGGGCCCACATTATCCAATTTGTACGGGGACTGTATGGAACAAAAAGGTAAAGGAAGGGCTAACTCTATCTTTCTCTCTCTTCACTCCTTTGGGCCATCCATCTTTTCCTCCCCTCAGACATTAGAGCTTCTGGTTCTCTGGCCTTTGGCCTGTGGGGCTTATACCAACAGCCCCCTGGTTCTTAGGCCTTTGGCCTCAATCTGGGAGTTACACCATTGACTCCCCTGGTTCTCAGACCTTTGGAACTGGACTAAATTATACCACTATTTTTCCTCATTCATCAGTTTGCAGATGACAAATTGTGGGAAGTCTCTGCCTCCATAACCATGAGAACCAATTCCTATAATAAATAATCTTCTCTTATATCTATCTATCTATCTATCTATCTATCTATCTATCTCTGGTCTATTGGTCCAAACAGGACCTCTCTGGAGAATCCTGATGCACCAGAAGTTGCATCCATCTTTAAATTCCATTGGTAACTTTAACTTTTATTGACTAATTGTGGAACAGCTGCTGTGTGACTATATGGCCACCAAGGAATCAGAAGTTCCTCATCCTCTACCCTTTCATCTTTTCTCTTCCCAAACCACACGTTTTATGAGTCAGGGCCATACTAGCTAATCTCATGTTTTCTGACACCACACATTTGTTTTTGTCTGACATTAAATATGTTGTTGTTTTAACAGCAATTCTAGGAGCTTGAGAGGGGAAGAAATGGATGATATTAAGTAAAATGCGGAGGAGCGCCTGGGTGGCTCAGTCGGTTGAGCGTCCGACTTCGGATCAGGTCATGATCTCACGGTTCATGAGTTCAAGCCCCGTGTCGAGCTCTGTGCTGATGTCTCGGGGCCTGGAACCTGCTTCGGATTCTGTGTCTCCCTCTCTGCTCCAACCCTGCTCACTCTCTCTCTCTCTCTCTCTCTCTCTCTCTCTCTCTCTCAGAAATAAATAAAGATTAAAAAAAAATTTTTAAAGATGTGGAATACAGGAATAAGAAAGGGTTTTGATTACAGGGTGAATATAAGTTTGATTCAGGATATGCTACATTTGATACACCTAATGGATCAAATGGTATTTTTTAGTAAGCTCATATAAATATATGTCTGAAACACAGATCAAGTCTAAAGATATAGATTTTAAAGTTATCTGTGTATAAATTGTCTATAATGTTATTTGGTTGCATAATTTACTTGTAAAAACATTGAACAGAAGAGATGACCAAAGGTGATACTTTTAGAAAACATTAATATTTAAAAGTAGAAGAAAAGAAATCAAAGAAGATTGAGAAGATGGGATAGTACGATTGTATGTTTGAAAGTGGTAACATGGAGAAAATATATATATGAGAGAAGGATCTCTGGAAGAAAGGGTTTTTGTACTACTAAAGATAGATTAAGTAAGGTAGTTAAGGGGCCACTGGATTTACCAATCAAGGGGTCATTGGTTTAAAAGCAAAAAGAGGTCAATGATGACCTCAACAGTTTCAGTAAACTAGTGGAGACAAAAACTATGGTGGTGCTATATTGTACACCTGAAACTAATATAACACTGTGTATTAATTATACTGAAATTTAAAAAGAAAATTATTATAGTGGATTGGAAAGTGGATAGAAGCAGGGAGTCATCCAGAACTAAACAGACTTTCAAAATTTTGATGATGAAAGAAAAAAGGAAAATAGGGCATTGCATTGAGGGAATTAACTTGAGGAAGAGGTTTCTAAAATGGACAATCCCATGTGTTTCTACATGTCTAAGAGAGGAAATCAATGGAAAGGAAAAAATTGAAAATAAGGCATAACAATTCAGTTAAAGTTCTGGAGTAGGCTTGAGGAAATCAGAAAAGAGCACATTAAGAACAGTTATCTATAGAAAAGACAGCACCTCTTTCATTCTAGATGAAAGTAAAGCTATTTAAAAGTTTTGTCACACCTAGTCCACTGTATCATGCTATTATCAATTTTCAATTATCTGTTTTACAGAGGGCAGAAGTAGGAAGAATCCAAGCTTGAATATAGGCAAAAGATCTGTGTTCCATATGATCAAACTCTAAGGTTCATAAGATGGCTATGCTGGAATAGTGGCGAAGATAACCCATAAAGTAGAAAGAAAGGGTAACATTTATACACAAAAGCAGACTTTTAAAAGAGATGACAAGGAATTGGCTGCTTTGAACTAAAAACAAAGCAAAAAAACCCTTAGAATAACAAACAAGCTACACAGAAGTCAATCTTTATAAAATAAACCCCTTCAGAAGTATTAAAGTTATATAAGTGTGCCTTAGTACTCCAACTCCAATACATTCTATGCATGGGTAAAAGTCATGTAAATATGTCTTTAAAGACTAAGTGAGACTATTTGCATTTTATTCTTGCCTAGTTCTTTACTTTAAAGGCCCCAAAACAACAGAAAGTCCCTAATGTGATTTCTAGAGGTTTTACAGTGCTGAATTAAGGTATTCATATTGAAACGCCAATGATAGACCTGCGCTGAATTAAGCAACTGATACAATCTGGGAGGATGAATCTATGATACACTGCTGTGTCAGCAAACCTGCCATTTGCTAAATAAGAGCTGATAAACAGCAAAATCATTTAAACAATCATAACAGTTAATCCATTCTAGCAGGTATTACCAACTCCAGAGAGTGAGTATGCTAAATATTAAAATAAGTATTAAAGGCTAGAAAAAGAATATTTATAAACTTCTTCTTTGCTTGTATATTTTTCATGTAGCTTATTATCATTTTTACTAAATGCAGATATTAAAAATAATTTTTGACAATGTGCTTAATATCCCTCTTGCAAATCGTTATCTCATACCTATAAGGTATTGCTGATAAGGATTGCAATAAAAAGTATTACACATCTGATTAGGAAATTAATTTTAATTGAAGTGCTCCTTTAATTACAACATCCTGCTGCTCTGGTCCATTATAATTTTCTTAATAGAGTTTGAAAACACCCTTCCATATAACTCAATAAGTTTTAAAGTATACAGTTCTTTAAAATCAAAGAATACACAAGAAAGAACATCTATTATAGGAATCAGCATTTTTGTGGCATGAAATAGGCAATATGCAAATGATTGGGTTTAAAAACAAGCCAGTTCTAAAACAGTGTGGAGCCTCCTCAAAAAATTAAAAATAGATCTACCCTATTACCCAGCAATAGCACTGCTAGGCATTTACCCACGGGATACAAGTGCTGATGCATAGGGTCACTTGTACCCCAATGTTTATAGCAGCACTTTCAGCAATAGCCAAATTATGGAAAGAGCCTAAATGTCCATCAACTGACGAATGGATAAAGAAATTGTGGTTTATATACATAATGGAATACTACTTGGCAATGAGAAAGAATGAAATCTGGCCTTTTGTAGCAACGTGGATGGAACTGGAGAGTGTTTTGCTAAGTGAAATAAGTCATACAGAGAAAGACAGATACCGTATGTTTTCACTCTTATGTGGATCCTGGGATCCTGAGAAACTTAACAGAAGACCATGGGGGAGAGGAAGGGAAAAAAAAAGAGAGGTTGAGAGCCAAACCATAAGAAACTTTTAAAAACTAAGAATAAACTGAGGGTTGATGGGGGGTGGGAGGGAGGGGAAAGTGGGTGATGGGCATTGAAGAGGGCACCTGTTGGGATGAGCACTGGTGTTGTATGGAAACCAATTTGACAATAAATTTCATATAAAAATAATAAAAATAAAAACAAGCCTGTTCTGAGATGTACAACACATTAATAGCTTCATTTTAGGCGTTTTTATTAAAAAAGCAGATAAAGTATTGCTTATCTTTGAACTCATGTCATGTTATAAATATTGCTTAGCTGGAAAACTTTTATTCTCTTACCCTTTCTTAAATGGAATATAGTTACACTAAGTGCCAGCAAAAGGAGCTCAAGCAGCAAATCCTCTCTGAGAGGAGTTAGAAGCAGGGCATTTACGATGGATTCTTTATAAGTTGGCAGGAAATATCAAAGCCAAAAATTAATACACTACTCTGAAGACAATAACCTTTCTTATAGGTTTAATCTCAAAAATTTAACTTGGCATTGGTATTGTTATATATAGGCATATATTTTATTTTTTCAATTAAGATCCTGACTCCATGGACATTTGAACAATCATTCTATTTGTGTCAGGTAAAACACATGGAAATTTCAATCTGTGGGAAATGGAGGAATTTGTTGGTAAATCCAGACATTTGCTAGTGGAACTTCAGAACCACAATGTCACTCAGTTGATCAGCTAAGGCAATAGCAGATTGGCTGTTCTTTACAGGATATACAATTAAGAGATACTCTGCTTAGTTCACATTATTTCAGTTCTCATGAACCTTCTCTCTTAATTACGGCTCTGGTTAACCTCAGAATTACTGAATCATAAATCAAATTAGAATTTAAATGCTGTGAAAATTCATTGCCTTACAATATTAAACAAGTCTAGCCTTTTTACTCTCACTCTTCACTCTTTTGAATAAGGTGCATATTTGCATTTTTACTCTACAGAGACACAATATATTTCTGTTGGTACAGAGAATAAGTATAATCTGGGTGCTTAGGAATTAATCAACCACCACCAGGGCAACTGGTAAGAGGGCAAGAGTAAGTGATTTAAGAGGGAGTGACATTTGACTGCAGCTCAGAATTATTGTGGTGAACAGAATGTAGGAGGAATTTAAGTTTAAAAAGATCCAGGAGAGAGAAAAACATGATTTCAAGGAAATAGAGCATCATGGGGAAAAAAACTACCCATATTTTAGGATATCTTCAATAATCATGTCCAGCCAAATGAAAATCCATTCTGCTTTGAAAATGCTATCCAATATGATTTTAATTTATCTAATTATCCTCACCATCTGAAAATTACTTGTTCACCAAATTCTTAATCTGTGGTTTCTTACCCTAGTTCTTGTCATGTAATAGATACCCAGTATATTTTTGTTGAGACAATCTTCTTATAATTTTTTTGTAAGACCAACATTAGCCTAAGCACATAGTCAACCCATGGTCTAACTATATCCCCTAGATATTGTTATGGGCTTGATTGTGTCCCTTCAAACTTCAAATGATGAAGTGCTAATCCCTAGTACCTGACAATGTGACAATACTTGGAGACAGGATCTTCAAAGAGGTAATTAAGTTAAAATGATATCATTAGGGTGGGTCATAATCCAATATGACTGGAGTGCTTACAAGAAGAGGAAATTTGGACACATACATGTACAGAAGGAAGACCATGGGAAGACACAGGGAGAAGATAAGTTTCTACAACACAAGGAAAGAGACTTAGAATAAAACCTTCCCTTGCAGTCTTCAGAAGATACCAAACCTGATGGTGCTTTGATCTTGGAGTTCTAGTCTCCAGAGTTGTGAGAAAATAAATTTCTGTTGTTTAAGTTACCTAGTCTGTGGTACTTTGTTATGGCAGCCGTAGCAAACTAATTCAGGTGGTTTTGTTTTTGTTTTTTTCAGTTGTGCATAAATTACGAAAAATTTCCTTTTTTTGAAATCGCTTCAAAATGACTTTGTTATTAGCCATAATCATATTTAGATAAAGTTAAGAAATATCACTGACACATTCCAATAGAATCCCAGGATCCCAGTGATTCCAGGATCGCTTTTGCTATACCCTGACCTTCATCCCTGTCCCGGCCCATATACACTAGTAAACTTATGATTTCCTTGGACCCTTTGATGACAGCTAACACAAAAAGTTACCTAAACCTATGAAAGTGGTCTCCTAGAAGTTACACACAATACCTTAGATGTATACACAGCAACATACATGAATTCTAAAACCAGTGATTAGTAAGATAAATAAGAAATAGAGTAATTATTCATAACAAGAGGCAGTTTGACAGAGTGGTTAAGAGTGTAGATTAGAAAGCCCTATGTATGGTTTTTGTTCCCAGATCTTCTACTTTCTAGCTGTGTGTATGACATTGGCCAAGTTACTTAAACTCTTTATGCCTTAGCTTCCTCCTTTGTTTATGGGGATAATAATAATACTTCTGTTATAATGTTGTGATGATTATATGAGTTTAGTACAAGTCAAGGTGGCCTAGACCAACGTCTGGTATATGAGATTTGCTATGTCAGTGTTAACTATAATTATTTAAAATTACTGCCATTTATATAAATTAAAAACACATGCATACAAAATAACACTACAAAGCATACCTTCAAACAAAAAGTACATTTAAACACATTATACTGGTTATTTATAAATAAGGAGGGCTAGGAGTGAAAAACTAAGATAAAAACAAATGAATTAATGAGTAAGTGAATGAATGAATGTAAAAACAGGCAGAAGAGGAGCTTTACACAGGTTGGTGATTAATAATGTGCTGTGAACTTGGGTGCCTGGGTGGCTCAGTCAGGTAAGCATTCAACTCTTGATCTTGGTTCAGGTCTTGAAGTCAGGGTCATGAGTTCAGGACCTGCATTGGGCTCCCTGTTGAGTGTGAAGCCTACTTAAAAAAAACATTAAAATAAAATAAAATAAAATAAAATAAAATAAAAAGGTGCTGTGAACTAAGGAATTTGATTAAATTGACACCCCTTACTTGAGTTGCAAAAGGAAGGAAGGAAGGATCAAAGAAAGAAAGGCTTTCCAGTCCCAGCATACATATATTGAAGTCCTTGGGTTTAAAAATATACAACTCAAAAACATCATTTAGAGTCCTGAAGTTGGCATGTCTGCAGAACACACAACATATGTTGCCTATATATATGATATATATCATATTTATCAAGTTCAGAACCCCATACCTGTTCAGATGAATCGTTCTTCTTCAGTAATCAAAAGATCTGTTAGATACATTAGGCTTAGGTCCTTGAATACCACTCTGGGGATGAAAAAAGCCAGTATATAATTAATTTAAAAGAGGTAGAGATAATACTCTTGTACTGTATCCTTCTAGAAAAGTTATTTTTAGAAATTTCAAAAAAATTTAAAACCAGTCCATTTTTGAGGGAGTGGGTGGATAGGTGATGGAGATTAAGAAGTGCTGTGACACCACCAGGTGAGTATGGAAGTGTTGAATCATTATATTGTACACCTGAAATTAATATAACACTGTATGTTAACTAAATGGAATTTAAATCAAAACTTAAAAAAAATCCATTTTCTTCTCTCCTCACAAAATTATGCCTTACAATTACTAACAGTTACATTCAGTGCCTTCCTCTATTATTACAGAACAGTGGCTAAAGCTGTTTTTTAAAGGACCCTTTTAAAATAAAGACATGGCTAAAAATAGGCACTGTGTTTGTTTAAAAAGCTTGTGCATTAGGATGTTTCAGGGCAATTTACTGTTATTTTTGTTAGCTTAAACACCAGGTGTTTTAAAAGGCTTAATTGTTACACATGGAAGATGAAAGTAAACAAAAGAATGATTTATTAGTCTTTCCGTTATAACCAAACCAGCCCTGATTTATGATAAGTTCCTTTTCACTGTACTTTTCTAATACCTTCTTCTCTTTGAATTCAAACCCCTTTACAAAGATTAGTTCATTTATCTTTATAATGTCCCTCTAAGGAAGGTAGTAAGGTTATTATCACTATCTCTATGAAAAGATGAACAATGGAAGAAAAGTGATGGTTCATAGATGAAATAATTACGCTATATAAATTTCCATAGGATGATCTGTACTACATGTGTTGTTGTTGAGCTTTTTCATGAATAAACATATTGTCTTCTCAGCTAGTGCATAAGCTTCTCTAGTTGATGAAGGCATATGCTGTTTTCTCTTTGCTTTGAGTTTTTCACTGAGCCTAGTATATAGAGCTGAGCATATGACAGGTAACTAATAAACGTCTGCTGATGAATGTTTATTTGGAAACGGTGACTGTACTTTGCTTCTTAAATTACTGACAAACAAGTAGGGTAGGCCCAGAACTTCAATTCCACAAATCACCCTTCATTTCCATCACATAACAATAGCCTTCAAGTCTCTGTTTCTAAATCCTGTAATGTGTAACATTGCTTCAATATGTAGGTCATTAATTGGGGAATGACTTTAAAAGAGCACATGAAAATGTCATAATAATATAGAATATTAAAAGCCAGAACGACAGTACTCTACACTTAAATCCTATAAGAATTATGGTTTCAGTTATGCAAGATGAATAAGTTCTGGAGATCTAATGTACAGCAATGCGACTTTAGTTAACAATACTGTATTGTATACTTGAAATTTTCTAAGAGGGCAAATCTTAAGTGTTCTTACCATAAACACAGACAAAGTACTATGAGAGGTGATAGATGAATGCCATATGCTGCTTTTTTGCATTTCTATGCCTATGTATACTGTACCATTTAGGCCTAGAATGCCCTTCTTCTACTGTCTAAGATATTCTCACTCATTCTTCAAAAGGCATCTCAATAAAACCTCCTCATCAAAGTCCTCTCTGAAAGGCTGGGAAGGCAGAGACTGTATCTAAGACAGCTACATGTATGTTGAGTGAGAATTCATGCATGAGAATGAACATTCAACAGTAGGAAGCTTCTCAGATTTAAACAATGATTGCTTCACCTTTTAAAATTTTTGGTTCAACTTGTGACACAGCCTTTAATTTTTATCTTCTCTTACCAGAAAGGAGATAAATTTGTTTGCAAATAGATAAACTGTAAAATTCTTTTGGCAATCAGACTATGCATTTTGATAAAATTGTCACTTCTTCAAAGGTAAATGATAATACTGAGGGGATTTTCTTATGTCTATTAAGAATCAATTGAGCACCTTCATTTCTATGACATATCACAAACTTTTAAATTTGAAACAAATGTATCAGGCTGTTTAAAGTCCATAAAGAGGTTTCCATTTTTATTTTAAATATGCAGAAATCATGTATCTTTTATATATCTGGTAATATTCATAAACACACTAAAGTATAATTATCACTAAAAATGGCTTTTTTGTTGTCTAGAGAATACTGTTTCTTGTGCAGATTTATTATTAAGTTTGTATATTAACCTGACACCATAGCAAACATATGCTGTGTAAGATTATTTTAAAGATGTCTTTCTCTTAAATTTAACATATTCTTTACTAGGAAGGCAGTTTCACCTTTGTTATATCGACTATCGAGATAATTTCAAAGAACATTACCAAAGTACAAAGAAGTAATGAATCATCTAATGGGCATGAAGTAAACGTGCACTGACTAAAAATAAACTTCTACAAAGACTTTCTTTTATATGGAAGTACTACAACATGCTTCTTCGTGGCACCTATATTTCACTTATCAACAAAAGTTAGATTTAAAAAATAATGTTGTATTCTTATTTAGCAATCCAGTTATTAAAATTTTTTTAACAATAACAGACATAATCAAAAACAAGATGTTATGACCTGTAGATATTCTTTTACAATTCCATTTTCACATCCCCTATAGATACTCATGGTAAATGTCTTTTTCATATTTTAATTAGGTACAAATAGAAGCATACCTAGATTGGATTAACCTCTAATAATGAAAAAAATGAATTTTCAGTGACAAATCTATTTTCAACTATGAATGATTCATTGTGGAGGTAAAGTTAAAGAAAAATTCCACTTCATTACATTTTACATTATTCATTGTAGCTGGATTATGTGGAATAAAATGGTAAATACACCTATATGAGTTTGAACTACAAGGTTTGTAGAATTGAGTATCCTCTCAATAGTCAATAAATAAATAATGACAACATTAACATTATGAAAAATGATTAATAATCCTGGCAAAGTTAGAACAATGGCTCTTGACTAAAATAAAGTCAGGAAGTGCATTTCATAAAAGAAATATTTTTCTTAGCAACTTTATTACTCAACATTATCATTTCAATAGGTGATCAATTGTCCTTGCTGAAAAAATTAAATTCCAATACTTGCTTTTCAATACAATGCACTGCATTCTTTTTTTTAAATATGAAATTTATTGTCAAATTGGTGTCCATACAACACCCAGTGCTCATCCCAAAAGGTGCCCTCCTCAATACCCATCACCCACCCCCCCCTCCCTCCAACCCCCAATCAACCCTCAGTTTGTTCTGTTATTAAGAGTCTCTTATGCTTTGGCTACCTCCCTCTCTAACCCCTTTTTTTTTTCTTCCCCTCCCCCATGGACTTCTGTTAAGTTTCTCAGAATCCACATAAGAGTGAAAACATATGGTATCTGTCTTTCTCTGCATGACTTATTTCACTTAACATAACACCCTCCAATTCCATCCACGTTGCTGCAAAAGGCCAGATTTCATTCTTTCTCATTGCCAAGTAGTATTCCATTGTATATATAAACCACAACTTCTGTATCCATTCGTCAGTTGATGGACATTTAGGCTTTTTCCATAATTTGACTATTGTTGAGAGTGCTGCTATAAACATTGGGGTACAAGTGCCCCTATGCATCAGCACTCCTCTATCCCTTAGGTAAATTCCTAGCAGTGCTATTGCTGGGTCATAGGGTAGGTCTATTTTTAATTTTTTGAGGAAACTCCACACTGTTTTCCAGAGCGGCTGCACCAGTTTGCATTCCCACCAACAGTGCAAGAGGGTTCCCATTTCTCCACATCCTCTCCAGCATCTATAGTCTCCTGATTTGTTCATTTTAGCCACTCTGACTGGCGTGAGGTGATATCTCAGTGTGGTTTTGATTTGTATTTCCCTGATGAGGAGCGACGTTGAGCATCTTTTCATGTGCCTGATGGCCATCCGGATGTCTTCTGTAGAGAGGGACCTATTCATATTTTCTGCCTATTTCTTCACTGGATTATTTGTTTTTAGGGTGTGGAGTTATGTGAGCTCTTTATAGATTTTGGATAGTAGCCCTTTGTCCGATATGCCATTTGTAAATATCTTTTCCCATTCCGTTGGTTGCCTTTTCCTTTTGTTGATTGTTTCCTTTGCTGTGCAGAAGCTTTTTATCTTCATGAGGTCCCAATAGTTCATTTTTGCTTTTAATTCCCTTGCCCTTGGGGATGTGTCAAGTAAGAAATTGCTGTGGCTGAGGTCAGAGAGGTCTTTTCCTGCTTTCTCCTCTAGGGTTTTGATGGTTTCCTGTCTCACATCCAGGTCCTTTATCTATTTTGAGTTTGTTTTTGTGAATGGTGTAACAATGTGGTCTAGTTTCATCCTTCTGCATGTTGCTGTCCAGTTCTCCCAGCACCATTTGTTAAAGAGACTGTCTTTTTTCCATTGGATATTCTTTCCTGCTTTGTCAAAGATTAGTTGGCCATACTTTTGTGGGTCTAGTTCTGGGGTTTGTATTCTGTTCCATTGGTCTATGTGTCTGTTTTTGTGCCAATACCATGCTGTCTTGATGATTACAGCTTTGTAGTAGAGGCTAAAGTCTAGGATTGTGATGCCTCCTGTTTTGGTCTTCTTCTTCAAAATTGCTTTGGCTATTCAGGGCCTTTTGTGCTTTCATACAAATTTTAGGATTGCTTGTTCTAGCTTCGAGAAGAATGCTGGTGCAATTTTGATTGGGATTGCATTGAATGTGTAGATTGCTTTCGGTAGTACTGACATTTTAGCAATATTTATTCTTCCAATCCATGAGTATGGAATGTTTTTCCATTTCTTTGTATCTTCTTCAACTTCCTTCATAAGCTTTCTATAGTTTTCAGCATGCAGATCTTTTACATCTTTGGTTATGTTTACTCCTAGGTATTTTATGCTTCTCGTGCACTGCATTCAATAACTTTATTGAAGAACTCTTGCTCACCCTGAATTCAAATGTAGCCCAAGTTCTTAGATTTATTAAGCACTACTCTGACGGCAAGCAAACATTATAATTTGCTACTTATATTCCAAATTCTGAGAGAAAAATATGCTTTATATTCATTTTAGTGTGTAACAAATTATTTTCCTTGCCATTACAATTTATTGCTGTGTTAAATGACACTTTGCCTTTATTTTGTTTAACATTTTCCTAAGTCTTAGGTCAAACTGATATGTCCTAATATTGGTAATTATTGAACAATCGTGTCCTTGTTTAGCCAAAATTGGGTGAAAATGATGATTGAGTTACAATGACAGAACACTTCTTTCTCAGCAAGTCTTCTTAAGAAAATATTTTTTGTTCCCCTTTGTCCCTCTTTGTTCCCTATCACTGAAAGACTTTATGATGCTACAGGTATGTAGAGAGTAAGGCAATTTATATTGTATACCTGTTTAGAGACAAGTTTTACTTGAAAGAGAAAAACTGTTCTCAGTTTGTCTTTATGCACATGTAAGTAAATTTTATGCACATGTAAATTTTATAAACTGTAAAATATTATCTTAAAGTACTCTACATGTATATTAATTCTTTCTGGACAAATAAAACATAGTTAATATTGACTCTATTTTATAAATGATAGCATATCGGCACAGGAAAACCAAGTATCCCCACCAGGAAATATGTCCTAAAGTCCCAGACCTTTATTTATCATTGTGATCATGAGTTACCCTATGAAACTTGCGTGCAGATTGACACACACACACACACACACACAAAGAAGGGGAGATGTCAATTTGATTCTGTTACTTAAAGTCATGCGTGTACATGGGCCAAACAAGAATCTGACTGGAAATCCTGCTAAAAGAAGTATAAAGTCTAATGGTAAATAAAGATCTAAGCAGGCAGAGGGTTACGATTAGAGGTTGGGCGTGTCTCACGGAAGTAGTTTAAAATAAAGAAATATAAGCAGTCTGACAGATCAGAAAGAAAAAACAGAGTAGAAATTTACAAGTGTTCACTTTAGAAAACAAGGTTATAATGTCTGATTTTAAAATAGAAGTATTTATTTCCTTCCTGCCCTATTTTTATGTTTTCTTTTATGTATGGATGGCTCTGAGTAAAGAAGTGTTCCGAGATCTTCAAGTAAATTGTTATTCTGAATTAGGTAGGATTTAGTCCTAAATGTGAATATAAATGTACAGTGAACTATGAGTAAATTAATTCGTGGTGTGTCTGAGGGTATCATCAACCATAATACAGATTTGTTTAAGCTGAAGTTCTTTTATTTTATTATAGCCAGTACTATCTGCTGGTGTGGTAATGTATTTATGCACTTCAGTAGTTTATATTAAGTATGCAAGCTTACTTTCCTAGCTTGGACCCTCCATTATTAAAGTTTTTATTCATAAAATGAATGTACTTACAAGGTACAAATACTTAAGCTAAAAAGTGAGAAACCATTTTGATGAAACTATAAACAAGATCTTAACAAATAGATCATAGCTAGTTCTTTCCAGTTGATGTCTCATGTTCTTGCTATACACGTGCAATTCTGAGCTATGCATACAATTATAGATATCACAAAAACTTAAAGAGTATTGGTCTTACTCTATTTGGGCTGCTATAACAAAAATAACATAAGCTGGATGGCTTATAAACAATAAACACTTATTTCTCACAGTGCTGGAGGCTGAGAAGTCCAAGATCATGGAGCCAGAAGATTCAGTGTCTGGTGATAGCCTGTTTCCTCTTAGGTAGCTGTCTTTTCACTATAACCTCACATGGCAGAAGCGGCAAAGGAGCTCTGGTGTCTCTTTTATAAGGGCATCTATCTTATTCATGAGGGCTCCACCCCCATGACCTAAACACGTGTCAAAGACTTCACCTCCTAATGCCATCAACTTTGGCATTAGTTTTCAACATATGATTTTGGGGGAGGATACAATGCCATCACCTTGGGCATTAGGTTTCAACATATGAATTTGGGGGAGGATACAAACATTAAGTCCATATCATGCTGCCCCACCACCTGCCCCATTCGTGTTCTTGTATGTCATCAACCCAAAAGTCTAAGTCCAAAGTCTCATCTAAATATCATTTAAATCAGATATGTGCAAGACTCAAGGTATGATTCATCCTAAGGCAGATTCCTCTCCTCTCTGTGAATATGTGCAAACACATTACATGCTTATAAGGTAAAATGGTGGGAAGGTACAGGGTAGACATTCTGATTCTAAAAGGAAAAAAAATAAGAACATGTAACAGGTAAGATAAAGACAAAACTTAATAGGGCGAATGACACTAAATGTCACTTAATGTCTCACCTTCTGGACAAAACGAAGCTTGGTGCACCCCCACCCCCGGTTTTGCTGCATGCAGCTCAAGCAGCAGCTTATGGCAAATAAAGTAGTGTGCTTGGGGTTCTGATCTGGCATGAAGTGAATAGTCCTGCCCCCACAGCCCAGCAAGATGTTGCCTTATTTGTGGCTTTTTGAGGTGACTCTGTTCCCTGGGCCATTCTCTCCTTGGGCTCTGATGCTTTCTGGGTCATTTTTGAAATCTAGGTGGAGGTAGCCATGTCCTGCAGCTTGGGCAATCTGCAGAGACAGCACTTGGTTGATGCTGCCAAGGTTTACCACCTGTGCCCTCCCAAGGGACAACAACCTCAGCCCACACTGCACCTGGTGTTGCTGAGATGCTCAGAGCCAGAATGCTGGGAGCTGAGCCCTTGTACTCTGGACCCAAGATGAGAGGGACAGCCCCTAGTGACTTAAGAATTGGCTTCAGGGTCATTCTTCCATTGTCTTGGACAGTAGGTCCTACCTTCTGTTGAGATGGTCAATCCATACTAACTTTCAAATTTGGTTATACTCTTTGTGTTCTCAAACAAAATTTCTCATTTCTTTCATTTAGGATAGACTGAGAATTTTCCAAATTTTTTAATTCTGCTTCCTTTTTGATTAATAATTCCATCTTTAAGTCTTTTCTCTCTTCTCACATTTTATTATGAGCATTAAAGAGAGGCCAAGCTGCGCCTTCAACAATGTGCTTAGATATTTCTTCAAATATCCAGTTTCATCACTCACAAGTTCTACATTCCACAAAACACTAGGACATAAACACAATTCAGTCAAGCTCTTTACCACTTTATAACAAGGATCACCTTTCCTCCAGTTATCAATATGCTGCTCATTTCTGTCTGAGACCTCCATCCATGTTGCTGCAAATGGCATGGTTTCATTCTTTTTCATTGCCAAGTAGTATTCCATTGTATATATAAACCACATCTTCTTTATTCATTAGTCAGTAAATGGAGACTTAGGCTCTTTCTATAATTTGGCTATTGTTGAAAGTGCTGCTATAAACATTGGGGTACAAGTGCCCTTATGCATCAGCACTCCTCTGTCCCTTGGGTAAATTCCTAGCAGTGCTATTACTGGGTCATAGGGTAGCTCTATTTTTAATTTTTTGAGGAACCTCCACACTGTTTCCCAGAGCAGCTGCACCAGTTTGCATTCCCACCAGCAGTGCAAGAGGGTTGCCATTTCTCCACATCCTCGCCAGCATCTATAGTCTTCTGATTTGTCACCCAGGACTCTTTAAAGCTCTCCCGGGGGAGTCAGCCTGAGGATTCTTTCCTTTGTGCTGTGTCTTTTGTACTTGAGCATAAACCCTAATAAAAACCTTGCCTGGAATTCCAATTTGGCCTCTTGTCAATTTCTATTGCTTAGAGAGCCCAAAGGCCTGGTTCAGTAACATAACCACTTACATATTCTCTAAGAAGATTGAAGCTTTCAGTACAGCTCTCTTCCTATCCTTGAGTCCTCACCAGAATTTCCCTTAGCAGTTCCTTCTGGCAATGCAGGCCTTTTCTAATGCACTTCAAAACTCTTCCAGTCTCTTCTCCACTCTTAGTACCAATTTTCTATCTTAGGCTGTTTAGGCTGCTATAACAACAGTACCACAAACTGGGTGCTTATAAACAATAAACATTTACTTCTTCATAGTTCTAGAGGCTGGAAGTCCAAGATCAAAGAACTGGCATATTCAGTTTTGAGTGTGGACAACTTTCTGGTTCACAGATGGTGACACTTTTTGGCTCTGTCTTCACAGGCAGAGGAGACTAGGGATCCCTCTGGAGCCTATTCCACAAGGGCACCAATTCCATTCACAAGAGGTGTGCCCTTATGACATAATCACCTCCTAATGCCATCACCTTGGGAGTTAGGATTTTAATGTATGAATTTGGGGAAGACACAAACCTTCATACCATACCATTACTCTTATTTTAATAAAACCAAATATATTTTGCATAAATGAATCAGCAGGAAAAAGAAGGCAGCTAACACAGGAGGAAGCAAAAAAAATAATAAGTTATTCCAGGTATTCAGATTTCCCACTATTAAAGGATCATCCAAATTTTTTGAACTAAAATGGTGCAATATCAAGTATTACTGCAGGTGAGTGAACATATGTTTGAGTTTGTTAATGTCTTGTAAAATACTATTAAATGTGTTTGAAAGATAGCCATTTGGTTTTAAACTGTATTAATCTTTCTTAAGTTTTTCATTATAATGAGACCCAATATTAATATGCTTAGAAACTTAGAGTATTAAAGAGAAGAACTCCTGATGTTCTTTTGAATACTTTCATTATAATTATAGCCATTTCCTATTCTCCTAATTTCCCCATAGTTTGCAAACAAGGTGTGATTCACCACGAATAAAATTTCTGTCTTCTTATCAATTACACTGAAAATATTCTTTGCTAAGTGATAGCAGATAATAATTCAGTATTTATTTCCTTTCTTTGGGTTCTGAGATCAGTTGAAATATAAATTATACACCAGTTGAAGATTTGAGGAACACCACATATGGATACCATTCAATAGAGATAATTTGTTAATCATCTAAACAAATTTAGACAGCAACCCTTTTGATGTGTCATAAGTAGTTTCAAATGATTCCTAGTCACATGATTCATTAATATTAGTTCATATTAATACATGGCCAATTACCATTAGCTTCTCCAAAAATTCTCATCTGGAGACTTCCTCTAAAAATAGATGACCATTATTTCCACTTATGCTTCTTGGGCCACTCTAGGCATTTTCGATGTATACAGAATTCTTCCACATACAGGAAAATTGTAATTTCCTCAACTATATTTTATAGAATACGAATCCAATGAATTTACCTGTTTAAAAAAAAGGTTTCCTAGTGAATTGCATTTTAGAAATACTATATATCATATCTACCTCTTGGAGATTTCAATGCACATGACCACTTGAAAGTCTTGAAAGGAAAGGGGTGGTTTGGTATCGCTTAACCCAGTATTTCTCAATGAAATTTGTCCACAGAAGACCATTTCTCATATAACATATATTTACATCTCAAGGGAACATGGTACAAATTAAGAAGTGCTGGCTTAAAAAATTCTCAAAAGAAGATATTAAATATTGATTAATTAAATCTTATTAGTACTGAAATACATACACCATGGTAAAATGATTTATCAGGAAACCCAATAACATAATAAAGAATCTATTAGGTACTTATAAATAAGGAAGAACTTTAGAAAAATGACTGAAAAATGACCTATGGAGGTAAACATGAAATATGATCTAATGATTTTTCTCAAGCTAATTCACAAAAAGACTGAAAAAGTCAAATCAATAAGGCTCAACAAATATCATTATGGTGAAAATATAAGAAAGATAATGATCTTCAAATTTTTAGTCCCATTTCAAATTAAATTCTATGCTTATCAAAAAAATTAATTTTGGGATCAGTCAGTTGAGCATCCAACTTCAGCTTAGGTCATGATCTCGGAGTTTGTGAGTTCGAGCCCTGCGTCAGGCTCACTGCTGTCAGCAGCTCAGAGCCCACTTCAAATCCTCTGTCTCCCTCTTTCTGGCCCTCCTCAGCTTGTGCTCTCTCAAAAATAAACATTTTTTAAAAAAACTAATTAAATTTTTTAAATGTTTATTTATTTTTGAGAGAAAGACAAACAGAGTGTGAGCAGGGGAGGGGCAGAGAGAGAGAGGGAGACACAGAATGTGATGCAAGCTCCAGGCTCTTAGCTATCAGTGCAGAACCTGACACAGGGCTTGAATGCACAAGCCATAAGATCATGACCTGAGCCGAAGTTGGATGCTTAACCAACTGAGCCACCCAAGTACCCCCCAAATTAATTCAATAATAGTGAGTATTGTTGAGGTTGTGGGGGATGAGAATTCTAAAAGTGTAAAGTGGTATGATATTTTTAAAGTAGAATTTAGTGATATATACCAAAGTTCAAAATGTGTATATTGATTGACCAAAACAATCCACTGCTACGAATTTACCCTACGTATATACATTATATAGAAACAAAATTGCATATATCTTTGTTGCAATTTTGTTTATAATAACAAAAACTAAAAGCAATCTAAACATTTATTTGTAAAGGAATGCATACGTGAATTATAGTAAATCTATACACTTGAATACTATGTCACCATCATAATGTGGAGAGATTTCAGAGGTATATTCTTAGTAGCACTGTGGTAAAGAGTATGGACTCCAGACCCTGCTACCTGAGTCTAAATCCTTGTTATGTTACTTACTAGTTGTGTGACCTTGGGGAATTATTCAACTTCTCTTTGTACCAGAATCACAGGGTTGTTCTGAGGATTAATGCACGTTAGATATTGTTAATATTAAAAAAAAAACAAAACAACATGCAGAGAATTCTACTTCCCAGGTGAGATGGAATGGACCATTGTCCTACAAAGATCACCTAAAAAAGCAGGATTGAAAATAAAGAAACAAGATAAATCTTCAGTTCAAACACATTAGAGTACTATAGAAGCCACAAAGAGAAGAAGGGCAAATATTCTAGTTAGTAAAATCCTGAAGAGGTGAGCAGATCTTATGTAGATACTTTCCTCAACTTGGCTATTCTGGTTTCTATAAACCAGAGGCTAATAATTGGAGTTTACCCTGGACAAACGGCTATGAGCAGAGGGAGGAGGGGAAGGAAAGAATCTCAGTGTAGTTTTTGATCATGTCACAAGACTGGAGTGAAAAATTGGACACTTAAGGAACCAAAGACATGACCAGTTTTTCTAAGCCTTACCAAAACTGCAACCTAGACTTGTCTCATCTTGGTCTCTCAGTGGATTAGGGTGATCAGCTTCCAGTTGTTGTCCAAAAGAGGAAAATTTAAACCATATCAGGTGATCAAATATTTGCAGTTAAAAAAAGAAATTTTAATAATATAATTAATATGTTTAATAAAATAATAGTTTAAAAGTTTCACCATGAAAATAAAATCTATAGAAAGAGTAAAAAATGAAAAACATAAAATACAAAAATAAAATAACTGCCTTAAAAATCTCAACAGATGGGTTTAACAATAGATTAAACAATGTAGAGTGACGGAATGAAAAAGATATAAATATAGACAAAGGAATAAGGGACAGATTGGATATATTAAAAAATTCTAACATACCAGTAATTGGTGATTCATAAAGAAAGAAGAGAAAATGAGGCAGAAACAATATCTAAAGAGATAATGTTCACAATTTTCCAAAACTGATGAAACCTACAAATTCAAAAATTTCTGAGAACCCCAATAAGGATAAATTTAATAATAAAAAAAGCACACCTAGGCATATCAAGATTACACAGACAAAAACCACTGACAAAAAGTAAAATCTTAAAAGCAGCTTGAGGGGGCAAAGGTACATTACAATCAAAAGAACAATAGTATGACTTTGGCAATTGATTTCTCAATGGTAATGATGATAAATGAATAAATGGCACATCAAAATTTAAATACAATACATGTTATCCTCGAATCTCATAGCTGGTGAAAATGCTTTTCAAACATCAAATAAAGACATTGCCAGATAAACATGTTGTCACCAGTAAACTTAACCTAAAAAAATGCTTAATTAAGTACTTGAGGCAGAAATAAAATTATTCCAGATGGAAACAAAAGATGAATAAATGAGGAATACATCAAAGGTAAGTATGTGAGTAAAATTTAAAAACTGAATATAATAACAAAAAATGTCTTGCATTTAAAATATATAAAGACTTAAAATTCATAACAGCCATAATAGAAAACATGGGAGGGAATGAAGTGAATTCACAGGTTCTAAGGTTCTGGTATTACTGGGGGAGTAGTGGAAGATACATATATCTTATACATTATAAAATTATTTGAATAATTCAAAAGAAATTAAGTATGGAGAGAAAAATTGAACAGGGAGATACAATGGAAATGAAACAGTAAGATGGTAGATACAAATTAAAAAATGAGTAATTGCATTAAATATAATACATTAAACTTTTCAATTAAAAGCCTAAAGTTGGAAGACAAAATAAAAAGCAATTATATGCTGCTGATATTTTAAGACAGAAAAAAAGAAAATTGACGATAATATGCCATGCAAATACTTACTGAAAGAAATCTGATGTGTCTATAGTAATATTAGACAAAGAAAACAAGAAGTATTTCTAAAGATAAAAAGGGTATTTCAAAATGGTGCTGGGAAAATTGGATATTCACATGTAAAAGAATGAAATGTTGACCTCTATCTTATACCATTCACAAAAATTAACTCAAAATGGATTAAAAACTTAAATGTAAGACCTGGAAGCATAAAACCCCTAAAACAGGAGAGCAAACCCTCCTTGACATTAATCTTAGTAATGAGTTTTTGGAAATAACATCTCAAGTGCAAGTAACAAAAAACAAACAAGTGGAACTACTTCAAACTAAAAAGATTTTGCATAGCAAAAGAAGTGACCAACAAAGTGAAAAGACAACCAAAAGGATGAAAAACAATATTTGCAAACGATACATATGATAGGAAGATAATACATAAAATCTACAAACTCATACAACACAATAGCAAAAAACCCAAAGAATCCAATTTAAAAAAGGGCAGGGGCACCTGGGTGGCTCAATTGGTTAAGCATCTGACTTCAGCTCAGGTCATGATCTCACAGTTTGTGAGTTCAAGCCCCGTGTCAGGCTCTGTGCTGACAGCTCAGAGCCTGGAGCCTGCTTTGGATTCTGTGTCTGCCTCTCTCTGCCCCTCCCCTGCTCTCGCTCTGTCTCTCAGAAATAAGCAAACATTTTAAAAAAATTACAAAATAAATAAAAATAAAAATGGGCAAGGAACCTGAATAGACATTTTCCAAAGAAGATATAAAAATGTCCAAAAGGTATATATGAAAAGATGCTCAACATCACTAGTCATTATTAGGGAAATGCAAATCAAAACCACAATGAGATATCACCTCATGCCTGTTAGAATGGTCATCATTAAAAGACAAGAGATAACTAATGGTGGCATGGATGTGGAGAAACGGGAACTCTTGTATGCTGTTGGTAACATCGTAAATTGATACAGTCACTATGAAAACAGTATGGAAGCTCCACAAAAAATTAAAAATACAACTACCATATGATCCAGCAATTCTACTTCTGAGAATATATCCAATGGAAGCAAAACACTAACTTGAAAAGGTACTTGCATCCCCATGTTTATAGCAGCATTATTGACAATAGCCAAGACATGGAAACAACCTAAGTGTCCATCAGTTTATAAATGGAATACCATTCAGCCATTAAAGAGCTCATAAAAGTTTTTTAAAAAATCTTATCAAACTAAGAATATGAGGGAAGTTCTTTAATTTTTTTTTTTAGCATTTATTTATTTTGAGACAGAGAGAGACAGAGCATGAACAGGGGAGGGTCAGAGAGAGGGAGACACAGAATCTGAAACAGGCTCCAGGCTCTGAGCTGTCAGCACAGAGCCCAACGCGGGGCTCGAACTCACAGCCCTCACAGACCGCGAGATCATGACCTGAGCTGAAGTCGGCTGCTTAACCGACTGAGCCACCCAGGTGCCCCTAAGGAAGTTCTTTAATTGGAAGGGGTTATCTTCAAAAAACATAAGTATCATACTTAATGATGAAATATAAAGTTTCCCCTGAATTTGAGAAAAAATAAGTATAAAGTTGTGGTGTATATATACAATGGAATACCATTCAGCGATAAAAGAAGGAAATCCTACCATTTGGGGCCACATGGATGGATGTTGAAGGCATTATGCTAAGTGAAATAAGTCAGACAAAGAAAGATGAATACTTATATGTGAAATCTAAATAAAAACAAGAAAACCCCACCAAACTCATAGGAAAAAAAATACAGATTTGTGGTTACTAGAGGTGGGTGTGGGTGTGGATGAAGATGGAAAGAAATGGGGGTGGTTAACAAGTAAAAACTTGCATTTATAAGATAAATAAATACTGGGGGTATAATGCACAATATGATGACTATTGTTAATACTGCTGTATGATCTGTTGAAGAGGTGTTGAGAAAGTAGATCCTAAGAGTTCTCATCATAAAAATAATTTTTTTCTTTTCTTTTTATTGTGTCTATTTGAGATGATGGATGTTAATTAAACCTACTGTGGTAATTATTTCACAATATATGTAAACCAAAACATCATGCTATAAACCCTAAACTTATACAGTGATGTTCGTCAATTCTCAATAAAACTTGTCAGGGGAAGGACATTTGTAAAATGGTAAATGGGGAGCGCCTGGGTGGCTCAGTGGGTTTGGCATCTGACTTCACCTCAGGTCATGATCTCGCAGTTCAGGGGTCCCAACCCTATGTCGGGCTCTGTGCTGACAGCTCAGGGCCTGGATCCTGCTTCAGATTCTGTGTCTCCCTCTCTCTCTGCCTTTCCCCTGCTTACGCTCTGTTTCTCTCTCTCTCTCTCAAAAATAAACATTTAAGAATAATAAACAAACAAACAAATAAATAAAATGGTAAAATAGTCAGTTTAAGCTTATAATAAAAATAAAAATCTAAATGTATATGCTCTGGATAATATAGATTTAAATATTGAGAGGAAAAATTGATGATACTCAAAGGAAAAACATATATCTACTATTGCATTATAAGATGCAAACATACTTTTCACAATAACCAATAGAACAAGCAGATAGTAAATCAGTAAGAATAGGAACAATATGAACAACAAAATTACATAATTGAAATATATATTATAGATATAAAAACCCTAACAAACATTAACAAATCAAGTCCAATAATTTTTTTTCAGAAATGCAAGGTAAATTTAATATTTAAAAATCAATGAAATTCACTGCAAAAAATCATATGATAATTCTAGATAGATTCATAAAATACATTTGACAAAATTCAATACTCAGCCAAGGTTTTTTAAGAAATCTTATCAAACTAAGAATATGAGGGAAGTTCTTTAATTGGAAGGGGTTCTTCAAAAAACATAATAAGTATCATACTTAATGATGAAATATAAAGTTTCCCCTGAATTTGAGAAAAAATAAGTGTACTGACTATCACCATTTCTATTCAACATTGTATTGAAAGTGTTACCCAGTGCAGTTAAGCTAGAAAAAGAAATAAAAGGTACTGACTGAGATTGAAAAAAAATAATAAAACTTGTCTTTATTCTCAGATATGACTGAGTACGTAGATAATACACAAGCTCCTACCTCCTCCCCAAGTATTAGTAATGAGAAGGGAGTTTGGCAATTTTAATGCATATAAGGCCAATGCACAAATTTTAATTGTATTTCTACATACTAGCATTAAAATGAAAAAAAAATCATGTCATTTATAATACACATAAAAATATCAATTACCTAGGAAGAAATCTAAGGGCAGTTGTGTAAGGACTCTTAAAATCTATAAAATATTACTGATTGATATAAGATCTTAAATAAATAGATATAATATGTTCCTGGAATAAAAGGATCAGTATTATAAATATGTAAAATATCCCTAAACACTTAGATGTAATATAATTCAAATTAAAACCCTGGATTTTAAATTCCAGATTTCTTTTTATTATTTTATTTATTTATTTATTTATTTATTTATTTATTTATTTAAATGTTTACTTATTTTTTTTTTTTGAGAAAGAGACAAAACATGAGCAGGGGAGGAGAAGAGAGAGAGGGAGACACAGAGTCTGAAGCAGGCTACAGGCTCTGAGCTGTCAGCACAGAGTCTGACTGGGGGCTTGAACTCACAAACTGCAAGATCATGACCTGAGCCAAAGCAGGATGCTTAACCAACTGAGCCACCCAGGTGCCCCTCAGATATCTTTTTAAATTGGCAAGCTATTTCTCAAAATACGGATATGCAAAATTCCAAGAATATCCAATATGGTATTGCAGAAAATAATAAACCTCAAGGATTTATAGTATCAAATTTCAAGACTTACTACGAAGAATCACAAGAAAAAGTTTGGAAAGACCACAAATACATGGAGGTAAAAGAAAGTCTTACTAAAGAATGAATAAATCAACCAGAAAATTATAGAAGAAATAAAAAATACATGGAAAAAATGAAAACACGACAGTCCAAAACCTTTGAGATGAAGCAAAAGGTCCTAAAAAGGAAGTATATACGAATACAGGCCTACCTGTAGAAGCAAGAAAAATCTCAAATACATAACCTAACCTTACACCTAAAGGAGCTAGAAGAAGAACAACAAACAAAGGATAAAGCAAGGAGAAGGGAAATAATAAATATTAGAGCAGAAATAAATGATATACAAACAAAAATAAAAACAGCAGAACATATCAATGAAACTAGAAGCTGGTTCTTTGAAAAAAATTAAAAAAAAATTGGTAACCCCCTAGCCAGACTTATCAAAAAGAAAATAGAAAGGATCCAATTAAATGAAATCACAAATGAGAGATGAGAAATAACAACCAATAAATACCACATAAATACAACTATAAGAGAATAATATAAATTATATGCCTACAAATTGGACAATCTGGAATAAATGGATAAATTCCTAGAAACATATGAGCTATCAAAACTGAAAGAGGAAGAAATAGAAAACTTAAATGGACCAATAACAAGTGAAGAAATGTAATCAGTAATAAAAAATCTCCCAACAAACAAAAGTCTGGGACTATATGGATTGCCAGGGGAACTCTACCGACATTTAAAGAAGAGTTAACACCTACTCTTCTCAAACTATTCTAAAAAATAGAAATGGAAGGAAAACTTCCAAACTCATTCTATGAAACCAGCATTATATTTATTCCAAAACCAAAGACTCCACTCAAAAAGAGAACTAGAGGCCAATATCCCTGATGAACATGGATGCAAAATTTCTCAGCAAAATACTAGCAAATTGAATCCAACAGTACATTAAAAGAATCATTCAGCAGGGTCAAGTGGGATTTATTCCCAGGCTGCAAGGGTGTTTCAATATTTACAAATCAATCAATGTTGATACACCACATTAATAAAAGAAAAGATAAGAAGCATATTATCCTGTCAATAAATGCAGAAAAAAAATTTGAGAAAAAACAGCAGTCATTCTTTATAAAATCCCCCAGCAAAGTAGGGATAGAGGGAACATACCTCAACATAATAAAGGACATGTATGAAAAACTCACAGCTAATATCATCCTCAATGGAAAAAACTGAGAGCTTTTTCTCTAAAGTCAGGCACAGGACAGGGAAGTCCACTCTCACCACTGTCATTTAACATAGTACTAGAAGTCCTACCCTCACCAATCAGATGACGACAACAACAACTAACTAACTAAATAAATAAATAAATGGCATCTAAATCAGCAAGAAAGAAGTCAAACTTTCACTATTTGCAGATGCCATGATACTCTCTATAGAAACCCAAAAGACTCCACCAAAAAATTGCTAGAACTGGTACAGGAATTCAATAAATTCACAGGATACAAAATTAACATATAGAAATCTGCTGCATTTATATAAAGCAATAATGAAGCAGTAGAAGGAGAAATCAAGGAACCAATCCCTTTTATAATTCCACCCAAAATGATAAGATATATAGAAATAAACCTAACCAAAGAGGTGAAAGATCCATACTCTGAAAACTATAAAACACTGATGAAAGAAATTGAAGATGACACAAATGGAAAAACACTCCATACTCTTGGATTGGAAGAACAAATATCATTAAAATGTCTATGCTACACAAAGCAATCTACACATTTATTTTTTTAATATTTATTTATTTTTGAGAGAGAGAAAGAGCGAGTGCAAGTGGGGGACAGGCAGAGAGAGGGAGACACAGAATGTGAAGCAGGCTCCAGGCTCTGAGCTGTCAGCACAGAGCCTGATGCGGGGCCCTAACTCACAAACCATGAGATCATGACCTAAGCCGTAGTTGGACGCTTAACCAACTGAGCCACCCAGGCATCCCCAATCTACACATTTAATGCAATCCTTATCAAAATACCATAAGAATTTTTCACAGGCCTAGAACAAACAATCCTAAAATTTGCATGGAACCTCAAAAAACCATGAATAACCAGAACAATCTTTAAAAAGCAAAGCAAAGCCAGAGGCATCACAATTCTGGACTTCAAGTTATATTGCAAACTGTAGTGATCAAGACAGTATGGTACTGGCATAAAAACAGACACATAGATCAATGGAACACAATAGAAAACCCAGAAATGGACACACAACTACATAGTCAATTAATGTTCAACAAAGCAGAAAGAATACCCATTGGAGGAAAAAAGTCTCTTTAACACATCGTGTTAGGAAAACTGGAGAGCAACATGCAAAGAATGAAACTGGCTCACTTTCTTAAACCATAAAAAGAATAAATTCAAAATGAATGGAATACCTAAAGGTGAGATAGAAACCGTCAAAATCCTAGAGAAGAACACAAGCAGTAACCTCTTTGACATCACCATAGCAACTTCTTACTAGATATGTCTCCTGAGTCAAGGGAAACAAGCACCTAAATAAACTCTTGAGACTTCATGAAGATAAAAACTCCTGCATAGCAAAGGAAACAATCAACAAAACTAAAAGGCAGCCTTCAGAATGGGAGATTATATTTTCATATAACATATTTGATATAAGGTTAGTATCTAAAATCTACATAGAACTTATCAAACTCAACATCCCAAAACAAATAATCAAGTTAAGAAATGGGCAGAAGACATGAATAGACATTTTTCCAAAGCAGACATCCAGATGGCTGACACTTGAAAAGATGCTCAACATCACTTACCATCAGGGGAATGCAAATCAAAACTCCAATGAGAGATCATCTTACCCCTGTCAGAATGGCTAAAATTAACAACACAGGAAACAACAAGTGTTGGCGAGGATGCAGAGAAAGGGCAACACTCTTGCACTGTTGTTGAGTGCACCCACTCTGGAAAACAGTATGCACGTTCCTCAAAAAGTTAGAAATAGAGCTACTATACAAGCCATCAATTGCCCTACGAAGTATTTACCTGAAAGATACAAAAAAGATACTGATTTAAAGGGATATATGCACCCCAATGTTTATAGCAGCATTAACAACAATAGAAAAATTATGGAAAGAGCACAAATGTCCATTGACTGATGAATAGGTAAAGAAGAGGTGGTATATATTACTCAGCCAATAAAAAATAATGAAATCTTGCCACTTACAACAATGTGGATAGAGCTAAAGGGTATATGCTACGTGAAATAAGTCAGTCAGAGAAAGACAAATACCATATGACTTCATACATATGTGGCATTAAAAAAACAAAACAGATGAACATAGGGAGGAAAAAAGAGAGGCAAACCAGAAAACAGACACTTAACGATAGAGAACAAACTGAAGGTTACTAGATGGGAGATGGGCAGGGGGATGGGTTACATGGGTGATGAGTATTAAGGATGGAACTTGTTATGATGACTACTGGGTGTTGTATGTAAGTGATGAGTCACTAATTTCTACACTTGAAACTAATATTATACTGTATGTTAACTAACTGGAATTTCAATAAAAACTTGAAAAGAAAAAGAAAAGGAAAAAATGCCAACGCACCACAACAACATTTAATTATAAAATTTTAAAATTGCTAAATTTGACTTAATAAAAGTAGGAATTTCTGTTTTTCACAAGATACTATCAGGAAAATAAATAAGAGGTAGGCTATGAAGAAAAATTTCAGAATACATGTATTTAACAAAGCTCACATATCTAGAAAAAATAAAGTGCTTCCACAAATAACTTTAAAGAAGTAAAACCTCAATTTTTAAAATGGGTAGAGAATTGAAGAGACACATGAGAAAAGAGGAAACCAAAATGGACCATAAGCACATGGACAGGTCACAAACATTTTCACTGTTTAGGATAATGCAAATAAAGACCACAATGACTACCACTGCACAGATACCACAATGGGGAAAAAAAGGCCAAAATCAACACTTGGAGAGGATTTGGAACAACTAGAACTCTCTTATATTGCTGATGGAATTGTAAAATAGTATAACTTTTAAAAAATGTTAGTATAGGGGTGCCTGGGTGGCTCAGTTCATTAAGCATCCAACTTTGGTGCAAGTCATGATGTGATGTTTCATGGGTTCGAGCCCCACATCAGGGTCTGTGCTGATGGCTCAGAACCTGAAGCCTGTTTCAGATTCTGTGTTTCTCTCTCTCTCTCTGCCCTCCCCTGCTCATGCTCTGTCTCTCTCTGTCTTTCAAAAATAAAAAAAATGTTAAAAAAATTTTTTAAAAATGTTAGTATTGAGGAAGCATGGAAGATGGCAGTGTAGGAGGAGGTTGGGCTCACCTTGTCCTGCTGATCACTTAGATTCCACCCACATCTGCCTAAATAACCCATAAAAATGCCAGAAGACTAGCAGAATGGACTCTCCAGAGCCAAGCATAGACAGGAGGCCCACAGAAGCAGGTAGGAAGGGCAGAGAGGTGGTGTGCACTACAGGGACTGGTGGGAGGGAGCTGGGGCAGTGGAGAGACAGCCCGCTGGGCAAGGCAGAGACCCTTGCAAAAGCAGAGGGGCTGGACACCGTGAATTCTGACAGCCAGCGGGACTTAACATCTGGAATGTTAAAAGTCAACAGCTTTGCTCTCGGAGAGTGGGGAGGGCGAGAAAACACAGGGAGGGAGAGTTGTTGAGCCCCAGAAGGACAGAGTTCAGCTCAGTGGGGAAACAAAGGTGCTGGCAAGCGCCATTTCCCTCTCCCATCCCCCAGCCAAAATTCCAAAGTGAGCTACTTCCTGTCACTGAACTTGCTTGCACCTTGCAAACACCCAACACTGTGCTTCTGTGGATCCATCCCTCCAACGGGCCTGCCTCCCTCCCAGTGCTGCAGGCTGCTCCAGCAGGGGACTACCCATGGCAAAGCTAGCTAAGCCTGTCGCTCCTGCCACTGTGTAGCAGTGGATCCACCCAAGCTAATATGCCCTTGGCCAGATCCCATCGAAGCAGCACCACAAACCTGGCTGTGTGCAAGTAGCCAAGACAGGGACCACACCACTCCACACTGAGTCCTGCCCCTGGGAGAGGGGAAGAGAAGGTACACACCAGTCTGACTGTGGCCCCAGCGGTGGACTGGGGGACACAGTGGGTCTGACTGCAGCCCTGCCCACCAACACATGTTACTCTTGACAGCAGAGGGGAAGTGCTCTGCAGTTTGGAGCTACCATAGGGACTACCTAAAATGATGAAACGGAAGAATTCTCCTCAAAAGAAACTCCAGGAAACGGCAACAGCTAATGAATTGATCAAAAATGATTTAAGCAATATAATGGAACAAGAATTTAGAATAAGAGTCATAAAATTAATCGCTGGGCTTGAAAAAAGTATAAAGGACAGCAGAGAATCTATTGCTTCAGAGATCAAGGGAATAAGAAATAGTCATGAGGAGCTAAAAAATGCATAAAGGAGGTGCAAAATAAAATGGAGGTGGCCATAACATGGATTGAAGAGGCAGAGGAGAGAATAGGTGAATTAGAAGATAAAATGATGGAAAAAGAGGAAGCTGAGAAAAAGAGAGATAAAAAAATTCAGGAGTATGAGGGGAGAATTGGAGAACTAAGTGATGCAATCAAATGGAACAATATCCATATCATAGGAATTCCAGAAGAAGAAGAGAAAGGGGCTGAAGGTGTACTTGAACAAATCATAGCTGAGAACTTCCTTGATCTGGGGAAGGAAAAAGGCATTGAAATTCAAGAGACACAGAGAACTCCCTTCAGATGTAACTTGAATCGATCTTCTGCATGACATATCAGAGTGACACTGGCAAAATACAAGGATAAAGAGAAAATTCTGAAAGCAGCTAGTAATAAACAGGCCCTAACTTACAAAGGTAGACACATAAGAGTAATGGCAGACCTATCAACTGAAACTTGGCAGGCCAGAAAGGAATGGCAGGAAATCTTCAATGTGATGAACAGAAAACATATACAGCTGAGAATCCTTTATCCAGCAAGTCTGTCATTCAGAATAGAAGGACAGATAAATGTTTTCCCAAACAAACAAAAACTGAAAGAATTAATCACCACTAAATCAGCCCTACAAGAGATCCTAAGGGGGACTCTGTGAGTGAAAAGTTGCAAGGACCACAAAGTACCAGAGACATAACTACAAGCCTGAAACCTACAGGTGTCACAATGACTCTAAACCCATATCTTTCAGTAATAACACTGAATGTAAATGGACTAAATGCTCCAACCAAAAGAAATAGGGTATCAGAATGGATAAAAAAAATAAGACCATCTATTTGCTGTCTACAAGAGACTCATTGTAGACCTGAGGACACCTTCAGATTGAAAGTGAGGGGATGGAGAACTATCTATTACGCTACTGGAAGTCAAAAGAAAGCTAGAGTAGCCATACTTATGTCAGACAAACTAGACTTTATGTTAAAGGCTGTAACAAGAGATGAAAAAGGGCATTATATAATAATTACAGGGTCTATTCTTCAGGAAGAGCTAACAATTATAAATGTCTATGTGCCGAATATGGGAGCCCCCAAATATGTAAAACAATTAATCACAAACATAAGCAACCTTATTGATAAGAATGTGGTAATTGCAGGGGACTTTAATACTCCACTTACAACAATCTAGACACAAGATCAATAAACAAACAAGGGCCCTGAATGATACATTGGATCAGATGGACTTGACAGATTGATTTAGAACTCTGCATTCCAAAAAACAGAATATACCTTCTTCTCGAGTGCACATGGAACATTCTCCAAGATAGATCACATACTGGGTCACAAAACAGCCCTTTTAATTATAAAAGAATTGATATCATACCATGCACACTTTCAGACCACAATGCTATGAAACTTGAAATCAACCACAGGAAAAAGTCTCGAAAACCTCCAAAAGCATGGAGGTTAACGAACACCCTACTAAAGAATGAATGGGTCAACTAGGCAATTAGAGAAGAAATTTAAAAATATATGGAAACAACTTAAAATGAAAATACAACAATCCAAATGCTTTGGGATGCAGCGAAGACATTCCTGAGAGGAAAATACATTGCAATCCAGGCCTATCTCAAGAAACAAGAAAAATCCCAAATACAAAATCTAACAGCACACCTAAAGGAAATAGAAGCAGAACAGCAAAGACACCCCAAACTCAGCAGAAGAAAGAAATAATAAAGATCAGAGCAGAAAAAAAAAACAATATAGAATTAAAAAACCATAGAGCAGTTCAATGAAACCAAGAGTTGTTTTTCTGAGAAAATAAACAAAATTGATAAACCTCTAGCCAGGCTTCTCAAAAAGAAAAGGGAGATGACCCAAACAGATAAAATCATGAATGAAAATGGAATTATTACAACCAATCCCTCAGGGATACAAACAATTATCAGGGAATACTATGAAAAATTATATGCCAACAAACTGGACAACCTGGAAGAAATGGACAAATTCCTAAGCACCCACCCACTTCCAAAACTCAAACAGGAAGAAATAGAAAACTTGAACAGACCCATAACCAGTGAAGAAATTGAATCAGCTTTCAAAAATCTCCCAACAAATAAGAGTCCAGGACCAGATGGCTTCCCTGGGGAATTCTATCAGACATTTAAAACAGAGATAACACCTATCCTTCTCAAGCTGTTCCAAAAAGTAGAAAGGGAAGGAAAACTTCCAGACTCATTCTATGAATCCAGCATTACTTTGATTCCCAAAGCAGACAGAGACCCCGCAAAAAAAGAGAACCACAGGCTATTACCCCTGGTGAATATGGATGCAAAAATTCTCAACAAGATACTAGCAAATCAAATTCAACAGCATATAAAAATAATTATTCACCATGATCAAGTGGGATTCATTTCTGGGCTTCAGCTCTGGTCCAACATTCACAAATCAATCAATGTGATGCATCACATTATTAAAAACAATTAAAAACCACATGATCTTGTCAATCGATGCACGACGCAGAAAAAGCATTTGACAAAATTCAGCATCCTTTCTTAATAAAAACCCTCAAGAAAGTTGAGATAGAAGGAACATACTTAAACATCATAAAAGCCACTTATGAAAACCCCCCAGTTAATATCATCCTCAATGGGGAAAAACTGAGAGCTTTCCCCTGAGATCAGGAACACGACAGGGATGTCCACTCTCACTGCTGTTGTTTAAAATAGTGTTGGAAGTTCTACCATCAGCAATCAGACAACAAAAGGAAATCAAAGGCATCAAAATTGGCACAGATGAAGTCAAGCATTCACTTTTTGCAGATGACATGATATTATACATGGAAAACCCAATAGACTCTACCAAAAGTCTGCTAGAACTGATACATGAATTCAGCAAGATTGCAGGATACAAAATCATTGTACAGAAATCAGTTGCATACTTATACACTAATAATGAAGCAACAGAAAGACAAATAAAGAAACTGATCCCATTCACAATTGAACCAAGAATCATAAAATACCTAGGAATAAACGTAACCAAAGATGTAAAAGATCTGTATGCTGAAAAGTATAGAAAGCTTATGAAGGAAATTGAAGAAGATACAAAGAAATGGAAAAACATTCCATGCTCATGGATTAGAAGAATAAATATTGTTAAAACGTCAATATTACCCAAAGCAATCTACACATTCAATGCAATCCCAACCAAAATTGCACCAGCATTCTTCTCAAAGCTAGAACAAGCAATCCTAAAATTTGTATGGAACCACAAAAGACCCCGAATAGCCAAGGTAATATTGAAGAAGAATATCAAAGTGGAAGGCATCACAATCCCAGACTTTAGCCTCTACTACAAAGCTGTAATCATCAAGACAGTATGGTATTCGCACAAAAACAGACAAATAGACCAATTGAATAGAATAGAGACTCCAGTATTAGAACCACAGAAGTATAGCCAACTAATCTTCGACAAACCAGGAAGGAATATCCAATGGAAAAAAGACAGTCTCTTTAACATATGGTGCTGGGAGAACTGGACAGAATGCAGAAGAATGAAACTAGACCACTGTCTTACACCATTCACAAAAACAAACTCAAAATGGATAAAGGACGTAAATGTGAGACAGGAAACCATCAAAACCCTAGAGGAGAAAGTAGGAAAAAACCTCTCTGACCTCAGCCGCAGCAATTTTTTACTTGACACATCCCCAAAGGCAAGAGAATTAAAAGCAAAAATAACTCTCTTGGGACCTCATGAAAATAAAAAGCTTCTGCACTGCAAAGGAAACAATCCACAAAACTAAAAAGCAACTGAGGGAATGGGAAAAGATATTTGCAAATGACTTATGAGACAAAGGGCTAGTATCCAAAATCTATAAAGAACTCACCAAACTCCACACCCAAAAAACAAATAATCCAGTGAAGAAATGGGAAGAAGGCATGAATAGACACTTCTCTAAAGAAGACATCCAGATGGCCAACAGGCAAGTGAAAAGGTGCTCAATGTCACTCCTCATCAGGGAAATACAAATAAAAACCACACTGAGATATCACCTCACACCAGTCAGAGTGGCTAAAATGAAGAAATAAGGAGAATATAGATGCTGGAGAGGATGTGGAAAAACAGGAACCCTCTTGCACTGTTGGTGGGAATGCAAACTGGTGCAGCCGATCTGGAAAACAGTGTGGAGGTTCCTCAAAAAATTAAAAGTAGAACTACCCTATGACCCAACAATAGCACTGCTAGGAATTTACCCAAGGGATACAGAAGTGCTGATGCATAGGGGCACTTGTACCCCAATGTTTATAGCAGCACTTTCAACAATAGCCAAAGTATGGAAAGAGCCTAAATGTCCATCAACTGATGAATGGATAAAGAAGTTGTGGTTTATATACACAATGGAATACTACTTGGCAATGAGAAAGAATGAAGTCTGGCCTTTTGTAGCAACGTGGATGGAACTGGAGAGTATTATGCTACGTGAAATATGTCATACAGAGAAAGACAGATACCATATGTTTTCACTCTTTTGTGGATCCTGAGAAACTTAACAGAGGACCATGGGGGAGGAGGGGGGAAAAAATAGTTACAGGGAAGGAGGAGGAAAACTATAAGAGAGTCTTAAAGACTAAGAATAAACTGAAAGTTGATGGGGGTGGGAGGGGGGGAAAGTAGGTGATGGGCATTGAGGAGGACACCTACTGGGATGAGCACTTGTGTTGTATGGAAACCAATTTGACAATAAATTTCATATTAAAAAGAAATAATTTATATCATTGAGTAAAAATGAATACTCATGAAATCAAATAACATTTGTCAAATCAAATAACATTTGACAGTGAAGTCAAATATACAGTGTGATCAACCCCATTACATTTTTTTTATATTTTAGAAGAATAAAATTTATTATTTAAAGTTTGAGTTTTCTTATATTTTTCACTTAAAATTAATTGAGCATATACTGTATTTCATGTAGTTTTACAGGTTCTGAGAATGCATAGGCAAATTTAGCTGAGATAAAGTCCTCAGACTGTCACACTAGCAAGTAGGAATAAGAACATCACAGCCAATGCCTGAGTCTAAAATTATATTAATCATGTAAATCATACCTGGCCTTCTCCATGAAATTTTCTCAGGTTAACAAACCATAAGAAAAATGAGCTCTGAGAGATAACAGATAAATGGAAGCTCAACACTAAACCAGTTGTTCCAAAATTTAAAAGGGCATCCGAATCTCTGATGACCACTTTTTAAATGAGTATTTCTGGGCCCAGTCAGGAATCTGAATTTGGTTTAGTTTTATTTGGTTTGGTAACATCCAAGATAACTTTAGGCAGCTAGTTCTAGGACCATACTTGAGGAAATACTGACTTCCACAAAAGAGGCAAGTGTCTAACAACCGGTGGTATTAGGCTCCATTTTCTCCTTCATTCATCTTCACTTCTAACTTGTGGGAAAATATGAGTGATTCAAAGTTTATTGTGGCTTTTATTTCCAGCTGCACTTGAAAGCACAAAAGGGAAAATAGGTTTCTCATCTGATAAGATTCACAGACAATATCTTTAAGATAGTCGCAAAAATTAAACCAGAGAAATAAAATGTAGTTAGTATGTTTGCCTGAGGCATGTTTTATTTTTAAAATGATACTTAAAAAATCAACCTCATTCACCGTCTTAAGAGAAACTAAAGACAGGGAAAGAATGTCTGGGAAAAGGCCATGACTATAAATGACCTGTTGGAAAATGATAAACATTTTTAATTACTACCATGTTTTTATCAAGTTTTCTGTATCTCCAAATCCATGGGAGCATGACCAGTATTTTATGTTTAAAAAATATACTTCCATAAATTATTTTAATAATTTTATACTTAGATATGATCATATTTGTTTTCTAAACAATCTTTCTTTTTGAAACTACTATTTTCTTGCTGTCATCCTCAATTTTTTAATTTTGAGGTTGTTGAGAAGAGAGCTAATTTAATTGAGTAAACTGCTATATCACATTTTGGTGCCCTGTTGAGCACATAAACATTTTCTATATGGAATCAACTCTTACACCATTAGAAGTTTATAAAATATGTTCACTTTGTACAAGCTGTATAAAGATCAATGTAAAGACCAATGAAAATATTTTACATAACCATCCCACTTTTAAATACACTTACATCAGCATTCCTATTTTACCTAACTCTTGGCTTCCATTCACAAATATGCTTTAAAACTTTAAAATCTCTACATCTAATTTTAAAATTAAACCTATTTTTTTTAGATATTTTAATGTTTATTTATTTTTGAGAGAGAGAGAGAGAGAGAGAGAGACAGAGCATGAGCAGGGGAGGGGCAGAGAGAGTGGAAGACACAGAATCTGAAGCAGGCTCCAGGCTCTGAGCTGTCAGCACAGAGCCCATCACAGTGCTCCAACTCACGAACTGCAAGACCATGACCTGAGCTGGAGTTTATGCTTAACCAAGTGAGCCACCCAGGTGCCCTAAAAATTCAACTTATTTTTGAGAAAATATGATTCCAAGATGTTGAAAGTACAAGTGACATATAAGCTAACAGAGTTATATTATGGGGCCTACTTAATGCTGACTTGTGAGATATGCCAAAAAAATGGAATGGTTAAGCTTTCATTAGAATTAGAATATGGCACATCTAAAACAATGGTTGCAATTCACTTTGGGGAGTAAGCCACTCCTAGATGTCAGATTTTGTGATGTTTTTTAGCATGATGGACACAATACCTAGAGAATTCCTATGTAAGGCCATATCTTAAAGCCTAAGTGATGTCACCATGAGTAATAATGGAAATTTGAGACATAAGATATTATATGAGTGTATGGGCCTCTGTAAATGGGTTAGCAGTGATTGCATTACATAAAACAGTCCTGAAGGTAATCTTAACCTACATCATTTCCCAGACTTAACACTGAGATACTATTCAGGACCTTGAAGCAATACAAGATCTCATGCATTTCAAAGGAATTACAGCTAACACTCAAGGAGTAAGCTGATCACCTTGTAGGAACTGGTACAATAATTCATACATAATGTTTTTAAATCTGTAGAAATAACAAAACCACATGACTCTAGTGAAAATGCCACTTTTTCAATTGCCATAGTTTCGGTTTAAAGTAGACTACTTCCTCTAAAGATTCAGTCATTTTATGGTTGTCTCATATTTATGCCAAAAAGAAAAAAATCATAGCAACCACTTTCTGCTAAATGAGAGCATGCATTTATCAAGGGTCAAATTCAGTGGAATGTTAGTTCTTTAAATTACTCTAATGATTTTTTTTTCAACAATGGACCAATAAAGGTGGAAGAGATAAAGCATCCTTTTTATGTCAGGATATCATTGCTAGTGTCAGTACTACACACAGTACTATGCTGAACAACTATTTGGAAATTAATATGATGAATATCTAATTTTACTGTACTAACATTACTGAAAGTGAGTGGAAATATGTGTGATCTTACTGAAATCTTTAGTGCAAAGTAAGACATAGCTTGTTTCATTCATTATTTGAAACAGATTTTCTAACATTGAGTTTAAAATTAGTTTCTAACATTGGGTTTAAAATTAGTTTTAGGTGTTCAAGTTTTCTATGATGTTTTGCTCTAATCTGAAACATCTCTGTCATGTTTTGTTCTATCTAACTGCCATTGAAAGTGGCATATCTTCCATTTATAACTCACTTTATTTCCCAAGACACTCCTAAGAGACTTCAGGCTAAGGTCAAATGTGAGAAACATATCCATGTGCAGAATATAATTGATAGTTATTTCTAAATTTGATTTTTAATATATGAATTTCCCCCTCAAAACACACCAAGGATAGCACTTAAAATATAATTTTCCTTACATCTAGTCAGGAACACTAGGTTTGATCAAGTAAATAAATTGGAGCTCAAATGGGGATTTTTAAAAAGTGATGATTCTAACTCTAATTTTTAAATTATCCAACTGAGTACCTTTTTGAGGAAAATATATCAAGAAAATAGACTTTCTATATGTTTTATATGTTTCAAGACTCCCTTTCCCATACTTAAATCATCATGATTTCTCCTCACAATAATCACAGCTATATATTCTGTTCCATGTGTAGTGTATGGTTAGTACTTAAGGATTGGGCTAGAATATTTGTACAAATCAATTATAAATTGAACCAAGTTTAAAAACCGCTCCTGACACCTCATGCCTCATTAGGATGGGCACTACCACAAAAACAAAAACAAAAACGAAAACAAAAACAGAAATGAAACAGAAAATAACGAATGTTGGCAAGGTTGTTGAGAAATTGGAACACTTGTGTACTATTGGTAGGAATGTATAATGGTACAGCCATAATGGAAAACAGAAATTAAAAACAGAATCACCATAAGATTCAGCATGTTTACTTCTGGGCATATATACAAAAGAATTGAAATAAGTGTCTGGAACAGATATTGGCAAACCCATGTTCATAGCAGCATTATTCACAATAGCCAAGAAGTGGAAGCAACCCAGGTGTCCATCAACAGATGGATGGATCAATAAAATGTGATATATACATACAGTGGAATATTATTCAGCCTTTAAAATGAAGAAAACTTTACACATGTTACAACATGGATGAAACTTGAGGAAATTCTTCTACATGAAATAAACCAGTTACAAAAAAGATAAATATTGTATGATTCCACTTCTATGAGGTATCTAGAATAGTCAAACTCAGAGAAAGTAGACTGGTGGTTACCAGGGGCTGCGTAAAAAATGGGAAATTGTTAGGTATAAAGTTTTAATTTTGCAAGATGAAATAGTCTTGGAGACAGTTGCACAACGTGAATATACTTGACACTATAGAACTGTACATTTAAAAATGTGTAAGATGGTAAAGTTTATGTTATGTGTATTTTACCACAATTGGAAAAACAATTTTAAGTCATAAAATAAAAGCCCTGGCTGCCTGGGTGACTCAGTCGGTTGAGTGGCCAACTCTTGTTTTTGGCTCAGGTCATGATCCCAGGGTCGTGAGATGGAGCGCTACACTGGGCTCCATGCTGAACGTGAAGCCTGCTTAACATGCTCTCTCTCTCTCTCTCTCTCTCTTCCTCTCTCTCTCTCTCTGTGCCACTCTCCTCCGCTTGTACTCTCTCTCTCTCAAATTACAAACAACAAAAAAAGCCCCTGATCATTAAGAAGGCAGTTAAAGAAATATTTACATTCTTATTATTTCTGGAGCCACAGTCAGTCTAGCATAATGATGCCCAAATAGTCTTTTTAAAAAAGTGATTTAAATATTATGAGTTTTTAAAAAGTTAAAATAGTGAAGAAAAACAAAGGATTATTTATCATCCCTGGGAGTATCTATGAGCCAAACACCTTTGCTTAGGGCAATATTCATAAAGACCAGAGGAAAAGAAAGAAGAGAACTCCTTTAGGCATGACATATGAGGGTATCCCAGAATTTGCTCTGGCTTGTGATAAATATATACATAGCAAATCAAAGTACAAGATATCCTATTTTAAGAAATCCCATTTTCTACACAAATGAAATAGGGCATAATTTATCACATTCTGAAGATATCCTTTAATATTCTTTGAAATAAGGGATTCCATTACATCACTTAGCTTTTATTTGAAGACTAAAGTACGTGTCTCAGAAGTAGAGACAGTGGTGATGTGTTAGAAACCACTGCCAATTGGAAATCAATCCATTATAAGGATGACACTTCTGAAATTATAATGTAAGTCAATGGGGGAATATATGATTCAGTTTTCAAAAATGTGCTTCATGTACAAATGTCAAGAAATGCATCCATTATATAAAATGGGGTCTAGTTTTAGCCATATGAAGCATAATTCAAAAACAAAAACCACACACAACCCTATATCTCTGGGTTAGTAAAAAAAGGGAAACAAAAACGAGCCATTTCTGAGGTGCTAGAGGATGTTAGTTGATGAATTTACTAGGAGCTTAGAGGAAACTAAAGTTGCTGCCTTCTGACTGGAACATTCAAGTTTATCATTTGTGTGTAACATAAAAGGGCAATTTAGATGTTAAAATTTAATCAACATGAAACATTAATGCCTTAGGTTGAAACAGAGGATGGCACAATAATGGCATTAGAAAGGGTGAAAATAGCACCATTACTCTCATTGACATCATCAATGTGTTTGCTTCAGTGAACTGTACCCTCCAAAATGGAAAAAACAAAAAAGCAATTTGTAAGGAAGGTATCATCAATACTTAGCTTTCTTCTTGCCCAACTCTAGAATGACCTATATTCTACAAAGGACGCAAAAACACTTCTAACCAAAATATAAATTTCTTTATTTAAAACAGCAACATTTGGTATATTTCCTTTATCTTTTTTAGTTAATGTGATTGCAGTAGGTGAATTTAAAAGTTGTTCATTACCGCATGAAAAGATGAAATATTACTTTTTGGGGACCACTAAGTAGTATTTAATATTCACTAAACAAACATTCATTTGTCCATCTACCTAGAAGTCATTAATTACGTACTATGTACCAGGAATACAGTAATGCATGTATATATTGATATGCAGACCTATTTAATATATGTGGGTTTGGGAATGGGAACCAGAAGACCTAGCTTCTGAGGTACTACACTGTTCCCTGCCTCTCTCAAGTATCATTTCTACAGAGGTGACTCTTACATTTATATCTCTAGTCCTAACCTCTCTCATGAGCTCCAGATCCATATTTCAAACTACCAACCAGACATTTACATCTAGAAGTTACTTCAAATTCTACAAGGTCAAATTGCAACAGCCCTGTATGTATGTATGTGCTCCTATGTTCCATACACTCACAATGTACTTTCAAACCAGTATTAGCACTCCGTCTCCACTCTTATTTTTCTTTCCAGATCCAGCTCAAGCATTGTCTCTTCTGGGAGTTGTCCATGACCTTCCCAGGCAGAGTCGTTTGCTATTCCCTCCATATTCTCATTGTGCTTAGTATAACCTTACTAGTGTATTTACCTTTTTTGGTCACTAGTGAATTTTTTTTTTAAATTTTTTTTCAACGTTTTTTATTTATTTTTGGGACAGAGAGAGACAGAGCATGAACGGGGGAGGGGCAGAGAGAGAGGGAGACACAGAATCGGAAACAGGCTCCAGGCTCCGAGCCATCAGCCCAGAGCCTGACGCGGGGCTCGAACTCACGGACCACGAGATCGTGACCTGGCTGAAGTCGGGCGCTTAACCGACTGCGCCACCCAGGCGCCCCATGAATTTTTATAATAAATGAATTAGATGTCTTTCTCCTCTGCTACACCATAAACCTTTAGGGCAGATGCCCTACTTTGTTGTTGTTATCTCATTTGCTTTTTGATTGAATTAATTTGAAAACACTCAAGCAAAATGGTGCTTTTACAAGAAAACTCTGTTTCAGTAGGTTTGAATTGAGACTTGACCAGCTCTCACTTTTCAAATATGTGCAAATGACTGTGATATGATCCAATATCTGAAAATCACTGAATTAAGCGAGCATCTAGACAAAGATTATCACTACATGATGTTTACGATTAACTCTTGAGGTTTAAGTAAGTATACAATCTCATATAATCAACCCCCTTATCTGAGGGGGATACATTCCAAGACTTGCAGTGGATGCCTGAAACCCCAGGTAGTACTGAACCCTATATACTATGTTTTTTTCCTATACATACCTATGACAAAGTTTAATTTATAAGTTAGGTACAGTAAGATATTGACAATGAATAATAAAATAGACCAATTATAACAATTAAGAGATTAACAATGAATAATAAAATAGACCAATTATAACAATTATAAAGTATACTGTAATAAAATTATGTGAATGTGATCTCTCTCAAAATATCTTACTATGCTGTACTCATCCTTTCTCTTCCTGTGACATGAGAGTATAAAATGCCTATGTGATGAGATGAAGTGAGGTGGATGATGTAGGCATTGTGATGTAGCATTAGGCTACCATTGACCTTCTGACACTAAGTCAGAAGGAGGATCATCTGCTTCCTGACTGTGGTTGAGGGTGAGTAACTGAAACCGAAGAAAGCCAAACCTCAGATAAGAGGGTATACTGTATTGGGTTAAATGTCTGATATGTTATTATAATGATTTCTGGTAATAAAAACAATTTCCTGAGTGGTGCATCAAATCATCCATTTTGAGTTTCAACCTGTACACATTAAAAACATCCTGAATATTAATTAGGATGAATATTTCTTGCCATGAAAAGATGGAATCATTACCTGGAAAAAGATTACAAACCAAACTATACAAAATATTCTCATTTTAGTTGTGACGACATAGATGGGTACATTTATGTAAAGAAAAAAAATCTGGAAAATTATACACTAAGTTGTTAAATAGTAGTAATCTCTGGCTGATAGAAATGAGGTTTTTCTTGTTTTCTTATATTTTGCTTTTTTACATGTCCCACTTTCCACAATGTACACAAAAATTTCCTTGTAAAACTGTAATAATTAAGTAAAAAAGTACATATACCTTTAACAGAATTAGTAGGAATCTGCAGAGGAAAAGAACTAGAATCAGTAGAGGGCTTATATGTATTAGACAGCATGTTACATTCTGGGGATTGAACAATTAGTAATACAAGGCCAGGTTTAGAGAACTTAAGCAACATACCCATGGTGATTCAGTAATAAAATAATAGACCTGGGATTCAAACCCAGGTTTTTGTGATTCTAAAATATTATTCCATTTCATCTTGCTGGCCCAGATCCACTATCATCTCTCTATGAAACTGTTAAGTAATCAAAATTTCTGCTGCCCTACCCACATTATTCCATGCTATGAATTGCCATGATCACTACCATGGGGCCTGTTTCAAGATATTCTTCATCCATCAACCTAATCTTTATTACAGTTGCAAATATTCTGGTCAACTAATCTGATAAAATAATTGATGCCAATAAATCATTGTATCAGTAATTTCTCTGGACTTCCCAGTGCCATGTACGTGCAGCTTATTGTGTTAGGTGTTGGGATGACAGAGTTCACATTCAAACTGGGGTACGGAGGGGGTAGTGAGATGCTCACATAGTTCACTGCATTACAATCTAATAACTGCTCTATTAAGATAATAAAAAAACATTCACTATGGAAGCATGAAAAGTTAAATGCATACTACTCTGGGATATCACAGAGTTTAAAAGAAAAAAAAAAAAAGGAGGAAGGGCCTATGAAGCAAAGACCATTGCCTGTGCAAAACAACACCTAGCAGTTAAAGACCCCTTCTTCCTAAAGATTAGCCTGTTTCATGGCAACCTCCTGTAATCACATTGCCCTTTTGCTGATGTCACACTTCAAAGCTATGTTTCTCTGGGTTTGCAGCAGGCCAGTAGTGGGAAATAGTTTTAGGCAGCCCTATCAGTAGATCTTAAAATAACATCTCTTAAAGCAAACACCTGTGTCCTATGCAGCCTTTCACAGTAGTACGTGTTGTTGTCACTGAACTGCATCCCTGAGCCGCTCACATAGTGACAAGTTTAATGCAGCTGGGTTACCTAAGACTTGCAGAGATTAGGAAGCTGTCAGTAAAACATCCGGGAGGGCTTTGTGAATTATTTTGTAAAATCACTCTAAATTAGTAATTAATGGAAAAATTTTGAAAACTTGTTCAACAGTGAGTATAGCCGGAAAAAAAGTCAAACTCTGGAGAATCCAATTTTATCATTAGTGCTAAAGCATATTTAACAGATGAATTTTTTCCAGAGTCCTCATCTCAATTTATTTCACTAGATATCCTTTGTTAGTCAATTCTTTCTTCTCTCTTCAAAAAAATTAGAGATTAATTTATCCAAAGAGTAAAGGTGAAGAACATAAATTTTCAAGTCAGCAATATTTGAGGAGGAATATGTCAATATGTAGCTAGATAAATGGAACTAACATTTTTAAAACATAAATATAAAAACCTATAATACAAATGTTTTCAGACAACCACAATAGGTAATTTGCACATGAAAATATGTATCCCTTGTGTATTTTAAGTGAACTACATTTATGGGTTTCCTGGAGTTCCGGCATCTTTACTTTTTCAATTATTTCATTCACAAGCTACACAATTAATTGTACTTCTGTAGATCACTTTGTCCCTGAAGTAGGAAATACTTCAAAATAATTTAACTTCTATATAATATAAATACATACATAATTAGGCTATTTAGTGTTTTTAAAAGGCAAGTTATGTGATTCAGCATCAAAAAAATATATTCTAATTTATGAGAAAGTTAAGAGTGAGTCAATGATGAAGGGACAAGCCCAGGAACAAATCTGAGATGTTCTATTTTTTCTTTAAACTCCACCTCATGTAAAAGTGTTATTTCCTCTCAAAATGTTCTTCCAATGTCCCCAAATAATGACCAAATACTATAAAAAACACTCCACACAGACAATGAATATTTTGGTGAAGTTGTTAGGTAACATTTAAAGACGTTTTCAGCAAATAACTATTTTTGGGTAAGGTAAGAAGACAAATTCCGACAAAAAAAGATGCTTCAAAACTAATTTCCAGGAAAAAAAAAACAAACATAGAATGCTTTGAAGAAAACTTCAAATCTAAGTATTTGTAGGTGAAAATATTAAATTCTAGCAACATCAAAAATTTATGCACTTTCCTTTATCTTCTGTTATCCCATATGAAGAAGTTTATGAACAGATAAGCAACAGGGCCTGAATGGGAAAGGAATTAGGGCAAAGAAAAAGGGGGATGGGGGACAAAACAGGATCCCATACTATTTAAGAGTAAACTTTTATTTATGTGTTTATGCATTTATTTATTTTTCACAGTCTTGAACATTAGGTCTCCAGAGGGAAATACATTCATTCAGTAAATATTTACTGATTGCCTATGATTTGTTAGGCATTACCAGAGAAATGAGAGAATATAAAGATGACAATTATATTCTCTGCTCTCAAAACAGTTACGACTGAGTTGGAGACACATACATGCACACAAATACAATTTATTGCTATATAACAACTATATAAACCTGTTAAGACAATCTATGTAAACAAAATCTTATTTTTTCTGTATTTCTTAATTCATTTTTAGTACCATTCACTATATTACTTGGTTCAGATTTGCAACTGAACAGCATGTAGTGAACGGACACCAAGGCAGCATCTGAGTGCCAAAACATTTAAGAAAAAACAGACATGCCACAAAACTAATCCAAGGTCAGCACAACCTGGCCAGTTTTGAGGAAGGGCCAATCTTCCTTTTCACTTCCAATATTCTCATATATGGAAGAATACAAACTATTTTTCTTAACATAATATCATTTATATCTGATCCCAAAGGAATTTTCTTCAACCAAATCCCATTTATTTTAATCTCCAGACCATCTTCTTGAAACAAACTTCCTGTGTCCTTGGTAACAGTATATTATTACATTGAGGGCTATAACATCACTACTTTTTAATATATTTCTTCTACTTTAGGTAAGAATCTTTGAAATTCACAAAATAAAATCTTACTAATTTGGACTTTAAACTTAAGCATCTTTTTCAGAAGGAGTAGGGACTGGGATCATTTTTTTGTCCTTTACAGTTTTTCTTGTGTTAACTATTCAGCAGAATTAGAAAATTTAAAATATAATGAAATATAATATTTGGTATTAAAAACAGCAACAGCAAAAATATCCAGTCTATATCTTGGATTGGTATACACTCTCCCCAACCTGCCATACATTCTACATTTTTATACTTAGAATCCCTGCGTTGAATGGTGGCACTTCAACTCTGTGCAAGTTCTTTAAACAACAAGCATTCAAATAAATTCACAAATTTTGATAGTACTAAGGCAAGAAGTGAAAAAATACACATTTGTTTATTTTACAACAGGTCATTAAAAATTAAATAAGGATTGAAGGAGAAAAAGATCAATTGGGTTTTCAGAGTAATTCTGAACATTCAACGAATAAAACCCTTGCATTCTTAAAGTGTTATGACAAACTGAGATTTTGGTACGAAGACAAGATTCTATGACTTTTTTTTTTAAGGAGAAAAACTTTTTAAAAAGTATGTTTAGCAACAACTTAGAAACTATAAACACCTACGATTACAATTTGCAAATGGAATGTTTGCAAAGTTGATAATGTAGAATTTGGAATATATTTTCCAATTGCAACAATGCTTTATAAAACGATGGCTAACTTTCCAGAACAGATTAGAAACCCTGTTTTTAAGCATGTTCTTAATATACCATCTATCTGCAACGAAAAATAACTAAACACAGTATAATTGCAATACTGACAATGGAAAACAAAGAAAAGGAAAATACACAGAACTCTAAAACCATGACTGCATAGCATTAAAAAGAGAGAATATGTTGGGGCACCTGGGTGGCTCAGTCGGTTGAGCGTCAGACTTCGGCTCATGTCATGATCTCACGGACTGTGAGTTGGAGCCCAGCATCTGGCTCTGTGCTGACAGCTCAGAGCCTGGAGCCTGCTTCACATTCTGTGTCTCCCTCTCTCTCTCTCTGCCCCTCCCCCGCTCATGCTCTGTCTCTCTCTGTCAAAAATAAATAAACATTAAAAAAAAAAGAGAGAATATGTAACTCAAAAAAGACAACTAAGAGTTAGCCAAAACTCTTTGTAATGTGAATTCAAAAAGATGGTTTGCAAAGGTGTAAAAGGGTATTAAAGCCAAGTTTTGATTGCCTGAAGGACACCTCCCTCTCTCTCATACACTAAGGACAGGCAAATTGGGCACTTTCAACCTGGAAGACAAATGCCACACTGAGTTAAAAAGCACAAAACACAGCGTGAAGAAGAAAGTGAGAGGGGACTGGAAAGTAAATCTGGGCACTTTGAGAACACATTGGCCATCCTTAGCTCCAGAGGCCTGCATAGTTCCCGTGGAGGCCTGAAGGGAGAGGCCCTCCAGCCACGAAGAGCTTCATCTCAGGCCAGTTGTAGCAGTGGGTGTAGAGCGCGTTGGGGAAATCATCTATACGACCAAAGTAGTTCACCCACAGGTCATCGTGGTTGAGCCAGCCTCTGCCACAGGTGAGCTTGAGCTTCCTTCCTGAGGGCCCAGGACAGGAGTCTGGGCTGCCCGACGCCCTCTCCTCCAGGAACTTCTGGGCACGGATGTCATAAAAGAGCAGGGAGCCATGGCCCGTGCCCACGGTGATGATGTATTGGTAGAAACTCAGCGAGCGCACGCCCATGCCGCCGTCTCGGGAGCACAGGGGTCTGATGTTTTGGTGACCCTGGCGCGGATCTAGGAAGGAGACATGGGACTGAGAGCCAACCGCGTACAGGGACAACTCTTCGCAGTAGGTCAGGCACACATTGTCACGGCAGTAGGGGAGCCTGATGGACAGCAGCCTGGACAGAGTGCTCCGGGCTTTCCACAAGTGGAAGTAGCCGTCCAGGGACACGGCTCCCAGCTCCTGGTTCTTGCCGCTGAAGGCCAAGGCCCGCACCTTGTGGTTAGTGGGGCTGGTGCTGGACCTGGGGATGGTCTCCATGTCCCTCGGACGGATGTGGGTGTACACAGGAAGCCCTGCGTCATTCTGCCAGGAGATGCTGCCATTGAACATATCGGGGTCCATCTGCCACAGAGCCACAGTGCCGTCGCGGGAGCCGCTCACAACCACTGTATCGCTCATCCAGGCGATGGTGAAGATCCAGTCCTTATGGCCGTTGCGGTCGCCCAGGCACACGGGGTCCAGGGTGGGCAGCTGGTAGACGGCCAGGCTGTTGGGGTTCTCTCCCCCGGTGGCCAGAAGCGTCTTGGAGGGACTCAGCTCGATGGCATGGATGCCGCAGCTCGGCTGGGCCCGGGCCAGCCAGGGCCCCCGGTCCCGCATCAGGGGGATGCGCGTGATTTGCCCCGAGTGCACGTCCACCACGAAGAGGGTGTTACATTTGGTGCCGCACACGACCTGCCTGGCGTTCAGCCACTGCGACGCGAACACCTTGTTGAGGGTGCCCAGGGCCAGCTCGCGCTCCCTCAAGAGTTCGGGCAGCTTCTGCACCGCGTAGCCGGGCAATTCGCCCTTCGAGCCCGACAGCCAGGCGCCGCCCAGAGCGCCCACCTCGCGGTCCATGAGGTAGTGCACCAGCGAGCGCCGCGTCGCCGGCCGCTTCTGCTTCTTAGGCAGCAGCGGCCCCTCTGCGTCCGCCGCGGAGCCCTGAGACGACGAGCTCTCGGCGGGCGCTTTCCGCTTCCTGCTACCTGTTTGCTGCGGGACCATGGTGGGCGGCGGACGAGCGGCCGCGGCGGCGGCGGCGGCAGTGGCATCGGCGGCGGCAGTGGCATCGGCGGCGGTGGCAGTGGCATCGGCTGCGCGGCGGCGGCGGCGGCGGCGGCGGCCGCGGCGGCCGCGGCGCGAGGGACCCGTGTTGGCCGTGGCGGCGGCGGGGACAGCGGCGCCTACGCGTCAGCGGGGAGCGCGTGCTCTCAGGGGCCAAGAGGCGGGTGCGACCGCAGGGCGTGGAGCCTACCGAGTCCAGAACGCGAGGGCGGGAAAGGAGGCGAGGAGCGCGGACCCACGGGAGCGGAGCGCCGTCCTAGTGAGGCAACTGAGGCGTGGATCTAGGCGAGGGCGGGAAGTGCGGCTGGCGGGGCGGCGGCGAAGCGAACGCCGGCTGGGACCACGCAGGGGGGCCCCTGGTGAGGGGGCGGAGGCAGCGGGAGGCGTGGGCAAGGAGCAAGCAGGCGCAGTGGGAGGGACCGCTCGCGGTGCGGGGGAGGGGGGATGGACCCGTGGGGCCGGGGCTGTACCGAGGACCTGCGCTCCAAGATCCCCAAGCTGTCCGGTGCGCCTGTCCGGACCTCCACTAAATGACACCGGATACTTCACCGCTCTCAGAGCAGCAGCCAACCGGCCTTCTTAAAATCCTTACTTAAATAGAATTTGAAATCTAAAATATAGGCCACCACGAGGCTAGAAGGAGCCGAGACAATTGTCTGCACGAAGAAACGAATGTGCACTTGCTGCAATCCCGAGAGACGTTTGGCTGCGATTGAATTTAGTGAGGGAATGTGAGTGTTTGGTAGCTACAGGGGGACCCTGCGTACTTAGGTTCGTATTGCAGCCACTTCTCTCTCAGCTCCTCTTCAGTTACCGTAAACAGTTTGCACTATCCGCTATATAGATTTACCTCATATTAAAAATATGTATATTTATCTCATTTATATAAGTGTATATATTTACCTCCTATATAAAGATAAATACATATATATTTACTTCATATGTAAATATATATACCTCATATATATAAATATGTACCTTTACCTCATAGATGTAAATATATTTACCTCATTTATATAAATATATATTTACCTCAGATATATATATTTGACTCATATATATCTCATACATAAACATATATTTATCTCATGTATATATAGATATATATTTACCTCGTATATGAAATATATATTTTTATCTCATCTATATAAATATATAATTACTTCATATATAAATATATATATTTCCCTCATATATATAAAAATATACACATATTTACCATGAATACATAAATATATATTTACCTCATATATAAATATATGTATATTTACCTCATGTGCATAAATATATATATTTACCTCACATATATAAAAAATATACATACCTCATATATATGTGTATTTGCCATATATAAATATATATATTTACATCATATATATATAAATATGTATCTTTACCTCATATAGATCATCTATATAAGTATGTATCTTTACCTCATTTAGATGTAAATAAATATATTTACCTCATTTATATTAATATATAATTACCTCATATATAAATATATATATTTACCTCAACTATATAAAAATATATACATATATTTACCTTGTATATATACATATACATTTACCTTATATATAAATATATATAGTTACCCCATATATATCTTTATCTCAAATATATAAAAATATATATACCTCATATATATATACCATGTATATATATATAACCTCATATACATATAAATATGTATATTTACCTCATATAAATGTAAATATAAATATTAACCTCATTTATATAAATATATAATTACCTCATATATAAATATATGTATATTTAACATATATATATTCACTTGTATATATAAAAAATATATTTACCTCATATATAAACATATATATTTACCTCATATGTATAAATATATACATATATTTACCTTCTATACATATGTATATTAACCTCATATATAAATATATATATATTTACTCAATGTATATAAATATATATATTTACCTCATACATATAAAAAATATATACACCTCATATATATACATATTTCCCGTATATAAATATATATATTTACCTCATATATGTATATATAAATATTTTTCATTACCTCATACAGATGTAAATACATATATTTACCTCATTTATGTAAATATATAATTACCTCATAAATATATGTATATTTACTTCATATATATAAAATATATACATATATTTATCTTGTTTATATATATATAAATATTTACCTTATATAAATATATATATATTTTCCCTATATATATATTTACCATGTATAAATATATATAACCTCATATATATAAAAATATGTATATTTACCTCATATAGATGTAAATATAACTATATACCTCATTTATATAAATATATAATTACCTCATATATAAATATATGTATATTTACCTCATATATATAAATATATACATATTTACCTCAGATATATAAAAATATATATGTTTAGGATTGATGGGGGGTGTGGGGGGGGTGGGTGATGTGTATTGAGGAGGGCACCTTTTGGGATGAGCACTGGGTGTTGTATGGAAACCAATTTGACAATAAATTTCATATTTAAAAATAAAAAAATAAACAAACATTAAAAAATTAAAACAAAAAACAAAAAACAAACAAAAAATATATATATATATTTACCTCATATAAAAAAATATATATATTTACCTCATAAAATATACATATTTACCTCATATATAAAAATATATATATATTTACCTCGGCATATAAATATACAAATATTTATCTCATATATAAATATATATATATTTACCTCATATATATAAATATATATATTTACATTGTGTATACAAATGTAAATATATATACCACATGTGTAAATATATATATACATTTATGTCATATATATTTTATATATTTACCTCATACATAACTATATTTATATATTACCTCATGTATAGAAATGTATATATATTTAACTCATGTGTATATATTTACCATATATAAATATATATTACCTCATATATATAAATATATGGAAATATATATACCTCATATATATAAAAATATATATCTTTACCTCATGTATATAAAAATATATATATTTACCTGATAGGTAAAAAATATATATATTTACCTCATGTATATAAATATACATTTACTTCATATATAAATATATGTTTATTTACCTCATATATATAAGTATACATAAATTTACCTCATGTATCAATATATATCTATTTATATCATAATATATAAATATATATTTACTTGATATATAAAAATATATATATATTTACCCAGTTTATAAATATATATATACCTCATATATAAAAAAATATATATGTCATTTGTATATATTTACCATTTATAAATACATATTTACCTTATATATATAAATGTGTATGTTTACCTCATATAGATGTAAATATAAATATTTACCTCCTTTATATAAATATATATTTGCCTCTTAATTATAAATATATATATACATCATATATGTAAATACATATTACCTTATATATGAATATATATAATTCATGTATATAAATATATAGTTACCTTATATTTTATTTTATTTATTTTTATTTATTTATTTATTTATTTATTTATTACCTCACATTGAAGTCTTTGAGCCCCTGCACTGGAGTGCCTTGAGGGATGAGTAGCAAATGCAGGTCTCCAAGGGCCCCACCTTCTGGCAGATGTGATTTCAAGGAGCCCTTAGGCACAACCTTAGGAACACACTGGGTCATGCTGATGGGGGAGGGGAAGTTCTTGGAGGCTTTGGCTTCCATTATGACCTAGAGCCCTAAGGAAGTGGAGAGGAAGAGTCAAGGGGAGGAGCACCTTCCTCCCTGCTCCTGGGTTCAGTTTCTGCTCTCAGTCCCTCAGATTTAGGTGCCTTTGGCATAATCCCCTGGGGCCTGAGGAGGGGTCCTGAGGGATGGGCCAGATTTTTAGAGATAGAGATGAAGAACTTTCGGAAGGAGGCAACCAGAAGGACACATTGATGAAAGACTGTAAAGATTCAGAGCACTGGCTTAGTCTTAGGAGTTGGATGTTAAATACCCTGCTCTATGGCTTCAGAGCAGTCAAAGCTGCCTAGTAGCAGGCTCTTAACCTAGGCAAGTGGTTACACAGTAATACCTGGCTGTGAGGCTGCTGGTTGATACCAAATCTGTACACAGACCTCCTTCTCCTGACAGAAAACATACAGGTGGGTGGCGGGTGGGTGCATGGGAAGATGCATTTACTTTTCTGACCAATCAAGGTAACCCATGGGAACTACTTCAATGCTGCTTCCTCCCCACTTCCCCTATCCTGTTTACTGATTTTTCTCCCTCTTTCCTCCACCCTTTTTTGCACAGTCACAGGAAGCACCCAAATTTCAAGTACAAACCACAGGCGTTTCCCACTCCAGTCTAAATGTTACATTCCAGTGCTCCCCAACGCTCTCCAGCACCCAAGATCTGATTCCTCCCCATCTCATTCATCCCATAGCAACAAAAGTGGTTGCTTCACATCTGCTGTTGGTGGTGAACATGAAATTAGAGGTTTCATGGTGGAGGCTGAATTTTGTTTGAGTGGGCATAGCAGAATGGACATTACAGAAAGAGGCAACCATATGACAAGGCACAGAGACTGTAGAGAAGAGGTTCACAAACTTTAGTGTAAATTCAAGTCACAGGAGCCAGCTTAATAAATATGCACATGTCTTGGGGCGCCTGGGTGGCTCAGTCGGTTAAGCGTCCGACTTCGGCTCAGGTTATGCTCTCGCGGTTTGTGAGTTCGAGCCCCGTGTCGGGCTCTGTGCTGTCAGCTCTTAGCCTGCTTCAGATCCTGTGTCTCCTTCTCTCTCTACCCCTCCCCTGCTCTCACTCTGTCTCTCTCTCTCTCTCAAAAATAAATAAACATTAAAAAAAAATTTTTTAAATATGCATGTCTCGACCCTATCCTGAAAAATTTGATGCAAATGGTCTGTGAACCACTCTTTGAGAAACAATGGTCTAGGCTATTTTCACCCAGGTCAGGGCAGGTGTGTTGCAGGTAGGAGATTAACATTTTCAGTGTACTTCAGGGTTACCCTAAAAATGGACCCCTATCCAAGCAATTATTGTGAAAGCTTTAGTCATTAAAGTGGCTATGATCAGTTTGAGGCCAAATCAGAGGGTGGCCTAGACAGAGAAATTATACCTATTAAGTATATAGAACTTATTATATTTTTACTATATAACCTTATACCTTTACTATATTATACTAACAAGCATTGTTGCAGCAGTTTTAAAATAATATCTTGTTTAATCCACTATTATAATAGTGATAGATTTTGTGGATGAGGAAAAGGAGATTTGCAGGGGTTATGATTTATTAAGTCAATGAATTAGCAAGTGATGGATGCAGGATTTTAACCCAAGTAGTCTGAATTCATGTTCCATGTTCTTAATCACTTCTCAAGAGATTGGCAATATGTCAGGGATTGAGTGAAAGATTCTGCTAGTGATAGAGATTTTTAAAAAGATCTTTGCACCACCCCAAATGGTGAAATATGGTTGTGGACATCTCTGGAAGTTGTATTCCATGGGTAAAGACACTAAGAGCAGCTGTGAGAGATTCTGGGATTCAGCCTGTGATCAGTGGCAAGGCTTGCTGAAAGGGGCAACTCTATAGCTCTTCTGACACAGCAGCCAGACAGACTAACAAGGACCAGTTTAGGTCATCCTGATGTCATCCTGTAGTAGAATGAACAATGGGGGTATCCATAGCAAACAAAAAGAACTAAGGACTACATCCATCTTCTTTTTTTTCAGGACCAAGTAAACATCAAAATCTAGTAATGTCCCATAAAAGGGGGAAAAAACCCTTGGAATTACTGATATTAGACTTTCTACCAGCCAGATGTGTGCAATTCGTACTCATAGGCAACCTGGTTTAGAAAAACAAAGAAATGTGCTGTATCTTCTTCCCATGTTTTATTAAAGAATACCCATTACCCAGGATTCACAAAAACAAGGAGAGGGCTTTGTATGCTGTGGGGAATATGGTACCACAGACAGAGAGGCAACCTCTTACACAGCTAATATCATCCCCCAAGTCATAATGCAATGCCCATATTATGTCTGCATGAAGTAAGGAGGATGGGTATTATAACTGTCTAAAACATCACAGAGATACAGGAAGAGAGACTTCCAGTTCTGGAAGAGATAGAACATTGCTATTCCTTCCAGGTCCTCACTCTTAGAACTAAACAAACAAACACCTGGACATAGCACAACAAAATAAATGAAGTCTCTCAAAGGTGGAAAGAAGTTGGAAGGACTAAGGATCTCTGAATTGGAGGAAAGACAGGGTGGTGAGTTGCCTGAGTTTCCTTATTGTGTCCCACATACGCCAGACAGAGAGTTGCAGAAACTCCAACTCAGAACCTTCAACAGGCACAGATAATAAAAGCTCCAAGAAAAACCTATTTCCTGTAGGCAAAGGATCAGAGAAAGGGAAGCCTTACAACAGAAAACCTTTTTGGCAATACTCACCCTAATCCACCCAAACACTAACAGGAAGCCACCTCACCTTTCCCCTCCTCACTGTTTCAGTGTGGGAGAGTGGGGAGTTTATTTTCTGTTCTCAATATGGCAGAAACACGTATTAAATTCTGATTCCCCTACAGGGGTAGTGTCAATGTGGTCTTGAGGTAAGCTGAACCTCCACCCACATTTGGCATTAAGGGGGCTTAAAGAGGGGTTTCAAGGAAGGGCTAATCATCACTCCACTTTACTCTCTACCCTGCCTCCCATCTCGCCCTGCTTCTCACCAGTGTCAACAGGGCTCAGTGAGGAGCTGAGATTTCACATGCTCCCAGCATCAATGAGACTGAGCAAGGCAGTGAGATCAGAGCTAGTCAGTACTCCACTTACCCCCTACCCTTGGTATTAGTGAGGAGCTGAACCTCTACACCCACTCAGCAGCCAAAAGACTGAGGAAATGGGTAGGAAGCAGGGTTAGTCTTTTCCCCAAGAAATAGTGAAATAAGCCTACCTGTAGATTCAGGAAACTAAATGAACCCAAATAGCATAAGCCCAAATAAATCCATACCAAGACACATTATAATTAAACTTCTGATAACTAAAGACAAAGAAAATATCTTAAAAGCAACAGAAATGACTCATTATCTAGAGGGGAAAATCAAATTGAATGACAGTAGATTTCTTATCTGAAATGATAGAGGCCAGAAGGAGTGCTGAAAAGAAATGTCAACTAAATATTCTATAGCCAGTAAAAAAAAATAATAATAATAATTAGGAATGAAAGGGGAAATAAAGACATTCTCAGATGAAGGAAAACTAAGAGAATTTGTTGCTAGAAAACCTACCCTTAAAAGATGGCTAAAGAAAGTTCTCTAGGCAGAATGGTGATCATAAAAGAAAAAGGCCTGGAATTTTAGAAAGGAAAGAATGCCAAAATGGATAAAAATATGATAAAATAAAAGAATATCATTAAATATAATTGACTACCTTCTCATGAGTTTCTTTTTTTTTTTTAATTTTTTTTTTCAACATTTATTTATTTTTGGGACAGAGAGAGACAGAGCATGAACGAGGGAGGGGCAGAGAGAGAGGGAGACACAGAATCGGAAACAGGCTCCAGGCTCTGAGCCATCAGCCCAGAGCCTGATGCGGGGCTCGAACTCCCGGACCGCGAGATCGTGACCTGGCTGAAGTCGGACGCTTAACCGACTGCGCCACCCAGGCGCCCCTCTCATGAGTTTCTTAAATCATATTTGATGATTGAAGCAAAAATCATTACTTAAGGTATATAGAGACAATACTTTAGACAATGATATTTAAAAGATAAAGGGAATTTAATGGAAATAAAGTTTCTTTTTTTAATTTATTTTTTAATTTACATCCAAGTTAGTTAGCATATAGTGCAATAATGATTTTAGGAATAGATTCCAGTGATTCATCTCCTATGTATAACATCCAGTGTTCATCCCAACAAATGTCTTCCTTAATGTCCCTTATGCATTTAGCCCATCCCCTCACCCACAATCCCTCCAGCAACCCTCAGTTTGTTCTGTATATTTAAGAGTCTCTTATGTTTTGAGCCCAAAAGTCCATTGATAGATGAGTGGATAAAGATGTGGTATATATATATACACACATATACAATGGAGTATTACTCGGCAATCAAAAGGAATGAAATCTTGCCATTTGCAACTACATGGATGGAACTAGAGGGTATTATGCTAAGTGAAGTTAGTCACTCAGAGAAAGACAAATATATGACTTCATTAATATGAGGAATTTAAGATACAAAACAGACGAACATAAGGGAAGGGAAGCAAAAATAATATAAAAACAGGAAAAAAGGTTTCTATATTTCACTCAAAGGTAGTAAAGCATTGGTAATGATATACAATGATAAATTACATTTCTTCATATTGTAATAACTGGAGTAACCACTAAGAAATTTTTACAAAGGGAAATACTCAAAAATACTATAAATAAATATAGATGAGGGGTGCCTGGGTAGTTCAGTTGGTTAAGCTTCTGACTTCAGCTCAGGTCATAATCTCACGGTTCGTGAGTTCGAGCCCCGCATCAGACTCCTTGCTGACAACTCAGAGCCTGGAGCCTGCTTCAGATTCTTTGTCTCCCCCTCTCTCTGCCCCTCCCATGCTCATGCTCTGTCTCTCTTTGTCTCTCAATGATAAATAAATAAATAAATAAATAAATACGGAATCATTCAATAAACAAATATTCAAATATTTAAATAGCTCACAGGAAGGTGAGAAAGGAAAAACAACAAGAAGAAACAACAAAAAACAAATGTGCCGACTTAAGTCCACACATAACAATAATTACCTTAAATATAAATGTTCTAAACACACTAATCAAAAGACTGACAGCATAAACTAAGAGAACATGATCTGAAATATGCTTCCTACAAGTAACTCCCTTCAAACATGGTCTCAGTAGATTTAAAGTTAAAAGGTAGAAAAATATGTAAGATGCAAACATTAAACATACAAAATCAGGAGAAACTATATTAATACCAGAAAAAATAAACTTTAGAGTGAGGAAAATTACTACAGGCAAAGAGAGTCATTATATAATGTTGGAAACATCAATCCACAAGGAAGACATTATAATCCTAAATGTGTATGTGCCAAACAAAAGAGACTTCTTGTTTGATTGATTGATTCATTGATTCATTGATTTATTAAATTGGATTTATTCAAAGTATGCAAGACTGGTTCAGCATTTGAAAATCAAACAGTTAAATCACTATGTCAGAAGAAAAACTATATGATCATATAAACTGACACAGAAAAAACATTTGGCAAAATCCAAGCCCCCATTCATGATTTTGAAGAAGAGGAAGAGGAAGAGGAGGAAGAAGAAGAAGAAAGAAGAAGAAGAAGAAGAAGAAGAAGAAGAAGAAGAAAAACCTCAGCAAACTCAAAGTTAGGAGAGCTTCCTTCACTTGGTAAAGACATTTACAAAAACCTATAGCAAACATCCTAGTTAAAGGTGAGAAAGTAGATACTTTACCTCTAAGATCAGGAAATATAGTTTCTGCTTTAACCACTTTTATCCAATGTAGTGTTGGGATTTCTATCCAGTCTAATTAAGCAAGAAAAAAAATAATAAAAGGCCCACAAATTAGAAAGAAAGAAAACTGTTCCTATTTGCATTGCAATGATTGTCTATGTAGAAAATCCAAGTAATCTACAAAAAGAAATTCCTATAACTGGTCATTGAGTTTAGCAAGGTCATATAATGCAAAGTCAATGCTCAGAAATTAGTTACATTTCTATATACCAACAACAAACATAGAAACGGAAATTAAAAACACAATACCATTTAAAATCATACAAATAAAATGAAATATTTACATATAAAATTAACAGAATATGTACAGGATATGTTTGGTGAAAATTACAAAATACTAATGCATGAAATCAATTAAGATCTAAGTACATGCCATGTTCACATATTTGAAGACACATCATAGTGAAGATGTCAATACTTCTGAAATTAATCTATCATTTTAAGGCAATTGCTAGCAATACTTGGAAAGGTATTTTCAGAGACATGACAAGATTGCTATAAAATTTACATGGAAAGGCACAGGACCAAGATCAGCTAAAACATTCTTGAATAAGGAACAAAGTGGTAGATATCATACTACCCCATACTGTCTTACTACATAGCTACAAGAATAGAAAAGTGTGATATTATCAGAGTGATGATACATTGATAAATAGAACAGAATAGAGAACCTAGAAATAGACCTATACAAATATGCCTAGCTGATTTTTTTGAGAGAGAGAGAGAGAGAGAGAGAGAGAGAGAGAGAGAGAGAAAGCATTCAAGTGTGGCAGAGGGGCAGAAAGAGAGAATCTTAAGCAGGCTCCATGCCTGACCCTGGGATCATGACCCGAGCCGAAATCAAGAGTTGGATGATCAACCGACTGAGCCCCACAGGTGCCCCTGCTTAATTGATTTTTTACAAAAACGCAAAAGCAATTCAATAAAGGAAGGATGGTTTTTCAACAAATGATGCTAGAGAAATTGGACATCTATAGACAAGAAATGAACCTCAACCTAAATCTTGCTCCTTTTACAAACTTTACCTCAAAGTTGGTGTACTTAAATTTAAAACATAAAATTATAAAACTTTGAGAAAAAATAAATAAAACTTTTGAGATCTAGGGCTAGGCAAAGAGTTCTTAGAGCTGACATCAAAAGCTTAGTTCACACAAGGAAAATCTGATAAATTGAACTTCATCAGAATTACAAGCTTTTACTCTGTGAAAGACTTTGTTAAGAGGAATAAAAGTTAAATTGCAGAATCAGAGAAAATTTTTGAAAACTGTATACCCAACAAAGGACTAGTATCTTGAATATATTAAAAACTCTCAAAACTCAACATCAAAACAAGAATTCAATTAGAAAATGGGCAAAAGACATGAATAGACATTTAACTGAACAGGATACACAGATGGCAAATAAGAGCTTGAATAGATAATCAATATTATTACTTATCAGGGAAATGTAAATTAAAATCACAATGAGATATTACTACACACAGAATGCCTAAAGAAAAAATAATGACAATACCAACTTCTGAGCAGGATATGGAAAAACTGAATCACTCATACATTGCTGGTGGGAATGTAAAATGGTGTAGCCACTTGGAAAAACAATTTGGCAGTTTCTTAAAAAAATATGAGCAGGATATGGAAAAACTGAATCACTCATACATTTTTGGTGGGAATGTAAAATGGTATAGCCATTTGGAAAAACAATTTGGCAGTTTCTTTAAAAAAATAAACATATGCTTACAATATAACCAAGCAATTGCACTTCTGGACATTTATCCTAGAGAAATTAGAACATATGTTCACACAAAATCCTGTACATGGCTGTTTATTACTGTTTTATTTGTAATGGCCAAAACCTGGAAACAATCCAGATGTCCTTTAACAGATGAATGGTTAAACAAACTGTGGTACATCCATACCATGGACACTACTCAACAATAAAAAAATGGAATACACTATTGATACATGCTCCAACTTGATTGAGTCTTGAGAGAATTATGTTGAGTGAAAAAAAAGCCAATAACAAAAGGCTACCAAGTGTATGCTTCCATTCATGTAACATTTTGAAATGACGTAGACTAATGATTGCCAGGAGTTAAATATGGGAAGGAGAGTGGGAGGGAAGTGGCTGTGGCAATAAAAGTGCAAGGCAGGTCTGTGATGGAAATATTCTCTATCTGGACTGTATCAATGCCAATATTCTGGTCTTGATATTTCACTATAGTTTTTTTGTTGGAGGAAACTGGATAGGGGGCGCCTGGGTGGCTCAGTCGGTTAAGCGGCGGACTTCGGCTCAGGTCATGATCTCGCGGTCCGTGAGTTCAAGCCCCGCGTCGGGCTCTGTGCTGACAGCCCAGAGCCTGGAGCCTGTTTCAGATTCTGTGTCTCCCTCTCTCTGACCCTCCCCCATTCATGCTCTGTCTCTCTCTGTCTCAAAAATAAAATAAATGTTAAAAATTTTTTTAAAAATGTATGCTGAATATCTCTGCATTACTTCTTATCATTGTATGCGAGTCTACAATTATCTCAAAATAAAAAAAATAATCTAAAAATCATTGAGAAAGAAACCATGAAACATATATAGATATTGGAAAGTTGTCAAGGGCATCTGGGTGGCTCAGTCATTTAAGTGTTTGGTTCTTGGTTTTGGCTCAGGTTCATGAGTTTGAGCCCCACATCGCGCTCCACACTGGCAGTGTGGAGTCAGGTTAGGATTCTTTCTCCCTCTCTCTGCCCCTCCCCTGCTCATTTTCTCTCTCTCTCTCTCTCTCTCTCTCTCTCTCTCTCAAAATAAATAAACTTAAAAAAATAAATACAAGTTGTCAAGATGGAAAATTTTTAAATGTAGAGACTATAAGAATTCTTTTGTCAATAGGTTTAATATTAACATTGGACTCTGAGCCTCTAATTGTGAAAGCCTTGCCTTTTGACTTGGCAGAGGCCATTAGGAAATTTGGGGGCTAGAGGGGGAAAAAATGTAGTGAGGTGCTACTCTTCTTGGCATCACTTCTCCCACCATACACAACAACCAGGCAGCTAACAGAGCTGAGCAGAAATAGCACATTTAGCATGACAGCCACCCTGTAAATGTACATAAGAGGCTGCAACCTAACTACCTCAATAAGGTGCTGAAATCGTGATTCTTTTTTTTTTATTTTTTTAATGTTTATTTATTTTTGAGACAGAGAGAGACAGAGCATGAATGGGGGAGGGTCAGAGAGAGGGAGACACAGAATCTGAAACAGGCTCCAGGCTCTGGGCTGTCAGCACAGAGCCCGACGCGGGGCTCGAACTCACGGACCGCGAGATCATGACCTGAGCCGAAGTCGGCCGCTTAACCGACTGAGCCACCCAGGCGCCCCTGAAATCGTGATTCTTTAGGCAGAGAGCGTCAGACACATTTCTAACCATGCAGGTTAGATGGTTGAGGTTAATATATTATCTGGCTGCCTTTTTATTAGGTTCAAATGTGACATTTAAAAGCGTCCTCACATCCTCACAGAACTTACAAAAGTAGGCAAAAGACTCTACTTCACAACATTAAAAAAAAATCCAAGCAGGTACACTTGATTTTAGTTCATTTATTTAAATATGACATACACACATTACTATACCCTTATACTTTAAACATTCTAGATAACAAAAAAAAATAATAAATTAATATAATGCAGATGTATACTAGTATTCTAGTGGGGTGCCTGGAATATATTTGTGTATCTTGGAGAAAAGGACCTAATATGGGGAAAGGAGAGAGAGAAATAAGAATGGGACAAGCAAAAAGGGAAAAATTAAAATACTTTCCAAAACTCAGCATATATGATATAATTACATATTTACATTTATTTGAAATTTTATATATGTATGTATTTATGTATGTATAAATATGATTTTAAAATAGAATAAAGTGGGGTGCCTGGGTGGCTTAGTAGGTTAAGCGTCCAACTTCACCTCAGGTCATGATCTCATGGTTCATGAGTTCGAGCCCCACATTGGGCTCTGTGCTGACAGCTCAGAGCCTGAAGCCTGCTTGGATTCTTTGTCTTCCTCTCTCTCTGCCCCTCCCCAACTCGCACTCTCTCTCTCTCTCTTTCAAAATTAAACATTTAAGCATTGAAAAAGAATATAAAATAATATACAAATTAAATATCTAATATTTTATTTGGTACCTCAGTGGATTATTTTGTATTCACTCCTTTGGAGATGTGGTCTAGTGGACTATTGTTTATTGAGTGTTTATTAATAAGACAGGTACTAAGCTAAGCGATTTACATAAATTATTTTATTTAATACCTACCACAACAACTGGAAGCAAGTATTATTTCTCCCATTGAACATATTAGGAGGTGGAGGTATAGCAGGTTTAAGACAACTCAGCAAATTTATACAGCTAGTAGGTGAAAGAGCTGAGATTGAAATGTATCTTGGCTTGTTTCCCAAGGCCCTGCACAGGCTATAGTATATATTCTGTGTTGAATTTTTGCTTATAAAAACAAGTAATATAGTGAGGTTCTTATTTTATTTCTTTGAAGATAAGAAAGTACTGCTTTTATTTTTAAGGTAGAATATAGTTATAAAATGCTAAATGTACAAACTCAGCTAAAAATTTGAACCAACTGTTGAGAACTACTAGAATAAAGTTAAGATATATTTAATTATTTTGACTTGACTGAGGTCTTTAGAACATTTGAGGGTTAGAGAGGGGAAAAATATAATGAGGTGCCAGTCTCTCTACTTGGCTTCTCTCATTCTACCCTACACAACCTTTTTCATGATCATGAAAAAAAGAGATATATTGAATTCTTACCCAAATGTCTGGTTCCCTTTGTTCAGAGTTTTTGGACATGTCAAGTCAGTCTCAATCATTTCAAAAATCTAAACACAGCATAATGCACAGTCTCAAATATATAAAAAGAAAAGGAAATATGTAACACTTTTAGTATTCTTTTCTTATACTTCCCCTAATTCCTAACTCATAGAATTAATTATAGGATCAATACACATCAATAGAGATTCCATTTCCTTCATTCCTAAATTATCCTGAACAGAGGAGTAGGAAGAGCATGGTGCCTGCCTTCCCATAGCTCTTGTTCTAAAAAAAGTTTTTGTTGGTCATGCTTTATAACACATGACCCTGTAATCTTGGTCCCAGGTTACTGGACCAAGTATAGATTAGGCTGAAGATAAGTCAATCCACAGAAAGACAAGTGACTGTATCTTAGGTCAAAAAATGAGCTGAGACAATGAGATTCTCAGTTTCAGTAATTTTATGTACTAAATACCAACTACTGGGGCGCTTGGGTGGCTCAGTCGGTTGTCTGACTCTTGATTTCAGCTCAGATCATGATCTCATGGTTCGTGAGTTCAAGCCCTGCATCAGGCTTTGGGCTAGCAGCACGGAGCCTGCTTGGGAGTCTTTCTCCCTCTGTCCCTCCCCTGCTCTCTCTCTCTCTCTCTCTCTCTCTCTCTCTCTCTCTCTGTCTCTCTCTCTCTCTCTCTCTCTCAAAATAAATACCTAAACATCAAAAATTTTTAAAAGTAAATACCAAATACCATGAACTAATATGAATTTGAGATAGCTTGTCTAGAATGGAAATTTTGAAAACCCTGATTTAGGGGGTGGGGAATGGCAGCCAGAGCTGAACTAAATAAAAGTGCAATGTATTGCAATACTAGTACCCAAAGGAACTCAGAATAAAGCTGACTGGTAAATGAACAATGAGACTCCTAGTTACTATATTTTTTTAAAAGCTTAATGAATTTATCTCCAAACTTTACATCTTTTGTAATATATTTTGGAAGAGCAAACTAGCATTGCACGTGTGTTTTGATTTAGCTGATTTTAATTTCACATGAATACATGTACATTTTCCCATTATCACTTGTCTAAATGTCCTCTAAGCATTGTCATTCCACTGAAAAATTAAAGAAGACCCAATCAGTAGTATTTTCTCACATTAGTTTTGTGGTTTAAGAGAGACTTATTGACCTCATAGCAAAATGCTATCCTCTGGAGAAATGAATTGAAAATAGGAAGCAGGGATTTATCTATCTGTCCATCTATCTTTGTATCTCTCTTTTTCTCTCCACACACACACAGTTTCATATACATACATAAATAATAATTCAGAGATAAGTAAAATAATGATTCAAAAAGGTATTGGGAGGCTAAAATCAACAACACAAGAAACAACAGGTGTTGGCAAGGATGAAAAGAAAGGGAAACCCTCTTGCACTGCTGGTGGGAATGCAAACTGGTGCAGCCACTCTGGAAAACAAGATGGAGGTTGCTCAAAAAGTTGAAAACAGAACTACCCTGTGATCCATCAATTTTACTACTAGGTATTTATCCAAAGAATACAAAAATATTAATTCAAAGGGATACATGCATCCCAATGTTTATAGCAGCATTATTTACAATAGCTAAATTATGGAAACAGTCCAAGTATCCACTGACTGATGAATGGATAAAGAAGATGTGGTATGTATACACAATGGAATATTACTCAGACATAAAAAGAATGAAATATTGGGGCACCTGGGTGGCTCAGTCGGACTTTTGATTTTGGCTCAGGTCATGATCTCACAGTTTGTAGAATCCAGCCTTGTGGTGGGGCTTCTTGCTGACAGAACGAAGCCTGCTTGGGATTTGTTCTCTCCTTCTCTCTCTGCCCCTCCCCTACTCATGCAATCTCTTTTTCTCTCAAAAGAAATAAATAAACTTAAAAAAAAAAAGAATGAATTCTTGCTATTTGCAGTGACATGGATGGAGCTAGAGAGTATTATGCTAAGTGAAATAAGTCAGAGAAAGACACATACCATATAATTTCACTTATACGTGCAATTTAAGAAACAAAACAAATGAACAAAGGGAAAAAAAGAGAGAAAGGGAGACAAATCAAGAAACAGGCTCTTAAGTGTAGAGAACAAACTGATGGTTTGGGGATGGGTGGGAGGATGGGTGAAATAAGTGATGGGGATTAAGGAGTGCACCTGTCATGATGAGTACCAGGTGTTGTATGGGACTGTTGAATCACTATATTGTACACTTGGATCTAATATTATATGGTTTGTTAACTAACTGGAATTTAAATAAAAACTTTTAAAAAATAATTTTTAAAAAAGGCATTGGGAGAGAATGCATGCAAATCTGGAAAATATAATAAAACCAAGTACAGCATACTCTTTGTCTCTCAATAGATGTGTTGCCTACACATGAAAACATAAATAGTAATAAATTACAAGGTCTCCAAAGGCAGAAGAAGCCTTATGCAGTTTACTCATTAAAAAAAATGTTCCCACCATGCCTAGCACAAATGCTTTTAACTTGTAAAACTAGGTTTTCAAAAAATACTATTTTATTTTTTTTTAACATTTATTTTTGAGAAAGATACCATGAGCAGGGGAGGGGCAGAGAGAGAGGGGGACAGAGGGTCCAAAACAGGCTCTAGGCTGACAGCAGCGAGCCAGATGTGGGGCTCAAACTCACGAACCGTGAGATCATTACCTGATCTGAAGTCAGATGCTCAACCAACTGAGCCACCCAGGTACGGCCAAAAATAATATTTTAAAAGGAAGGTATGTTGCAGAATAAATGCTTAAATCATGTTTCTGTCACTATTTAATGTCCAAAAATTTCAACATTGATGTATTTATTTCTTAGAGTTAAGGTACTGAGCTAAATTATCAGGTAGACCTTTCAAAGAAAATATATCCAGATCTGAGAACATTTTTCACAATTTTTATGAAACACAATTACTAACCAGAGATAAATACAGTTTTCAAGAAAAAAAAAGTTAATTGGATAATGAGAATTATTTTCAACTAGCACAAGAAGTAAGGTATTGTGATGGCCACCTGGAGGTACTATGAGTATAAATATTATATTCACAGCCCAGAAATAGTCCTCGGGGTTTGTTGAGTGAAAATTTCTCAAAGTATTACAGCTCAGCGGAGTGCCTAACTAATGCATCTAACACATCACTTCATCCAATTGGGCCTGCTGAGCAGCAAATATTAATCAAAAATCAGTGTGCTCAGGAGAGCAAGGTCTCACCTAGGTTTATCACTAGGTATTAATAATGTTCAAACAGCTGATGTATTATCACCCCAGAAGCTCCAAGGTTAACTATTCTGGACCCAGTTTTAACAGCAACAGATTTTAAGTTATTGCCCTCACCAGAAGGACCCAAAAGGATACTGTATTTTGACCAGAATTTTCCAGTCTTAGTGGCCTAATTCATAAACTTCCAAATCTTCAATTCTCTTTAAACTGAGTTTGAGTAAGAGAAACCTATAACAATACTGACTAATAATAATTAATGATAGCTGTCATTACATCATTTATCATAGTTTATTATGAGCTATGTACATACAGTCTTTACAACAACCCTGAAGGGTGAATATTTTTGTCTCTACAGATGAGTTGAAAAACTAAGAGACAGAGTTAGGCTGCCATTGTCAGTGATGAACCAAAAATTCAGTTTGTCCCCAAATCCTCAACTGCATGTAGTTAGCCCAGCCTGCCATAACAAAATATCATAGACTAGATGGCTTAAATAACAGAAATTTGTTTCTCGCATCTCAAGTCTACAAGTGTGAGATTAGAGTGCCAGCATAGTCAAGTGCTGGTGGGGACTCCAGCCTCATGACTTCATCTATACCAGTTCCCTCCCAAAGGTGCCACCTTCTAATACCACCATATTAGGAGTTAGGACATCATAATATGGATTTGGGGAGAACACAAACATTCAGTTCATGATATGCACCAAAAAGGGCATTCACAATTTTCCATGCAAGGATTTCTAAAATATATTATAAACAATCGTTTGTGAGATGCTTTAAAAAATATATGTGTGTGTGTGTTCTGCAATGAAATACATTTGGCAAATAGGTATACACTATATTCAATTCAGAGAAATTCACAATGCATAGTGAGTGAAGTCCCTGACAAGTCCTGTGGAAAGAAATCTGTTTTACTTTAATCAGTGTTTTCCAAACTTGGTTTTCTATTAAGCACTTTCCCACAGAACACACTTTGAGAAATACTAGTTTCTGTCAGCCATGCGCTGCTCTTCTAATATCCTTCCTGTATGGCATTACAACTATAGGTTTTGGGAATTTGAGTAAAATACATTATGTTACAATGTTAGTAGGAGTGAACACAAAGAAGAAACTTAATTGCATGACATTTGTGGTTCTGTCAGTGGATTAGAAAAGACTAAAGTGGGTGTCAGGGACAGTATAAAACTATAGTATGTATTATACTTAAAATTTATATGCTTGGTATTCAACATCTTGCGTAGATGAATATTAATGGCAATGGTAAAAATAGTTATTTTATTATTATTATTATCATTATTATTATTACATGAAGAACAAAGACAAATTTATTGATATATTGCTCCCTTGTTGTATTAATTAGCATTCTCCAGAGAAATTTAGATAGATAGATAGATAGATAGATAGATAGATAGAAAAAGAAAGAGAGAGAGAGAGAGAGAGAGAGAGAGAGACTTATGAGGAATTGGTTCACATGATTATAGAGTCTTGGAGAAGTCCCAGGACTTCTCAGCTGGAAACCCAGGAAAGCCAGTGGTATAATTACAATCTGAGTCCAAAGGCCTGAGAACCAGGGTTGCTGATGGTATAAATCCCAGTCCAAGAGTTGGAAAAGACTGATATCCCAACTCAAACAGGCAGCAAGGAAGTGATATAATTCCCCTTCCTCCACCTTTTTGTTCTATTTAGGCTCTCAAAGGATTGGATAATGCCCACTCACATAGGGAAAGGTAATTTGCTCCACTCAGTCTACCTGATGCAAATGCTAATTTCTTCAGAAAACACCCTCACAGGCACACCAGAAACAATTTTTAACCAGACATATAGGCATACTATGATCCAGTTAAGTTGACATAATTTTAGCCATCACAATCATCATAGCTGGCATTTAAAATTCTAGAAAATGATTACTATACACAATTGACATAACTCTATTCTTGTACCACAACACATGACAATTTTTATGTCTGTAACTAAAGAAATTTGTTGAAGGCACTCACTCTTTAAAACAAACCTACATGTAAAAATCAATTGCAAGATATTCATTTGACTAAAGCTTCTACACAAAGTTTCAGAGTAGATGTGATGAATTTTAAAAAAAGGACATACTAAAGCCTTCAAAGTGTGAAATAAATATCCACAACCCCATTTTTAAATGGCATGACAGACGGAGAAACAATTAAGTGGATATAACTAATTAAAACCAAATTACTAAATCGATAGTGTAATTTAGCCCAAACTAAAACTCACTCCAGCAGAGTTGAAATACTTAGATTTGACAAGCTGAGTACCAGATCTCAATTAGATAATATGATGTTTTTGGCCAGGAAACTTGCAGAAAAATCTTTATTCTTAGATTTGAGATTTATAATGAAATACAACAGAATGTTCTCAGAACATATGAAATATTCCAATATTCAGAATAATCCAAAGTGTTAGCTGTATTAGTATTATACAAAGGCCACATTCCATAGGTTAAGAAAGAAATACTCTTACGATGGTATTTCAATTTAAGATAGAGATCCAAACTAATTTTAAATGACTTAATTTGTTAGTATAAACTTTTTTATGTTTATGCTTATTACACTGTCCAATTTCTAGATGAAATTGCCCCTGATGAAAAATTGTTGAAAGAACTGGAGAGCTGGGCATATGAGATCCTCTATGGAATTGAGGAGGTAGCATAAGATCCTGAAATATGAAGTATGGGGGATTCATTTCTAGAAAAGAGGTGGGTAAAATACGGTGAAAGAATATGCATATTTCTGCTTATGGGTCCAGATAATGAACTTATGATGCAGGCATGTTAATAAGTGATACAGTCCAGGTGGCAAATTGATTTCATCTACCCGGATATATGAATATAGATCCTGGGAGATATGGAAGAACTTGGTAGAATGATTTGGACAATAGCAGCAATATATCCGACTGTAATTGAGTGAAAAATATCAATTTTCGAAGGGCCGTAATGTTGTCAGTAATTCTCATCCCCTATACATGGGTAAAGCATATATTTATGACCCAGCTTATGTCCTACTAAGCTGTGTTTGTAGTTGTACCTTGTATTTAGGAAAGAAGGTAATTACCTAAATGATATGATTCCATCTATTTCTCTCATCAATTCACCAATATTTCATGTTCTTTTAACAAGAAACAAACCACCTATTCAACAATTAGAAAAGAATCTTAACACAGAGATATAAATTACTGATATTAGATCCTTTCTTGAAAAATTTATTGGAATAATTGAAAAAAAATATGAAAGTGGTAGAGGGGATACATTAGGATAAAATGAATCTGACCTATCAAGGAGTCTGCTGATGTTGATAATGGACTGATATTGATAATGATGTCTCTCAGGTATGGAAACATTCAGAAGCATCTTTTGAATAATGAAAGAATAATCAAATCATAATCAATTCAGTGAAACTTCTAATTCTGTTGAGTCTGTTTACAAATTAATGATTCAGAGGTGACATCAGCCAAATTGTGGACTAGGAAGTTCCAGATCCTCATTTCCACATGGAAACATTAAAAACAAAACAAAACAAACAAAACAGCAACAACAACAAAAAACTAAAGGCTGGCTAAAGAAAGTTTATAGGAGCTTTGGTAAATAATCAAAGGTCTACAGCAAACAAGTGAATGCCCAATCAAGAAAAAGTAGAATTCGAATGGTAGGAATTCCCTGGTGTTTTTACTACCATTACCCCACTCCCTTCCCTGGTGCTGTATAGTCTCAGTTTGGAGGAAACAGCAGCCCACTTTCCAATTCCCTCTGCAACCAGAGGAAGCAGAGCAATGTTCTGACTTACCTGGAGTTTGCCTGACTCCGTTTCACCTAACTTTGAGTTCAGGCAGGGAAAATCACTGGGTGCTGTTTATGAAAACTGCTGGGAATCTAAGACCCACAGACAGATACCTGGGGCTAGAGATTTTGGGTGAAGACATTTAATTAACCATCTAAGGCAGCAGGCCATTTCCTATTTCTCTAAACTGAAAGAAGCAGATCAGACCTTGTTTGCAACATTCTAATGTGTCTGGGATGGTTAAAGGACTGGTCTCTGTTTTACCTAACTTGGATCTCAGGCTGAGAAAAGTGGTGGGAAATATCAAGCACTGCTTGTAACAGGGGAAGAAGGACTACAAACCTGCAGGATCCTGGAATAAGAGATTATGGATGAAGACATACAATAGACCATATAAGTCTTCAAGGAGAAACTGGTGTGACATGCTTTGGGAAATTAAGATACTCAGAAGTAATCCTGTATATGGGAGAATTGAAAAACTCCCACACGAGCCCAGACAAGATACATTCCAGAAAAAAGCCTGAGAAGACCACAACCCTTCATCTTGGGCTGAACCCAAGGATCAAAGCACATCTAGGTAAGTAGAGCACTCCCAGTACAAAAGTGTTTATTTTTTATGCAGCCCAATTTCTTTCTTTTGTTGCTAGTGCTTTTGGTGCCATATCCAAGAACTCAGCAACAACAACAAAATATCAAAACCCAGTTTAAAAATAAAGGCAAAGGACTTGAATGGATATTTCTACAAAGAATATACACAACGTGCTGAAAAGTACTAAAAAGCAGACTCTAGGAGCAAATATCCAGAAGGGGAAGATTTTTTTGGATTTTTTCCAAAAAAAAAAAAAGAACCATACTAAAGAAAATGTATGTTATAACTTCATGCAGCAGCATGGATGAATCTTACAAATACTAATATTTAGCAAAGAAAGCCAGAGACAAAAGAGTATATACTGCATGAAATGATTTAAATAAAGCTCAGAATCTGACAATGTGAGCACTTTTTCTCTATATAGATCCTTTGCTACAATTAAAAAAAATATTTAGATTATTAACTTAAAAATCTCAGAGAAACAACCCTAAATGTCCATCAGTAGGAGAATGCATAAACAAATTTCGACTTATTCACACAATAACATACTACTCCACAACGAAAAGGAACAAACTACTGATATACACAATACAGATGAATCAGGCACACTGACATTATACTGAGAGAAGGAAGTTGTGAACAAAAAGAACATATAGTATGATTTTCATAGAAATTTTTAGAAGAGACAAAACCAATGTATGGTAAAAATTAAAAACTTTTGCTTGCATTATGTGTAGTGAGATTGGGAAATGATATGAAGGAAATTTCTGGAGTGAGAGAAGTGCTCTAGGTCTTTGTAAGGATATGAGTTACATGTTTGAGTTCTCCACCTTTATAGGATATGAGTGGGTAGAGCATTTGTCAAAATGCATTGCAATATACACTTTGGATTTGTACATTTTACTGTAACTAATTCTAACATAAAATAATAGACTATAAACAAAATGAATGGATGGATGGATGGATGGATGCATGGATGGAAGCTGCTTTTAGTTAAAAAGAAATGTGTATCCTTTGACCCCAAAATTCCACTTGTAACAAAGTGTTCTAAGGAGACAAGTGAACAGACGTTTAGATATACACCTATCTATGTATCTATCATCTATTTATTTATCATATTACACTTTTGTGAAGTTTATTTTATATTACAAAAACAGAACAATGTGTAAGTCCTCTTTTTGGGAATCACTTGAATAAAATATATGATATGACCACATAATGGAAAAGTAGGCAGCTATTTAAAATTAGATTGTAGATCGATGTTTATTAACATAGAAAGATGTCCATGAATTCTTGAGTACCAAAGATATGTGAAAATAGTCATTATAGTATTGCTCATTATATATAAATATTATTTGTGTATAGGTAAGTAGGTAGATACAGAGAGAACATATTCATGAAAAGGTAGATACAAAACAGTTAATACTATTTATTTCTAGGAGTTAGAATTCAAAGTAAATTTTACTTTAATATTTATACTTTCTCCACATCAAATTTTTTATAATAAGAATATACTACTTATACAAGCAGAGAAAATATAAAGCTGTTTTCATTCTGGAAAATATAATCCAAGTTAATTTTTAAACACAGTTTCTTTTGAAATTAATATAAAGAAATACCTAATTTCTTCTCCCAGTTAATTAAATACCACTACAGAATAATTAATTATGTAGAAAAACAGATTAACGGCAATTTCTGTGTTCTCTACCATTTATTTTGTCAGTAACAAGATTTTTTAAAATTTCTGGTATTAATAAAAAATTCTCAAAATATACAAAGTAGGTGTATTCTAATTAACTTGTCTTTTCATGATGTGTGTGTGTATGTATATAATTTTAGTTTTGAAGAGTATTCTCTTATATTCAGCATTCATATACAAAAGGCAGATGGTTGTCAAAGAGACAAGATAAGAAAAGATGTATTTGTCTACCTTCCAGAAGTGAAGATTTCTAATTAATTTTGCTATCACTTTACACATGTCACTTGAGGTAAGCTATCAACTTTCCAACTGGCAGGCTAGCTGATGAAAATTCAACCAACATTTCCAATTCCTTTTGGCATTCTTACAGGTTGCTTGATGTTATAAATAAGCAGGGAAAAAAAAGTTTAAGGGTTGATTAAATCCTGATTAGTGGAAATGTGCAATGTTCATCCTCAAGAGCCTTTTGTTATAATACATGGAAGTTTATTCTAAACTCTTTTACTCCAATGTGCTTAAGGGTAATGAATAATAGGCATTATGAATTGTGAATAGAGATAGAGATATTGTGTAGTAACGTGGATAATGAATATTTTTTAACAAATCATATGCCTAATGGTTGTTAATTAGAGAATAGAGAATATATAATAAATAAAAATGAATGATCTTTTGCCCATTTGCAGAAATCTAACCTTACTCTTTTATACATGCAAATTAATCAAAAGGTTTCAATAAGCATTTGGACATGTACAACGGTACAAAACCCCACTTCATTTACAATTGGTTCTAAGCATGTTCTGTTATTTATAGAACATCTTTTTGAAATGTCCACCATTTTTAAGGGGGTACTTCAAAAGGGTGGCTATTAATTATAGTAACTGAAAAAATCAAAGTATCTTTTCCTGAGTATTAAGCATCTTTATTTTCCAAAACAAAAATGGATTCATTTTTGTTGAATTGTTTTTAAGATTATGAAACCATAGTGTTGGAAACAGTCTCTGAGATACATATTTGCATGCAGATGATTATTGGGAAGTGCTCTCAAAAATATCATTTGTTTATGAGTGAGGGGAGGAGGTTAGACAGAGGGAGTAGTTGGACTGTTATGCAATTGAACCCAGAGGACTTTTCCTCCCAGGGAGCTATGGAGTTGGCATGGCCCTAGCAGGTATCTCAAATGGAGGCAAGGTTGTCCAACTGTTGTAACCCTTTCATCAACCAGTCATTGGTTGTGGGCTGCCCCAGGGAAAGACTTTAGCCTTTGAGGAAGCAACTACTTTCAGCTGACTACAATGCACTGGATGAATAATGGCACGGGCTTGAAGAGGGGAGGGATCTAAAATGTTTCACATAGCACAATAAAAAGTGCACAAGTAGTAACACTGCTGGAAGATGTAAACAAGAAAGTAAAAATCTCTATAATCTCACCAATCAGACATAAACAAAGTTAACTTTTTACAGTAAAACCTTGGATTGCGAGTAACTTGTTCTGTGAGTGTTCCGTAAGAAGAGCAAACATTTCTAAAAATTTTAACTTGATAAATGAGCGATGTCTTGCAATAAGAGTAATGCGTGTGCCAAACATCACATGATCACAACTGAGCCAAAGGTTCTACTCTCTTTGTCTCTCTCTCTTGCTGCGAGATTGTGGGTGTTCATCACCCATGCTCAGATGCTTGGTTTCAGGCTGTGGTGTTTGGCGGAAATCAGTGATTTTTCAGAACTTTGGAAGGTGCCCACAACTGGCAGTAATGTATTTTTTGTCACTTCACAGTACCTATGGACAGTCCTTTGCTTTTCCATACAAGAGTAAGCTTAGGAATGCTTTTCTTCATTCTAGGTCAGGCTGTCCGAAGCATAGACCCTTTCCTCTGCTGCTTTATTGCCAATTACATTAAATGCAGTATATGACAAGATTTTATTAATACTGTACTGTGGTCAAAGTCTGTGCGAGTGTATACAATGGCCCCCATGCAGAACAAGATTCCATTGAGCCAATAGATAGCAGTGATTCTGTTAGTGATGGTGAAATTAGTCTTACACAATAACCCTCCCCTCTCTTGCCTCCCTAACACCAGCCATGAAGGTTCACAAGCAAGTGCTGGTTAATTTGTTTATTTTTCTTTATATTTTGTATTTTATTTATTATTTTCAATTATATGACTGTATGGTAATTATTTTTATGTGAATATTTTTGAGTTGTGGAAAGAATCATCTGAGTTTCCATTATTTCTTATGGGGAAATTCACTTTGATATACAAGTGCTTTAGGTTACAAGCATGTTTCTGAAATGAATTATGCTCACAAACCAAGGTTTTACTATATTTGATATCTGTATATCACCCAAGCTTAAAACCCCACAAGTTATTGTTGAGTTCTCTTGTTCCCTCTCCCTCACTTTCACACACAATAAACTAGTAACTCTTGACAATTTTATATACTAAATGTTTTTTAAATCCATCCCTTCTTCCAATGTTATCTCCATTTCTATGGCCCTGATTCGGGCCCTCATCATGTCTTGCTCCACTTATAACATCTGCAGTTTTTACTGATTCCCCAGCTTATTGGCTGTTATTTCTTTCACTCCTCCTTGCCTTAGGTCTTCCTACCTGATTTTTCTTCCCAACATACACCACAATGTTTTATGATTTAATGGATTTTATTAATTGTGTTCTTTTTTCCCTGAAATATCATATCTGTGCTAACATTCCAGTCTCCTCTGCCAAACATACACAAACTTATTGCACCCCTCCTCCACACTTTGGCTCTGTGACTGACCTGTTTAACTCTTCAGCATTTCAAGCTCAGCTTTCCCTTTAAATGCCCCCAACTCTCCTCCTAAGCTGTGTTCTCAAATCAGCCTTCAGATACCTCTATTAGAACATTTACTATATTATGCTTAAAGACTTCTAATGACGTTCCATTATGTTTAGAATAAAATCCAAACTTCATACTCTGGCTTACAAAGCCTAACAAAATCTGACCTTTGCATACCTCTTCAGAATCTATCACAGTCCATCCATACTTTCCTCTTTCTGTTCTTTAATTATGTACCAATATCATTCACATTTGGCGGACTTTTTTGCTTTAGCTGTCCTCCATGCCAGGAATGTTATTTTCTCTAATCTTTACACAGCCTGATCCTTCCTGTCTTTGAGTTCTCTGGTTAAATGTCATCTGGGTGAGCTCTCTTAACCACTCCACCTTAAATAGTTACCCAGTCATCAGCATATCCCTCTTCCATTTTCTTCATGGTACTCATCACAAAGTATGAGCACTTTGGATACTGTATGTCTCCTCCACCCTTAGAATATAACACCTAGACAACAGTAAATCTATGTTTGCCTGATCTACCATCGTTTCCTTGGCATCTAGAAACTTGTCTGACACATAGTAGTCTATTGATAAATTAATGAATAAATGATTTTGTCTTTGTTTCCTATGAGACTATAGGTTTCTAAAAACTAAAACATATGCCTTAATTTGAAATCCTTGTTTATCACTAGTTCCAAACAGAAGTGCCTAGTATAGAGAACAGGTTCAAAATGATGTTGTGGAATTTCATTTCTTTATTTTTATAATTTTGGATGATGGGTTGTGGGGTTCCTAGGATCATGGCCATTTGACTTGTTTTGTGACTGCTTGTTTTACATTCTCTAAAATCTCAGAGAAAACTTCTGTAAGTTAATTCCTCATTACCCAAAAACAACTATGTTGACTTTTTTCTTTCATTCTTCTTGAAAAATACAGACCAGAATTTTTTTGGGTTTGCATGAAGAAGGTATGCTCACTGAGGTGGGATTGTTCCAGAAGGTATGGGTCCAACACAAGGAAATGGGGCTGTGGTTTGGCAGAATGAGGAAATTTGTTCCATACAAGTAGACTAGGAAAATATGTAAATACATAGAGAAAAGCAGGACTCAGATTTCTCACTGTCAGAGAAGGAAGTTACAAATATAAGAAAATAAAAGGAGAGTGCTAAGAATCAACACTGTGGTTAGGTTTCAGAATTGGAGATATTAGAGAAAATCCATGGTTTTAAAGTTTAAATAAATGAAAAGATATAGAGATAGAGAAATATATATATAAAATATAAATATAAAATATATATAAATATAAAATAAATATATATAAATATATATTTAAATATTATAAATAAATATATAAATAAACATATATAAATATATATTTAAATATATATAAATATAAAATATATATGTATAATTTTTCCAGTGAGAAGTCCTGAAATAAATAAGCAACACATATTTTGGTCTCTAATGTTACCCTCCAATGAAAGGAACCAGAGTTCCTTGGAAAAATGGAGGGATGGATGGGGATGGAATAGTACAAGCTGAGGCTATAACATCCTGTTGTAGCAGAAAGTAAGGAAGTTGAACAAATGATGGGAGCATCTTCAAAGCATGCAGAAGTTATCCTGCAGGGACTCTTATTGGCCATAGATGGGACAATGTGAATTTCAAGATTAGCAATAATATATAGATAGATAGATAGATAGATAGATAGACAGATAAAATAGAATAAATAAAATATCCAATGATCTATATTGATAAGGAAGGAAAGAAGGAAGGAAGGAAGGAAGGAAGGAAGGAAGGAAGGAAGGAAGGAAAAAGCTCTACCATAGAGTGGAATGTTAACTAATAAATATAGGAAGAAAGATGGAATTATAAAGTCACTGTTTGGCAATCATCAAAGAGATAATTCAGACACGAAATTTAAGTAGGTGCTGAAACTTCTGGATGTAGGGTTTATGAGAAGAAGAATATGCACATAATGTCAAAGGATTGCTTCAAGAATACATGTTGAATACAGAAGGAACAAGTAACTTATAACAAAAATCTAGCTGACACAACTTTAATCAAATCATCAATGTTAAAATCACCAGTAAAGGGATAAATTGAAATTTTCTACCACCTTATAAGATAAGACATACTGAAGAAAACACAACTTCTTTTTGATAGTATTCATGCCAAAAATGTATAACCTGAACCCAAGCATGAAGAAACATGAAACAAACCCAAACTGAAGTATATTTTACTAAATAACTGGCTTGTGATTTTCAAAACTGTCAAGGTTAATAAAGTCAAGGGAACCTGAGGAATTGTTCTATATTGAAGAAGACTAAAGAAAATTACATACTTAATGCAATGAATTACTCCCATTTGGATCCTTTATCTGTGAAGGACAGTGTTGGATCAATTGATGGAATTTAAATGGGGTACATGGAAAAGTTATAACCTATTGATGTTTATTTATTAATTTTGATTGTTATACTGTAGTTAAATAAGAATGTCTCCTTTTGTAGAAAATAAATGTCAAAGTATTTCTGGGTAACATGGTATCAATGTGCTCTTGATTGATTTAGGAAAAAAAGTTCTTTATATTTCTTTGCAACTTTTTTGTAATTCTGATGTTATTTCTAAAAATAATAACATTTTATTTTTTTATTTTGGAGAGAGAGAGCATAAGCAGGGTAGAGGGGCAGACGGAGAAAGAGAGAATCCCAAACAGACTCCATGCTCAGCGTGGAGCCCGACGTGGCCCCGATCTCACTTCTGAGATCATGACCTGGACAGAAATCAAGACTCGGTCGCTTAACTGACTGAGCCACTCAGGTGCCTCAGAACATTTTGTTTTTTAAAAGTTTATTTATTTATTTTGAGAGAGAGAGCAAGTGTGCACAGTCGGGGGAGGGGCAGAGAGGGAGGAAGAGACTCTCAAGCAGGCTCCATGCTGTCAGCATAGAGTCTGACACAGGGCTCAACCTCACAAACCATGAGATCATGACCTGAGCTGAAATCAAGAATTGGACACTTGGGGCACCTGGGTGGCTCAGTCATTTAAGCGTCCGACTTTGGCTCAGGTCATGATCTCCCGGTCTGTAAGTTCGAGCCCACATCAGGCTCTGTGCTGAACGCTCAGAGCCTGGAGCCTGTTTCAGATTCTGTGTCTCCCTCTCTCTCTGACCCTCCCCCATTCATGCTCTGTCTCTCTCTGTCTCGAAAATAAATAAATGTTAAAAAAATTAAAAAAAAAAAAGAATTGGACACTTAACCAACTTGAACCACCCAGGTATCCCAAGAACATTTTCAATAGAATTTTGGATCCTTCGTTGAATATTGAGCATTTATCTAGTACTTGAATGTATCTGGATTTCATCCTTTCCTGCTTCTTCAGGAACCTAGCTGACTCTGATATTCTGTCTTTTCAACTTTTTCTAAGGATTCTCCACAATATTTAGACATATTCAAGTCTCTGTAATCTTAAAATAAACAAATAAACATACAGCCAAACAAAACTTCCATGGCTCTACATACTCCTTCTAAATCCTCTATTACACAGCCAGCCTTCTTGAAAGAATAGTTTATTCATTTTTTCCACATTTTCTCTCAAACAACTTCAAATTGGCTTCCAATTCTATCATTATACTAAAACAAATCTTTTTTTTTTTTTTTTTTTTTTTTTTGTAGTAGCCAATGACCTTCCAGATGCCAAATCCAATGGTGGCCTTCAAGTCTTGTTCTGTTCAAAACTACCCTTGGTTCTGTTGCTAGAGTGATATTTCTATTCAAATATTACCACATCAATCCATTTGTTAAGGCTGTTTATTATACCCCATAGCATTTAAAATAATGTCTAATATTCTCAGTATGGCATAAAGGCCCCTTCAAGACCCGGCATCTGCCTACTTTTCCCATTTCATCTCTTGTCTCTCCCTCTCTCTCAAAGAGTATTGCTGAAATGTGTGCAATTCATTCTATCATAGTTTTAGCACTGATCTCAGTTATGGGCGTATATGAGTTGTTAAGTAAATATTCAATTAATGAGTGCCTATCATGTGATTAGAACTGTACTAGAAGCTGTGGAAAATTCAAAGAAATATTCAAAGGAATGCTTATTCAAGAACATTATTAATAATGTTATTGGTTTCATTGATAATAAAAATGCAATGAAATATTCAAAGTTAATGCCTATTAACTAGGAATCATTTCAAGTAATGTTTGTGAAATTTTTTCCCTAATATCAATAAGTTTGTTGTGGCAAAAATAACCCTTTTAAAGAAGAAATAACCTTTTAACTTAAAAATGATCAATAGAGTCATGTTAGTATTAAATAGAACTAACTGATGGGTTTTGTACCTATTATGTAATAAACTACAATATAATAAAAAGATATAGGCAAATATCATGTAAGTGTTTAATATAATTGTGGTTATTCACACATGTAACTCTCTTAAATGATAAGTTGAAACTTTTGGTGTAGTAAAGAATTTTCTCTGTTTCTCTTTTCCAGAAAACACTCCAAAAGAAAAAGAGGAATAACAGCAACAACAACTACCAGAAATACAATCTTTAATGAGACTAAAAGTATTAACCATTTAAAAAAATAGAGCAAGTATTAAAACTAGCAGTTAGAAGACAGGACAAACCTAAGCATCTGGGTTGGATGAGAACTGAGGAGAAACTAATCTGATGTAATTTCTCATAAAATTCCGGAAAAGGTCATGTTTCATAGCCATAGGAATCTCTGAGTATATGTGTGACACTACAAGGACAGAAAATAAGGATAGTGTTTGAAAATCTGAAAAAAGATAAATTAGATTCTATCCCCACACATGTGTCCTTTCTTTTGTCTCTCATTGCCAAATAACTATATATCTTCATCCTCACCCCCATGAAAGATAAAATACATTCTCTGGTATGGGTGAGATAACATATAGAAAGTAAGGAATGAAATAAAAACATATGTGCTGAAAGATGGAACTCTCATTCCTCTCACAACCAGCAATAAAATGTCATCAGCCAGGTTAATATGCACAGGTAGGAGACTGGGAGATGGTTTTGTGAAGAAACTGAACCACATGAGGAAACCTATAGGCAATGGCATGTAGGGGCCTCCCAAAATGCCAGATGACCAAATGATAATATTAGCAAAACCATGATGCAGTGAGGTAAACAAAACAAAACAAAACAAAACAAAAACACAAAAAAACAAAACCGAAAACAAAAAAAAACCTTATTAGGATGCATTTTTAAATAAAAACTGGCAACCCCAAATCACCAAAAATTACCAGAGATCCTCTAAAATAAAAGAAAAAGAAACAAAGGAAGAAATAAAAGCTTAGAGAGGTGAAATAAGAGATCCCCTGTTGTATTCCATCACAGAAGAAATAATTTGACAGTCATCCACAAACTTTGTGCCTCTGTGGGAGCTCTGGGATTTAGGTAGGAGGTTACAAAACCCCAGGGAGCTCAAGACCAAGGAGGGTCATTTTGAAAAGTCAAGCCTATGCCCAGATGGCATAATCATTAACAAAGTTCCTGGATACAGACCTAGAAATAACCGCATCCCCCTGTGGATTTAGTTACAACCCAATTTGGCCTTGGTACTGCCACAAGTACCATCTAAAAAGTGACCCAGAAGAAACCACATCTTCCTGTGCCTTAAGTGTCAGGTTCCCTGAACTCAGTCCTGGCTAGGAACCCTGAAGTGGCCCATAACATGTCTTTATGCCCTCTCAGCCACAGTCTGGGAGTAGTTGTGCTACTCAAGGACTAGAAAGGAGATATGCCAATTCATATTTCTAGAAGCAGTTCTGATGTTTTGGATCCTGAAGAAACCCTTGGTTCCAACTTTAAGTGTGATTTGAGGCCAATCCTGAATGCCCAGGGATATGCCCAATGACCCTTCAGGAACCCTTCCAGGGACTTGATAGGAGCCACACCTGATACAGACCTTTCTGCTAACCAATCTGTGGACCCTGTTGTGGACGCTGAGCCAGTATCAGTCTTCCTAGCCAAGATCTAGGAAGCAGTCCTTTCTATCCAGGGACAAGACCAGAGCCATACTTACCAAGTCCCTGATACTAGAAACAACTGTAGACTCCTACTGCAGACCCAGCAGCAGACATATGACCTAGCTTCAACCTCACTTGACTACATTACTGAGGGAAATTCTATTAGATCAAGGACCTGACAAGAGAAGATTTTACCTGCCAAAACCAATCAGTAAAGACTAGAAAAGATAATATAGGCCATATATAACAAATCCATGGCTAACACCATACTCGATGGTGAGAAATTCAAATAGCATATATTATCAGAAGCCATGGAGGTCAAAGGCAATGAAAAGACATATTTACTGTGCTAAAAGGAAAGAAATATGTATATCAATCACAAATTTTATTTTTTTTTTAATTTAAATTTTTTTTTACATTTATTTATTCTTGAGACAGAGAGAGACAGAGCATGAACAGGGGAGGGTCAGAAAGAGGGAGACACAGAATCTGAAACAGGCTCCAGGCTCTGAGCTGTCAGCACAGAGCCCAACACGGGGCTCAAACTCACGGACCACGAGATCATGACCTGAGCCGAAGTCCGCCACTATCAATCACAAATTTTAAATCCAGCAAAGCCGTCTTTCAAAAATGAGGGGGAGGGGTCCCTGGGTGGCCCAGTCTGTTGAGCATCCAACTTGATTTTGGCTCAGGTCATGATCCCAGGGCCTTGGGTCAGTCCCTGTGTGGGACTTGGGTCAGTCCCTGTGTGCATTGAGCATGGAGCTTGCTTGAGATTCTCTCTCTCTTCCTCTGCCTCTCTTCCCCCCTCACACTCTCTCTCAAATGAAATAAAATAAAATAAAATAAAATAAAATAAAATAAAATAAAATAAAATAAAATAAATATGAGGGGGAAATTAATACATTTCCATGTAAACAATAGGTGAAAGAATTTATTACTATTACATCTGTCCTACAAGAAATGTTAAAGGTTTTCCTCAGGTTGAAATGAAAGGAAATTAGGCAGTAACTCAAATCTTTATGAAGAAAGGAAGATTTCCAAAAAAGGTAAATGAGCAAATACAAAAACCAGTATTACTGTATTTTTTGTTTCTAACTACTTTTTTATAACATGATTTAAAAGACAAAAGAATAAGAAATTATAAATAAGTTAATAAGAAAGGTCCTTGAAGATGTCAGAGAATAAGGAGACCAGGATTGCTCTTGTTCCTCAAACACAGCTTTATTGAAGTCAGAACACTTGGAACACCCAGGAAATCTATCTGAAAAGTGACAGAAAAATCTCCACAGGTGGAGGCAGATAGCTTGACAAGACAGAGGGGCATGTATGTGAATTGGGGGACATAAAACAGCATGGACATGGAGGAGAGGAATTCCCATCTGTGGAGAGACCAAAGAGAGAGAAACAGAAGCTGTGGATTGTGGTTTTGTGTTAGCACAAGAGAAAAACCTCCCTAGATCACAGATTGGAGAACAAGAAATACAGAGAGTACCAGTTTCTACTTTGAAAAACAGCCTTAGGAGCTGAAGATTGATTGGAGTTTTCAAGTGTGTGACTTTCTCTGGACCAAAGCCGCCACCAAGTGCATGTGGCTGGGGGGGACAAGAGCGGGTCCCAGGGCACTGTAGCCATCGCAGGAACACACTGGGACAGAGAAGTCCCCTCCCTTGAGTACTTTCGGAAGCGGGTATATTGTCCCCTAAAGGACAAAAGACCCTGAAGGCATCAGCCATATCAGCAGGGCAGAGTGGCACTACCCCAGAACCAGTCTATGAGGTGAATGATCCTTTAAGACATTGGGTTTTGAATCCCAGCCAAGCACCTGGAAGTGCGGGAGACTGTGGAACAGGACAAGCTGGCCACCCGTGCTACTTTGTGAGAGCTGCCTGAACAGCCTGGTTTGAGATACTGGTCCAGGGAGGAGAGATTGGTGTGTCTCCATTTTTCTCCCCATAACCAACACGGTGGGGCTTCAGGGAACAACAGCAACCCCCAGGGGATGTGGGACTTGCTTACACCAAACCACCTCCCCTCTCCGTGCCTGGCAGCTTATCTACTGGAGCCAAACTAACACTGACTGAACCAGATGGCCTCTCCTCCATACCAGCACAGCCACTGGTCCCAGGCATCAACAGAAAACTGACCTGTGGTTAATAGACTGTTGCTTTTAAATTCTCTTTCTTTTTCTTTCCTTCTCCTCTTTTCTCTTCATGTTCTTTCTACCTTCTTCTGTTTTTCCTTTGGAATCAGGCTCATAGCTTCTGATTTCATTTTTGGACAATTCTTCTTCTTCATATATACATATATATATATATATTCTTTTTTCTTTCATTATCTGCTTTGATTAATCAGGCATTTTACTCTTATATTTATACCTTTTCTATTTCTCCTACTTCTGTATTTTCCTTTCTTTCTCTGAATTAAGCTTTATAGCTTCTTTGATTTTTGCTTAGTCTTTTTTTTTCTTTCTTTGCCCCTTTCATTTTCCTCTTTGTATAGGATCAGGTACCCTGCCCATTCCTTTCTTTCAAGGTTACTTCAATAAACAAATCAAAGCACACATGGTGGAAGGTGGAAACAATCCACCACTACAAGTAAAGAGGATCTTCGTAGAGGACAGACCACTGGGATAGAACAGCCAAATATGCAACAGCAGAGTGCATTCAACACACTCCAAGAACACTTCCTAAAGTTCCAGGCCTTGGACAGTATATGACCCTTTTTTAATATAGTAGTTTTCATACATGCAGGATACATAACAAGCTATCAAAACACGTAAAAGACAGAAGCCTAGCTAAAATGATCAAATCGATGAATTCTCCACAAAGAAATTCCAAGAAGAAATGATAACCAGAAAATTGCTCAAAACACATAGAAGCAATATATCTGAACAAGAATTTAGAATAAGACTAAATAGCCAAGCTTGAAAAAAGCATAGAAAATAACAGAGAATCTATTGCTGCAGAGATCAAAGACCTAAGAACTAGTCACAATAAATTAAGAAATCTTATAAATGAGATGCAAAATAAACTAGATATAATGACAGTGAGGATGGAAGGATCAGAGAAGAGAATAGGTGAAATTGAAGATAAAATTATGGAAAATGATGAAGCTAAAAAAAAAAAGAGGGAGAGGAAATTACTAGACCATGGAGGGAGAATTAGAGACCTAAGTGATTCAATGAAATGAAATAATATCTGTATCATAGAAGTTCCAGAAGAAAAAGAGAGAAAGAAAGGAGCAGACGGTTTATATGAACAAATTACAGCTGAGAACTTCCCTAATCCGGGAGGGGAACCAGGCATCCAAGTCCAAAAGGCACAGAGAACTCCTTTCAAAATCAACAAAACAGGTCAACACCATGATATATCATAATGAAACTGGCAAAAAAAGAAAGACAAAGAGAGAATTCTGAAATAAGTTAGGGGCAAACAGGTCTTAACCTACAAGACACATATGGTTAGTAGCAGACCTGTCCACTGAAACTTGGCAGGCCAGAAGGGAGTGGCAGGAAATAATGTGCTGAATAGGAAAAACATGCAGGCAAAATACTTTATCCAGCAAGGCTGTCATTCAGAATAGAAGGAGAGATAAAGGCTTTCCCAGAAAAATAAAAACTAAAGGAGTTCATTACCACTAATCCAGCCCTGCAGGAGATCCTAAGGGGCACTCTGTGAGTGGAGAGCAGCAAAGACTACAAAGGATCAGAGACATAACCACAAGCATGAAACCTGCAGGTAACACAATGACATTAAATTCATAGCTTTCAATAATTACTCTGAATGTAAATGGACTATATGTCCCAATAAAAAGACATAGGGTATCAGAATGGATAAAAAATAATAATATCCATGTATATGATTCTCACAAGAGACTCATTTTAGACATCAAGACACTGCAGATTGAAAGTGAGGGGATGGAGAACCATCTATCATGCTACTGGACTTCAAAGAAAGCTGGAGTAGCCAAACTTATATCAGACAAACTAGATTTTAAAACAAAGACTGTAACAAGAGATGAAGAATGGCATTATATCATAATTAAGGGGTCTATCAATCAAGAAGACCTAACAATTGTAATGTTTATGACCCAACATGGAACACCCAAATATATAAATAAATTAATTACAAACATAAATAAATGTATAGATAATAATACCATGATTGTAAGATACTTTAATACTCCACTTACAACAATGGGCAGATCATAAAGGCAGAAAATCAATAAGGAAACAATGGCTCCGAATAACACATTGGGCCAAATGGACTTAGCAAATATATTTAGAACGTTTCATCCAAAAGAAGCAGAATATACATTCTTCTCTAGTGCACATGGAACATTCTCCAAAACAGATTACATACTGGGTCACAGAACAGCCCTCAACAAGTATAAAAGGGTTGAGACCATAATATGCATATTTTCAGATCACAATGCTATGAAACTTGAAATCAACTACAAGAAAAAATTTGGAAAGCCCCCAAATTTATGGAGGCTAAAGAACATACTACTAAATAATGAATGGTTCAACCAGAAAATTAAAGAAGAAATGTAAAAATAAATGGAAGCAAATGAAAATGAAAACTCAACACCTCAAACCCTGTGGGATGCAGCAAAGACTGTCTTAAGAGGAAAATACATTGCAATTCAGGCCTATCTTAAGAAGCAAGAAAAGTCCCATATACAAAACTTAACTTCACACCTAAAGGAGCTAGAAAAGCAGCAGATAAGAAAACCCAAAGCCAGCAGAAGAGAAATAATAAAGATTAGAGCAGAATACTCAATATAGAATCTAAAAAACAGTAGAACAGATCAATTAATCTAAGAGTTGGTTTTTTGAAAGAATAAACAAATTTGATAAACCCCTAGCCAGACTTCTCAAAAAGAAAAGAGAGAGGACACAAATAGGTAAACTCACAAATTAAAGAGGAGAGATCACAACCACCACCACAGAAATACAAACAATTATTAGAGAATACTATGAAAAATTATATACTAACAAACTGGACAATCTGTAAGAAATGGACAAATTCCTAAACACTCACACACTACCAAAACTCAAATGGGAAAAAAAAAGAAAATTTTAAGAGACCCAAAACTAATGAAGAAATTGAATCAGTTATCAAAAATACCCCACAAATAAGAGTCCTGGGCCAGATGGCTTCCCAGGGGAATTCTACCAGACATTTAATACAGAGTTAATACTATTCTTCTCAAGCTGGTCTAAAAAATAGAAATGGAAGAAAAGCTTCCAGACTCATTCTATGAGGACAGCATTACCTTGATTCCAAAATGAGACAAAGAGCCCATTAAAAAGGAGAATTATGGGTCAATACCCCTGATGAACTTGGATGCAAAAATTCTCAACAAAATATTACCAAATCAAATTCAATGGTACATTAAAAGAATTATTCACTATGATCAAATGGAATTAAGTCCTAGGCTGCAGGACTGGTTCAATATTTGCAAATCAATCAAAGTGATACATCACATTAATAGATGAAAGGATAAGAACCATATGATCCTGTCAATAGACACAGAAAGCATTTGACAAAATTCAAGAGGCTTTCTTAATAAAAACCTTCAAGAAAGTCATGATGGAAGGAACATACCTTAACGTCATAAAAGCCATATATGAAAAGCCCACAGCTAATATCATCCTCAATGGGGAAAAGCTGAGAGCTTTTCCCTGATATCAGAAACATGACAGAGATGTCTATTCTCACCAGTGTTGTTTAACATACTGTTGGAAGTCCTAGCCTCAGCAATTAGACAACAAAACAAAATAAAAGGCATTCAAATTGGCAAAGAAGAAGTCAAACTTTCACCATTCGCAGATGACAAGATACTCTACATGGAAAACATGAAAGACTCCACCAAAAACTGCTAGAGCTGATACATGAATTCAGCAAAGTCATGGGATATAAAATCAATGGACAGAAATTGGTTGCATTTCTATACACCAATAATGAAGCAACAGAAAAATATCAAAGAATCAATCCCATTTGCAATTGCACCAAGAACCATAAAATATCTAGGAATAAACCTAACTACAGAGGTAAAAGACCCATACACTGAAAACTATAAAAAGTTTATGAAAGAAATTGAAGACCCAAAGACATGGAAAAACATTCCATGGTCATGGATTGGAAGAACAAATATTGTTAAAATGTTGATACTACCTAAAGCAAATCAATCTACATATTCAATGCAATCCCAATCCAAATAGCACCAGCATTCTTCACAGAGCTGGAACAAACAATCCTAAAATTTGCATGGAACCACAAAATATCCTGAATAGCCAAGGTAATGTTGAAAAAGAAAACTGAAGCTGGAGGCATCACTATCCCAAAGTTAAGCCTATATTACAAAGCTTTAATCCATCATCAAGGCAGCATGGTACTGGCACAAAAACAGACACATAGATCAATGGAACACAATAGAGAACCAAGAAATGGACCCACATATGTAAGGCCAACTAATCTTTGACAAAGCAGGAAAGAATACCCAATGGAAAAAAAAGACAGTATCTTCAGAAAATGGGGTTGAGAAAACTGGACAGCCATATGCAGAAGAATGAGCCTCAACCACTTTCTTACACAATACACAAAAGTAAACTCAAAATGTATGAAAGACCTGAATGTGAGACAGTAAACCATTAAAATCCTACAAGAGAAAACAGTCAACAACATCTTTGACCTTGGCCACAACAACTTCTTACTTGACGTGTCTCCGAAGGCAAGGACAATAAGAAGAAAAATGAACTATTCCAACCTAATCAAGATAAAAAGCTTCTGCACAGCAAAGGAGAAAATCAAAACTAAAAGGCAACTGATGTAAATTAAAGAATAATTTTATATAGATACACAATAAAGTCCACTGAGATAGATTTAAATTTCATTAAATGTATAAATTAATTTGGGGAGAGTTCACATGTATATAGTATTAAGATTTTCCATTTTTACAAGAGAAAAGAGGCAGCAACCTCTTTGACCTCAGCCAAAGCAACTTCTTACATGACATGTCTCTGAAGGCAAGGGAAATAAAAGCAAAAATGAACTATCGGGACCTCATCAGTATAAAAAGCTTCTTTCTGCACAGCAAAGGAAACAATCAACAAAACTAAAAGGCAACTGATGGAATGGGAGAATATATTTTCGAATCACATATTGGATAAAGGATTAATATCCAAAATCTATAAAGAACTTATCAAACTCAACACCCAAAAAACAAATAATCCAGTGAAGAAATGGGCAGAAGACATGAATAGACACTTTTCCAAAGAAGACATCCAGATGGCAAACAGACACACGAAAAGATGCTCAACACTGCTCATCATCAGGGAAATACAAATCAAAACCACAATGAGATACCACCTCATACCAGAGTGGCTAAAATTAACAATTCAGGAATCAACAAATGTTAGCAAGGATGTGGGAAAAGGGGAACCTTCTAGCACTATTTGTGGGAGTGTAAACTGGTGCAGCCACTCTGGAAAACAGTGTGGAGTTTCCTCAGAACATTAAAAAAGAATTACCCTATGTCAGAGTAATTGCATTACTAGGAATTTATCCAAAGTATACAAGAGTACTGATTTGAAGGCACACATGCACCCCAATGTTTGTAGCGATGCTATCAATAATAGCCAAATTATGGAAAGAGCCCAAATGTCCATAACTGATGAATAAAGAAGATGTTGTATATATACATAATTGAATACTAGGTGATGAAAAATAATGAAATCTTGCCATTTGCAACAACCTGGATGGAACTGGAGGGTATTATGCTAAGAAAATCAGTCAGAGAAATATATCATATGGTTTCACTCATATGTAAAATTTGAGAAACTTAACAGGTGACCATAGGGAAAGGGAAGGAAAAATAAGATACAGAGAGGGAGACAAACCAGAAGCAACTCTTAAATACAGAGAATAAACTGAGGGTTGATGGGGGTGGAGCTTGGGAAGTGGGGCAAATGGGTGATGAACATTGAGGAGGGCACTTGTTGGGAGGAGCATTGGGTGCCGTATGTAAGTGATGAATCACGGGAATCTACTCCTGAAGACAAGACTACACTGTATGTTAGCTAACTTGACAATAAAAAAATAAGTTTATGGGAACTCACTTTATGAAGATGTAACTTGTGACAATAATAACATGAGAAAAAGTAGGGTGTATAGAAGTAGAATTTTTATATATTCAGCAGTTAATTCGGTATCAATTCAAATTAGATTGTTATACATTCAGGATGTTAAATGCAAATCCAATGGTGACAACAGCAAAAATATAGAATATACTCAAAAGGAAATTAGAAAGGAATCAGAAGTGTTCACTACAATAAAACCACTGAATGCATAAGAACGTAGTTGTGAAGGAAAAGGTGGACCAAAATATCTGTAAAGCATACAGAAAAAAATTGGCAGGGGCACCTGGGTGGCTCAGCCGGTTGAGTGTCAGACTCTTGGTTTCTGTTCAGGTCATGATCTCACAGTTTCATGCCTTTGAGCTCCATGTCAGGCTCTGCTCTGCTAACTATTCTGTCTTCCTCTCTCTCTGCCCCTCCCCCACTCACACTGTCACTGTCTCTCTCAGAATAAATAAATAAACTTTAAAAAAAATTAAAAAATTCCTGACCAACTAATACAATGCTATTAGGAGTGAAGCATTTGGGAAGCTTAGTACCCTAATAAAGGAGATTCCAGAGAACTTCCTTGCCTGTTCCACAATGCAAGGTTACAGCAAGAAGATAGCCATCTATGCACCAGGAAGCAGTCTCTAAATCTGCTAGTGTCCTGATCTTGGACTTCCTAACCACCAGAATTCTGAGAAATAGATTTCTGTTGTTTTTAAGCTACCAAGTGTATGATAGTTTTGTTATAGCAACCTGAATTACCTAAGACACCACCCAAACAACGAGAATACACATTATTCTCAAATACATATGTAAAATTTTCCAGAATAGATCATATATTATACCACAAAACAAGTCTCAATAAATTTAAAAATATTTAACACAAAGTATCTTCTCTGTCCACAATGGAATAAATCTGAAAACAATAAAAGAAGGAACATTGAAAATGCACAAATATGGGGGCGCCTGGGTGGCGCAGTCGGTTAAGCGTCCGACTTCAGCCAGGTTACGATCTCGCGGTCTGTGGGTTCGAGCCCCGCGTCGGGCTCTGGGCTGATGGCTAGGAGCCTGGAGCCTGTTTCCCATTCTGTGTCTCCCTCTCTCTCTGCCCCTCCCCCGTTCATGCTCTGTCTCTCTCTCTCCCAAAAATAAATAAACGTTGAAAAAAAATTAAAAAAAAAAGAAAATGCACAAATATGTAAAAACTTTTAAAGCTGACTCTTAAAGACCAATGGGTCAGAGAAGAGATCACAAGAGAAATTAGAAAGTACTTAGAGATTAATAACAACAAAAATACAACATCCACAACATACAGGTGCAGTGAAGTTAACACTCAGAAGGGAATTTATAGTTAATCTTTCAATTAAAAAAAGAAAGATTTCAAATGAATAATCTAATATTACATATTGAGGAACTAGAAAAAGAAGAGAATCCTTAACATAAAGCTAGCAGGATGAGTGAAATCATTAATAATATGGTATAATTATTTATAATCAATCAAATAAGTATATTAATAATGAATAAATAAATAAATAAATAAACTGACCAGAAAAAGAGAAGATAACTAAAACCATAAAGGAAAATGGGGACATTAATACCAACCTTACATAAATAAAATGACATACCAGAATGCTATGAGTAACTGTACATTGGTAAATTATATAACTTAGATGAAATGGACACATTCCTAAAAATACACAAATTACCTAAACTGACTGAAATTGAAGTAGATAATCTCAACAAACCTATAACAACTAAGAGACTGAGTCAATAATCAAATATTCCCAATAAAGAAAATGCAAGACTAAATGGCTTCACCAGTGAATTCTTCCAAATATTTAAAGAAAAGTTAACATAAATCCATCTTAAACTTTTTATGAGCCCAGCATTACCCTGATTCCAAAGCCAGAGAAAGATGTAGTGAGAAAATTAAACTACAAGCCAAAATGTCTTATGAATATAGATGTAAAAAAACTCAGTATTTCATTATCAGACTCAATTCAATAGAGTATTAAAAGAGTTACATACCATGACCAAGAAGGATTTATTCCAGGAATGTATGATGGTCCAATGTAAGAAATCCAATCAATATATCACACACAAATTCTAAATTGATACAAAAAGTATATTTAAGAAACCCAACATGTTTTTACAATAAAAACACTCAGGAAAGTAGGAATAGAAGGAAACTTCCTCAACATGATAAAGGGTATTCATGAAAAACCCCAAACTAACATTTTATTCAATGGTAAAGGGTTTAAAACTGTTCCCCTAAGATCAGGAACCACAAGGATGCATATTTCATCATGCTACTCAACATTGTATTGGAAGTTCCGGCCAGAGCAATTACACAGTAAAAACAAATAAAAGGCATCCAGATTGTAAAGGAAGAATTATAACTATCTGTATTCACAGCTGAATTGGTGACTGTATAGAAAATCCCAAAGGATCCACAAGAAAGCTATTAGAGCTAATAAATTATTTCAGCAAAGTTACAGGGTATAAGATAAACACATAAATATCAGTTGTGTCTCTACCAACAATGAACAATCGAAAAAAAGAATTAAGAAAATAATTTCATTTACAATAGCATCTAGAAAAATGAAATTCCTAGGGATAAACATAATCAAGATGGTGAATGAATTTGACCCTGAAAAGTACAAAACATTGCCAAAAGAAATTGAAGAAATCCTAAGTAAATGGACAGACATCCTGTGTTCATGCCCAGAAAGACTTGACATTGTTAAGGTGTCAGTACTACTCAAAGTGCTCTACAAATTCAGTGCAATCCTCATTAAAAATCCAACAGCCTCAAAACTACAATGTGATACCACCTCACACCTGTCAGAATGGCTAAAATCAAAACCATAAGAAACAACAGGTGTTGGTGAGGATGTGCAGAAAAATGAACCATCTTGCAGTGTTGGTGGGACTACAAACTGGTGTAGCCACTCTAGAAAACACTATGGAGATTGCTTGAAAAGTTACAAATAGAACTACTCTATGACCCGGCATTTCACTACTGGGTATTTGTTCAAAGAATACAAAAATACTGATTCAGAGGGATACATGCACCTTGATGTTTATAGCAGCATTATCAACAATAGCCAAATTATGGAAAGAACCCAAATGTCCATCGACTGATGAATGAATACAGAAGATGTAGTATGTGTGTGTGTGAATACGTGTGTGTGTATATTACTCAGCCATAAAAAAGAATAAAATCTTTCCATTTGCAATGACATCGATGCAGCTAGACAGTATTATGCTAAACAAAATAAGTCAGTCAAAGAGAGACAAATGCCATATGGTTTCACTCATATGTGGAATTTAAGAAACAAAACAAATGAGCAAAGGGGGAAAAAAGAGGGAGAGAGACAAACTATAAAAGAGACTCTTTTTTTTTTTGAGAGACAGACAGACAGAGCATGGGTGCAGGGGAGGGGCAGAGAGAGAGAGGGAGACACAGAATCCAAAGCAGGTTCCAGGCTCTGAGATGTCAGCACAGAGCCGGACTGGGGCTTGAACTCACAAACTGCAAGATCATGACATGAGCCGAAGTCAGACGCTTAACCAACTGAGCCACCCAGGCACTCCAAAGAGACTCTTAACTATAGAGAAAAAAAAAACCTGATGATTACCAGAGAGGATGTGGGTGGGGGGTTGGAGGAAATAGGTGATAGGAATTAAAGAATGCACTTGTAGTGTTGAGCACTGGGAAATGTATGGAATTATTGAATCAGTATATTGTATACCTGTTAACTAACCAGAATTTTAATAAAAACTTAAACTTAAAAAAATTAAAAATAAAGAAATGCTTACCTATAGGAAAAATACCAGCATAATTAATCATTTAGTAAAATTATTTATTCACTGTTTTTTTTCTCTTTTTTAACGTTTATTTATTTTTGAGACAGAGAGAGACAGAGCATGAACAGGGGAGGAACAGAGAGAGAGGGAGACACAGAATCTGAAACAGGCTCCAGCCTCTGAGCTGTCAACACAGAGCCCGACGCAGGGCTTGAACTCACAGACCGTGAGATCATGACCTGAGCCGAAGTCGGCCGCTTAACCGACCAAGCCACCCAGGCGCCCCTAAAATTATTTAATAAATTGGGTATATAATATGTCAAAAGGAAAAACACATTTAAATACTAATCATTAATACTATGAAAGTATATATATATATAATTATGATATAGCATTAAGGGAAAATAATAGAACAAAAACCAATATGTAAACTGAGTAAATTGATGTAAAAATCTCTGTTGTATTAGAATGCGAGGATTTATGTGTTCTTTGTTATTATTTTTTCATTTATCTTAAATGCTAAGCTTTGTGGAACTAAAGTGTCATGTCTTTCTAATTATTCATACACCAGGTCAGAGATTAAACCTGCAGTTACAGGTTGAAGGTATCCAACCAAGCAGAAAGAAGGGACAATGAGGCTGAAAAACATCTAGCTAGACCTGATGATCAGAATCTCTGGGTTATCATTAGGGGCAAGGGTACAGTGGATTGAGAAAAGCTGAGACTCAGCACAAGGAATTACTGAAAGAAGGTCAGAGGAAAAGCTTCGTAACAATGAGATATAGAACCCCTCAAGTCAAATTTTGGCTACTGTGACTGTTCAAAGATCATCATTGTCGTAGATCTAGACATTTATGGGTTAATCCTTTAAAATGTCAGGATTTGAGTGAAAAAGACTACGAAATCCCTGGTGGCTTATGTTTATAGTTTAGTGTGATTTCTTGTTTTCTTCTGTTTGGTTTGGCTTGTTTTACTTTTAAGTTCTTTTTGGTAGGCAGTTTAGATTCTAAATGAAGTTTGAACATATTTGTGTATGAACATTTCTTTGCATCCTAATGAAAACATGCTACCAAGGTGCCTTGTTGTAGCACTGAAATTTATCTCAGGTAACAGGGAGCACGGAAACCAACTGCTCTTTTAGGCCAAGCAAGTCAGAGAACCTGAGCATCAGAAAAGCCCATTATGAAATGTATGCTCTAGAATCATAACTTGAGCAACGTTTTGAAAATGTCCAATTGTATCATGAAAGCATGGATTGATCAAAGGTAACACTGGCAGGCTTAGAATATTGTTGTGACAATCATGTGCTAGTTCATATATCCTAATCAATCATGCAGATTTTTGATTAATCCTAATTGTTTTATTATGGTTCCTAGCAAGCAACAACACAGCAGTCAGGAATCACCAGTATAATTGACTTAATCAGTTCCTTCATAATCTTCCTTGAGATTTTTAGAGTAAACCAACATTCAGCTCACTTAAATAAGTGCAAGAAGATGTGCCATGCAAAAAATTAATGCTTTAATATCAGAAGTAAATTTTCTCAAATACTACTTTGTAAATCAATGAGTTATTTTTAAATGCCAAAGTCTTTTCACTTAAGTGTTCAATGAGAGACGACTATAGGAGTAAAAAAGAGGAAGAGAATAGTCGTATATCAACCTAAAACTTTAAGAAATCTGTTTATCTCTGGATAATAAAAGGTGAGAAAAAAAATTTCAACTATAATAAACATTATTTCAAAAAGAGTAAACTTTCAAAAATGGATTTTCTATCAACTGTTTTGCAAAATCTCTTGAAAAAAGCAAGAATCATATAACTATTAGATTATTAATGGTTTTAGCATCTTCATCAATACATCTAGAAAATGCATTATGATTAAACAAACATTACTTTGATTGTAGTATTATGGAGAAGGAAAAGCCAACTCAGAAATTTTTCTGAGCTCAATTTTACAAGCTTATAATTCTATATATTGTATAAACCAACCGATGACAAAATTATAATGAACTTGTGAATACTAGGATGGACGATGAATTTGCCAAATTCTTTTTCCAGATAAATTATATTGAGATCTTTTCTTCATGGGCCACTTTTGTGGATATGTTTGTTTGAATTCAAGAGAAAAAAGTATTGGCCAAATTATTTGTTAGTATCTTCAAATTATTTCAAAGCCTTAATGAAAGATACAAGGAAAAAATAAATAAAACAGTACATACAAATAAGAATATAGTTGTCATAACACGTAAAAATATGGTATACAATGCAATATTTGATAAGCATTTTGAGTGAATATCCTATTAGGATTGTTAGAGTAATGAAAGTTAGTTTTTCTAGATCATATCAGTCCATATGTTCTCATAGAGAAAGCTCTCCCTTCAGCATTCATTATATAGTTCTTTCATAAAATATTATCATTTCATAAATTACTATACTAATTTAGAGCAATAAATCCTACCTTAATTAATATGGCTTCCCCAAACAGTTAAATATTTCTCCAGCATATATTAGCATATATAACTTGTTACAAACTAAATGATATAAATATAGAAAGTGGAAAAAAAACTACTCTCACAGTCTACAAAACCAAGTGTAATTTTACTTATATTAAATCTATTTCTAGTTTTGAAAATGAGGAATTATTATATGTTTTCAAATATAATGCAAAATTACTTATTGAATATAAGTCTAAGAAAGAGGAAAATTAGGAAGAAATTTGCCCTTTTAGCAAATAATAGTAATGAAAAGAGCTATTATTTCTCAAATACTTACCCTGGCTTCACAAGCACTATGGTGGGTATTTTACAATTGTTATCTAATCTAATCTTCAAAATAACCCAGTGATATAGGTGTATTGGTCACATTTATAGAAGACCAAACTCATTTAGCAAAACTTCCTGTTCACATTTTTCTTACTCCTATGTTCCACCCCCAGTCATTTCCAAAGACTACTTATACAGTCAAATCAGAAAATTGAGGCACATTTATGTTTTATTTTTTTAAGTTTATGTATTTATTTTGAAAGAAAGGGATAGAGCACACAAGCAGAAGGGAAGAGAAAGAGAGGGAGAGAGAATCCCAAGCAGGCTACACACTGCTAGCACAGAGTCTGATGCAGGGATCAAACCTGCGAACAGTGAGATCATGGCCTGAGCTGAAGTCAAGAACTGGATGCTCAACTGACTGAGACACCCAGATGCCCCTGCACATTTATATTTTATTTTTTTTTAATTTTTTTTTCAACGTTTATTTATTTTTGGGACAGAGAGAGACAGAGCATGAACGGGGGAGGGGCAGAGAGAGAGGGAGACACAGAATCGGAAACAGGCTCCAGGCTCTGAGCCATCAGCCCAGAGCCTGATGCGGGGCTCGAACTCATGGACCGCGAGATCATGACCTGGCTGAAGTTGGACGCTTAACCGACTGCGCCACCCAGGCACCCCTAAATAATTTTTTAATCTAAGTTTTTGTGTGTGTGTCATAAAAATATTTAAAAAATCTCTTTTAGGAATGAAAACTTTGTACAAATCAGAAGTTTATATATATATATATAAACATTTATTTATTTATTTATTTATTTATTTATTTATTTATGAATTAATTTATTTTGAGACAAAGAGAGACAGACAGAGCAGGAGTGAGGGAGGGGCAGAGAGAGAGGGAAAGAGAGAATCCCAAGCAGGCTCTGCATTGTCAGCACAGAGCCCCATAATGAGACTCAATCTCAGGAACCATGAGATAAGATTTGCCCAAGATCACCAAAAAAGAGGTTGACAGAGCTGACACTTGAACTCAAGTTTCCTCATTCCTGGGCCAGAAATGTAGACCTGTTTTTCTTTGTTCATTGAAGCTGGTCAGCCCCAAAATGTTGGAGTCAACCTTGATTCCTTTCTTTCTGTCACACCACATGGGGATCCTGGCATATCTGACCTCAAATACATCCCCTATGCCATAACTTCCCTGTCACTGATGTGTGCCCAGCCTATACCATGCCTTATCTGGCTTCCTAAAAGAACAGCCTAATGTTCAGACTCCCTTTCTTGCCCCACAACATTCTACTCTCAACTCAGTAATCAGGGGGATCCTGTTAAACCTAAATCAGATCATGTCCCTCGCTCTGCTTAGAACTATCGATGGCTCCCTTTTCACTCACAGTAAAAGCCGAGTCCAGGGGAATTCTACCAAACATTTAAAGAAGAGTTAGCACCTATTCTTTTGTAGGTGTTCCAAAAAATAGAAATGGAAGGAAAACTTCCGAATTCATTCTACAAGGCCAACATTGCTTTGATTCCAAAACCAGACAAAGACCCCACTAAAAGGAGAACTATAGACCAGTTACCCTGACAAACATGGATGCAAAATTCTCAAGAATCCAGCAATACATTAAAAGAATTATTCACTATGATCAAGTGGGATTTATTCCAGAGCTGTAGCACTGGTTCAATATCTGCAAATGAATCAACGTGATACATCATATTAACAAAAGGATAAGAACATTATCCTCTCAACAGATGCAGCAAAAGCATTTGAAAGAACGCAGCATCCTTTCTTGATAAAAACCCTCAAGAAAGTAGGGGATAGAATAAACATACCTCAAGATCATTAAGGCCATATATGAAAGACACATAACTAATATCATTGTCAAAGGGGGAAAAACTGAGAGCTTTCTCCCTGAGGTCAGAAACACGACAGGGATGTCCATCTCACCACTGTTGTTCAACATTGTGTTGGAAGTCCTAGCCTCGGCAATCTGACAACAAGAAATAAAAGGCATTTAAATCAGTAAGGAAGAAGTCAAACTTTCACTTTTTGCAGATGACATAATAATGTACGTGGAAAATCCAAAAGACTCCACCAAAAAAACACAAACTGCTAGAACTGATACATGAATTCAGCAAAGTTGCAGGATATAAAATCAAGGTACAGATACCTGTAGCATTTCTATAAACCAATAATAAAGCAGTAGAAAGAGAAATCAAGGAATCGATCCCATTTAAAATTGCACCGAAAACCATAAAATACCTAGGAACAAACTTAACCAAAGAGGTAAAACATCTGTACAAGTATAAGTACAAGTACTTGTACAGTACAAGTATCTGTAAAAGTATAAAAGCTTATTAAAGAAATTGAAGAAGACACAAATAAATGGAAAACACTCCATGCTTATGGATTGGAAGAACAAATAATGTTAAAATGCTGATACTACCCCATTCAATCTACATATTCAATGCAATCCCTATGAAAATAACATCAGCATACTTCACAGAGCTAGAACAAACAACTCTAAAATCTGTATGGAACCACAAAAGACCCCAAATAGTGAAAGTAATGTAAAAAAAAAAAAACACTAAAGCTAGAGGCATCACAATCCTGGACTTTAGCCTGTATTACAAAGCTGTAATCATCAAGGCAGTGTGGTACTGGCACAAAAAAAAGACACATAGATCAGTGGAACACAATAGAGAACCCAGAAGTGGATCCACAAATGTATGGCCAGCTAATCTTTGACAAAGCAGGAAAGAATATCCAACAGAAAAAAAGACAGTATCTTTAGAAAATGGGGTTGACAAAACCGGACAGCAATATGCAGAAGAATGAACCTTGATCACTTTCTTACACCATACACAAAAATAAACTCAAAATAGATGAAAGACTTAAATGTGAGACAAATGTAAGAAACCATCAAAATCCTACAGGAGAAACACGCAACAACATCTTTGACCTCAGCTGCAGCAACTTCTTACTAGACATGTCTCTGGAGGCAAGGAAAACAAAAGCAAAAATGAACTATTGGGACCTCATCAACATAAAAAGCTTCTGCACAGTGAAGGAAACAATCAAGAAAACTAAAAGGCAACCAACAGAATGTGAGATGTTTGCAAATGACATACTGGATAACAGGTTAGTATCTAAAATGTATAAAGAACTTACCAAACTCAACACCTGAAAAACAAATAATCCAGTGAAAAAATGGGCAGGAGACATGAATAGACAATTTCCCAAAGAAGACATCCAGCTGGCTGACACATCACTCATCATGGAAATACACATCAAAAGCATGGTGAGATATCACCTCACATCTGTCAGAATGGCTACAATGAAAAACTCAGAAAACAACGGATGTTAAACTGAAAATTGTACTACTAAGAATTTATCCACAGAATACAGGTGTGTTGTTTCAAAGGGACACATGAACCCCCATGTTTATAGCAGCACTATCAATAATAGCCAAAGTATGGAAAGATCCCAAATGTCTATCGATGGATGAATGGATAAAGAAGATATGGTATATATATACAGTGGAGTATTATTCAGCAATCAAAAAGAATGAAATCTTGCCATTTGCAACTACGTGGATGGAACTGGAGGGTATTATACTAAGTGAAATTAGTCATTCAGAGAAAGACAAAAATCATATGACTTCACTCATATGAGGACTTTAAGAGACAAAACAGATGAACATAAGGGAAGGGAAACAAAAATCATATGAAAACAGGGAGGGTGGCAAAACAGAAGAGATTCCTAAATATGGAGAACAAACTGAGGGTTGCTGGAGGGGTTGTGGGAGGGAGGATAGGCTAAATGGGTAAGGGACATTAAAGAATCTACTCATAAAATCATTGTTTCACTATATGTTAACTAATTTGGATATAAATTTTAAAAAGTAAAAAATAAAATAAAAAAAAGAAAACAACAGATGTTGGTGAGGATGCAGAGAAAGGGGAACCCTCTTGCATCGTTGGTGGGAATGCAAACTGGTGCAGCCATTCTGGAAAACAGTATGGAGGTTCATCAAAAAATTAAAAATAGATCTACTCTATGATCCAACAATTGCACTACTAGGTATTTATCCAAAGGATAAAAAAATGTTGATTTGAAGGGGCACATGCATCAACAATAGCCCAGTTATGTAAAAAGCCCAAATGTCCATCAATTGATGAATGGATAAAGAAGATGTGAGATATATATATACATATATATATATATATATATATATATATATATATATAGTGGAATATTATTTGATGTTCAAAAAAAATAAAAGCTTGTCATTTCCAGCAATGTGATTGGAACTGGACTGTATTATGCTAAGTGAAATAAGCCATACAGAGAAGGATAAATATCATATGATTTCACTCATATGTGGAATTTAAAAAAGAAAACAGATGAACATATGGAAAGGAAGGAAAAATAAGATAAAAAGAGACAGGGAAGCAAACCATCAGAGATCCTTAAATACAGAGAACAAACTGAGGGTTGCTAAGGGGTGTGGAGTGGGGGATGGGTTAAATGGGTGATAAGCATTAAAGAGGGCAGTTTTTAGGATGAGCACTGGGTGTTCTATGTAAGTGATGAATCACTAAATTCTACTCCCAAAATGACTATTACACTACATATTAACTAATTTGTATTTAAACAAAATTTAAAAATAAAATGTAATTAATTTTTAAAAAAGACCTGAGCTGAAATCCAGAGCCAAATGCTTAACTGACTGAGCCACCCAGGTGTCCCTGATTTTATTTATTTATCAAAAAAAATTTTTTTAATGTTTCTGAGAGACAGACACACACACAGAGTGTGAATGAGGGAGGGGCAGAGAGCGGGGCAGGCTCTAGGCTCTGAGCTGTCAGCACAGAGCCCCACGTGGGGCTTGAACTCAGGAGCCATATGAGATCATGACCTGAGCCAAAGTTGGATGCTCAACCAACCGAGCCACCCAGGCATCCCTATTTATTTGTTTGTTTGTTTATTAAATATTTATTTACTTTTGATAGAGTGTGAACGTGAGAGAGTCAGAGAGAGTGGGGGGGACAGAGGATCTGAGGTGGGCTCTGCAATGCCAGCTGTGAGCCTGAATTGGGGTTGGAAATCGCAGAATCCATGAGATCATGATCTGAGTTCAAATCGGACTCTCAACTGACTGAGCCATCCAGTCAGTAAAATCACCCCCTTGATTTACATTTTTTAAAAGCTGTTAAGACACAGAGTTATATGAAGTCCTACCTTTGGAGTCAGGAAAAAGAAAAAACATATCCCCATACTGTTCAGAAATTCTCATCTCCAAATTAAGGGAAGCCATTTCAGTTCTGCCTGTTTGCAAAACAAAACTTTTGTAATAATGCTGCTATAATCACACATTTGAAGCAAGGGAAATGTTTGAGTACAACCATTAGCTATGGTGTTTTGATAATATAAAAATTATAAAGACAGAATTGTTACAAAGCCAACCTTTGGGTTTTATTTTGTAATCTTTGTACAGTTTTTTTGCATCATTATTTCCAATCACTCTATTTTAGTTGTGCATATCAGCACTCAAGACTTTCAGTGCTAGAGTTTATCATTATCCCAGCACACAAAGTAAAATTCAGAAAAGAAGAAAATTTTAACAAAACAGTGATGATTCAGATTCCAAAATGGATGACGTTATCCATTTATCCAGCCCTAAAAAAGTATGGCCTTCATTATTAGGTTACAATGGATCAAGATTTGTGTTCACACTAATGTTGCCCTCATTTCCATTTATATTAAACTGGTATTTGTTTTTTAAAGGAGGCACATGAATGAACAGAGCCTTCCCCAATCTCTGTTTGTTCAGCTTGTAACATGCACGACAGCAAATTCAATCTTGTTAAGAGGCTTATTCTTCTATTGTAGAACTTACTTGAATTGCAAGAGAGTTTGAATTTGCATGGGTTATGTGTTTGTGTGGAGGTATGAATTAAATTTCTTTAAAGACTTTATTTTTCTTTTTCAGTAATACATTGCTTATGACCACTTAATTTCAAATATCTTTTGTCCATTCCATTACTTAGCTGGGAGAGAGGGTGGGGAAAGTATAGCTTCATTTCAATAATAGGAAACTAAAGTTCATTTGGACAAATAACACTGAAAATGTCAGTGAAATCACACCTCTTAAAACTCATAAGGACAATCTCACTCAGGTAAGTTCCTTAAGGCAAACAATTTTTCTTGATAAAGCATAATTTAGTTTAAGTCAGGTAACAAGTTATTGGACATATAGCCATAACATCCTCTTGGTTAGCAAACTATGTTTGACATAGATAAAAAGTTATTTCACCAAGGATTTTTTCTAGTAAAGAAATCATTTCAATGGAAGAAGAGGAAGTTAACTATTATCAGCCAACATATGAAAATAACTATAATTAAAGTTGGGTCATATTGCAAGCATGTAGGTCAGTTTGTTAACCTACAGTCAAATGTGGGCAAAAATTGAATGACTGCTATCTTTACTGCACTGCTTTTAAGTGATGTGGTAAAATATGATAGCTGTCTTTGGTCACATAGGTGAAAAACCTATAGAACACACTCAATCACACACACACACACACACACACACACACATGCACACACACACACTAGATTGGGGGAATATATTTCAGTGGGAAAAAAGCATCAGAAAAGGAGTCAAAGGATAATTTAACCCTGGACCTAATGCTTATCAACTATCACCTTGGCAAGTCATTTAACCTTTCTACTGAGCTTTCAGTTTCTTCCTTTACGAAAAATGCAAAACAAAGCAGAAAAAAAGTGTTCTATATTAAAGGAGAATAAAGACCCATGCAACTAAAAGTAATAAGTATTTTTTTAATATAATTTATGGTCAAATTGGCTAACATACAGAGTATGGTGTGCTCTTGGTTTTGGGGGCAGATTCCTGTGATTCCTGTGATTCATCTACCTGTGATTCATTACCAAGTAGTAATTCCATTGTATATATAAACCACATCTTCTTTATCCATTCATCAGCTGATGGACATTTAGGCTCTTTCCATAATTTGGCTATTGTTGAAAGCACTGCTGTAAACATTGGGGTACATGTGCCCCTATGTATCAGCACTCCTGTATTCCTTTGATAAATTCCTAGCAGTGCTATTGCTGGGTCATAAAGCATTTCTATTTTTAATTTTTTGAGGAACCTTCACAGTGTTTTTGAGAGCAGCTGTACTAGTTTGCATTCGTACCAACAGTGCAAGAGGGTTCCCGTTTCTCCACATCTGCACCAACATTTGTTATTTCCTGATTTCCTCATTTTAGCCACTCTGACTGGTGTGAGGTGGTATCTCAGTGTGGTTTTGATTTGTATTTCCCTGATGAGGAGTGATGTTGAGCATCTTTTCATGTTTCTGTTGGCAATCTGGATGTCATCTTTGGAAAAGTGTCTATTCATGCCTTCTGCCCATTTCTTCACTAGATTATTTGTTTTTTGGGTATGGAGTTTGGTAAGTTCTTTATAGATTTTGGTTACTAACCCTTTATCTGAGCTGTCATATGCAAATATCTTTTCCCATTCCACCAGTTAGTTGCCTTTAGTTTTGTTGATTGCTTCCTTTGCAGTGTGGAAGTTTTATCTTGATGAGGTACCAATAGTTCGTTTTTGCTTTTATTTCTCTTGCCTTTGGAGACGTGTTGAGCAAGAAATTCCTGCAGCTAAGGTCAAAGAGGTTGTTGACTGTTTTCTCCTCTAGGGTTTTGATGGTTTCTTGTCTCACATTTAGGTCTTTCATCCATTTTGAGTTTATTTTTGTGTCTGGTGTAAGAAAGTGATCTAGTTTCATTCTTCTGCATGTTGCTGTCCAGTTCTCCCAGCACCATTTGTTAAAGAGACTGTCTTTTTTCCATTGGATCTTCTTTCCTGCTTTGTCAAAGATTAGTTGCCAATACATTTGTGGGTACAATTCCGGGTTCTCTATTCTACTGGTCTATGTTTTTGTGCCAATACCATACTGTCTTGATGACTACAGCTTTGTAGTAGAGGCTAAAGTCTGGGATTGTGATGCCTCCTGCTTTGGTCTTCTTCAATATTACTTTGACTATTTGGGGTCTATTGTGGTTCCATACAAATTTTAGGAATGTTTGTTCTAGCTTTGAGAAGAATGCTGGTGCAATTTTGATTGGGATTGCATTGAATGTGTAGATTGCTTTGGGTAGTATTTGCATTTTAACAATATTTATTCTTCCAGTACATGAACATGGGATGTTTTTCCATTTCTTTGTGTCTTCTTCAATTTCCTTCAGAAGTTTTCTATAGTTTTCAGCATACAGATATTTTGCATCTTTGGTTAGGTTTATTCCTAGGTATTTTTTTTTTAATTTTTTGTAACGTTTATTCATTTTTGAGACAGAGAGAGACAGAGCATGAACAGGGGAGGTCAGAGAGAAGGAGACACAGAATCCGAAGCAGGCTCCAGGCTCTGAGCTGTCAGCACAGAGCCCGATGTGGGGCTCGAACTCACAGACTGCGAAATCATGACCTGAGCCGAAGTCGGCCGCTTAACCGACTGAGCCACCCAGGTGCCCTGGTATTTTATGGTTCTTGGTGTAATTGTAAATGGGATCGATTTCTTGATTTCTCTTTCTGTTGCTTCATTATTGGTGTACAAAAATCCAACCGATTTCTGTACATTGGTTTTGTACCCTGCGACTTTCTTGAATTCATGTATCAGTTCTAGAAGTTTTTGGTGGATCCTTTTGGGTTTTCCATGTAGAATATCATGTTGTCTGTGAAAAGTGAAAGTTTGACTTTTTCTTTGCCAATTTTGAGGCCTCTTATTTCATTTTGTTGTCTGATTGCTGATGCTAGGACTTTGAACACTATGTTAAACAACAGTGGTGAGAGTGGACCTCCCTGTAGTGTTCCTGATCTCAGGGAGAAAGCTCTCAGTTTTTCTCCATTGAGGATGATATTATCTGTGAGCTTTTCATATATGGCTTCTATCATGTTTAGGTATGTTCCTTCTATCCTGACTTCCTTGAGAGTTTTTATTAAGAAAGTATGCTGTATTTTGTCAAATGCTTTTTCTGCATCTATTGACAGGATCGTATGGTTCTTATCTTTTCTTTTATTAATGTGATGTATCACATTGATTTGTGAATATTGAACCAGCCCTGCAGTCCAGGAATGAATCCCGCTTGATCGTGGTGAATAATTCTTTTTATATGCTGTTGAATTTGATTTCCTAGTATCTTATTGAGAATTTTTGTATCCATGTTCATCAGGGATATTGGCTTCTAATTCTCCTTTCTTGTTGGGCCTCTGTCTGCTTTGGGAACTAAGGTAATGCTGCCTTCATAGAATGAGTCTGGAAGTTTTCCTTCCATTTTATTTTTTGGAATAGCTTGAGAAGGATGGGTATTAACTCTGCTTTAAATGTCTGGTAGAACTTCCCTGGGAATCCATCTGGTAAAGGGCTCTTATTTGTTGGGAGATTTTTGATAACTGATTAAATGTCTTCATTAGTTTTGTGTCTATTGAAATTTCTTCCCATTTTCTATTTCTTCCCATTTGAGTTTTGGTAGTGTATGGGTGTCTAGGAATTTGTCCATTTACTCCAGGTTGTCCAGTTTGTTGGCATATAATTTTTCATAGTATTATCTGATAACTGTTGGTATTCCTGTGATGTTGTTTGTGTTCTCTCCTCTTTCATTTGTGATTTTATCTTTTTGGGTCCTGTCTCTTTTCTTTTTGAGAAGTCTGGCTAGGAGTTAATCAAATTTTTTTAAACCAACTCTTTGTTTCATTGATCTGTTTAACTGGTTTTTTTTTTTTTGGATTCTATGTTGTTTATTTCTTCTCTAATCTTTATTATTTCTCTTCTTCTTCTGGACTTGGGGTTTCTTTGTTGGTCTGTTTCTAGTTCCTTTAGATGTTCTGTTAGATTTTGTATTTTTCTTGTTTCTTCAGCTAGGCTTGGATTGCAATGTATTTTCCTCTTAGGACTGCCTTTGCTGCATCCCAAAGGGTTTCGACTGTTGTGTTTTCATTTTCATTTGTTTCCATATATTTTTAAATGTATTCTTTAATTTTCTTTAATTTTTTTAATGCTTATTTATTTTTGAGAGAGAGAGAGACAGAGTGCGAGTGGGGAAGGGGCAGGGAGAGAGAGAAACACAGATTCTGAAGCAAGCTCCAGGCTGTCAGCCCAGAGCCTGTTGTGGGGCTTGAACTCACAAACGGCGAGATCATGACCTGAGCTGAAGTCAGACACTCAATCAACTGAGCCACCCCGTTGTATTCCTTAACTGCCTGGTTGACCCATTCATTCTTTAGTAGGATGTTCTTTAACCTCCATGCATTTGGAGGATTTCCAGACTTTTTCCTATGGTTGATTTCAAGTTTCATAGCATTGTGATCTGAGAGTGTGCATGGTATGATCTCAATTCTTTTATATTTGTTGAGGGATGTTTTGTGACCCAGTATGTAGTCTATTTTGGAGAATGTTCCATGTGCACTCAAGAAGAATGTGTATTCTGGTGCTTTTAAGTGATAAGTTCTGAATATATCTGTCAAGTCCATCTGGTCCAATGTATCATTCAGGGACATTGTTTCTTTATTGATTTTCTGCCTAGATGATCTGTCCATTGTTGTAAGTGGAATATTAAAGTCCCCTGAAATTGCCATATTCTTATCAATAAGATTGCTTATGTTTGTGATTAATTCTTTTATATATGTGTGTTTTTCCAAATTGGGTGCATAAACATTTATAATTCTTAACTCTTCTTGATGGATAGACCCCATAATTATGATATAATGCCCTTCTTCATCTCTTCTAACAGCCTTTACTTTAAAATTTAGTTTGACTAAGTATGGCTATTTGAGCTTTCTTTTGACCCACAGTAGCATGATAGATGGTTCTCCATCCCCTCACTTTAAATCTGAAGGAGTCCTCACATCTAAAATGGGTCTCTTGTAGATAGAAAATAGATGGGTCTTGTTTTTTATCCATTCTGTTACCCTATGTCTTCATTTGGAACATTTAGTCCATTTACATTCAGAGTGATTATTGAAAGATATGGATTTAGTGTCATTGTGTTATCTGTAGGTTTCATGTTTGTAGTGATGTCTCTGGTCCTTTGTGGTCTTTGCAACATTCCACTCACAGAATCTCCCTTAAGATCTCTTGTAGGGTTGGTTTAGTGATGATGAACTCATTCAATTTTTGTTTGCCTGGGAAAACCTTTACTTCTCTTTTTTTTCTGAATCACAGCCTTGCTGGATAAAGGATTCTTGGTTGCATGGTTTTCCTATTCAGGGCATTGAATATTTCCTGCCACTCCCTTCTGTCCTGTGAAGTTTCAGTAGGATAGGTCTGCTACTACCCTTATGTGTCTATCCTTGTAGATTAAGGCCCATTTGTCCCTAGCTGCTTTCAGAATTCTCTCTTTATCTTTGTATTTTGCTAGTTTCACTATGATATGTCATGCAGAAGATGGATTCCTGTTACAGCTGATGGGAGTTCTCTGTGACTTTTGGAATTTAATGTCTGTTTGCTTCCCCAGATTGGGGAAGTTCTCAGTTATGATTTCTTCAAGTACACCTTCGGCCCCTTTCTCTCTTCTTCTGGAACTCCTATGATATGGATATTATTACATTTAATGAATCACTTAGCTCTTTAATTCTCCCCTCATGGTCTAGAATTTTTTATCTCTCTTTTTCTCAGCTTCATATTTTCCATAATTTTATCTTCTATTTCACCTATTCTCCCCTTTGCCTTTTCAATCCTCACTGTCACCACATCTAGTTTATTTTGCACTTCAATTACAACATTTTAAAATTCGTCATGACAATTTTTTAGTTCCTTGATCTCTGAAGCAGTAGATTCTCTGCTGTCTTCTATGCTTTCTTTCAAGCCCATCAATTAATCTTTTGACTATTATTCTAAATTCTCGATCAGATATATTGTATATATCCGTTTTGATCAATTCTTTAGCTCTCATTTCTTCTTGGAATTTCTTTTGAGGAGAATTCTTCTGTTTCATCATTTTGGCTAGTTTTCTGTCCATATGTGTTTTAAAACTTGTTTTGTGTCCTGCACCTGCGAGCACTACTATATTAAAGAGGGCTCATACACTGTCCAGGACCTGGCCCTTCAGGAGGTGTTTTTTGGAGTGTGTTACTTGCTCTCTGTTACTGTGATTCTGTCTGCTTTACCTCTATATTCACAGTGATGTTTTGGACCCTCCACCAATATAATATAATTCTTAATATATATATATTATATATATATTATATATATATAATTCTTATATATAGTATATATATAACAAGAATTGTCCAAGAATTAAATCAGAAAATGCAAAAACACTGGGTGCCTGGAACTGGTGGCAGCACTAATCTGGAGGAGGGACCACCTGGTTCCTCAGAATCTATCCTGCTCCAGTAGATACCCAGTTACCCAGCGTGGATGGGCATGGCTTGGTGTAGGAGGGTCCTGCCTCCACTGTGGGTCTTGCCTCCACTGTGGACTGGCTATCCTTTCCCTGAAGCCCTACCTTGTTGGTGATGGGGAGAAAAATGGCGACACTCCAGTCTCTCCTCCCCTGACTGAGTGTCCCAAACCACTCTGTTCAGGCAGTCCTCACAGTGCTGTGTAGGCATGAACAGGCCTTTTTTTTTTTTTTTTTTTTTTTTTTTTTATTTCCCACTCCACAGTCTCCCATACCTCCTTGGGGCTTGTCTGGGATTCAAACCCAGATTTTCTAAAAGGCCCCACTCCCTGCACCCTGGTTCCGGGGAAGTACCACTCCACCCCATTGATGGGGGGGGGTGCTCCTCACAGTGCCTTCTGGGCACAAGCAAGGCAGTTTGTCCCTCTCTGCTGACTCCTGCACCTCTCTGGAGCTCAGCTAGGATTTAAACGCTTGTGTCTTAAAGGGTTCCGTTCCGTGTGCACCAGTTCTGGGGAAATGCCAGTCTGCCCATCCCCTCCCCCATAAATGGCCTCTGGCTGGCAGGGTCCTTTGTCCTTTGAATGGTTATATACCTTCTTCCCACAGCCCTCGAAGGAGGGGATTGCTTTCTCCCACTGCAGACTGTGCCTCTTAACTAGTTACCAAGCCTGGGGCTAGCTCCCCTCCTCCACAGGTGTGCAAACACAGTCCCCCGCCCCAGCCTGGAGAAAGCCCCAAAGTTAGAGATTGGATCTTTCTCCTTCCCGGTCCATGGTTTTTCTCTCATCCAAATACAGTCCTACACTTCCACAGTCTCTCTTTCTCTTCTCTTTGTCTCTCCGCAGAAGGGGATCCTTCCTCTCCATGCCTACACTGTGGGTTTTCTCTAGCCCAGTTCACAATCACACACCTATGGTCTGCCAGATTGTCCCTGTGGGCTCCTGGGCCTCTGTCACTCTGCAGCCGGGACTCTTGGAATTCAAAGTCCTTTGCCCTCAACACTGCTGTGTTTGAAGGACGAGGGAACTTCAGGTCCCCCTACTTCTCCACCATGTTGCTCCCTACATGTAATGAGTAATTTTTGAGTGGGTCCTGGACATTAGAATGACAGTAATAACCTGAACAAGGTGAGCATTAATTTCCAGATTTTAATAATTGTGCTGTAGTTATGTAAGATAATGCCCCCCCTTTTTTTTGAGAGGATGGAATTACCTCTGAAGTCTTTAAAGGTAAAGTGACATCATGTATTCAATTTACTCTGAAATGTTACAGTGAGAAGGAGAGGGGAAAGAACCAATAGCTAAGCAAGTATGTTAAAAGCATTAACATTTGGGGAATCTGGGTGAAGGACATAATAGAATATGTTGTACTATTTAATTAATTTGTTCCTCTCTAGTTTCTCAAGGCAGAATTGAAGGCTGTTGATTTGAGACCTTCCTTTATTTCTCATATAAGAATTTAGTGCTACACATTTTCTTTAAGTTACTTCTTTAGTTGTATCCTATAAAATTATATATGTGGTATTTTCATTTCCATTTGAATAAAATTTGGTTTTATTTATTTTAATAAAAACTGATTTTAATTACTTTAATAAAAACTGATTTTTATTTTTTTTTACTTCTTCTTTGACCCATGGGTTATTTAGACATGTGTTATTTAATTTCCAAACAACTGAAAAACTCCTGGATGAAATAGCAACATTAGTAACTCTGCCAAACATTTAAGGAATAAATAATAGCAATTTTTCACAGATTTTTCTAGAAGATTGAAGAGGAAGCATTTCCAAACTCATTCCAGGAAGTCAGCATTACCTTTGACACCAAAAACTATACACATTATAGGAAAAGAAAATCACAGAACAACATTTCTCATCAACATTGACACAAAATAAAATTAACAAAATTTTACTAAATCATATTCAGAAATACATATAAAGGAGAATGTAGAAATGTAAGGTTAATTTAAGATTTAAAAATCAATGTAAATTAAGAAATTTAAAATAAAAAAAGTATGGTAATCTCAAGAGATGCAGAAAGTTTTTGACAAAAACTATCATCCATTCATGACAGAAACTCTCAGTAAACTGGAATAAAATGGAACTTCCTTAACTTTATCATGTACTTTGGCAAAAAACCTACAGCTAACATCACACTTAATTGTGAAAGACTAAATGCTTTTCTCATAAGATCAGATAACAAAGAAAGAATGTTCACTTCTACTACTTCACTTAACATTGTACTGGAAGTTCTAGTCAATGCAGTAGGATATGACAAAGAAATAAATGCATCCATATTGGAAAGGAAGAAGTAAAACTCTTTATGGTCACACAATAGGTTCATCTATGTATAAAATCCTGTAGTCTTCAAAAAAAGATGCAAAAAGTCACAAAAAAGTTAAGCACAACTGATTCAAGATCAACAACAAAAAATAATTTATATTTTATATAATTGCATGAAAAACCATAAATTGAAACAAAAACACAACAATTATAATAGTAATAAATTTAGTCATACTTAGTAATAAAGTTGACAAAGTATGTGCAAGAACTGTACATTAAAAACTAAAAAGCATTTTTCAGAGATATTTAAAAGACCTAAATAAATATATAAAAATATGATTTTATGGATTAGAAGACTCAAATATTGTTAAAATAGTAATTCTCCCCAATTTGATCTACAGATTCAGCACAATCTCAATCAAAATACCAACAGACATTTTTAGAAATTGACAAGTGGATTCTAAAATTCATATGGAAATTCAAAGTCCTAAAATAAACAAAACACCTTAGGGAAAAAAAAGAACAAATTTTGAGGATGTACACTATTTGATTTTAGAATTTCCTATAAAGCTACAATAACCAAGACAGTATTGTATTGGCATAGACAGACAAATAGATCAATAAAAAAGAATATCAAATCCAGAAATACACCTACACATAGAGGCTCAGTTTGATTCTTGACAAAGTTGCTAAGATAGCTTAAGTAGACTTTAAATTATTTTCAACAAATATTACTGGAAAATTTGATAGCCATATGAAAAAAGGAAAAAGAAAGAAAGAAAGAAAGAAAGAAAGAAAGAAAGAAAGAGAAAGAAAGAGAGAAAAAGGAACTGAGGCCCTTATCTCACACTCAGTACTAAAATTAACTCAACTTGAAAAAAGTGAAAAAAAATTAACTCAAATTGGATTATAGGCCTAACTTTAAGAGCTAAAACTATAAAATTTCTAGAGGTAGACAGGAGAATATCTTAGTAATCTTGGGCTTATTAGTTATAACATACAAGTAGGAGTACCAGAAAAAGTCAATAAACTTAACTTCATAACTAAAAATTCTTGCTCTTCAAAGGACACTATTAAGCAATGAAAAATCAAGCCATAGATTGGGATACAAATCCCAATCCTAAAAAAAGGACTTGTATCTAGAATATAAACAACTATTGTGACCAAATAATAAGAAGACAAAACCCAATTAAAAAGGGACAAATAGGGGCTCCTGGGTGGTTCAGTTGGTTAAGCGCCTGACTCTTGATTTCAGCTCAGGTCATGATCTAATGTTTCGTGGTTTCGAGCCCCATGTCGGGCTCTGTGCTGATAGCACGAAGCCTGCTTAAGATTCTCTCTCTCCCTCTCTCTGCTCCTCCCCTGCTCACACTCTCTCTCTCTCAAAATAAATAAACTGAAAAAAGGACAAATAATTTGAACAGATATATCTCTAAAGCAGATATACAGATGGAAAATAAGCATAGGAATTAGTCATTAGGAAAGTACAAATTAAACCACAATTAGGTATTACTAAAGACCTATTAGAATGGCTAAAATTAAAAACACTACTATACCAAGTGTTGACAAGGATGCAGAGGAACTGAAATGTTTCTAGTGGGAGTATAAATTAGTAAAGCCTCTTTGGACAACAGCTTTATAGTTTCTTATAATGTTAAGCAAACCCCTGCTGTATGAATCAATTATTCCACTCCTAGGTAATTAGCCTAGAGAAATTAAGGTGTATGTCTGCACCAAACACTTGTGGATAAATGCTTATAGTTGTTTTCTTTGTGTCCCAAACTGGACACAACCCAAATGTCCATGAAGAGGTGAATGTATAGAATACTACTCAGTAATAAAAGGGAATGAGCTATTTATATACATAACAATATGGACGAATATCAAAATAATTATGTGGAGCAAAAGTAACCAGACCAAGAAGAATATGATTCCATTTACATAAAATTCTAGAAAGATGAACTAATGTATGTTGACAGAAAGTAGACCAGTGTACCTGGAGACCTAGAGACAGAAGGTGGGGGTTTGGCTGGAGGGAGGAATAACAAAGGAATAAGTGGAAACTTTTAGGGGTGATGGATATGTTTATAATTTTGATTGTGGTGATGGCTTCATGAGTGTATTCCTATGTCAAAATCCACTAAATTTTAATTACATGCAGTTTATATCAATTATACCTCAATAATAATATAAAAAATAAAAACAGAACACATGAGATATAAAGGACATTTCTCACAAGATCTTTGAGAAAAAAATGAGACCATAGAACCTAATGGAGTTGTCTGAACCTCAAAAGTTTAGTTTAATTCATGAAAGAATGTTGTACAGTTTTATCTACTACAATTATGTAACATGATTTTTTATTGTTATTACTACACCTAACTAATAATAATTACAATCAGAAATGAAGAATGCTGATGGGGATGCATATTGTTCATTGTTTTTGACATTCCACATTGCAGTTTATGGGAAAATTACTATTTCAAATAATTATGGAAGAAATGGCCAGCTGATGTTGAGAAAAAAATATCCCTAACATGTCCCAACTATGTTATCTCTTTCTTTGTTATAAGTTTGTAGTGAGTATAAAACTTTTTAAAAGATAAAAATTGGTATGAAACTTCTTTGCAAATTAAGTACCACACACCTATAAGGCATTACGGAGACAGTGTTGGCATCATGCAGTGTTTATTAAACTATGATCTAGAAAACACTCTTCTGGGATATGTTAATAGATGTGTCACAGGAAAAAAAATTTCTGGGATTGGATAAACATGGGAAATGCTGTATAACACATTCTTCCTCTTGAAGATTTAGAAAGTCTATTCACATAACACATCTCTGAATAGTTCTATAAGAAAGAAAACACTTAAATATTACTTCACCTAGCTTTCTCATACCTATGAATATTCACTACACCATAAGGAAACATACTACAGCTTGGGAAAAGGCACTAGACTTGGAAACAGACAGCCTGTGTTCTAGCTCTGTGGACTTTGACATGACACACAACTTCTTTGAGAATTAATTTTTTAGTATGAAAGAAAGCACCAATGATACATGTCTTAGTAAAAGACTACTAGGTAGTCTTACTATTATCAGGTATAAATAAAATATATATGTGCAATTACGTTGGAAGTTATAAACCAATATAAAAATATTTTTATCATAATGTATATATGTGTACATACATACACACATACATACATATACTATCTTGGTCTGTATGGGCTGCTATAACAAACTACCATAGACTGGGTGGAAGTTCAAGAGGCCTGAAAGTCCAAGATCAAGGCACCAGAAGATTCAGTGTCTGGTGAGGTCCTACTTCACGGTTCATAGACAGCATCTTCTCACTGTGCCCTGACACAGCAGGAGAGAGAGGGAGGTCTCCGGAGCATCTTTTATAAGCACACTAATCCCATTCATGACGTCTCCATCTCTATGTTGTAATCACCTCCAAAAACACATATCCTAATACCATCACATTAGGGGTTAAGATTTCAACACATTTACGTTGGGAAGACGCACACATTCAGCCCATAATTGAAAGATAATGATGTTTTATTTCTTTCTTTCTTTATTTTTTCAATATATGAAATTTATTGTCAAATTGGTTTCCATACAACACCCAGTGCTCATCCCAAAAGGTGCCCTCCTCAATACCCATCCCCCACCCTCCCCTCCCTCCCACCCCCCATCAACCCTCGGTTTGTTCTCAGTTTTTAAGAGTCTCTTATGCTTTGGCTCTCTCCCACTCTAATCTCTTTTTTTTCCTCTTTATTTTTTTTCCTTCCCCTCCCCCATGGGTTTCTGTTAAGTTTCTCAGGATCCACATAAGAGTGAAACCATATGGTATCTGTCTTTCTCTGTATGGCTTATTTCACTTAGCATCACACTCTCCAGTTCCATCTACATTGCTACAAAGGGCCATATTTCATTCTTTCTCATCTCCATTGTGTATATAAACCACAATTTCTTTATCCATTCATCAGTTGATGGACATTTAGGCTCTTTCCATACTTTGGCTATTGTTGAGAGTGCTGCTATAAACATTGGGGTACAAGTGCCCCTATGCATCAGTACTCCTGTATTCCTTGGGTAAATTCCTAGCAGTGCTATTGCTGGGTCATACGGTAGGTCTATTTTTAATTTTCTGAGGAACCTCCACACTGTTTTCCAGAGTGGCTACACCAGTTTGCATTCCCACCAACAGTGCAAGAGGGTTCCCGTTTCTCCACATCCTCTCCAGCATCTATAGTCTCCTGATTTGTTCATTTTGACCACTCTGACTGGCGTGAGGTGATATCTCAGTGTGGTTTTGATTTGTATTTCCCTGATAAGGAGCGACGTTGAGCATCTTTTCATGTGCCTGTTGGCCATCCGGATGTCTTCTTTAGAGAAGTGTCTATTCATGTTTTCTGCCCATTTCTTCACTGGGTTATTTGTTTTTTGGGTGTGGAGTTTGGTGAGCTCTTTATAGATTTTGGATACTAGCCTTTTGTCCGATATGTCATTTGCAAATATCTTTTCCCATTCCGTTGGTTGCCTTTTGGTTTTGTTGGTTGTTTCCTTTGCTGTGCAGAAGCTTTTAATCTTCATAAGGTCCCAGTAATTCATTTTTGCTTTTAATTCCCTTGCATTTGGGGATGTGTCGAGTAAGAGATTGCTACGGCTGAGGTCAGAGAGGTCTTTTCCTGCTTTCTCCTCTAAGGTTTTGATGGTTTCCTGTCTCACATTCAGGTCCTTTATCCATTTTGAGTTTATTTTGTGAATGGTGTGAGAAAGTGGTCCAGGTTCATTTTTTAAATGAATGAATGATTTGTTTTCCACAGATAAATTTGATATATATGGGAAGACAGACAATTATTTAAATATTAAGGTATTTCATGCAGCTTGTTTTCTAATTTAGTATATGTATGTAATAACATAATAACACATTTGGGAATCCTTCATAGGCTAGAACTTAAATGTATTGTTTAGAAACAGTTCACAAAAAGGTTTTGGCATTTTAAGTAAACACCCACTCAAAAAGTAGCTTCTTTTTTCAAATTTGGTCGAGTCTGATAATGATGTTTTAGATAAAATAGCTTGATTATTTGGATATCAATTTGTCTATAATTTATTCTAAAATGTTTCATCTGTTGATGGTGAGAAATGTGGATAGTCATGAGACTTCATGAACTGAATATCAAAATCTTACATATAATTTAGAAACAAATGCAAGAAAAATAAAGCATTATACTTTAGTAAAAGTCATCCTAAGAGAAAAATAAGAAGAACAGATTAAGAAGAGGAGAGAACAAAGCATGGATGCAGAAATGAAAAGAAGTAAAGGAGAGAGAAATCCCATTAGGCTTAGTTGCTAAGCAATTACAGATCTGTTATACTTAATTAATTTAACAAGGTAATATTGAAAAATAAGAAGTGGGAAATTCGACCTTCTTCTCAACTTGATTTTTAGAAGCAATGAGAAAAATATCCCTGGAAAGCCACCTACACAACAAATTTATAAAATGAGATTCTGTCATTGTGAAATGCCACCCTGTAAGTCCATGTGCTTGAGAGTAATGTCATTTTGAATTACCTAAATTAATTCCCTATACTAGTAACTTAACCAAATGGCAGGCTAGATTGAGCATAAAGGAATTGTAATATAATATAAATAAACCACTTAATTTAAGTTAGAAATCCTAATCCTACATTTTTCTATATATTTTTAATAACACAATCATGATTATCTTTTCCCTTCCTAAAGAACATACACATTTTTTTTTTCAGTGTGAAATAAGAAAAGTCACAGTAATAGGTTATATTTTATAGGGAAACTGATATTTCTTCAGAAAAAAATAATGACTAGATGTATTCATTCTAAAGACACTGGAGGTGGCTAACATCTAACTCTCAGTAACAATGTGGGGGCTTTAGAGTAGATGGTTCTTGTAGACAGAATTTAAATTCTAGTTTGTTAATTCAGTAGGACTAGTGAGAATATTTTAGATTTTTGAGTTCATACAGATTTGCAAAATGTCCAGGGTCACTGAAGAGAAATGGTCTTTATTTTAAAGTTGGGAGGTTTATATTCACTCATACAGAAAGGAATATCTAACTAAGATTCCATTCAAGTAGCTATAGTAAGATGTAATATTTTTCTAACCACTGCACATAAGTCATCAAAGTTGGCAGAGCAGCAAAACTTCTACATCTGACTAAATGAAGGCTCCTTAAGTATAAAAAGTATTTACACTATCAATGCACACAAATTATAGATATATAAATTAGGTAACTTTTTATTTTCTTACTTCCATACATAATCATCATAAAGCAACTGCCTTATGCAGAATACATCATTGGGCAGAGTAAACAAAAAATAGTTAGTAGATATACATAAGGTCAATATATTTCAGAGTGTAAGCTCCATGAGGACAGAAGTTATATATTTCAGTAGTATCACCCCTTAATCTCAAAGTCTATAATGACAGAGTCAGTCCAGAAAAATTCAGAATATACGTATTGAATAAATAATTTCATTTGCCTTTAGTCTTAAAGTATCAGTTACAGAAGTGTAGAAAACGAGACTTAATGATATCAAATACACAGAAGACTATTTGTAAGGATTACACATAAAAGGCTAAAAATAATGGCAGAAATATTATTTTTTGAAAATTGCAAACCCAAATAAAATAGATGAAACACAATATGAGATGAAGAAGAATTTAAAGCGATAAATCATTGATTGGAAAGAACAGATTCATTTTTTTTACTAAAAAAAATTTTGTTAATGTTTATTTATTTTTGAAGGAGAGAGAGACAGAGCATGAGTGGGAGAAGAGCAGAGAGAGGGAGAGACACAGAACCCGAAGCAGGCTCCAGGCTCTGGGCTGTCAGCACAGAGCCTGTCGCGGGGCTCAAACTCAAACTGTGAGATAATGACCTGAGTCAAAGTCGGATGCTTAACCGACTGAGCCACCCAAGCACCCCAAGAACAGATTCATTTTATACAAGTTAAGCATACATGGAATGATGAAGATATGAGACCTGAATGGATAATAGTAATATGATAAGGAAAAGATAAGATAGAGAGAGAAAGGTTACTACCTGAGGTTCCTGGGTGGGGAAAAACACATTTGACCATGAGCAAACTCCTTCAGGCCTAAGGTTCCTCTTAAGAATGTAACAGACACCACCTACTCCCCCTCAGGTTCCCCTCAGGAATTTGACAATCAAAATACCTAACTAAAATAAATAAACCATAAAACGTATGCTATATGAGGGACAGTATGACCATAGCCTGACTCCTCACACAATGGAATGGAGCCAGTCAGGAACGGACAATCCAGAGTTATCAAGCTAATAAGGGTAGAACCTGAGAAGGAACAAGGGGGGAGGGAAGTGGGGAGCAATCAAAACCCTATAAAACAAAGTCCCTTGCCTATAGTCAGGGGTATTCACATTCGAATGCCCCCTCTCTGTAAAGAGAGTTTTCATACTATTCTTAGTTTCTGATCTTATACTCTAATAAACTTTTGCCTGCTGCTCATTTTGTGTCCACCTCTTCATTCCTCTAGGTGGCAAGACAAGCAAATCCCAGGTATTGAGGTAAGGAATCCTGCAACACTAACACTTACTCTTTATTGTGTCAAGTGTTGTGATAAATCTTTAGGAAATATCTCATTTAATGTTCACAAATATCCTGTAAGATAGGTACCATTTTACACAGTAGCGAACTTGAGTCTAAGTTTAAAAGTAACTTCCCTAAAGTAAAGAACAAAAGCAAAACAAAACAAAGCCCCACAAAATACAAGTGTCTGACTTGAGCTATACTGTCACCTTAGGCTACTTAAATTTGAAAATCTCACTTAAAGGAATGCTTATTTTTGGAAAATTTAAATTACCAAAATGCTTTCCCCTAGAAATCCAAGGATGACCTAATATTAAGAAATCTCCAAATATGTCATGCTAATAGGTCAAATTTCGATATGATATTAGTAGACACTGAACAAGTATTTGATAATTCCATTCCATACCCAATACTAAAGAAAGAATACTTACTAATGTGACAAAGATTAGTTCTTATGTCAATGGAAAACACCACACTTTCTGTGAAACAATAAAGGTAATCCCACTAAATTAGGAACAAGAGACACTAGTTAATATTGGCTGGGAAATTCTGTCCAATGTGAATGTGACTAAGATGTTAATTAAATAAATAAAAAGTGTAACTATGGAAAGATGAGGGCATTTAAAAGTATTTACAGATAATTAGATGTGCCTGGAACCTCTCTGAAAATGGAAAATAAAAACAGTTGCTAATGTCTACACAGCATTCTAACTACTTTAGATTAATAAAATAATTTAAGCTCATAGCAAAACTATGAAGCAAATACGATTATTAGCATTCCCATTTTACAAATAAGGAAAGAGAAGTACTAATCAGGTTAGATGATTAGCTTAATGTCGCAGAGCTAGTTGCTGATGGATTTAAAATCTGTATTCAGAAACCCTACACTGTATACTAACAAAATAGCATGTTAATAATATATATTTAATATATAATGTATTAATTGTTAATGTATAATAAATATATAATATAAAATAATAGTATATTAACATAATAGTAATGAGGCCTCAAAAATAAAAATATATATCAATACTTTATGTTTCAACAGTTAGCAATTAGAAGATGGAATGAAAGGTGATATTTTACATTAGAAGAAAAATTATAAAAAATCTAGGAATATGTTTTAACAGGAAATGAAGAGGACCTACATGAAGAAAATTACATGAAGACAAATAACCCGGTATATAAAAATAATTTGTATGTGGGGCGCCTGGGTGGCTCAGTCGGTTAAGCATTACAGAAGTGATTTCTGCTCATGTCATGATCTCAGGGTTCCTGAGTTTGAGCCCCACGTTGGGCTCAGCACTGACAGTGCAGAGCCTGCTGAGAATCTCTCTCCCCTGCTCTCTCTGCCCTTCGACTGCCCACACATGCACTTTCTCTCTTTCTCTCTAAATAAATACACTTTAAAAAATAAAATAAATAATTTGTGTGTTCTGATAATGTAATGTAAATAAAGACATCTACTAAATTCTGTATGGAAGGGGTGCCTGGGTGGCTCAGTTGGTTAAGCATCCGACTTCAGCTCAGGTCATGATCGTGCAGTGTGTGGGTTTGAGCCCCTGTGGGGCTCTGTGCTGACAGCTCAGAGCCTGGAGCCTGCTTGGATTCTGTGTCTCCCTCTCTCTCTGCCACTCCTCCGCTCATGCTGTCTTTCTCTCTAAAAAATAAACATTATCAATGAATAAATTGTGTCTGGGAAGACCCATACATCCATATGTAAAGATGACTATTTTTCCACAATTAAAGATTAATTCAATTATAATTAGAATATCCAGGCATTGTGGGTTAAAGATTTTTTAAGCCCAAGTAAGTGACCCTCAAGTTCAACTAAAGGAATGATATATAAGATTAGCCAATTTTTAAATAAAGGGTATCATCGAAGGATTATTCACCAAATACTTTTATTTTATTTTATTTTATTTTATTTTATTTTATTTTACCTTATTTTATTTTGTTTTATTTATTTTGTTTTGTTTATTTTATTATTATTTATTATTTTATTTTATTTAAATCCAAGTTAGTAAACATATAGGGTAATATGGTTCTAGGAGTAAAATTTAGTGATTCATCACTTACATAGAACGCACAGTGTTCATCCCAACAAGTGCACTCCTTAATGCCCATCACCCATTTAACCCTTCCCCAACCCAACAACCCTCAGTTTGTTCTCTGTATTTAAGGTTCTCACATGGTTTGCCTCCCTCTCTCTTTTTATCTTATTTTTCCTTCCCTTCCACTATGTTTATCTGTTTTGTTTCTTAAATTCACATATGAGTGAAATCATGTATTTGTCTTTCTCTGACTTACTTTGCTTAGTATAATACACTGTAGTTCCATCCACGTTGTTGCAAATGGCAAGCTTCCATTCTTTTTGAATATTCCATTTGTATATATTACATATATTATATATTTATATATACTATATGTGTATATATTATATAATATATACCTACATAATAATATTATTATAAAATATTAATATGTATATTTATATATAAAATATATATATACCACATCTTCTTTATCCATTCCTCAGTCAATAGACATTTGGGCTCTCTCCATACTTTGGCTATTGTTGATAGTGCTGCTATAAACATTGGGTGTGTGCCCCTTCAAATCAGCATTTTTGTATTCTTTGGATAAATACCTAGAAGTGCAGTTGCTGGGTCATACGGTAGATCTATTTTTAAGTTTTTGAGGAACCTCCATACTGTTTTCCAGAATGGGTGCATCAGTTTGCATTCCCACAAGCAGTGCACAACGGTTCCCCTTTCTCTGCATCCTCACCAACATCTGTTGTTTCCTGAGTTGTTCATTTTTGCCATTTTGACAGGTAAGAGGTGGTATTTCATTGTGGTTTTGATTTGTATTTCCCTGATGAAGAGTGATGTCAAGCAGTTTTTCATGTGTCGGTTGGCCATCTGGATGTCTTCTTTGGAGAAGTGTCTATTCATGTCTTCTGCCCATTTCTTCACTGGATTATTTGTTTTTTGGGTGTTGAGTTTGATAAGTTCTTTATGGATTTTGGATACTAACACTTTATCTGTTGTCATTTGCAAATATCTTCTCCCATTCTGTTGGTTGCCTTTTAGTTTTGCTGATTGTTTCCTTTGCTGTGCAGAAGCTTTTTGTTTTGATGAGATCCCGGTAGTTCAATTTTGTTTTTTTTTCCCTTGCGTCTGGAGACGTGTTGAGTAAGAAGTTGCTGTGGCCAAGGTCAAAGCAGTTTTTGCCTGCTTTCTCCTCAAAGATTTTGATGGCTTCCTGTTCTATGTTTAGGTCTTTCACCCATTTTGAGTTTATTTTTGTGTATGGTGTAAGAAAGTGGTTCAGATTCATTTTTATGCATGTCGCTGTCCAGTTTTCCCAGCACCACTTGCTGAAGAGACTGTCTTTATTCCATTGGATATTCTTTCCTGCTTTGTCAAAGATTAGTTGGCCATACGTTTGTGGGTCCATTTCTGGGTTTTCTATTCTGTTCCATTGATCTGAGTGTCCTTTTTTGTGCCAGATGAGAACTTTTAAGATAAAACTTATTTACATCCTCTGGATATAATCCCATTATCAGATATATTATTTGCAAATAATTTTTACCAGTTTTGGCTAGACTTTTCATTTTTTTAATGGTTTCTTTTGAAGCACATTTTGAATTAAGTGATGTCTAGTTTGTGATTTTTTTAAATTTTATGGACCATGATTTTTGTGTTGTATCTAAAAAATCTTGGGGAAAACCAAGATTATGAATATTTAGTCTTATGTTATATAGTTTTAACATTTTCATTTAGGTCTATTATCCATGTTGAGTTCATTTTTGTGTAGAGTGTGAGGTAAATATGTGAGTTCATTTTTTTGTATGTGGCTACCAATTGTCCCAGCATTATTTGATAAAAAGCTTATCTTTTCCCCCATTTTATTGCCTCGACACTTTTGTCCAATATCCTTTGATCATAAATATGAGTATTTTTCCTGGACTTTCTATTCTGTTGCATGTCTATAATTTTGAGAGCACTGTATTATATTGATTATTATAGTTATAAAGGAGATTATGAAATAGGGAAGTGTGAGTCTTCAAACTGTTCTTTTCTTTCAAGGTTGTATTGGCTATTCTTGTGTCCTGCATTTCCATTTGAATTTTAGGTTTAACTTGTCAATTTCTACAAAGAAGCCTGATGAAATTCTGTGGGTTTTTGTTGTTGTTAAATTTATGGAGTAACTGGGACAGAATTGCCCTTCAGATAATATTTAATCTCCCAATTCATGAAACTAAAATGTTCATGTTAAATTTATTTCTGAGTATTTTATTATTTTGAGGTTATTATCAATGGAATTGCTTTATTAAGTTGATTTTATGGCTGTTGCTAGTATACAGAAATACAATTGATTTTGTAAAGTGATGTTGTAGCCTGTGATTTTGCTGAACTTGTCTATTAGCCCTATTAGTTTTTTTGTGGGGTAGATTCATTTGGATTTTCTATATGCAGGACCATGGCATCTATGAATAGATAGTTTTACTACTTATTTTCTAATCTGGATGTCTTTAATTTTCTTGCCTTATTTTACTGACAGAATCTCCAGTATAATGTGGAACAGAACTGGCAAAAGCATATATCCTTGTCTCATTCTCAATCATAAGGGTGAAGCATTCAGTCCTTCACTATGAGATAGAATGCTAGCTGTGGGGTTTTTTTTTTCATAGATGCCCTTTATTAAGTTGAGGAAGTATTCTCCTATTGTTAGTTGTTTAAATGTTTTTATCATGAAATGATGTTGGACTTTGTTAAATAATATTTCTGTGTCTATTAAGATAGTAATATATTTTTTCTCCTTTATTCTAGTGTCTTACATTTATTTTTTGTGAGATGTTAAGTCAAATTTGCCTTCTTAGGATAAATTCTACTTGGTCATAGTGTGTAAACTTTTTTTATATGTTGCTGACTTTGGTTGGCTAAAATTTTCTTAAGGATTTTTTTTGTTTATAGAATGAGTTATGGATTGTTTCCTTCTCTGTTTTCCAAAAGAATTTATGGAAAATTGGTACTATTTCTTCATTATTTTATGGAATTCACCAGTGAAATCATCTTGGCTTGAATATTTCTTCTAAAGAAGATTTTTAATTACTAATTAAATTTCCTTACTCATTATTAGTCTGTTCATATTTTGTATTTTTTGAGTCAGTATTGGTAATTGGTGTCTATCTGGGAATTTGTCCATTTCATCTAATTTATAATAATATGTGTGCATAAGTTTTTAATATAATTCTCTCTCCTATCTTCTGGGATTCACATTTTGGTAAAATTGATGTTGCTTCACAAGTTTTGGAGGCCCTATTTTTTTTTAACATTTTTATTTTTTATTTTTGAGAGACAGAGACAGACAGAGCATGAGTGGGGGAGGGGTGCAGAGAGAGGGAGACACAGGATCCGAAGCAGGCTCCAGGCTCTGAGCTGTCAGCACGGAGCCTGACATGAGGCTCCAACCCGAGAACCTCGAGATCATGACCTGAGCTGAAGTCAAACGCTCAACCGACTGAGCCACCCAGGAGCCCCATGAGACTCTATTTTTTTAATCTTTTGTTTTGCTTTTTAGATTAGGTAATTTCTATTAATCTATCTTCAAGTTCACTAAATCTTCTGTTACTTCTATTCTTTTTCTTAAATTTTTTTTATGTTTATTTACTTTTGAGAGAGAGGCAGAGTGTGAGCGGGAGAGGAGCAGAGAAAGAGGGAGACACAGAACCCAAAGCAGGCCTCAGGCTCTGAGCTGTCAGCACAACCCCCCATGTGGGGCTTGAACTCATGAACTGTGAGCTCATGACCTGAGCCAAAGTCAGACGCTCAATGAACTGAGCCACCCAGGCGCCCCGTGTTACCTCTATTCTAATGTTTGCTTCTTTTAATGGATTCTGCATTTCAATTATTGTACTTTTCAACTTCATAATTTCTATTTTGTTATTTTTGTATAATTTCTATATCTTTGATAAATTCTATTTGTTGAATCATTATTGTCATATTTTCTTTTAATTATTCAAATATGCCTTTTAAAAGATGTTTAAACATATTGGTAAATGCTGTCTTAATACCCTTGTTTGCTAAATACAGCATCCTGGTACACTCAGAGACCGTTTTATATTGACTGATTTATCCTAAGTATGGGGCATATTTTTTTGTTTCTTTGCATATCTCTTAATTTTTTGTTATAGATATTTTAGGTAATATATTATAGCAAATCTGGATCTTGATTTTCCTCTTAAAGGTTTTTGTTGTTGTTGTTGATTTGTTTAATAACTTGTCTAGGTTAAATCTATGACATTTGTATTCCCTGCCATTTACAGATGCTGTTGTCTCAGTTCAATTTTTTTAATTAATTAATTTGTCTATAACTTACGTATATTCTTATTTTTATTTTTAATTCTCACATCTACAGGACTTCCTGTGTCTAAATAGCTTAATGGTTAGGCAATAATTCTACAGAGGTTATGTTTGACAACCTTGAAATAGTAAAGCTTTTGTCTTCTGCCAATGAATCTGTGTGTGGGTAGAGGAGCACATTCAAAGTTTAGACCATTTCCAAGCCTGCCTGGTCTTTTAGATTCCACTAGCTCTTTTAGGTCTCCTATGTGCAGTCTCAAATATGCCCAGGAATACGTGGGATTGTCAAAGAAGTCTGATCTCTACTTCTCATGCATACATCATTAGCAAGGAATATGCTTGCTCCACATACTACAGTAACCTCAAGATAGTAGTTATTGGCCCTACTCTGCTCACCTTCCTCTGAAAATATCATCCCCACTTCTATCACAGAAAAGAATGTGTTGCTCTTCATGGCTTATCCTGTCTTGGCAGAACCCCTGCCTCAATTGAACATCAGTATCGGCCAGAACACCAAAGTTTACCCCTGTTCTTATTCAAATTTCATCAGTTTTTCAATGATATGTGCATGCTTCTGAAATTATAAACTATTGGTATGTTTGCAAACCATTAAAATGGTTGCTTCCATCCATTTTTTTCCAGCTCTATAGTTGCTTTTCGAGATTTGCCATCATTTCCAGACTTCTATAGTCAGATATGTATTGACTGTATCCAATTCAGTTTCAAATACACTTAAACTCAATATATCTGAAATAGCGTTGATTATTTTCATCTTAAATCTACCCTTCCTCATGTATTCCACAAGGTCACTGGCCTTTTTGGTTGCCCTGTCTTCCAAGAGAATGAATTTGGAGTCATTTTTAGTACTAATCTATCTCTCCTTTACTCTTCCATGTATCCAAGCAATTACAACTTTTTGTTGATTTTCCCTCTAAATTGTTTCAAATCTTCCCTCTCTTCCCCATTCTTCTTACGGTATCATTAATTCACAGGTTAATCATCTCTGTTATACTGCAAAAGCCTCCTAACTGATCTCTTTCCCTCTAATTTTAACTCTTTGGAATTTGCCTTCTACACTACTGCCAGAGTGTTCTTTATAAATTAAAAATCTGACAAAAAAATTGCTACTTATTTTTTTAAATTTTAGACAGCGAGAGAGCACAGGTGGGGGAAAGAAGCAGAGAGAGAGAGAGAAAATCTTAAGCAGGCTCCACATTCAGTGCAGAGGTTGATTCCATGACCCTGGGATCATGACCTGAGCCAAGAATCAAGAGTTGGATGCTCAACCAACTGAGCCACCCAGGCTCCCCCATAATTTCTACTTTTAAAAATTTTGGTAGATTTATGTGTTCACATTCCCCAAACTTCCCATCTCAGTAAGTGATGCAATATATCAACAGATGTTGAATGATAGTCAAAGTTCTGTCGCACAATAGGAGTAGTTTCTATTAAATGAGGTCCTTAAGCAGAGAATTGTGGAAATAACTGGTCTTAAGAAGAGAAGGGGCTCCTGGGTGGCTCATTCAGTTAAGCCTCTGACTTCAGCTCAGGTCATGATCTCACAGTTTGTGGGTTTGAGTCCCCCATCGGGCTCTGTGCTAACAGCTCAGAAGCCTGCTTCGGATTCTGTTTCCCTCTTTCTCTGCCCCTCCCCCACTCACACTCTGTTTCTGTTTCTCTCTCTCTCTCTCTCTCTCTCTCCCTCTCTCTCTCTCTCCCTCTCTCTCTCTCTCTCCCTCCAAAAATAAATAAACCTCAAAAAAATATTAAAGAAGGGAAAGCATCCTTTACTTCACAGTAGCTTCTTTCTAGGGATGTCAAGATACTGTATCCAACAGCTACCATACTCAATTCCCCCAGCCATATCTGTCTTGAATTCTAATCCTCAAATATATAATGTGACTTTAGTAAAGGAGGTAGTATCTTAGGTGTTTTGTATCTTCTAATGTTAAATAAACACAGGAGAAGGTTAAGCATGGAAGGGCTATAGGAGTAATGCACACCGAGCATTATAATTTTTAAATTGTTTCCAAAAATTTGATGCTTATAGACTGAGTCAGAGTATTCAGGTGTGCCAAGGCATTATTTTTGAAATTATTTTTTTCCCTTGTATTTCATCCTTCCACTACCACTCCTACCTATTCAAGCCTATATTTATGGATTTGCTGCTTCAGGGGACAAGTGAAAATCAGTTTGTTCTATAAATATTTTTTAGTACTTTTTGTATCAGGCACTGTTCTAGATTCTGGAAATACAGTCATAAAAAAAGAGGCAAAATGAGGGAAGATGGACAATTAATAAATGAATAAATAATTAATAGAAATACAGGCAATGATAACTGCTATGGAAAAATAATAAGGTGAGGTAAGAGATTAGAAATTAGGAGAGATCTCTCTGAGGAGGTGACATTTAAGTGATGCTATGAATAGAAATGACAGACTGAACATTCAAGTATCTGGAGAATGAGCATTGTAGATGGCAGAGCACATATAAGAGGCCTAATTAATATGATCTTAGCACATTTAGTTTAAGAGCATGACTGATAGCCACCCAGGGATGTTTCTGGTCTTATTCAACATTTGTCAGAATTCCACTCAAGAACCTTTGGAAAGAGCTTAGCAGAAACATCTTGATTCTCCCCTTGGATTCAAGGGACTGTGAAATAAATTATTCCACACCTAATATTAGGTATTATAGGCAATGGATTCAGAAGATTCCTCCTTGGTTAATCTGCTTCTGGTTTGTACGTCTGGTTTGCTGTTTTTGATTTATAAAATTCTGTGAAGTATGGACCACATATAAGAAGAGATGAAACTGGGTTAGTTTGAGGTGAAAATGGAGCTGCCTAAAAGGTAGAAACAATTTTTTTACATGCTAGATAAGTAAATAATCAGGAAAATGGGGAAGAAAGATGTTATTTCAGAAAGTAGAAGAAAAAAAAGATATGGCAATAATTATCATGTGATTTATTGACCTCAATAAATATCATTTATGGCATTGATAATTAAATATTGATAGATTCAAGTATTCAAATATGTTTTAAAATACTCAGTGTTTACCATGAATATAAATAAAAACAAAATGAATACTTTTTTTTTTCAACTTTTTTTTTTTTTAATTTTTGGGACAGAGAGAGACAGAGCATGAATGGGGGAGGAGCAGAGAGAGAGGGAGACACAGAATCGGAAACAGGCTCCAGGCTCGAGCCATCAGCCCAGAGCCTGACACGGTGCTCGAACTAACGGACCGCGAGATCGTGACCTGGTTGAAGTCGGACGCTTAACCCACTGCGCCACCCAGGCGCCCCAAAATGCATACTTTTTAAGTGATAAATACACTATAGCAAATATTTTCTATTACAAAAGAAAATAGATATGAGAAAAAACACAAAATAAGATAATAAAATAAGAACAAGAATTTAGTTCCAAGAGTAAATTTAAAATAAATCACCTTATTAAAAGAAAAAGACTCTTAGACTGGATTTAGAGATAAATTCATCTATATGATACTTACAAGTATCATCTATATGATACTTACAAGATACATTTATAAAGCAAATGATATGAGAAAGTTAAAATTAAATATTAGACAAAGATGCATCAGCCAGATATAATCATAAGAAAAGAGATTCAGATTATTATTATAAAAAATATAATTCAAGGTAAAATGATGAATCCAAACAATGGATATTTTTTAAACTCTTGGACAAAGGATGCAATCCACAATGAAACTATAATGGTCATAACAGTCATAAATTTTCATTCTCCAAATAACTGCAATCAAAATATAAAAATAAAATGCTCTTTGAAATACAATTCAGTTGGGACTACTTCAAAGGAGTAGTGAAATAAGAGATCAGCATTCAACTCTCAAGGCATATACTAATGCTTCAGGAAAAAAAAAGTAGTAAAAGGATGCTTTTTTCCATTCTGTTTCACAAGTTACACAAAACTTAGAAAATTCTCAAGCAGAGGAAAAGAAAAGTTTTAAGGAACAAATGGCAGAGGACATTTTCATTCTTTCTTAGCCCATGAGAATACAGGTTTGGAAGCATCAACAAGAACATCTATTTAGAAAAATCCTGAGGGGGGTTGCTCAACTAAAAGAAATATCTAGAAGTAGGGCAAGACTCATCTAGGAGATATAATACATAAACCTAAGCAATTCCATAGCAGAAGGTAGAAGCAGCTGCCAAGGTAGCACAGAATTAAAAATGCCCTGACAGTATGCTAGAGATGGAAAAATATAGAGAAAAGAAGAGATCCTTTACAGAGAAAGCAAGGCAAGACACTTGTATTAAAATATCCTTTACTTTACAAAATGTTGAAATGCCCATCAGAATTACATTTCATCATTAGTAACAAAAACCTAGAAAATAATTGTTTAAAAAGTAGAGTATCTTTCTCTCATGAGAAGTCCTGCAGTGGGTAAATTAAAGCTGATAAGGTGGGTCGATAATGCTGTTGATGATGCTCTTTTTCATCTTCTCCTCTGACTTCCTAGCACGCAATTTTTTCTCTTTATGTCCATCACATGTCCCAAAATGGCTGTTTCAACCCCAGCTTCATGTCCAAGTAAGAAAAAAATAAAGAAGGACATGACAAGGAAGGTGGCCCCCTATATTAAGAATGCAAAAGTCTTCCAGAAATCCCAGCAGACTCCCCCTGATATCTCATTGCCCAGAACTGTATTTTATGGCTACCCTTAGGCACAATGGAGACTGGCAAATTAATTTTCCATGGGTGTGTTGCATCCATGAACAAAATTTGAGATACCATACATGATAAAAAAGGGAAAATGGATATTGAGTAGGCAACTAGCAGTATCTTCCACAAATGGTGATGATAACTGATAGTTTTTCATGTGTTTATCAGTGGTATTTTATTGTATCTTAACCTGGAGAAATAAGAAGTTAGGAGCATTTTATTTATTTATTTTTGGTTGAATTATTTTTACATATTTAATTTTTTAAGAATTATTTCAGCAATCATGTATTGAGTGTATAAAACTCAGTTTTTATCATGTATATAAGGCATGCACTAGGCTCTTTGAGGATTATAAACATAATTTTATTTTTTTATTTAAATTGCAGTTAGTTAAAATACAGTGTAATATTAGTTTCAGGTGTACAATATAGTGATTCAGCACTTCCATACAACACCCATGCTCATCACAACTGCGCTCCTTAATGCCCATTTTAGTCTATAACACTTTTTTTTTAATTTTACTGTTTCTCAAAACCTAAAACTCTTAGAATCATTGGGTTAACTAACTTTGTCAAGGTCATTTGTTCTATAAATGACAATCAAGATTTGAATCCATACCTTTCCAAGAAATCAACTGTATCTCACCAATTACTGAAAATTAACTCGATTACTCCTTTGGTTTGAAAATTTAATACCCTTCTAACCACGTTTCATACTCATCTGCCAATATATGGCCCAAGTTTGTTTGTTTTCTCTTGCAACTGCTCAAATGAAATAACATAGCACATCACATGCTTCACATTCAAGAAAGCAAATTAGTAGAAAGGCTCAATAATATAAACAGTTTCTCCTCTGGCTATTCAAATAAAGTAACATCTGATAATAAGTTACCATTTTGACCTTTATTATATGTGCAAATACAGGTCTGTGCAACGTGTTTGAACAATCAAAAGGTTTCACTTTGATGGCTTTAGTATAGGCAGACATAGAATTCCTCTTCATGGCAAACACAAAGATAAATTTTAATTCTTTGATTTTTCTCTAAAAATACATTAATTCTTTTACTTTTGGAACTAGCTAATAGGTGGAATTTAGCTCAGGGAATCATTTCACATTCTCCCCTGGTCAGTAGCTGGCTGCTGGGTGCTTTTCAATTTCCTTGTAAGTCAATTTCTCCCAATTGTAAAACAGGGAGAATTAGAGTTAACAAAGAGAAGAAAAATGAAATATCGCATGGAAATATCAGAGTTTTCAAATAAATAAACAAAAATTACATGAATAGCATATATGTTTTGAGGCAACTGTGAATTAAATTTTTCTTAAGCAAAATATCCTACCTTAGGATGCAAGCAGTTTTATATCTCCCTCTCTCTATCTTTCCCTCTCTCTCTTTCTATCTATATCTGTGGATATCCATCTATGTATGATACAGAGACAAAGAGGGAGGGAGAGATTTAGATAACTATGCAGATATGCCACAGAAAATGTGACAGCTAAATTGATTGGATTTGAAGTGATTGTTTAGTTAAAGAAAAGGAAGAGAAGGAAGCGATGGAGTTTTCATTGTGTAAGTCACTGTTCTCTTACTTCCTGTTACCCACTGCAGTCAGTAAAGGGTCAAACAAACCTCCTAGAATCAAGAAGCTGGTCAGTCAAATTCACATGATGATAACAGCTTCGTAAGTAATTTTCAAGATCCTTAACAACAACTTCTCATGATTAAAAAAAAAACAAAACATAGAACAAAACAAAACATAAACCACAGGGGCATGCTTCTTGAAAGATTGTCAGGCAAATAAACCCATTAGTAATAAAAAGAGCAAGACCATCCATACACTCAAATTCTGCACAGTATTCAGTAATCAATATACAGTTAAACAAATATAATATCAAATCAATATCAAAATACATACTATCAGTGGAAATGTGTCAGCCCACATACATATACAATGGAATATCACTTGGCAATCAAGAATGAAAGCTTGCCATTTTCAACAACATGGATGGAACTATAGTGTATTATGCTAAGCAAAATAAGTCAGTCAGAGAAAGACAAATATATGATTTCACTCATATGTGGAATTTAAGAAACACAACAGATGAACATAGGGAAAGGGAAGGAAAAATAAGATAAAAACAGAGAAGGAGGCAAACCATAAGAGCCTCTTAAATACAGAGAACAAACTGAGGGTTGCTGGAGGGAGGTGGTTGGAGGGATGGGCTAAATGGGTGATGGACATTAAGGAGGGCACTTCTTGGGATGAACACTGGGTGTTATATGTAAGAGATGAATCACTGGGTTCTACTCCTGACAACAATATTACACTGTATGTTAACTAACTTGAATTTAAATAAATAAATTTATTTTAGAAAGTAATGAATTGAAAGTGAATTTTGAGGGGCGCCTGGGTGGCTCAGTCGGTTGAGCGTCGACTTCGGCTCAGGTCCTGATAGCACGATTCACGGTTTAGAACCCTGCATGGGGCTCTGTGCTGACAGCTCAGAGGTTGGAGCCTGCTTCAGATTCTCTGTCTCTGTCTCTCTCTGCCCTCTCCCTTGCTCGAGCTCTGTCTCTCTCTCTCAAAAATAAATAAACCCTGACAAAAATTTTTAAAAAGAAAGTGAGTTTTGACTCTTAATTTCTAGCTATGTGAAATTGAGCAAGATATTTAACTTCTCTGAGCCTTAACTTCTAAAATCGCAAAAATTGGAGAAAATAGGATTATTATAATGCTCACATGAGATAGTATACCTAAGACATTTAGCATGGTGCCTCACAAGTAGTAGATGTTCAATACATGTGATTTCTCTTCCCAGTTGTAATAATGTTATATATATATGTATGTATATATCGACTAAGGTTATGATCTCATGGTCATGGGACTGAGCCCTGTGCCAGGCTCCCTTATGAGTGGGAGTTGGGAATCTCTTTCCCCTTCTCCCTCTGCCTCTCCCCTGATCACATTTTCTCTCAAAAAAAAAAAAAACCCAAAAAACCTGAATGTATACATTAAATGGGTGAACTTTATAATGTATAGATTATATCTCAAAAAAGCTCTTTAAAAAAGTAAACCCTCATCTTACACTAATATATGACCCAATATGAGAAAGGAGCCTGGTATTGATATCAATATTTTGTGGTAAGCCTTTCTACTATTTACCAATATCTGATTATCATCTAATTCTATGTGTGTGGAAAGATTCTATTTCTCTTCTCTCATGAAGTCAGGCATAGCCACTTGATTCTCAGTGGCTAATAAAATATGAGTGGAAGTGGCATATATCACTTCAGGCTGAAAATATTTAATTGCTGGTTCTTATCTCTCCAGTGCTTCATCCCCTGCCAAAGTGGTTGAGGAAAAAAAAGCATCATGTAGATATAGCAGTGCCAAAAGATTGAAGCAGTCAGAATTGCTAAGTGTGAAGGATGGCTGCCCTGGAGAGTCACACATACCTGCAACTGATTTTGATTAAACAAGAAATCAACATTTGTCATAAGCTGTGTTTATCGGGGTTCCAAACTGATTCTTAATAATCCTGTTCCCTACTGTACATCCCCTGTCTAATCCTGTCCCTGGAGTGAGAGAAGACCTAGGACTATAATGGAATAATCACTGCCTTGATTAGTTGCCTTATATGGCAAAAGTGATCAGTTATGCTTGCTACATTACATAGACTCCCCTCTAGTCACTACAGTGAAATTCTGCTGGCATTGAAGAAGCAAGCTACTATGTTGTGAGAGGGCCACATGCTAGGGACAGAAGTCAACTTTTAGGAGCAGAAAGTAACTAACTGGAGGCCAGCAGGAAAACTGGGACCTCAGTCTACAACTGCTAGGAACTGCCAACAACTGGAGCCTAGAAAAGGATTTTTAGTCTCAGATGGGATTACAGAGCCAGCTGACCCTAGTGAGATTTCAAACTAGTGAGACCTTAGTGAAACCAGTTGCATCATACTAGGACTTCTGATTATAGAAACAGTGAGGTAATAAATGGGAATTATTGAAGTCGCCAGGTTTGTGGTAATTTGTTACACAGAATTAGAAACCTAATACATAAGCCATTTAGATTTTAGTGCTGCTTGTTTATTTTGCATCACTTTGTCTTTCTTGACTGAAAGAACATTCCAAGCAGATATTCTAAGAACTCTGCTCTTAAGAACACGAAAGACGTTTTCTTATGGGCTAGACCTCCATTTGTAAAGAAGCGTAATCTGCTGAATTTTGAAGAGTAATGTTTAAAAATTTCCATTCTACTTATTTACTTTGCATTTTACTGCATCATGACAATGGAACCATCATAAAAATAATATAAATGGAATATTCTAAGTGGAATGATTTTCATCAACAAAGCAAGTGAGCATCCTTGAAATGCTATAGTACATAAATATTTTTGCATTTACTCATTGAAACAAAATGTTATCATCATCATGCTTTCTCTTTAAGCTAGCAGGACTAGTAGCACTCTATTTTGACTCCTGGAAGAGTTGACCATAAGTTTATGCAAAAGAAATTCTATAACAAAACTCTTTCCTAATAGGTAAATGTACAATCTTACATTTAGACTCTGAAGAGCCAAGTATTAAATGGAAATATTATTAGGTTGAAAAATTTCCTGAACTTATCATTTCTACCAAAGCATACACTAGAATATCATCAAGGCATGGCTTAATTATATTATTATAAAAAATTAAATAAGTTAAAGGACTAATTGCTTAAAATAATTGAAAAACCATCACAGAACTATAAATGAAGTAAAACCTGCATTATAAAGTATTATTCTACCACATGGCCAGGTTTTCATTTGGAGAATAGTTAACTGCATTCATGGTGAGATTAATAGGCTCCCCCAAATCTTTCCCCTCCTATGATGTGTTCCCAGATGCCTATAATTTACTATTTGAGAAGAATTTACTTGACTCCATATTTCTTATCTTCTGCTAAAGGGAAAATATCTCTGAGAGGGGTATCACTTTAATTCCTGTTATATATTTATATTTTTAGTTATAAATACTTTATCGTGTCCTTTCTAGTAGGGAAATGTATTTTGATAAGAAAAATAATTATTCTTGATTCCTATAGGAAAGGGCCAAAACGTTGAAGGGGTGGGAAGAGAGAGACATGAAAGGAAAGAAAAAGTCAGAAAATGAAAGCATGGTTTCCAGGAAAAAAAACTGCACTAATTTAAAATTTTTTCTGGCACAAAAACAGACACATAGACCAATGGAATAGAATAGAAACCCCAGAACTAGACCCACAAACGTATGGCCAACTCATCTTTGACAAAGCAGGAAAGAACATCCAATGGAAAAAAGACAGCCTCTTTAACAAATGGTGCTGGGAGAACTGGACAGCAACATGCTGAAGGTTGAAACTAGACCACTTTCTCACACCATTCACAAAAATAAACTCAAAATGGATAAAGGACCTAAATGTGAGACAGGAAACCATCCAAACCTTAGAGGAGAAAGCAGGAAAAGACCTCTCTGACCTCAGCCGTAGCAATCTCTTACTCGACACATCCCCAAAGGCAAGGGAATTAAAAGCAAAAGTGAATTACTGGGACCTTATGAAGATAAAAAGCTTCTGCACAGCAAAGGAAACAACCAACAAAACTAAAAGGCAACCAACGGAATGGGAAAAGATATTCGCAAATGACATATCGGACAAAGGGCTAGTATCCAAAATCTATAAAGAGCTCACCAAACTCCACACCCGAAAAACAAATAACCCAGTGAAGAAATGGGCAGAAAACATGAATAGACACTTCACTAAAGAAGACATCCGGATGGCCAACAGGCACATGAAAAGATGTTCAGCGTCGCTCCTTATCAAGGAAATACAAATCAAAACCACACTCAGGTATCACCTCACGCCAGTCAGAGTGGCCAAAATGAACAAATCAGGAGACTATAGATGCTGGAGAGGATGTGGAGAAACGGGAACCCTCTTGCACTGTTGGTGGGAATGCAAATTGGTGCAGCCGCTCTGGAAAGCAGTGTGGAGGTTCCTCAGAAAATTAAAAATAGACCTACCCTATGACCCAGCAATAGCACTGCTAGGAATTTATCCAAGGGATACAGGAGTACTGATGCATAGGGCCACTTGTACCCCAATGTTCATAGCAGCACTCTCAACAATAGCCAAATTATGGAAAGAGCCTAAATGTCCATCAACTGATGAATGGATAAAGAAATTGTGGTTTATATACACAATGGAGTACTACGTGGCAATGAGAAAAAATGAAATATGGCCTTTTGTAGCAACGTGGATGGAACTGGAGAGTGTGATGCTAAGTGAAATAAGTCATACAGAGAAAGACAGATACCATATGGTTTCACTCTTATGTGGACCCTGAGAAATTAACAGGAACCCATGGGGGAGGGGAAGGAAAAAAAAACAGGTTAGAGTGGGAGAGAGCCAAAGCATAAGAGACTGTTAAAAACTGAGAACAAACTGAGGGTTGATGGGGGGTGGGAGGGAGGAGAGGGTGGGTGATGGGTATTGAGGAGGGCACCTTTTGGGATGAGCACTGGGTGTTGTATGGAAACCAATTTGTCAATAAATTTCATATTTAAAAAAAATAATAATAAAGGTGTGGCTGAGGAAAAAAAAATAAATAAATAAAATAAAATTTTTTCATGTGTTTGCCACAACTCCTTTACATTTCAAAATGTACTTTTTAAAGTTAACTTAGCAATGAAACAAATAAATGAGTAATGGAAATATGTTTCAGGATTACACAGAGCAAGGATAGTTAACTGGTTTTCATGGATGAATTTTCAGAGTCAGTAAACCTCCTGAAATTGTATGCAAATTTTTGCAGATATGTGCATTTTGGGAGGAGAGAATCCATAGCTTTCAACAGATTCTGAAATAGGTTCATGACCCAAAAGATAATAAGAACCACTGGCATATAGAATTAAAATGTTTCTCATATAAACAGGCAAAGGTTGCAGCAGCAAGAGTATCCCACAGCCCATGTGTGAAGCTACCCACTGTTTATCTGTCACAAGCCATTATCTTAACCTATCATTGTGTACTATTTTCAACTTACCATATGAGTTGAAAACAGAAGCGGAGAGAAGAGGTAGCTGAGAAAGAGCTTCTTTTCCAACCTGCAAAGAGTCTGCAAAACCATAAAACAAATGTTTGTCCAATGAAGGGTCAATGACATGGATAAATGCTGTCTTTCATGAGACAAATATATGCAAATCACCAAAAAAGAAAAGGATAAATATTTATATATATCAATTACATAAGGAGGACAACATAAATTTTTCCTGATTTGATATTTAAAAAATCATTTGCACAAAAATTATCTTGATGTGAAGCAATGGCATATTTCACCAAAATAATAAATGTTATTTGGATTTTTTAAAATCATGTTTTCCATTTACTAGGAGAGCTCACTAAATAAGGAAAATAAAAATACCTCTAATTAAAAATAATGCATGTGTAAAAATAATTACAACATAATTTAAAATATGCATTAGTTTACTTGCATATAAAAGAAACTCAAAATAACAGTTATTGAAACATGACAAAAAGTTTATTTCTTTCTCTTATAAACCAAATCTGGAAGTTAGTAGCTCAGGGATGGTTGGACAACCTCTATATTTTCAAAGACTATTTCTATCTAGTTGCTCTGCTGTCACCCAAATCATAGAACTATAGACATCATGTTTGCATTCTATTGTAAAGAAGGGAACACTGAAGAGAAGGATTTACCTTCCTTTCTCATTTAAAGACATTTTATGAGAAATCACATTATAGGTTGATTTATGTACTCCCAAATTCGTATTTTGAAGTCCTGACCTCCAGTACGTCAGAATGTGACCTTATTTTGAAATCAGGTAATGGGAGATGTATTACTTAAGATGAGATCATTAAGATGGCCCTAATCTAAAAATAACCTGTGTCCTTATATAAAGGGGACATTTGGACAAAAGACATATATGGACACAGAGAGAACATAGCCGTCTCCAGGCCAAAGAGAAAGGCTTGGAATAGAAGCTTCTCTCACAGCCCTCAAAAGACCCAACCCTGCTGACACTTTGACTTTGGGCTTCTAGCCACCAAAACTGAGAGCATAAATGTTTGTCATTTAAGCTACTCAGTTTATGGTACTAAGACTAGGGCAGCCTTAAAAAACTACTACATCACACAAAGCCCTTCAGCATACATCACATAGGTAGACAAAACTCATTTCCATGGCCGAATTTAGTTTCAAGGAGGCTGAGAAATGGAGTTTTCATTCTGGATAGCCATATGTCCAGGTAAAATGTGGGATAGTATATTGAAGAAAAGGAGAATGGCTGTGGGGAGACATAAACAGTGTTTGCAACAAAGTGAAAAGTGAAAGTCTCAAGTTCCTACCTTAATTCCTTTCAAGAGAATGTAACACAGTTTAAAATTTTTATTTACATCTCAGGGCACATAGTTGGCCCAGTCGGTTAAGCGTCTGTCTGACTCTTGGTTTTGGCTCAGGTCATGATCTCATGGTTCGTGGGTTCAAGCTCCGTTATCAGGCTCTGCACTGATAGTGTGGAGTGTGCTTGGGATTTTCTCTCTCCCTCTTTCTCTGCCCTCTCCCACCTCCCCATCTATCCTTCAAAAATAAATAAGTAAATAAGTAAGTAAATAAATAAATATTTAGAACAATTTTGTGTACATCTCCAGATATATATACATACATATACATATATATGCACAGTTGTTTGAAAGTGTTCAAGTGATTCCAACATGCACTCCCACTTTCTCTTTGAACACTATTGATCAAAATCAACTTCATGTATACAGTGGAGTTAATAATACCTACCTTCTTGGGTTAGTAGAATTCAATGATCATTTAGCACATTTAGCACATAAGATATTTAAGACAACCTCTGGCATTTAATATGCTTTAAATGTTCACTAGTGGCTGCTATAAAACAGGCAGCCTTATACACCTATACTTTATCATCTGACTTAAATGGCATTTCTTCTACAAAGTGTTCCTTTACTCTTCTAGATAGAATTAAGCACTCTTTTCCATTTTCATTGAATTTGTACAAAACTTTATCAAGTTGGCTAACACTTAAGTAGTGTTCAGGTTTACAAAGACTTCACATATTATCTCAATAATCTTAAGAGCCCTGTGAGATTGGTATATTCCCAACCCCTCAGTACAGGTGAGGAAAACTAATCACTGGTAAGCATCATGGAACTGGGATTTTAATTTAATACTTTCAATAAAAAATTTTGTGCCTTTAGACTTAATATTATGTATTATAATTATTCACTGAGATAAGCAGAATTTTGGCCACCATAATTTCCACTGTCTGGTGTTACTCCCCTGAATATGTTAAGTTACAATAGAAAAGGGGACTTTGCAGATATAATTAATGTTATTAATCATCTGACCTTATAACAGGTAGATTATCTTGGATTATTAGTGTGGCCAAATATAATGCGATTAGCTCTTCAAAACAGGAAAGAAAGGCAGTAGGGGAAGGCTGAGAAATTCTAGTCATGAGAAAGATTCAACACATCATTGTTATTTTGCAGGTGGAAAGGGCCACAGTAAAAAGAAATATAGCCAGCTTCTAGGACAAGAGAGTAGCCCCCAGCAGACAGCTGGCAAGGAAACCTGGATCTTGTTTCTATCCTCAGCCTCAAGGAAATGAATTCTGCTAGTAACGTGAATAAGCTTGAAAGTGAGGTTCTTTCTTAGAGTTTACAGATAAAAGC